>NW_026848978.1:0-612309 GCF_030867605.1 Colletotrichum paranaense | reverse complement strand
TACCACATACGACCATACCCATTGGAAAATTCGGGATCCCGTCCGCTCTCCCATAGACAAGCCAATGAGGGCCGGATTAGTAGTTGGGTCGGTGACGACCAGCGAATACCTGGTGTTGTATGTTTTTTGGTGTTTTCACGAGTTTATTTCTCGTGATGTGCGGCCCTACAGAGCGACTGGTGGGTGACGATAGTGGTGACCTATTCGGCTTACACATGGGGTACGAGTATTCCTAATAATATCCTGACGCCAAGTACGGTATTAATTTCTTTTAGTTAAGTCTATTATGTCTTATTTTGCGTCTGCATGTTGACTTTATGTCGTGCGAGGGCGCTGCTTTGTAGACATGATGCTTACACAGTCTTCACATAGGTACCGACCTTGAATTGTTTATTGCCAAATTGCATCTAATTATCGGTGAATTTGACAGTCTTTTCTTGAGGAAGGTATGCTATGAGGCAACAGTCCTTCAGGGAATTACTTGCTAGCAGCAACAAATATTTTATAGTTGCAGTCTTGACAGTCGCTTCTCTTGACTACAGGCAAGTCTCATGTAGTAGTTGTCCTTTCCAACATTGCATAGCCTTCTGAAGCCCTCACTATAGGTGCCATTGACTTGCGGATGGGCGTCTTCCCTCCATGTCCTGCCATGACATGCGAAACGCCCTTTCCATTCTGGCAACCCTCCTGGAAACCCTTCCCGCAAGTTGGAGGGCAAGAGTAACCACGTGACAGGAACTGGCTGCCGGTGGCTAAATCTACGTCGCATTGGAGCAGGCACTGACGAAACTGTAGTTTGCCTCATGAACAGTAGCTGCCGTCTTCCGCGTACCATTCTCTTCTGCTTCTTCCTTGACATCATCCAACACCACCAACCATAATAATTACCACTGTCCGTACCAAGTCTTTCTTATCTCGACAGAAACATCCCTAACGAGCCAAACCAGTTTCAGCCTGAGGCCGACGGAAGACTCGCCGAATTACCCAGAACAGGTTTGGTTCCAACTTCCAGCATGCTATGTGGCTATCGACGAACCATGGCAGCCAGCCGTTGGGGCCAAGTAGTGGTACAATTCGTTACTTCGTTCTCGCCAAACCAAAGAAAATGCGAAGTCTGTTTTGCTTTTTCACCAACAGCCCTTCTCGTGTCCAGAAGCGACAAGTGACAGGTCAGCAGACATGAAGAGACATGATTGAGACAAATCAACTAATATCAAGCGGCTTTAAAGGTCTGGGCCGGGTTCAAAAAAAAGCAAACATTGGACAAGCAGACACCAACGCCAGATTACCGCTGCCGTAGCACAGTGTCGATCTAGAAGATACATACGGAAATATTTCTTTTTCTACAAGCAACCACCATCTGAACGAGCAACGGCCCCCGGCCTGTCAGATTCCCATGGTACGATTGTGTGGCTCCGGACGGTTGGCAACGGTTTTCGTCAGTTTGACAACACCTTGTTGTGACCGGTCCGGCAACTTCCCCGTGGTGACCCGATGCAGCATTGGTGATAACGTCGGGATGGTTATTGAACCGCGTCCGGTCTGCTACCGGAATCACACCTCCCTGCATCCAGAAATCCGACAGCTCGTCTTCCAATGGTACAAACAGTTGGCAATGAGGAGGTGCGGTTGATCTACTAGCCTATGCGACCAGGGTTGTTGACAAGCAAACACACCTATCATGGGCACTCGTCTTTCATCATAGGAAGAGGTTCTTCCCCCCCCCCCCCCCTCATATTTAGTCCACAAGTCGTATCTTGGAACTGCAATCGACTCTATCCCGCCCCCATCGGTACCAGCTCTGCTGACGCACTGCAAGATTGGCTCGATCGCCACCAAAGATGAGCCCTTGTGGACGGCAATCTGCAACCATGGTACTGAACCGATCGAAATCAACATCCGACAGACACTTCGCGTACTTCATACTGGGCAGCCAATCGACAGATCCCCAGCTCATGGTTTTGCTTTTTCTGACTACCAAGTGACAAGGATTTCCGGAAGCGAATAGGCTAATGCGTTCCAGATATTTGGTCAGATATCAATTCTCCATCCTCACTCATCAAGGGAATGAAGTGCACCCGACAAATGAGATTTGAGAGACAACAACTCTCTACCCTTTTAGTCACATCTCAGATGGTTTGTCGCAGAGTCCAATATGTTCACCCTGCAACCCAAGTCAAACATATCCACACAACATTGCACTCGACCGAAAAGGCACGCGGGGCGTGAGACGACTTTCAAGGGGAGGTTCATTTTTCTGCAAGATCCTGCAGGACGATCTGTTTCCTTTGCATCTGCAATGCATCATGGGAGTGTCGCCGTCATCATCTTGCTTCTTTCTGCAAGGAGTGGACTTCGATTAAATGGTCTCACCTGGCAAGATCGGCCAGGGTAAGACGAGAGACATCGCCATTGAAGCCTCAACTCACATCACGGGTGCCGCAAGGCCTGGCCCACGAAATTTGCTTCCCGTCCACAAGTCTGGACCAGAGCCATCTAGAAACGCTCGAAAAGCAAAATCTCAGAACGACATGGTGGACCCCGTCGTTTCTTTGGAGACATGGTAGCCGACTTACACGTATTGACGTGCGAGACCAACAGGTCTCTACTCATAGCCATCGCACGATGTAGCATGCAGATCCATTTACAGACGAGACACTCATGCGACCGTCTTGCCAAATTGGGGGTTTCCTGCTAGGGAGGATTGACAAGCAAGGACAGGTTCAAGATCTTCATCAATTTGCTTCTGCAGGCTCTTTCCTACAACACCAAGAAAGCGTTCCCCGCCCCCAGCTACAATATTCGGCATTCACATGGCCTTCATTGACCCATCAAGCGGGTTCGGCACTCTGATGGTGGTCACCGGACTTCCCTCTGATGATGATCGGCATGCTCCGGTTCGGCAACACGGCGGGAGGTCGGTCTTGGCTGGATCCGCCGGCCGAATCAGCCGGGTGCCCACCGTAGAACAGTTTTGTCCAGTGCTGGATATCGCACTACTACTCGGATCCATGTCAGTCTATTGGGTTGTGTTCTTCGAATCTTAGAACATCAGTCATTTGGTCTAGTCTTCGGTGGGCTCGGGCGATCGGAAACCTACACAGCAAATCCCCGCTTCTGCAACTTGGGACGAAGCTGTCTCACGGTGCATCTCATACCCGAGTTGTTGCATTAGGCAGTGTCAGCCTCGCCCGACAAATCATCGGCTTAAACTCGATGACAGACCCGTCAAACAACTTTTGTAATGACCAACAAGCTTCTCATGCGGTTTTCCCTGGACCAATCTGCCTCCAGAATCGGCCCCTCAGGAGTTCGCCAAGCGTCACAGCACAAGCGTCACAGTTCGCTGGCCTTAGTCTCAATGTGGAAGTGAGCTGAGCTCTTCAGATCTGGCACCGGAAAGTAAACCGCCACCAAAATGTTTCCCATAGGTGTTTGACCTGAGACTGACCCGTCCGAAACGGCTAGCGACTTCTTTCAGAGGCTTGCCCACGACTAGTCTGTCATCGTTTCCTGTCTTACCAACTTATTCGGAGCTTAGCTCGCGAAAGTCTCGACTCAGTTCCAAATTTGATGAAGTCCTTCACCTAGACCAGTTTAGTGCCTTGTGCACATAGTTGCAATTGATCATGATGGGCGACGTTAGAGATGACGCAGCCACGCCGGACTTCACCCTAACTGATTAGCTCTTCCAGTCATATTTGCTGCAGCGGCGATGTGCTTGATTGACGTTCATCACAAGCTTCGATCTGGTCACAGAATCCCTGACGCAGTCAATCGGATCTAGGCAATAGCGAGTCGGTGTAGCATTCATGTCCGCGTCGAGCCCGAGTATGCCGGACTCTGTCGAAAGATGTCTAAAATTTCGGCCGAGTGTCTTCATGTGAGCATTCAAGCAATCGGAAGGCATATCCATGAAATTCGCATGGCAGCATGGTGTGGCTGGCCTCCACTTCACAGCCAAGCCTGGCGAGGATATTGGCTCGGATGATAGCTTCCATGAGGAGACCCCAGGGCGCCGTCGTCGGAGTGGTCTTTCAGCAGTGCCTCCCTGAGCCTCTCACGATGAGCAAAGTCGGCTTGTTACGTTATGGAACCTCGCTGGTTCAGGTACAAGCAATTTGCAGAATGGAGGTACGGGTACATGGCGAGTCTGGCCAAGTGTAGCCTCTGATTATGGCTACAATGGCCCGGCTAGGCAGGTGGCTGAGATGCTCATCTACCGCAACACCCGTGAGCATAGACCTGAGAAAGGCCCCCATCGTCCAGGTTGTCGAAGCCCCTCATGGTGACGAAAGTCATCACGAGGTAACAATCAGTGTTATGGGGCATCGCGGTGGACATTCGTCCTTGTAAGCAGGGCATTTCACAGCAACCGATGCCGCTAGAAGATCTGCTCTTAGCACGTCGATCATCTACCGCCCAGCGAGGCTTCATCGTCACTTACCCTAGAGACGACTTACATACGCTGTGACACTCGAGATTGCGTCAATTCCCGGTTTATCATAGGCAAGTATAAGCAGGGGCGTTGAAAGTGAGGTGATTCGTTGTTTGACTGACACGTGAAATTATTGTGCAAGGGCATAACGGATAGAATGGAATGCTGATCTCGACAACAACATCATTTGAGCTGGTCAGAATGAGACACCGGATCAAGGCACAAATCAGAGCTGCAGGTACAGGATATTGCAGAGAAGGGATTGCCTGTCTCCAGCCGGTCAACTCAAAGGTGCCTAGGCCTCTGCCGGCCGGAGGAAACCTAGGCTCTCCCAGTCCTCATTGGGGGCGAGGATCCCTTGAGTCAGGAACCTTGTAAGAGGCCTGGATACCCGCAGGGAGATTGCTTGCTGAAGATTCTATAGCGGTTTCGGGCCACTCTGCGACTCGTGTGTTCGACACCGGAAGACAATGATTTGCAACCACTTGGGGGAAGTCTAAGACTCAACCTGAAGCGGTTTTCCTACGCGTCAATTCGCCATCATTGCGGCCATCAACAGATCATCAGCAGACGTCTAGCTTCGGAGAGAGAATCGCCATATCCGGTGGACTGCGCCGAAGCGAGACGATTATGGCGGAAGTTGCCTTGATCGTGATGCCATTCGGCACTCAGAGTTCGCCCTCACATGAAAGCCGCCCGCGGCTGCGCAGAGTTGCATAATGGCAGACTGCCTGACACGACATTTTGACCAACCGAAGCAACACACCTTACCATTGGACTGCGTTAGACACTGAGCCCTTGACACCGGGAAGGCTTCCGGACACGTGGGATCTTGTGGGGTGTGCCCTCCTTCACCTCCAAAGTAACGTCAGGACGGTGGGTGGCCAGGGCAAGCCTCCCACCCTCCTTGCCTCCCTTCTTCCCCACTCCCCCCTCCAACCTACGGATACAGACAACAAGTTCTACGGAAAGATACTCCAATAAGTCTAGCCAGCTGTGCTAGCATGAGTTCGACAAAGGAGCCGTTCTCCAAACTCTGAGACATTGACGGATAGCCCACGAATCCACTGCGGAATTATCACAAGCTCTTCGCAGTCCTGAGTCGGTGAAGGACAACCTTCTCACTACCCCGGGAGGCCGGGGGTGCGGTGCGGGTCTTGAGGCGTCACTGAGACCATGCAGTGATGAGTATCCGTATGCGAATCTTGAAGCAATGCCACAAGACCCACGGTTGATGTTCACGCCTGGCCGATTATCTTCGGATATGCAAGACAACAACAAAACCTAGTTGTTGGCCATCCAGAAGTTGCTATTTTGGCTCCGGAGGATCCCCCTTGGTCAACCTGGGATGTTTGCTGAAGCTCCTTGTCTGCAGTACTTGGCAAGTCGACAAGGGGGTGTCAACGAAACACACTTTCAACAATCTAGCACATGCACGAGGCTCAAAACAGACAGCTACCCAGGTCAACTCTGAATACCGAGACGGCTTGTCGCCAGAAGCGCCCTGCGTATGACCTCCCCTTGATGATGCAAATTGCACAACGGGCCTTAAGCCAACAGGGATTTCACTAAATGCGACTGACTGCCGCTAAATGACTCGAAGATAATAACCTAACAGCGCCGTAGTAATGCCAGGAAGGAGTTAGTGGTCAGTCAGTAAGCAGCCAACGACAATCGTTATACACCGCTAGAGAGGATAGGAATCTCCTTGCTTCCGTTTCGACTAGACTTTATTTTTGGGGGTTGGAGCTAGCCACGGTAATTTGCAAAGCTAACCTTGGAGCGAACTATCGCTACCTATGCTATGCAGAACTGACAGCTGCTTCACCGGGTTCTAGCTAAGACAGACATCTTCGCACCGGTTTCAGGCAGCGGTGAAGAAGATGCTGGCAGCGTAAGGCTGTGGAAATTGCGTTGGACAGCCGATCTGAAAGCCACGCCAGGAAGAGCGGTGTTGTCCCCGAACTGTCAATCCTAGAGTAACCCTCCGAAAAGTCATTCCAACATTTTGACAAAGGTTGCGAGAGGAGGCAAAAGAGGCTGTGAGTTTCGCCTTCCGCATGAATATCCAATACTATCCTGCGAGGGTTCGGAAGATTTCTTGGTTAGATTCGGGTGATGCATGGATTGAGCTTGCGGCATAAACGCTAACTGCGACGACCTTTTTCGGAGCTTATTTTGGCCGGTTGTGGGCGAGACATGGATGAGATCTGCAACAAAATGTTCGTCAGATTCACAACGTCGACCATCTCGACCTCAGGTACGAAGCAACAGCATTTGCCTTCTAGCTCAAGTCGTTGAGGCGCCTGCAACGATGTCTTTGGCAGCCCTAGGGAAACGACCTTGGCTTTGGAAAACCGTATGAAGGACTCCGAGCTGAGACACGCAGTGCCCACGGACGAAGGGTAGTGTCTAACACCCTCCCTGCGACGCACAGTCTTCCGGCGAACAGACGTGCTGTGGGTGTATTCTATCTACGCCCAGCAGCCGAGAATGCCAACGGATTGACCTGTGGCGGTTCTTCCTCTCTGTTCGACGGCCAACAACAGCAAGCGATGGGACGAATCCAAGGTACAGCGTCAGTGAGAGGGACAGAGAGAGAGGGATTACCCGTCGTCAGTCTACCAGCGTCGCGTCCGAGCCATCCGGTTTCGTAGAGAAACGAAAGAGGGGGAATGACAAGACGAACTTGAGGCCGAACACGCCTGGCTGGCTAGATCGTTGCACTCCCCCGCATGGCTTGCGAGCGTTCCTGGCGCTCTCTCGTGCCACCTGCGCCTCTCGAGAAACCTAGCTCGCACGGGCGCTTCATGTCACGGGAACAGAATGGGAGAGAAATGCTTCCGGCAGATACGATATCCTCACCACTGATCAGTACCGGTCGGTTGAGCCTATTGCAGGTTCCACAGGTTGTTGTGGGGGTACAGGGTCCTCGAGCGTTGCAGAAGGGGGCATATTCGTCGAGGCCGGCAGAGATACCTTGTCTTCAGGTAGTCTTGGGAGAAGATAGGCAGAGCTATGTGAGAAGCCTGCAGCAATGGTTGGGAAAAGCTTGGCTCTATGTCGGTCCGGCTCCTGTCAGCACACTTACGTTTTTGCCCAGACCAAGTGCTAGTAACGACTTCTGGCTCGGGGGAGCCAAACCCTTACCCCCATTATCAAATTCATCCCTATCACCGGAGATCGGCACCGGTGCTTGCTGCCTCGACTGCCTCGACGGAGCCAAGTTGCGGTTTTGCCAAACGAACCATGACCGAGCGGTCTGCACCTACCGGACGAATTCGTGCAGCGGCATTAGTCGGACGAGCTAACGCGAGCTCTAGTGTCCCTCACGTAAACCCGACGGCGGCCCCCTTTGGCGTGTAGCCTTGCACACTACTCGGGAGACCTCATAGGACGTATCCAAACTGTTCCCAAAAGGCCTAGCGAAACCTGCCTAATCGACACTAAGAGAATAAGCAAGGAGAAGAGCAAGGGGTACAGAGAGAAAAAAGGTTTAAAAATGGAGAAGGAAAGCAACCACTTGGCGATACGTACCAGGAACCATCCAGTATATCAACCGACGCTAATCATGGAAGATCAAGGCACGAAGAGGGCGTATCTCTAGCTGGATGAACAAGCACAGACAATGACGGCTGGTGAAACCATCCTGCCTCGTGTTGCCGGTTGTCGTTGTTGTTTTTCCTCAGCTCTCATCTTTTTCGCAAACAGCAAAACAAAGAGGCAGCATGATGAGGATCACCCATGACCAGCTGTAAGCCGGGGGGTCTGACTTGGTTGAGTATGCAAGTCCAGCCTCCCCGTACCAAAGGTGAGAGGGAGGAGTAGGAGGAGTCGCAGGCCTCGATGCTCACACATCGGATGTTTGGAGAGAGGAACGGCGGGTCCAGAACACCAGGAAGAAAAGAAAAAGACTACTAACAAGATTTGAGTTATCAGTAATATTACTGCGCCTTGCGGGTTTTGCGGAGTCAGCTTCGACAATAGCTTCGGATGAGGGAGGCGACAACTTGAGTCGTGCAACGACAATCGCCGCTCGGCCGGTTCTTCCGGTAGGCGGAGCTGGGCAGAAGTTGGGGAGATTTGCAACGTCGCGCGGCTCCGGTGACGTTGGAAAAGGTCACGCTCACCATTCAAGAAGGCAATTTTCTCAACCCGAAAAATTTGCCTATTCTGGCCTTTGCCATTGATGGCAACATCGCCGTTAGTCACGATTCCACACCCCCGGCCCCTATTTTTGTTCTAGCTGTCGATTATCTCCATCTTCATCTCCATCGCCCGCGGCCCCCATCCATCCATCCATCTCCGTCGGTCGAGCTAGACGTTGCGGTCGGCCGATATGCATCCACGTTTTCCCACGTTTTCCTCCTTTCCCTTCTGAGGTATCTCAGCCCGTCCGCTCCGTACGGAGCCACGGAGCTTTCCTTTCACAATCTCCACCGTCTGAGCGTTTTGGTCACGCCCGTTTTCCCGTAGCTTCGCCATTGTGGCCTTCTAATAGGGGACATGGTATACAAAATAGCTGCTAAGAAGGGGGGCGTCGTGTTAGTTAGTCGTGTGTGTGGTCAAATTCCGCGCGAGAGCGCCCGCTCGCGCTCTCTCTCCTACGCACAGGTGCAAAAATAAGGGGAAATGGTCAAGCCTAGAGGGGGAACCACTTGGTGTCGTCTCACGATCTTCTGCCGCCGGCAAGACCCTGCCAGAATTTCCCAGGAAAGGGGACCATCCAGGTCGAAGGATACAAGATATACTTTTTGTGTCAATCTTTCTTTCTCGTGATGTGATGTGTCGTGGGTACTAATGGTAAGGATTACGGCATTTCTGGATGAATTGTTCGGAGTATTTCGTCATAATCCTGGCAGGCGATTTGGTCACCATCTATACCCGATTCATCATCGTCGCTGTCAATCTTTACGAATACCAATCTTTTCCAAACTTATCTAAACTTAATCACCCTTACCGCAATGTTTTTTCTTCCATCATCGTGACCGACGCCTCCCCCACCCCACTGTGAGATATCCGGGCGGGAACCCACTCCGATGAGGGTCCCCTTTGCCCGCCCCCCCTTCGGCGCTCGTGCCCCCGTCGACCCGCGTTCGCCCGCAGTCGCCCGCGCGGTCTCCCGCATGCGTGGGGGAGAGTAGATGTGTACGGTAACGTAAAAAGGGACGTCCCAGCGGATCTTCGGGCTTGGCACAAAACGAAGAAAAAAGGGCAGGGCCTGAAGTTTGGTCGAGCGTGGGGTTTAGGTAATATCGTAGTATCGTAATACCGTAATTCTTCTACCAGCCTCACTTTTTTCGCGACTTTGGCGATTCATATTTTTCCCTCGGAGTATTTCAATGTGTGGGGGATAGGCAGAGAAAGGGGTCCAAGTGAGGGGGAGAGAGGGAAAGAGTGAAAGATCACTGCCTGTTTAGGAGAAAGACTGGACATGGGGGAGAGTAAAGGATCTGGGGGTTTCGTGATGAGAGATTTTCATGGTGCATTTCGTGGCTAAGCTTTTTTGGAACTATCGTAAGGTGGTACGACGTTTGGATAAGGCGCAGGGCCAGAAAATTGACAATGGCATTGATGATCTACCGGTAGTCCAGGTGGGGGGGAAAAGAAGGAGAGACAACAACGAAGAGAGTTTGGATCCGGTCTTTGGGACTAGAACCACCGGAAAAAACGTATATCGTGAGTTTTGATAAAGTTTGGTGCTTACTTGGTTCTGCTGTATTTGGTTTTGCCCGTTTTTGTTTCTGATATTGACAACTGGTTTTCTTGGTGCCCTTGGGGTTTCCAGGCCCAGAAGGACCGAGCAAGATGCTTCCCTTTTGGGTAGATCAATGTAATCGACAAAACTATAGAGGTGAAGATCACGAACGTTGCGAGCTGAAATGTTGGAAATTTTACCGCAGGGAGGGACGGAAGGGGGGGGGGCGTGTATAGAGACGATACGAACGGACTTTACGGAGCACGGAAGGGAAGTTGGGGAAAGACAGTAGAGTAAGGAAGAAGATCCCATCGAATATCCATGGAAACTAGGTAACTTGGGAAGCACAGAGTTTACGAAAGGAACAGACATTGTTGGCAATGTGAAGAGATGGGTGAGAGAACAGAAAACGAGAAGGAGCAGGAGGAAGAGGAGGAGCACGGAGGGAAAAACGATGGCACGGTACTCCGCAGTCCGGGCAAACTAAGAACGAGCACGGAGAAGATAACGGCGCGGCAGAACCGGCGGGAAGAGACGAAGAGAGAGAAAGAGGCAAATAGATAGAGCCGAGAAAGCGAGGCGTTCGTCAACTTAGATGCTAACAAAAGACCGATATAGTTTTACTGTTGAATGCCCGTTGATGGGACGACCGAAAGCGAACCGAGTTACGAAGAACACACAAGGGCCGCGCGCTGCTGCTGCTGCGTATGTCGTTCAACGAACGCAAGGTCATTGCTTTGATGCTGTCAAGAACGGGCTGATATGGGAGTGAGGGAGTCGTGGGCGTGTGGGAGTGATTCGATATGTTGTCCGTCGGTTTCCCTTCGCGGTCGAGTAGGAAGGTGATGGAAGCCCACGTAATCCGTGCCCTAACGTCTCCCAAATCTCAACGCTCAGTCCTCTTTACCTATCCGTGTGTGAGGTGATCAGCTTTTCAACTCACTTGATGCTTACTTCATCAAGTCAAGTAGGTAGGGGTGTGTGAAGTCAGGTTATATTTTTGGCGTCAGAGCCACCTACATCGCGCCACACGCACGTACGGTACCTAACACACCTTGGCCGCACGTACAAAGTAGTACGTGCAGTAGAGCGGAACAGCCCCAGCCTAGCGGCAAGCCAGATCTTTGCCAACACACAAAAAAGAAGAGGGCGGGAGATCCATCTCTTGTTCGTGTTGCGTTCCTGGTTTTTGAGTCTGAGAGCGAAAATACCCTCTCTGGTCTGAGCCCGCCCCATGCGGCTCGTTCCTTCGGTTCGTTTCTTCTTTTCTTCGCGCCCTTTTTTTTTTTTTTTTATATCAACGCGAACACTAGGAACGAGCGCACCCGCTCACTCGAACGCCATGTTCGCGCTCGCGCTCGCGCGCGCGCGGGACGGACGGGATAAGAGGAAACTGGAAGTTGTTCGAACAGACACTGCCACATGGACTTCCCCAGATCTAAGACGGGGAGAACGAAGAACGGCAAGATACACGGCGTTTGTCGTTGACCACGGGCAAGAGGCGTTTCTTTCTGTTCTGTGCGTTGGAAAAGTAAACCGTAAATTTGTCCGTGACGCCACACCATCAAGGCAAACCCACGGCCGGCCGGAATCACGGTCATTATCGTCCTTCGTCGTACGTAGTAGTAGGGTAGTAGTCGTCATCACCATCGCCGTCGAAGCAGCCCTTTCCCCAATGTACGTCCCTTTTGTCATCGCCGTCAGGCTACCACAGACACACACTCACGGACAAGTGTTCAACACCGGCACCACGGTGAACACCACCATCTAGCATGGCGCGAACAGACGGCGTTCGTTCGCAGCCAACGGTCTTCCCCCCGAGCGAGCGGTCCCGGGACCTAGGGCACGGCATCGCCAGCACTAACACCATGAAGGTGTGAAGAGATAGAGCAAAAAAAGGGTTCAGACTAACACCCGAGAGTTTCCCCCAGGAAAAAACGTGTTGCCCACTGACCTCTGGGATCTGGCTTCCGTCCTTCGTAAACCGCACCTGTTCTGTGTGTTGTTCTTGCTCTGTTTGTTTTGTTTCCATCTGTTCATCTGGACAAGAAGGCATAAACAACAACACCTTTCGACGAACGGTTCCCATTTGAACCGTTGTCCTGACGTTGTCAGCGCGACCCAGTCGTGGGCCACGTTGCTTCCCGTCGCTCTCGGATATATGGAGAGAGATCTTGCTTCTACCCGTATCGATGTCTCACAGACACACTTTCATCTGGTGAGCCTGCTTCGTTTGCGCCAAGATAACAGCGAAGCATGAAAGAATAGATCGTGCGACACCCGGCTCGGTGAATATCGATTACTCCGTTCGATGGCATAACATACCGTAGAACCTAGTGGAAGAGAGCGGAGAAATTTCGATAGCATCGCCGAGTACGAGCAAAGATTAGGAACTGGCAGACTAGGAACTGGCGGACTATGCAACCATCGGCTTGTGCAGCAAATCCTGGATCGGGGGATGATGTCGACGGGGTGCTGAGGAATCTGTCATCTCTCTGTTTCAGCAATCTTGCTGCTCCTCCAAGGTATGCCGGACGCTCATCTGCCGGTCCAAAGAAAGCAGTCTAAAGAAGAAGCAATTATTTGAGAGGAGGAGGCGAGGCCCCCCCAAAAAGATGCAACCGGACGTGATACCTACCGTGCGCGCATGCTTGATCTGCAAAGGGACAGACCTCTTTGCATGCTTTTCGTAATTTGAACCTGCATGGACCTGACCAGGAAAAAAATGAGAATGATCTAATGATGAATGATGCAAGGAGATTCTCACTCATGTCTTGTTATGAGTCGAGCAGGCGGATGGGTTTCTTTGAAGATGCCTCCATCAATAACTGCTTCCTCTCTCATATCTGGTGTTGCAAGAGGTTGTGTGTGAGCGGACCAATGGCATCGCTTTCGCGGTTCGCGGGGACAGTAGTTGACCATTCCGCGCCGCCGAGACAGTATTCATCGCACCCGTTCTTGGGCAAAAAGGGGACTAGTCGGCGGCGGCATGCAGGCGTCGATCAACGACACTACCGGGACAAGTCCTCAAGGATACTGAGTAAGGAAGAAAAGCCCGCGCAAGCTGGCTAGCGGAATGCGGAGGAAGCTGCAGTAGTCAAAGAGACCAAGTCGCAGCCATATCCTGCTCGCGACCCTGTTTCGACGGTCAAAATTCAACGTTGGACGTTCGGCTCATTCGATGCTGTTCCGGAGCCTGCACACACAAACTCTCTTGGAGCCCAGCCCTCCGCGGCCACCAGCGGGCGGCATCCGGACCCAGTGTTCGTTTGTAAGGATGAAGCCTTTTTCTTTCTTTCCCTTTCCCTCGGAGGCAAGGAGGACACAGCGCGACAGGCATCGTTCGTGTCTAGACATGACATCAACGTACATTGACAAAGTGACTGGTCGATGTCCGGTCACAAAGAGAATCCACCATCGTCCCACAACGTCCGTTCGGGACTCGGGGGACAGATCACCAGGCTGCCTGCAAACACCACACATAGCAGTCAGTGCAGTGTCCGCCGTCAGGAACCAACATCGATCCATCATGTCCACTCACTCACTGCCTCGCGAATCCATAGGTCCTCGAAGGATGCCGCTGGATTTAAATCTCATGTTGGCTCGACCGACACATCAGACGACGGCTGCCGTGGCACATGCGGCCGGGGGTGCTCAAGCGTCACGCAGCGAACAAGGCCATTATTCTGACCCGACAGACCATTGTGACAAGTCGTGAGTTGTTGGGAAAGATCTCCGGCGCAGCGCCACAGATTCGCCATGCCGGGCGCCGCAAAGCAGCATCGCAATTGCACGGGTCATGGTTCGCGTGCATGCTGGCCCAGTCAACGAATCCCCCGAATGGTCTCCTCGGCCGACCGATGCACCTTTCCTGCCAGATTGTTCGACGTGCATTCCGATCAAGTGACGGACTGTTGCATGGTCGATAGGACCACTGTTCCATGCTCTTGGAACCCCATCGCACCAGAAAGTTTGTCATATTTCCCCTTGCGATTTGACTTGCAGAAATCATCATCCGTCGTAACTAATGCGAGATTGAGAGGCCTCGGGGAAGACGAACCCCCTTTCGCGGTAACAATGCCTTTCGTAGTAATCAGCCGGAGAGGGAAAGGAGATGGGCTCTCTTGACCGACCCGCCCAGTCCAGCGCTTTGACTCCTTATTTCGGGCGCGGGATGAGTCTTTCTGGTCAGTCGGTCTCGTTCGCAAGCTGTCGGTTTTACATCCAAGAAAGAGAGTTCCTGCAAACCCTTGGTATAACGCTGCCAGACATATTCCAGCGTGTTGATATCCAAGGCCAAGGGTAGCGTGTCGTTCCCGATGCTGTTGCAAGAACCCCCCCCCCCCTTTTGTGAAGTCAGTCCTCAGCCTCGTACAATGGGCATCTGCAAGCGACAACTGCAACTACATCTTGAATGGGATGCGCCCTGGAATATCCCAGACTTTGCAGCATTGTCGATAAGTCGGCAGTTGCCATCCAAAATGACATGGCCGGACAGTCATGCCTCCTTCTCCACGTTGATACTATGGCCTGCCCCCGCTTTGCCCTGCTGCGAACGCCTGCGGGACGTGACCGGGAACCGTTGTACTTGCTCGTCAAGCGTAGGATAGCTAACGAGGTTTCTCCTGGTAGCAAAGACAGTGAGTTGCATTTGTCTTCGTCTTTTCTCCGATAGGTCTGATGTTGTATCCGTACTGTTCAGCGTCGACATGGACTCCAAGTCTCCAAAGAGTCCAAATTGTGAGCAATTCTTCTCTAGATGGCGTAAATTTCAGAGTGGGGGGTTCAATAGTGTCTCAAGACGACTCGGCACCCGATATATCTCAACACCCCCTCCCCCTGCAGTTAAAAGATGGAGGCTGTAGTTATCGGACGTGAATTAATAATCGCGACGTGATATAGCCGTATTCCACTGAACGCAATCTTATCGACCTCCATATCACCTTGGCCCCGCCTCTGCAAGACGACGTTGACGTTGATCATGTCAATACAAGCGCCTTCTTATTTGGATTCCGCTAGCGCGCCTCGTAGGTAGTCAAAATCAAGCACTGGGTTGGCATTGTGCAGTTGTGCCGGCCCGTTTGGCAGCCATTGGGTATGAAGTAGGATCTCTCCCACCTACAACACATTCTCGTGCGACTGGGACTTGCGATAATGGCGTTATCCATGTCGGTACTGCATATACCGAATGTACGAGGTCCAGAGGCGAGAAAGCCCCCGCGGAACGCATCCGGCCAGAGTGGGTGCTTGCCCGCCGTTGAAGATGTTTCAATCTTTACGGATACAACACACGTCAACTCCCTGACCACTGGCTGATCCGCGTTTGATTTCCACTTGACAGCTGGGGCCACTGTGGCCAATTTGAATTTGCATCCGTGAAGCTTTGTACTGTAGCAGTGTAGCAGTGTACTCCGTACTTGAGCGATTGTGTATCCGAACGGTACCGTGTCTGTGTCTCCCGAATAATTTATCCATCTCGACTCAGTTTTTGTGGCCTCCATTTCTTGGCAGCCTTGGGGCGCGGCTCATATTCTTGGAGCTGAAACCGTGGGCATCTCCATCCATTCTGATTTAACCGCGCCGTGGCCTGGCCGCAGCATCAACAGTAACCTTGGGGGCTTCATCGTCGAAACCAAGTTGAGGCTCAAGACGATCTCCCTGCCGTCCGGCAAGACTGATCCCGGATCCTCATACTTGATCAATGCGCCAGAAGCTCTCGTCCAGGATCCCTTTCACACCCCCGCGCAACTCGTCTCATACGCGGTTGACGCCATACTTGTTTAATGTGGGCCTTTTCAAATAACTGTCCAGTCTGGACATGCTGTCCCGAACCTTAGTCTTGACTTTATCCGCGAGAATCGACGCGAATTTGCCCAGCAAGCGTGCGCCTGATCGACCTGCCAAGCAGTCGATAGCCCAATGCAACTGTAAAATTTGGCATAGGCGGGCAAAGTTGATGTTCATGATCGGTCAGCTGCCGAACGATGTGATGAGATGTGACCCCCATCGATCCGCGTATGAACTAGCTCGGTGTATAGTTGTATTGTACGTAGCCGCGAGGCGGTCATGATGTATTTTCCGTTGATAACAGTGTCGCAGTAGAATGTAAGGGCAACCAAGTCCCTCAAGCTCAAGGGCGCAAAGTCACCAAAAGCTGGCTGCCCCCTCCTCAGGCTGGCCCTGGCTTGCGCGCCTCACAGGTCCGGACCCGGGCTAGAACGCTCGTTCCTGGCTAGGAGCTATTGTGCGGGGGACGGAGGACCCTTTCAGGCTACTGGCCAGTGAAAGAAGCAGCGAGGGTGCCTCTGGGTAAGGGATCCTCCTCCCCCAGCCTCCTCGAACACCATCCCATCCCATTATCCCTGGTGTCTTCGTCGTGGGTCACCTCGACAGCAGTCTCTCAGCGTTACTTCGCGCTGTCTGCGATGGCCGTATGTACCGTTGCGGATGTCTTGAGCCCGCTGAGTTCCCCTGCGTCTGTTCAAATGTGTTTTTGACTCGGCTGTGGAGCTATTTCTCTGCTATCTGGGTGCCTCTGGAGATTGTGCTGTGTAGATTATTATGTTGGCTCTTTGTCAATGGCGTTTATTACGAGTATCAGGCCCACGTGAACGATTAGCCACCGGAACTCCGTTGAAACCTCGCTACGATAGTGAGGATACGCTGCGTTAGTATCCGTAGCCCACTTGAGCGAGGTGACTAACAAAGTCCATTGAATGCGCTGCCTGCCGAGTCGGGAATCAGTGCCAGACGTCTCTTGGCACTAATGACTTGCGCACTTGCCGGCCCGATACTTGCGAGAGTTGCCATTGACAGCGTCTTAGTCCCAGTATGGAGTCGCAAGTCAGGGAATACAGTAGGGACTGGCGTGAGAGTGAGGGGTCTTCGTATCTTTCGGGTTCCATTGATGATACATCGGCCGCGTTAGACAAGGCTCACCCACCGGCCTGTAGCGCCCGTGGTGTACTGGAAGCAGCCGCCCTTGGGCAGGGCGTCTGAGACAGAAGAGTGTAATTGTGCCGCTGAACCGCCTCGTTTTTTGGCATACGCCGCCGGCCCTGGGCTGTTTCTCAAAGAGATCATCAACCTGTGTACATAGTGTCGCAGAGGCGGAGACCCATGGGGTGGATTCCTGCTTCCCAAGCAGAAGTGTTTGGGCTTCCACTAGTGCATCTCGGCCTGCAGCGCCATTCCCTAGCAGTGATACTGTGGAAACCATCTCTCACTCTCGTTGAGACACTGCGACACCGCTAGCGGAGGGTCGCGTAAACAACGAGTCAGTTGCGACTGTGGACTGGGAAGAACTCTGCGGGAGGAGAACCGCCAACGTCCCGGGGCTGGCCCCCGAGCTGGTCAGAGTCCAGGCAGGCAGCGTATGAAGCATGGCAACGGAAGGCACGGTCTGGTAGGGACTTGAGAGTCGCATCTCGCAACTCGCAACCGAGCTGCAGTTATCACCGTTGTATTTCCCAACTTGATACCCATTCAAGGTAACGCGGTGAGGTGAACCTGGAATCCAGTGGTCGGTAGCAGGCCTCGTGTGCCAGTCGCACCGCGTGCTCAGGCCACAATTTCACGGCGAGAAGAAACACACCGGGCAAGGCATGCTGCGCTGTTTGCTGCAATGACGGCAAAGCCCGCTGTCAGGTCAGGCGAGAGCGGCGGTCAATGGATCCGGTTGGAAATGAGGGCGGATCATGACAGGCATTGCCTGCCTCGCCGGGGTGAGAAGACGATTCTTCAGGTGACGACCTGAAGCAAGCCATAAACGGATAGCAAGCCCTTGACCGATGAGGCCGGGGTAGGATCCGGCAAGGCTTGTCGATGGTGCAAGCTGAGTGGTTTCTGACTTCTGAGTCCTGACGGCCAGCGGCTCAAGACGAACAAGGCCCAGCACCGGAGTCAGATGCGAGATTCAAAATGAAGGCAAAGAACTGGGTCGCGGCTGACAAAAGGAGGCAACTAGACACTCGGCAAGGTACTGTGTAAGGTATTCTGTCTCCGTCCGGCTGTCAGCCCCCTTCGAGAGACCCGAAGGAATGGAACTGCGCGGCACAGGTGAGCAGAGAAAGCCAAGTCGGGCCTGGTGTGTCCCCTGGGGGCCGTTGTTCACTGCCTGCTGCCCGTCGACATGGCTCAAGTCAGGGCTGGCACGCCGCACAAGGGCAGCTTGATAGTCGTGGCGTGGGATGATGCAGCGGTTTCCATTGGCTTGGGATTGGTGTTGCCCGGTTGGCAGCCATTGCCCCTTGCCATTGGATAAGATCACGGCCACAACCGGCATCGGAAATTTCCCTCATCCTCTGCCCAGGCACGTCAGGTTCCCAGCTCAAGGGAAGCCAGCAAACAGACTGACCAATCGAGTTCCCGGGTGTCGCTCCATTTGGACATGGCTTGTTGGGCTGGGTGCTGCCCACAAGAGCTCCCCTCCCCCTAATCTGCAGTTTTGCAACGGTTGTGGTCGACGTCACCACCACTCAAGACCAAGCACGACGGCTCGAGTACACTGAATCGATACCAGCGTGTACGTTCGAAGGCAACATCCAATCGTTGCTTGGCCATCAATAGACAGCTCTGGTTGGCGTACTTTGTCGTTGTAATAGGCGATGCGTTGGTTTCGGCAAAACCTTGCATCCTCCTTCCTAGCTTGCGACGTTCTGATGGCTTGCCACATTCACAACTCACTTCTGACCAACAATGCTCACAACCGACTTGGGCAACGTTCAACTGCCGCGAGCCCACAAATCCGTTCTCGTTCAATATGCCAATTTCAAGCTGCTCGTTTCCGCCGGTTGCCCAATTCAACGTCAGTCTCGGAACACCGCGGCATCGTATAGTTCAATATCGCCGTGTCCGTAATTCGATGTCTGTTCTTGTACGCGCTTCACTGGGATTCACCCAGGAATGCCCCGGATCCACGCCCTAGCGAGCCCGAAAAAGGCACCGTCTTGTCCCAGTGCCTGCCGGCCACGGCCATACTTACATGTCGTGCGTTGAAGCCAAACATGCTTGCCATGACGCTCTTTCTCGTAGATAGAAATTCGTAACCCTTGAACCATGAAAACTTACCTGTCAGCTTGTGGCCATGGCGCTGGACACATGAGTGCCTATCCTTGCGAGGGGTTCATGGCTGATCCATAGAAGAGGTCATGTCGAGGAAAAGTACCTATCTCCAGCATTTCCGTCCGGTAATGCCCGTCTACTGTGTACGCAGTATCCGTACAATGTTCAGCACGGCAGAGGGAAGTGGGCTTCGAAAATCGAAACCCCCACATGCAGTTCAACGTTGCCCTGGGATAGCTCAGTGCCAAGGACCGGGTTACATTGAAAAGGAGACAATGCCACGGCGGATACCTAGAGCAGACGTAAAAGGCCAAGGGGGTTGCTGTCAACGTTTGATGTGCACTCACGGATGAAATAAGCCTGGGCCAGTTGCTGAACTTGTCTGTCAAGCACCAAGGTCCACCAGCCTAAATGAATTGGCACTCTTGGATTGCTGAGGGGTTGCCTAGGATGGCGTCTCCGACCATACGAAGATCTCTTTGAAGCCAGTTTGGACGACATGCTGGCCCGATATACTTCGGTGCCGGTCTCTTCCACAGTCCGTTTGACCAGACTGTGGGCTTGATCCTTGATGCCTAGATTTTGCGGCCGCCATTATGGTCTAGCGGCTCTCCAAACCCGAAATATCTAAACCTTTTTTTGTCCTTTGATAACGTGCCGGCAACGAGCGATTCAACGAATATTCGTCCGGTGACTGGGATAGAAGTTCGCACTCGGCTTTGGAGTTTGAGGTTATCGTTTAACTTCATTGCGATGTTGATGATGAATTTTCGTGCGGCCAGGTCAATCCCAGCGAACTAAAGCCTCGAGTTGTCTGTTTGAGAAGGGATCTTCAGGTACAGATACAGCCACGGACCACGAGAGAAAACCCCAGGCATGCCTGCGGCCTGCGCTCGCCGACGATCCATGTTTCATCAGGGTATATTCTGTTCTTCTGCCCACACGAACCCGTAGAGACTCCGACTGCGGCGGAGTGACGGTGTCGGCATATCATGAGAGAAAGGGTTGTGATTATCCTCTTGGTCCTGTCGGGTCTTTTTGAATGCAACATGACGAGTTTCTCTCAACGCTTCCCCAATCATTTCTCTGGACAATTCCCAGTCGTCTGGTATTCAGGTTGGCCATCACGCCAGATATAGCTTCGAGAAGATTGGAATCTCGTGAGACCCAGTGTATTCTTCTTTCTTAATCTTCTTCAGGTCCATGTCTCCGGATCGTGGCGGCGAAATTTGGAGCAAGTCCGATGCGTCCGTGTCCAATTTCCCCATCCCCAACAAGGGTTATCTTAGGTGCTGGGTGGCCCGCGCTGGAAACCACGGCTCAATACTCCGTGTAACAACCGGTAATTCGGTCACAGCCTCGAGAATACGCGGCAAAGGAACAACTTAGTCCTGGCGAAGCGTGGAAATCTATTACGCTTTCCCTCTCCAGCGTTTCTGGCACAGAGATTTCCGCCGAAACCGAGAAAGCAACGCTCTGAGTTGTCTTTACTCGACGAGAGACATGGAATGCTCTCGTCTGATACCCCAATTCTCTTAAAGCATCCCCACATGGACCCAGCGATGGCACGTGGTGCGAGTATCTCTATCGTCAGCTCAGCCCATCGCGAGAGCCCCTCGTCAAGTCCTACCAATTGGTGCGAGCGGACATCGCGAGTCACACGCCCTGTATCGCGACATCTGCATCTTTTGCGAGCTCATAAATTCTCTCAGTGTTCTCTCCATTCGGGGTCTGTTTTGGTGATTGGTCTCGCTGGGGCACTGACATAGAGAACCTCCGTTTGATAAAAATCAGAAGCACACCCAGGACAGAGTGTTGTATATCTCATGAGCGACCCTGTAAAAGATTGTATGAAATCATTTCCTTGGCCAATCAGTACTTGACTGGGTTCCGTATTCATGCAGATAGTGATGAAGGAGACGCAGAAAGATGGAGGCAGGTACGAATTGACGTGTCAGTCGTGTCACTGAGCGTAGCTACAAGTCTTGCCCCGTGGATCCCACTGATCACTTGGTGATTCTTCATTTCGGCCTGTCGGTACCTCTATTAGATGCTTGGGGCCGCAAGTCCATTGCGACGGACTTGTGTGGTCTCTCCGTATGAGCTTGAGAAGATGTCCTACGAGGGTTGTCCAGATTCGTGCGAGAGTAGAGCAGGCATACTGCCGTAGAGGTTATCCCAGAGCATCGCGGCAGACGAAAAATGGCGTGATAGCTTGGGGGGTTCAGGGCGGTGACGAGCTAGTCGTTGGCAGGGTCGTATAGCAGAGGACGTGCGCCGCAGGAGCTGTCCAGCCCCCCTGGGTGATAGACTTGGGATGGGCGGAAGACGATCTCTGCGGAAGCAGAATTCCAGAGCCTGAGTTGGCGGAGGCCTGGATGAGATGTGGATACACCCACTGGCAGACCTGGGTCCCTCGAACACTCCAACAAGGGAGATCCAAGGCAAAGAAGGGGTGCTCCCTTCCAGACGGGAGGGACAACGATGACTGGCAGTAGGGCCTATCAACATCGGAACACTGGGCAACGCAGAGAGTTGATCTGGTCTTAATTGGGGCCGGGCCGAACGTACTACTTGAAACCCGTTTCCGATGTCAGAAAGACGCCCGTAGTATCACGTTACTTAGGTGTTTTGCTCGAAGAATGTAAGTCTCTAGTCAGACTCGAGACCCCAAAGAAGTTTGCAGTTTGCGGCGCCGTTAGTCTATTCTGAAATGAAGAAGAGTGTGAAACGGCCAGTCGAATGCGTGTGGCTGGCGCCGATGCTGAAGGGGCACCGGCTTTGATGCGTGAAAGCTATTGGCCGAGCTAGTCGTTCCTGCATAGGGGCGGAACCCGCATGAAGGTACGGATCCCCCTATATGTGGTGAATGCTAAGGTTCATGCCCCCCCCCCCCGCCGACAATGGCGGGCCTCTGAAGCTCGTGGAAAATGAATACCAGCTCGGCGCAACCGTGATTGCCAGGTGAAGATTCTTCATCCGATCAATGTATTGCGGAATGTAGTCAGTCTCCCATGTCTACTCTGCAATGATGGCATGATACGGTGACCAGGAATCTGGACGGATATGCGACAAGTAGGTGGGCGGAGATAAGAAGTAGAGCACGTTCGACGATGATCCGTGAAAATGGCCTAGGGGAAGAATAGAAAACTGCTTGCAATGGGCTGCCGGGCCGCATTGCGCGCGCTGTGTAGGGCAGACCGCTTCCTGAAAGGTTTCCAGCTCTGGTTCCTCGTGTATCCGTACGAACGGAGCATACGAAGGTGATAGACGAGATTCAACGGTTCAGTCTAGTAAGCATCCCTTCTGGGACCCAGAACTTGGACTGGCAATGTGCTAAGGATTTCAATATGGCGATCTTTGGGCGATTTGTTCCCCAGACGGGTGCAGCAAGTCCTTGGTATGGTTCGGGTCGACATGGACGGCGTAAAGTTTGCTGTTGAGACCGGGTGCCGGAGTTGCGTCCACCTCAAGCTAATGCACGCCCTTTCACACAGTACTTGTAGAGGCGAACGCATGGTCTGTGGTAGTGGCCGTCGCAGATCGGGCAGTGTTTCGATAGCAGTGCAAAGCCACAGTTGCACTCTACTTGTGTGAGTGATGTGACGTTTGAGAGGTGACTGACAAATGCCATGTCATCTATGTGATGGAAACTGTTGTCGAGACGTGTCTGACGGTGGAGACGTGAACGACCCATGGTGAGCAGCGAATACTTGCGCTCATGGAACTTGTATCGTGGCTATGGAGCCAAGAATCATATGAAGTTTGTTGAGACCTGCTCTTTTTCGGATGTGAACGGCTGGACAGGTGCCGTGTGCCAAGCATTGCCGTGCTCTGAAAGTAAACCGCGTAGCTGTCGCATATACGCCTGTAGTTTGGGAGAGACAGTTGTTGAGTCTAGAAGAGACGGGTATAGATCCGAGTCTAGAGGCAAGATTCTTGGCTGCGGCCGCGAGTAGCCTGGGAGGTCTGTTCGCGGGCCCCGTTCCCCAAGACCGATCTGGTGTTTGTGGCGTCATGTCTCGAGGGATCAATTTTCTGCTCGCCACGTTCCTGAACCCCGACGAAGATAGTAAGAGAGCTAACCATGACGGGGCGGTGCAGCCGTGATGACGAACGAAGAGCCTTCGCCTTCGTAGACGGTGTCGACGATATCATGTGGACATTGATTCGACTCGTTCTTGGTAGTGTCTGGCCCGGCGGTGTCCATATCCTGGGCATTTCGAATGATGGATCATTGTCTGTCACTGGCGGGTCTAGTTATTTCCAGGAGACGCACGGCACGGCACAATGGTGGGCCTCGCCTATGCAGTGAACAGACAGTCATCAAAGTCGAAGAGGGACAGTCTGCGGTCTGTCCCGAGCAAAAGGGGAGAGGATGGTGCCCGGGTCGGTCGCGGAGATAGTGATCATGGTGGTGGTGGTGGTGGTGGTGGTGGTGGTGTGTGAGGTTGTCAAGCAGTGTCATGGGTAGTTGGGGATCCGGTGGTTTCCATCACGTTGGTGGCCTCGGGGAAGAAGCCGCTGGTTGCCCGCTCCATGCAGGAAGAGGATGAGGGGGGTTCTGTGGCAAGTACTGCCTTGGGAAGCTGCGTCTAACAGAAGTTCTATGTAAGATAGGTAGCGGGCCTAGGCGTAGTTGAGCCTGCACGTAGTAAGCACTTCCCTCCTCTTTCCTTCCAGTTGATAGTTGCCGGTGATATCTCTACTTTTCAGTAAGGCGGTCACGACGGCTTAAGGTTCGTCTCTTTCCCAATTTATCTGCATACAGACTGTTAGGCAGTTGTTGAGCCCCTTTAAGGTACCTTGGTAAGTCAAGTAAGCTCAGTAGGCCCGGCACGAGACGTACTTATGGGGACTTAGGTAATACGGTACTTACTCTACGTTACTTCGTACGCAGTAAGGTACCTGAGGTAAGTATCTCGACAGCTCACAGTACGTACCATTCTCATAGAATATCCTGGAAGTAAGATAAAGACAAATAACCGGGTGATGTGATGGATGACGGGACTAAAATCGACCAGAACAGTGAACTTGAACATGTCCATAGAAAAGATACGTCCCGTTTCGACCCCGTTTCAGATGAAGTGATTCTACGGGGTTTGCTCATTGGCCCGCCGGATTCTGGAACGAGTGGGAGCTCACCGGTGCCCCACATCCCCCGACTGCGGCCTGCACCTCAGTCTGGCAATCTGCAGCATCTCTCACGCCGGCGAGCCACTTATCCTCAAGCTCGCAAGCAGGCCCGGCGGTGGCTGGGAAGTCGAGGAGGGACCCCAGATACGGATAGAATCATGGTGTTGATAGAAAGGCTAGTACGAACACTGACCTCGCACTTCTCGGTCTTCAATTTCATCTTGTTCCATTCTCTCCAATGGACAGGGCCACCAGTGACAAGGCCTCGAGACACCAGAGTCCATGGTACGGAAAGAAAACCAACCCATCCAGGTCATTTCGCAAGGTGTTAGTCAAACAAACTTGGGTCCAGCCACGCAGCAAGACCGCCAGGCTTTCAGCTGAACTGCTGTTTTACACTAGCAGCAGCCACATGGGGCTTTCCAAGACCGAACCTAGAATAGGTCCCACGTTTTATCCCGGACGATCATCACTCCCACGTGAGGGCCAGTGGGCTAAAGTCTTCGCCAGTTCTTCTCTTTTTTGCCTTGCTCATGATGCTCATCTTCGTCATTCGAGACTTGATCCTAGGGACCCATGATGATCCTGTTTAGTCTCGTAGCTGAACAATTGCCTCCAGGGCTGGAACGAAAGGCGCAGGTGAACGGTAGTCCTGATTGGGATTTCACCAGAATTCTTTCCCCGTTTGTAATAAGTGGCAAGTCTAGCAGGTGTTGATGGTGTGTGCCAGCAATGCCAGCGTGCGTCCCAGACTCTCAGGCCAGAGCAAGCCACTAACAATGAACACAGGTATCATCGTATACACGTAGTGGTGATGGTGTATGCGTGTTCGTGTACGTGTAGGTGTGTGTGTCTGTGTGTGTGTCTGCTTTGCCGTATCTTCTTACCGCACCTATCGCCTAATCCGAGTGAGCATGAACCTGCGTACCCGATTGCACGAGTTCGTGTTGTTCTACTTGATAGTATGGCAATTGCGCACACCATGCCCCTCATTGCGGATGAAGTTGAAGGGACCTGCCCCTTGTGGGGTGACGACTTTCGTCAACTTTCAGTCACCAGACCAGGGCCAGACGGCATACGGCATTTCCCGTTGCGGACTATCCAGTGTATATCACCCAGAAGTAAGATTCTCAGGCACCAGAGTCCGAAGGGTAGGCCGTTGATTGAGCCTTGCGGTCATTGTCTGCGGTGCGTTCTGGGCGTTTGATGTGGTAGCCGGAGCAATTGCCATGCGACGCAAAATCAAGGAACTGCACCATCAGTGGGACAAGCTTAGCACCTGCAGTAGTTCCCCTCATGGATTTGTTACCCCATTGGGATGGCCTGGACGTGACCGAGGCACACCTCGCCGGTCCAACTGTCGAATTGCGTTAAGAAAAAGTGGTACGAGGGACTACCGTACTGTGTTCGTTCAGTATCCGTAACGACCTAAACGATTCATTCCTTCGAGTCTAGCCACTTCCTCTGCGGGTTCTTTACCTCTTTGGACGAGAGGCTGGCAACGTCAGGGTATGGGATAGGGTACATACGGCGGAATGACCGCTAGGAATTTAGGAGACTTTTATCCGCACTGGATTCCAGTGTGATCCGAATACACTGGCTTGCATGATAGACACTTGCAAGTAGGTGAGTCTGCAAGTGGGCTGTCTCTACCGGTCGAGGAAGTGCGATTTGCTTGTCAGATTCGTTCTAGTATTCAGGATTCGGGACTGAAGATTGGACGCGAATGGTGATTGAGTCCATGTAGAATGCAACCCCCACAATCGGCCGGTGGCACGGGCAGGAAGCCAGGCACGCCGCACGCTGCAGACATCAGGACGAGCAGTGGAGGGCCGGTTAACAAGCAGAGACAGGCCAGGCATGTCAGCCACGTTTCGTCAGCATCTTGGTCGCAGATCACCCACTCGCGACCGAACGTAGTGACCCTTTTTCTCTTCCCCCCCTTCTTCAACTCTCTTCGTGCCTGGACCGAGAGGATGAGGCGTAGGTCTGTGCGCAAGCAATGGTTAGAGAACAGCGGTAAACTGGAGAAGGGGAGGAGGTGGTGGTGGATGATGGTGTCAGTCCACAAGCCATGGAGACGGGACGGGAATAGGTGGATGGGGAGAAGAAATGGTCAATCACCATGTGGTAAGGAGTACGCAGTAGAGTATTGAGCCAGAGTTGAGCGTAATGTGGTTGAAAGACTCGACTATCTGACGATACATGATGCAGGTAGACAATCGAGAGGGGCTCTTGGTAGCATTCGGGAATTTCTTGTCTGATCTGAGAGGGGCCAGGGGTACCTAACGGCATAATGTGGAGGACAGCATGCGGTTGCTAATTTGCCGCTGCTGCTGCTGCTGCTGCACAACGCCACATGAGGAGAGCCACAAGTGGCGTCTGCAGATTATCACAAAGACGGTCAAGACGTTTGTGGAAGAAATAGTAACATAAGGTAGCCCACCTGCAGATGTTTCGAACCAAAAGATGACAAAGTCTGGTTCGGTGACACTCTGAGGGCTTTTCCTGGTGATGCGACGCGATGGAATACTTTGTAGATGCGTGGGAGGCGTTACAGTCTTCACATCATGTGGGGTCAATTGGACGATGATGATTTGCTCAGTCAGATTTTGGGGGCGGTGGAAAAGCGTGGGAAAGCGTGGGAGGGCTGGGGCAGCCCGAGGGCGGTGAAGCAGCGAGGTCCAGAATGCTCTTGCCGTGCTTTCCCGCTTGCCTTCCATTGTGTGCCTTGCTGCAAGGAACCGAGGGAAGGAAAGACTCTGACCCTTTTCGGCCCAATGTGGGGTTAAGAATGACATCGCCCACCAATAGATGGATCACTCAGAAGAGGGTCGGCACGGCTCAGGGACAGATCAATGCAGGGAAAGTCGAGAGGCACACACGGCACAGTAATACGGCAGGAGCGAAACAAGGCAAGAGAGAAGGTATGTAAGTCAGACCTCCTCTCCCACCGGCACTCGAAGAACTTGTGATGGCAATTGCGTTTCTGTTGATGCAGGTGGTTCCCGAAAGATATTTTTCAAAGAAATGGAAGCAACAACAGACGGAAAGGGTACAAAACAGTGAAAAGGAGGATCATGATCACCTCCAAGCGCAGAGCTCTTGTAGGTGCGGTTAAGTAAATGAAGCCGTGCCTTCCCACTCCGGCATCAAGAGAAGGTGACTGCCTTCGGAGCACCTGCCTTGGTTTCCTTGCATCGCAGCCATTTTTGGAGCAAGAAGGCAAGGACGCAGATGCGTGCCTTTCTGAGTTGAGTCAGTCTCGTAGAGTCAAGAGTCACGAGCCACGTTGAAACGTCAACAACGTCCATCTTGATAGGATTTATTTCTTCAATCCCGGGGGGAGAGGCGAAGCACATGCACCACAATACACCACAGGAAACACAGGCGACGACCATGATGCTTGCCTCCCCCCCCCCCCCTTCCATTGCCACGTTTTACTTGGCCCCAAAACATATGTGCCAGCCGCCAAATCCCTGGCTTCTGTCCCGTGTCTGGACCGACTTGCCCTCCCGCTTCCCGCCTCCGCCCTTCAATACGCAACCATCAACGAACATCGCGAACTTAGGACCTAGAGCGCGAATACACGACCGACGACCCTCAACATCGCCTTCGGCCCCTCCGCCCGTGCACCATCTTGTTCCCACCGCTCTTTAGGTCTCCAACTCAATTGATCGACAACCCTTTTCATTACGCATAAGGGTGTCATCCAACGGGATAGTTATCCCACACCACCCCACCTACCTGCTCTCGGGTCTTCACCGTGTTGTTGATGACGGAGTGGGAGAGCATCTTTCTTACCCTGGATCTGCTAGGTTGTCAAGTGATGCGTGTTACACTTCACCATCTGCGCTCCACCTCGTCGCCCAGCGCACTATACACACCCTTCTCAAGCAAAAGCCGCTTCGTCTCCTACGCTATCGGGCTGTGGGTGGTACATTGGAGGCCATTGTCGAGGCATCTAGACGTCTGTACCTCCTTTTGACGCTATTAAACCTCGTTGAGTGCCGGGGCCGGCCGGCCGGGGCCGTTCTTGCCGTGACGCCCGGTCTGATAGCATGGCGTACCAAAAGAAGTACTTCTTGGGCCGCTATGTCTGCCGCACCACCATCCCATGCCCGAACTGCTCTCTCGGTAGCAGCAAGACCCGAGAGCCTCATAGAGAGAGAGTACCTGCACACATCAAGGCGCTAGACAACATGGCATGGGAGTTTTCAGGCGAGATAATATCATTTTTCGCGAATGGGCTGGAAGTCAACGGTGCCGGGTCATCTTCAACAGTCGTTGGGGCCTCGGCGACGATATCTTGCCTTCGCACAAACATCTTTGCCTTGCTGGCTCGGTTGCGACTGACGTGCATGGCAATCTCCAATGGCCCAGTTTTGGCCAAGGCTCTCTCAGCTCTCCACCAGCAACAGCTCCGGCTCCGAAGTATGGTTCCCCGGCACCTCTTCGTCGAATCCCGCATTGCGCTATCATCCCTGTGCACTAGGGTCGGCCTGCTTCTCAAAGCCCCGACCTCTTACGAATAGAGGACCTAACCTGCAAGGAACTGCCAATGGGCTCCATCGGAACGGGGGCCTTAGCATGCCATCAACTCCTGTCAGGAGGGCAAGGCCGCGATGTGTAGCTAGGGTTGATAAGGTAGGCCACCACCAGGCGAAGGAAGGTCGCCATTGGGTGAGCCGCTCCTTTGCAACCTATCATAGCCCACCGCCTCACACCACCCGCCTGCTGCGCACGAGCACCTATCCGTACTGTCGAAAATCTACTGTAGGACGACTCTCGATTAGTCTCTAACAAGTAGCTGTCGCCTGCGACTTCTCAGATGCAGATCCAACGTACGACGGGAAGACGAACAGGGGAAACGACGAGTCTAAGCCGCTGTTTGCGCCAACATATCTGGTCGGGCGGAGAATGCGTCTGTGGCTGCTCGACGAAGTGACTCTGACTTGACAGTGCTTATTTTAAACTTCAAATATCGAGAGTAGCTGCGATTTCGATAAGCCCGGACTCCTAAGGGAGATTGTGCTTATCAAAAGTATGGTTTATGACCGACAAGCCTCCGGAGCATTCAATGCCTAAAACTGTTGCTATTGTTCTATCACAACTCGTCTTTGAGACTGGTGACAGACGGACTGTGTAGTTTTGGAGGGGAAAAGGGCAAGAAATCTTCGACAGAGGCACTGGGACAAGCCATTGACAGCCTCCGTTATGGCCCATGCAACTTTAACGCCCACCCAGCGACGGGATGTGGCCGCGGTGATAGGTAGTGCGTGATGGGGTTCTTCGGCAGCAAACGAAAAAAGCAACGAGAGGCTTAATCATAGCGTTGGGTCAAACGCACGAATCCATGCTCCAAGCGGCGCGAGTGAGGAAGCGCTGACGTGCGATTACGACAGCAGCAGTTTGCGACTGAGTTCCACACAATCTATCAGCAGCTGCCCTGGTGCCGCTTAGTAGACAACCCGTTGGTATACCATGGCCGAGAGCATGAATGAGAGGTTCTCAAATGAGCACCAAATCTGACTTATCATTGGTGGCCGGCCAGGATATTACAGCCTTTGCCCAATCCAGAGACCTAGAGTCTGGGGTAACTCTAGGCCATCGAAGCTTGAACTAAAACGGACCGAACGACATGATGATCCGCAGATTCAGATGGCTTGACACTAACGACAACGATTAAATGAGGCCATCCAAAGGAAGTGAATGCTAGGGCGATGGAACGCGACAGGCGATGTATGGTACTGTTAGGGCTGTCAGCCTAGCCTTCAAGCTCACCCCTGAGAAATTGGCATTTGAGTTCAAGACCCATGGACTTGCGACTTGCGAAAAGTGGTCAGCTTGACCATGACAAGTCCAAAGCATCAGCCCGACTTTCAACACACGTCCGCCGCTGTTGAAATATCTTGCAGATTACATGCCGCACTCGGCCTACATGGACCCCTTTTTTCCCAGCTTTGGCACGTCTAGAGAGGCGCAAGCTACAGGGGACAGCTGCACTGATCGAGTCAAGTTCTGGATACCTCACGGAGTAGCGAGGTGCTTGACGAAATCACGGCATCTCCATTATCAGACCCTCCACGAAGCAAGCCCCTGTTCGGAACACCACTTCGGATGCGAGCCGGTATGAGATACGGTCTGCTTAAGGTATGGAGGGCTCAAAGGTCATGCCAATGTACCCCTTGCACGTCCTTGAGGAGGGTTGATGGCCGCGCTGGCCTACATAGTAGGTGAAAACAGAGCTGCCGTGGGGCCCTGCTTGGGCATTGAGGATGATTGACAAATAGCATGGATTCCCCTGCCTTACCTTGGTGAAGAATTTGGTGCGGCGCGGGACGGTTGCAACCGTTCCAAGTTGTTTATTCCACCTTTAACAATCTACCCATTGCTTTCAGTACAGCTACGAATCGACTTTCCCATAGTGTTAGGTCATCTTCGCCGGTCAAGGCCCATCAAAGGCGCATCATCGATCATTTGTCTTCGCTGAGAGGCCTCTCATTCAATCAGAGGACGTCAAGTGTACTTTCAGTCGGCGTATATTCTTGATGAAATTCGACTCTATGGCCATGGCAATGTAGCTCAGACCCTACAAGCGACCCCGTTGCGATTCTGCAAGCTGGCAACGATGCCTTGTCCTGGGGAGACGGGAGCTATTCGTTCCGATTCGTGACAGCATCTTGAGCCAGAGAGAGGAGGGCAATTTTCATCTGACAGGGATCGAAGAGAGGTAAATCCCACAAAGCCAGTACTACTTTTGTTTGACTCCTCTCGTGGGCTTCATGGAGAAGAGCTCCAACGACTGTAGGCCCCCTGGGCGATGTTGAGGCAGTGTGTCAGTATGTATGAGGAGGGCTAAATCCTAGGGTGGCTAACAAGACATGTCCATTCCGAGCTGCACTCTTGAAACAACGCGGGCCATATTGCAGCCCTCTTCGGTGCCAGGCGGCGCATGAGTAGTCACCGCCATAGATGATGACAAAGGGTACTGCGGTACTTACGTCCCCCAACGCCAGGGGGGGGGGGGAGAGCAATCGAGTTTGTTTCTTGGGGGCTAACAATGTCGGCAAGTCTCCAACGAGCAGGGGCTTGCAACCAGACTGGGCCCAGTGATAAGAGAGCTAGGGACGAGATACCAGGGCGGTCAGCACCGCAGGCTCAAGTGGGCAAAAAAAAAAACAGCGTCGGCTACGGTTGGCCTGACCCAAGCCTGGACTGTGGCCTCTCCATTTGCACTGCAATGGTTTGGCAGATGTAACTCCGGCATGCAGCTGTCGTTGACGGCTCTTGTCGAGACCACGCGTTTGGCGGAGTATGCTGCCACAGACACCCGGTGATTGATGTGTTTGAATGTAACCAGCCAGACATGGAGGGGCCATGTTCATATGAGGGGCGAAGCCTCCACCTGCGAAGTTGACGACAGCATTGCAGTCGTCGAAGCGGTACGTACGGCACTGACATCTTAACAACTACAGATGGAGATCAGGAGGGGCACATGAGGGGACCATTGGTAAGCTCATGAGCGCTTTTCTTCTTCTTTTTTCCTTTATCCTAATCTTTCTTTCTATTTCAAGCTCAAGCTCAGGGACAAGCCTTCTCCATAAGAGCTTGGAATGTGGGCGTGCAGCTGCCGGGCGTCAATAACCTAGATGCTTGTTTGCTGGGTACGAGACCTGTCACGATAAAATTTCCTTTCGTTGCGGGCTGATCGAAATATGCTTCGTCAACAAGAGCCGCTTTCCAATGGGTTACCGACGCGGCCTCGAGGCTTTGCAGAGCTTAAGACTGGGGCAATAAACCATGAGACGACTCAAGAGTCAAGGGACGCCTGGAAACTCGAAAGGCGCGAAAGGATTTACGTAGCACATCGGCTTGGACAACTAGAAGACGCCGCGAAGTTACGCTACTCCACGGGGAAGGCGGATCACGATCAAACAAGGACAAGAAGCTTTCTTGTCTGTCATCTGGCATGCGGGATGCAGTCTAGTGCAGCTGCGACAAGCTTGCATCGATAGACGGGCTGAAGGACGAGGATGCGACGCAAGGAAGAAGCATTACGCTGCGTAGCGAAGGGCGGCTGCGATTTGGCAGCGCTGACATGACATGACGATGCCACACATCTGCAGATTCCTGGTCAAACTCTAAAAGCTTGCGGTATCCGTAGAGAGTACAGACTATCCATACAGTCCTGCACAAGGAAGTGGGGAGGAGATGAGCCACTCAGTTTTGGCAGGCAATCGGATTGTGGCGGCAACAGACACAGGGCATAAGTCCCGACTCCCAAGAGTTTTGTGGGCAGAGCCCTTCCTACAAAGTGTGGGTTGAGAGGAGAAGGTCGATACGCATTTCAGAATCGAGTAAGGCGGTGGTCCAGTCAGTGAAGGATTCGATCGATACCTTGCCGGAATCTACACTTTGTGACGAGCCGGGGCCGAATCTCTCCTCTGCGGCTGTAACATATCTCATCCCTCCCCACCGGAGTTTGTGCGACCATGCAGCGCAAAAGGTGGCAGGCGGCAGGACAGAATCTTCACACGAGGACAGCATCCTCAATTCGGCCTGAGCTGCAGATGCTTACTTGGACTGTCATCTTCCGCCTCCAGTCCTCTCGAGACGGCTTGATCACTAGCTTCACGGGCTTGACTGAGGCGCACTACGTCAGTCTCAAAGCTTACAACATGTCATCCATCCACCATCCTCCAGTATGCCAATACTCCCTCATGAGTTATGCTGTTATTGCTCCGTACACACATCGATAGAACGAGCATCGAAAAGGGAGCATCAGGTCGACACATGCAACATGACACACCATCCTCGCTCTTCACCCCACCACCTTCGCTACCTGTCACTGCGGCTTCTCATGCCGTCTCCATTCTCTTGGACAACCCTACCTAATACCTTATCCTGGGCCTGGGATGGGTCGGCAGCACTGAGCAGACAACCACCACGACGGTGGTCAGGGGGGGTGAGAAACTGGTCTTCTTTTTTCCTCAGTTTGCGGTGGAGGAGACAGAGAGCGAGCAGGGAGACAAGTTACGTACCTCGAGCAGAGGGGCAGAGTGGAAGAAGAAGAGACACTGAGAAGAAAAGGTGTGTGCCCCAGAAGCGGCCAGCTCGGAGCCAAAGGGGGGACCCCGGCGACCATGGGCCTGCAGTAGGCCCGCATCCCTTTTTTTGCCTTCGGGTGCGGATGCTCTCCCACCCCTGCCGGAGGTTTGGTTCTTGGCAAAGACTTTCTCGGGCGACACCCCCCTTCCCCTTCCCTTTCCGCTCGTAGAGCCCTTGTCCCTGAAGGCAAAGGTCTTTCGCTAGTAATGGCTTTGCAGACAGACAGCTTCAAGGTCTCTTCCGGCGGAGGTCCTACTCTGTAAGCCCTGGCTGTACCTGTCCTCCTCGCCTGTTCCCTGTCTCATTCTCTCTCTCTCTCTCTCCCTCTCTCAGTGTCCGAAGTTCGAGCATTGCACCTACAGGCTACGCATACTGCGTCTGCTGCTGCTGTTGTGTGCTGAAGAAGTGAGAGATTGAGTACGGGTTGGCGGGCTTTGGAGGAGGGGGGGGGGGGTCGGGAAACAGGGAAGGCGGACTTGGTCCCGAAACCGCGAAACATGTCTCCTTCTGCTGTCTCTCTCATTTTCTCGCTCTTTTCTTCATGGCTAAGCCGGAACGAAGGTTTCTGCCTGGTTTCTCGGTCATTTCTCTAAATTGGCTCCTTATCTCCTTGATATTCGGATGAAGGATGAGTGAGAGAGTGAGAGTGAGAGTGAAGAAGGAGGAGAGCGTAACGAGATTGGCAAGCGTTTTTCGGCCCCTTTGTCTCGTCTCCGGTCGCCATTGGGTGAGAGTTTGAGTTACCAGAGTTAACGGCTTACTTTTCGGTCCTCTTCTCCAATATGCCCCGACGGTCTTAATGCACCGGTGCTATCGGGCAGCTCCCCTCTTGAGTCTTCCCATCCACAGGTGCGCGCGTCGCGTTCTCAATGGGAAACGACGAGTCATTGTGGGGGGAGGGTTTCTGGGTGGATCATCTAAGAGGAAGCAAGAGGAAGCAAGTACGTACTCACGTACAGTACTGTGCGTCTCGGTTGTGGTTTACAAAGTATCCGTACTGCGAAGACGACCACGACGCCAGCTTGAATGGTATTTCTTCCAATGGATAGGCGTGGGCTGTAGGAGTGGGCGTGGGCGGAGGGGTGCGTCGACTGGGAGCTGGAGGAGCTGTGCAGCTTGGGAGTGAGAGTCTGGGAGAGCTCTCTAGGTGCGTAGTGCGCAGTACGCAGTATGGTCTACGGTCTACGGTCTACCTTACCTTGACTAGGTCGACTGGGTACGTACCGCATCTCACTTTCCAGCCCCTGGCCCCTGGATCCGGCCCCGGTGAGTGGCAGAGACCAGATGCAGAGAAGAGAGACACAGAAACAGAAACAAAAACAGAGACAGAGACAGAGACAGAGGAAAGACAAGGAGCAGACAGGGGGAGAGCGAGCTCTGTAGGCTTGCAGGTACCTGTTGAACGTTTCCCACTGTCCTGTCTTGCCCTGTCTCCTCGCACGCCCACACTACACCTGGGGGGCCTGGACCTGAACCCTGTGCCTGTTGACCTGCTGTACCTCGCCTTTCGAGAAACGACGAAGACGACGACGACGACGAAAAAAGAAGAATAACAGGAGACAACGGCGTGGGACAAGACTCCAGTCTGCTGCGTAAGGTAGAAAGTGAGTTATCAGCTTTCCGCCCCCATTCAGCCAGGACTCTCTCTTTCTCTCCACGCCTGTGTCTTGGTATCTCCTCGCTTGGGATTTTCTTTCTGCTCGCTCAAGAAACGACTTGTGGGGGGGTTTCTCGTCACTCCTTGCACTTGGACGAGGTCTTGCTGCTCACCATTACGACGTTCTTATGGAGCAAGGTTGCGACCGAGTGGGCGGGATAGGGACGTTGGTACGGGTACGGATACATACTGGCAGTTTTTTCACCTCGATCCATTTGGTATTTATTAGGCACGGAGAGAAAGTGGGAGAGTTTCTGTGCAGAGTATCCGCAACTCCGAACTCCATGGGTATCTGTACACACACCCAGTGAGATAGCGGCCTCAGCAAGGTTGGCAGTTGTGGGGATAAGTCTCTGACGTTGTTGAACGGCCACAGCAAGTCGGGCTTCATCGCCAGATTGCCATTTTTGAGTGAGAGAGAGACAAAGAGAGAGGGAGAGGGTCAGGGAAAAGAGACTGGCTCAGCCAAGGTACGCCGAGAGAACCAAACGCCTTCGGTCTCGGTCTAGCCTTGAAAGCCACGATTTCAACATACTGTATATACTCCTAGGTATCGTGCCCGTCTCCACCAAAGGGGCCAGGAAAACCGCAGAGGACGACTTTCATTTGGAGACAAGAGACAGCCAGACCGGGACGGACTGGAAGCGATGCAAGGCTACCTTTTCGTAGTAGTCAATCATTCTGACCATGCATTTCACGACACCAATGAGAGAAGGCTCTCTCCGCATACTACCTTGAGTTGGGCACCACTTACACCGTCGCTTCGCTTCGCTTGCTTCATTACACTCCATTCGCGTCCTCGATCAAACGTTCGACTGGCAGCCCGTGAACGTAGTCGTGTACTCCATAGTCTAACTATGGACTTTTGTTGTTGGATCAAGGGTCAGCAGCTTCTCTCTCTCTCCGACTCTCCGTCTCTCCTTCTCCCATGCGACGGCCGCCCCGTCCCATCCATCACCGTTGCCTCTGCTACTGCCACAGTAGCGTTTTTGGCTCAGCAACTGCGACGGCTAGTCTAGATGTGTGTGGTTCTTTTCTCGCCCTACCTCCTGCTTTTCTCTCTGGCGTGGCAGGATCAACAACTACATCCTCATACACACAAAGGAAAGGAAACAACCGCAACGTTGGTGCTCACTTTCTTTGTTGTAAAAGAAAATGCCGCCCCGCCGGCTGCCCGCGCAACGGTAATCGAAGCCGCAACCGCCACGTCGGCCGCGGGAAGGCGAAAAGCCTCTTGTTGAATTGTGATATTATGATTGACTCTGCGAATACGTTTTGTTGAACTACTTCTTCTTCCTCCTCTTCTTCTTCATCTTCTTCTGCTGCCGCTGCTGTTTGAACCGACCCTTGCCTTGCCTTGCCCGTCTCTTTACTGGCCATCACACTCTTTTGCTGTTCCCGGTTTCTCGTGTGGTTTCGATTACTACATTCTCGACGTTACCTCGACTCGCTCTTTTCTCTACGCCTACGGTTTGGACAGGGGGGCACATCGTCTTCTCATCGTGGTTTTCTCGCGTCTTTTTGGGAGCATGCAGTCTGCCATCACGCACATTTACGCCCGCTAAGAAAAACCTCAACCCACCCTCCATCACCGGCAGTCCAGTCATACCTTGCGTCAATCGTCTGTCCTTCGCAAATCGCTTGACCGCTGTCGACATCTGGGCCCAATTGTCTGTGTGCACATCACATCGCCATCTACGCCGACGCCATCACACACATCACACAGCACACACACACACACACACACACCTTCTTTTGATTCTCCAACACGTTCAACAACCTTGTTCATCATCTTGGACCCGGACTTGGCTGGAGCTTTTCGAGATCTCCTCACTCTCACTCTCTCTCGGCCCCCCTCCGCGTTATCCCACCTTTCTGGGACCTCTTGCTGGCAGTTTCTTCGAAGCTTTCTTCCCAGCGACTGTGCTTCCTCGCCGAGAGGACAGACCCCCGACTTTGTCCGTTCGTTAGGGAACTGCGGCCGTGGCTTGCGGAACCTCCACCACCACCCCCATCACCAGAGCAGACCAGCGCCAGCGACGCAGCAGCAGCACAGAGACGTCGTGGAAAAAGAAACGCTCCTCACATCTCATCTTCAACACCGCTCGTCCTCACCTCACAGACGCGCTCCCCAACCGTCACCTCAGCCCTGCTCATTCTCCATCCAAACCAGCACCGCTTTCCCAGGGTCCCCCTCCCCAAAAGTCATCACCAACAAGTTTTTATTTTTTGTTCATTCCTTCTGGTGCTGTCATACCGTACAGTGCAGTATCTACATACAGTACCATACCCGTCTCTCTCTCTCTCTCTCTCTCTTTTTTTTTTTTTTTTTTTTGTATCAGATCTCTCTTCCTTCTTTGCAACATAAAGCAAACTTACCCCCTCTTCTCATACACCTTGCCAACGATTACCTCCACGGGCAGGCGATCTGAGAGGAGAATAGAAACTAGAGGCCCTTGCTACCGGCATACCTAGAGCGTCTCATCATTACTCTGCCACCTCGACTCGTCACATCGGGGCCTTGTTTCTTCTTGAATGCTTTTCGAGCTGTGTACATCTTGAGGGTCCATTGGCCTACGGATATCACTCCCACTCATCACCCGTTTTCCCGCCTCCTTGCCCCCAGGTGCAGTTGAACTTGCTCGGACACTGGGGTTGTGCGGACTTCTCGGTCCCGGCATATAGCCAGCGAACAGCAGCAGCAACAGCAAAAGTAGACATCATTCAACCTGCGGGTGTGTGTTTGTGCGCTTGCAGTTTCTCTCTCACTCAGTCATTCCCCTCAACTCAAATTTCCCATCCGCCCAATACAAGCCCGCCAGCAAACATCTATTCCTTTCAAATTCTACTACTCCTTCTATCCCGTTTTCCGGACAGTCAGCCAGAAAAAAACGTATAATATATTTATATCGAGGCTATTCCGTTTTGAACGTCTGCGACCTGACGCACAGAACGACTACCTACTCCCCCGTTCTAAGGATCGCCACGCCCGCAGGGCCGTCCGCCATCTAAGTCTGGCGCGTGGTTTCTCCTCTCGGTTGATCTAATCAATTTCTGTAGCAAAACCAGGCCGGCCCTACCTTGCCTGCCAGCGCTCGAGCGTCTCTCACACCAAGACCCGCTGGCGAGGACGACGCCGGTTACGGTACATGCCAAAAGTCACTCGACCTACCTTACCCTTACCCTCCTCCTCCTCCTGGTACTCCTCCTCTCTCCTTCCTCCCTCCCTCACTCCCACTACCCTACCCTACCCTACCGGTACCCCTGCCTTGCCTCTCCTCTCTGTTACCCGTCTGCACCGTCGAAAATAAGAAAGGGCCCAATCGGTACTACCTCAGGTACCTAGGAGCGTACCTCACTCCACGCCTCCACAGCTCTCCTATCCCCCTGCTCAGAATCCATACCTCGTTCCAGGGGCCCCTGGAAGAGCAACCTGCCCGCTCCAGCAGAGCAGAGAAGCACCACTTCTTTTTGAATGTAATGCTATATTGCTGCCGATAATATATACCTTCATCAGACGCCTCACGTCTTTCGCTCATAAAGCAACGCCTCCACGATAATCTTGGACTGGCCTGCCTGCGATCGTCTCCCTTCTGCCCCTTGTAGTATAACAAAGCGCCACGACCTCTCACATACACCAACGACACGCACGCAACTGCACCTCATCTCAACTTCCCACATTGTTTCGTTTCTTCAGCCAAAGTACGCTGTTGCGTTTGGACTCGTCTTGTGCCGGGCATATCCCACTCGTCCTTGTCGTTCCTGAGGATAAATTACATTCAAACCAACAAGACCGTATCGTCACCGTCGTCATCCTTCATAAGTCGACTAAACAACAAATAACAAAAACACCAAATCTGTCGTTCACTCGCCAGTTCTCCACCACGACACACACTACTCGACTCTCACCACAGACACCAAGGTTTCTCCATTCCCGGCTCACCGTCGTCGACACTTGCAACATCCTGGCATCTCCCAAAGTAGCCTCACCACACACCACGAGAATAGAGAGAGAAGAGCCTCAGACGTCCTTCCTAGTACCTTCCTTCGGCCCCCCACTTGGGTGATTCTCGCGGTCCGTCTGTCTAGACCATCTTGCAGTGGATCCTCTTCACCTTCGGAGACCATCAAGAGCTCTGTGCACACTTCTGCGCGAGTCGTTGAAGAGAAGCCAGACGAGAAAATAGAAGCAAGGAAGCTGCCGGTAGAAGACTCGAGTCTGTTTCTTGTCATCCAGACACCCCTCAAGCAAGAAAACGACGCCAGTCGTCCAAGATCCGCTTGGTCTCCCGTACCTGAGCGCTCAGAGGTTCGACGATCGCATTGTTCCTGGTGGTCACCATTATGCTTCTAGTCTCGGAAACTTAACACACGCCGGCCCTCGACACTTGGACTTCGAAACAAAATACACGGCAAGCCAGCCCGAACTTGGTTCACCCTTCTTATCTCATCCGCCGCCCGAAGAAGGGATTGTCCTGCAAGCAACATCAGCACTTCCCACCAGTTTGCGCTCGACCACTCGCAACAGATCCTCCAGTCAGGTGGCTAATTTTCATCGAAGACGGAGAATTTTAGTGCCTGTGCACCAGGACCCTCCCACCTTCTGGTACGTCCACACTTGTGGCTGTCTTAAAGAAGGCTACTCCCACCCGCTATGAACTCATTCTACCTCCTGGCCTTCATCAGTTCGTCGTACCTTGGGTTATCTTGAGCTGATCGTTTCCTACCAGCTTCACTCCCCTTCCTCTCTCATACTACTTACTACCTTACTCTCCTTCTCACACACCTTAATCTCCATCTCTTTCCCTCAACTCAAGAGGAGTGTCAGCTTCCCCGTCACAGCCACCACGCCTGATTAATACCAACACCCCCGACCAAGCTCAGGCCTCTTCTTCTTCCTCCTCATCTTCTTCTCTCTTAAACACCGTCCGTCCATCCTCCTCTTCCATTGTTCAACGTTCCTGAACGCACCGTCGTCTTCAACGCTTCGAACACTGCTCATCTTCGGCAACCTTGCGCTGGACGCCGCACCCGTTCTTGTCTCAAGTCGTCGACCTCCTACTTCTCGGCACACATTCACCACCCTTGCCTTCTTGTCCCAACCCATCATTCCTTGAACGACGATTCCGGAGTCTGCATACACAGAACCCGCATTGAGCATCCCGCTTAAGCAACGTTCCGAACCAGGATAACATATCACACACATCAACCCACGCTACCCTTGCTTCTTCTACTCCGGACACCATATCAGCCCAGTCCCTTCATCACCCGATAATTCAAGACACCTTTATCCCTCGCCGCGGAAGTATATAAGTAGTACAGCTACTGCACTGGTCCGCATCTTGGTAATCCCCATCCAAACACACAAATAAAACCCAAAGAAATGGAACTCATGGAGCTTGTCGAGAACGAGCCCACCGCTCGCCCCTTCCAGTGCGACTGGCAGTCGTGCAACAAGGTGAGTCCAGAAACACGCCGCCACTCGGCTACGGCTGTGGTGTGACATGGACGGATCTAACTTCGACATCTTGTAGAGCTTCAACAGGAAGTCCGATTTGCAGAGACACTACCGCATTCACACCAACGAGCGTCCCTACTCCTGCACAACGCCCGGCTGTGGCAAGAGCTTCATTCAACGGAGTGCTCTGACTGTCCACATCCGTACTCACACGGGAGAGAAGCCTCACCAATGCCAGCACATTGGTTGCGGCAAGCGATTTTCTGATGTATGATTTCCTCCTGACAGCGACATGTTCCAACAGGCACTAACCTAAGAAGTCTTCGAGTTTGGCCAGACATCGCCGTATTCACACTGGCAAACGCCCTTACAAGTGCGCCCACGATGGCTGCCTGAAGAGGTAGATCTCTAGCCACCAGGCTTTCCCTCCACTTGACGGAGTTGACACTAATCAACTGAACAGCTTCTGCCGCAAGACCACAATGGTCAAGCACCAGAGGAGATCTCACCAGCGCGGCCTCCACCCCAACGAGCTCTTGGACGACTGCACATCAGACTCCGACAGTGGCGAGTCTCCTTCGACCCCGAAGCACGCCGGCATGCAGTGGCCTCCTCAAGGCGTCATGGCCATGAACCACCCCGGTATGGGTCACGCAATGCACCGAGCTGCCTCATTTGCCGACTTCGGCCAGCACATGAACGGTTACCCTATGCCCCAGCAGCAGCAACAGCAACACTACGGCGCGCACCGCCACAGCCTTTCTTCCGGCGGAGCACACGAGGTCCACGGTATGGTACACGACCAGCAACACCCTGGTGTACACATGCTGCAGCGAACCGCCAGCATGGGCCAGCACTCGTACTACGTGACGGAGCAGGGCAACCCGGGTGTCGCTACCATGAACACGGCCATGCCCCAACAATACGGACAGGTGCCCCGGCAACAACAGCCGCAGGTTGATGTGCCGTACTCTCAACCTGGTATGAACCAATCCATCCAAAGCAGCCCGAGCAGCTTCTCGGCAGCATCGGGTAGGAGCCCATCCATTCAGGAAGGGTTTTATACTCACCAGCCAACCCAAGCAGCCACATATGCCCTGCATCATGCCTCCCCCGTCCTCGAGCAACAGCAAGCCGGCATGGTCGCGTACCCGCACCAGCAGATGCAACAGCAGATCCATACCCCCCAACCGATCCCGACTCAGGCACCGCAGCCTCCGCCTCAGCAAGTCAGCCAGTACGCCTCACCGGCACCCCAGGCCCAACCCGAAGAGTACTGGAACGGCGTTCCGTACCAGGCACCGGTCGAGGTTGCAACAATTGGCCAGCTGCCGACCTACGGCTCCGGCGTGTACGACCCTTGGGGCGGCCCCAAGATCGAGTTCGAGGATCCCTCGATGCAGCTCCCGTCCGCACGGATCGAGAACATGTAAGCGCCAGACACCATCCGACGATGGCTTCCGCCACGCCAGGCATCTGTGCCTTCCGATACCAAATCATCATTTCCATCGGTGCCTCGTCTCGGCGCCGCTTGCTGTACCACCACCGGAAATTTTGACGTCGATTTGATTTTAACATATTCCCCCACCTCGTTGATTGAAAAAGAAGGAGATACCACGCGGGCTCCACAGAACCGAGCTGTCGATTGTTGAAAAGAAGAGGATGAGCCTTTTGGACGCCTCTAGGCCCAGTGCCCCGCCACGCCTGTCATCCCTCCCTTGGGGCAGTCTCAACGGGCCAAAAGGGATCCAGACGAAGAGAAACACAAGGAACAGAAAATGTCAAATCAATCCCCCAAAAGCATACATCAAGTTGGTACTCTGTTTTCTGGGTTTCAACACTCACACACAACCCACTGCTGGCATACTTCGCAATGCCGTTTGTAATCGTCAAATTTGTCGAAAAGGGACGATCGCTGGATCTGTCGCTTCTCCCGCCTCGATTCACTCCGTGGCTCTTCGCCTTCGGGCACCATTTTCTTTGTCAAGCACATACTATTACCCCGTCGACTTGGAATATTTGCATCTGTTTTCATCCGGGATATATCATTGGTGGTCTTTCTGTCGCTTCGAGTTTATAATTTCGTCTTTAGTCGGTCGGGTACTCGTGGGGTTTTTGGAGCTTGGTACGGCGGTTTGTGCTGTCTTATTTAATATTTTCTTTTACAGTTCTTTCACTCCTTTCTCATCGGGGCGTTCATCGACCATGTCGACTGAACATGTTCCCGATGATATGATACAACGAAAGCATAACAGCCGGAGCCGGTCGGGCGGATGGGGGAAAGCCACTGGCATGTTGGGAATCATTGGACGATATCCGAATCTTGACGGCCCTTTTACGACCTTGGTGGAGAGGGTGAAATCGCATGGGGATGGGAGGAGCAGGACAATAATGAGGATGGAAGGAGGTTCAGGGTAAAAGGGAAAAGGGAAAGAAAGGGGACCGTCATTCGATGCCTGATATACGAAAGGCTCGGTCGGGTTTGGCAGCTTTGGAATTTCTCCGTTGCTTTTTCTCAAGGCCTCGGTGCGACCCGGAAAACAAAAACATTCCCTGTAACAACAACAGCACGAAGTCAACGAATTCTCCTGTCTGGTGGTGGGCGGCGCATTCCCTAGAACAGATTCCTCAGGGGAAGGGTTGACGAAGAGGGAACAACCGGGAAAAGGAGGAAATGGGGGGCCATGAGGAGGAATAGGGGACGACGAGTCGTTGTGCATATGTAATTTTATGTGTTCCTCCCCTTGTGTATTGTGTGCTGGATTCAAAGGGGAAATGAGAAACAATTGGGATAGTTTTGGGAATTGATACCTGGTCAGTCAGAACGGAAAGAAATAAAAGACTTTGTTAATCAAAATCTTGCGGTCCAAGTCGTCTCTTTATATGATCATGAGTGGATGAGTGGGATGAGGAGAAGAATGGCGAAAAGAATTGGCCGAGGCTAAGAAGGGGGACGCATGACCAGAAGACGAGCTGATGGGCTCTTAGCTCTTAGCCTGTGTAAGTCAAAACTTTGAGAGTTGTTTAGCTGTTGAACCGGTGACACGTTGCCTTGCAGAAGCGTCTGCTTTAGTTCAAGGGGTGTCTGCATGATTGTTCGTATTTGTTGGTGTTGGTGTCGGTGGTAGTGGTGTTGAGATTCTTTGGTTCCGATGGGTAAATTGTTTGCAGCCTGAATTGGGAGATTCGGTCGGGTAAGGTGAGATGAGATGCGTGAGGGTGGTGACAAGAGACGGCGTTGTAAGTCGTGCGCTTGGGAGGACAGGACGGGCTATTCTGGTAGCTGGGGATGCAGATCGTCTGAGATGGTGAATGGAGATGAGAGTTGACCTGAGTTGAGCTGAATAGATGTATTGATGGTCTTGGCATTTCATGGCTGTTTTTCTTCTTCGGCCATGGAGGTCTTTTGAGTCTGTAAAGAGGAGGATTGAGTTATCGTCCCGTGTGACTGGCGACGAAGTGTTGGATGCTTGAGAGACGAAGAGCTGGAGGTTTGTAAAGGTATAACTGGGGGATTCTATAGAAAGTTTGAGCCCGGATGATCCGCTTGTGAGATGCGCTGATCTCCGGGATATCCGCGCTACCCAGTGATGCTCATATCAGGTGTGAAAATATGAGAGACCGTCGCAGCCTCGTGAGTTTCTTCTTCGCCCGGTGCTGCTGATGTGAGAAATCGGTGGACGGTGCTGACGGAGATTTCAAGACCCGGCTTCGTTGAGAAGGGAAGAAGAAGAACGGAGGAAGAGAGGGAGGTTTGCTAATGGATGATGGGAATGAGGGAAATGGGCGAAGAAGGAGGGCGTTTACAGTTACCAACTCATGGGGCACAGGGCGCTTAATTCAAAAAAATTGATCTGCAGTTGTTTGCTCTGCATGCGGAAGAATGCATCCATTTCCATTCCTCAGCCAGCTGCTTCTGGCGATGTGTTTCTGGGGGTCTGAATGGGGAGACAGAGGGAATTTTATGATTGGCTAGAACCTTACTGGCCAATCATGTTGCTTTTTTCCGACATCTTGGGAGAGCATGTACTGACAGAGGTGACTTCGCACCGGAACTTCGCGAGAGACGGAGAGTCTTTCCCAGATTGAATCAGATACTAAATCCAGAAATAATGAAACATTGATACTGGGACTTTGGTCAACTCGAGGTCAAACTACGATCACCTTCAATGCTGAGAGAGAGAAACTGATGTAGTTGAATTTCTGATTATTAACCAATGACATGAGGTTGAATTATGCCCCTGCTCGTCTCCAATGGACCCCAAAGGCTTTGTCATCATTCGCCGGATCGGTCTTTCCCTGGCACCGACAAGTCGCGACATTCTAGAATCTCATCGACGTCACGTGGGTATGAACCTGGGCCTTGCTGCTTTCCCCGGTCGCGGCGCTTCGGCAGGGAAAAACTCGGAAGGCAGCACCGCAATGTCGTGGTCAATGAATAACGTCAGCTAAGGTATCCGTAGCGCATTTCGCCTCAACGTATCCATATCCCGCCGCCCCGTCGCCGCTCTCAACAAGACGACGAGTCAACCCTCGGCGCGAACCATGTCATCTTCATCACACCTGCACATACGACGTCGATAGTAATTGAAGAAGCCTTTTCTTTTCTTTTCCTTTTCCCCTTTTCGGTCTCGTAAGGGGAGTGCCCCTCTGCAGAACCCTTTGTTACCATCACCAACTCGGCATCAAGCAAAACCATCTGCTCTGACGAATACGCGCTCCAGCCTACACCGCGCCTTCCCGGCTACCCCAAAGGCATCATGGCCTTACGCCCAGCAGCGCTGGCGCTAAGCGCGACCAGCCCACTGCTCCGACGGGCAACGATGCAGCCCGCGACGATGCAATCCGTCCTCCGGCTCGCGACCTCCTCCGCTCGCCCGACCGCCACCGCCTTCACTCGGACCCCCGGCCTGGGCCTCGCCCTCCAGCTCCGGCAACAGCAACATCAGTACAGATTCTTTGGAACCAACAATGCCATCTCGCGCAACCTTCTCGCCACGAGAGAGTCGGCAGCGAACAGGAACCCCGGCAGCGCGACCGCGCAGAACGCATTCTACCAGCTCCTCCTCAAGGCCAACATGCCCGCCATCGTCATCGAGCGCTACAACTCTGGCCGGTTCGCGAGAAACGATGCGGTGGATCAGGCATATGCGCAGGCGATTGGCATGCAGAGCACCGGCGCCGTCGGCGGGATGGGTGGTCACGACCACCTGCCCTCCGCCTTTGGCAATGTCGGCACGCTCGGCGGCCAGGAGTTGAACCAGCAGTCCCCCGGGAACCTGAGCCAGGCGCAGCTGCAAGCTGTTGGCCAGGCTCTGGCTGCGAGGTCGCGCGACTCGAACATGGCTACCGCAAAGGTCCAGGGCAATGGCCTCCCGACCAGCCCGCTGCACGTTGTTGTAGACGAGTCATTCGGTGGCGTCATCTTCCGCTGGGTCAAGTTCGTCTTGTGGTTCTGTCTCTTCACGTATCTCAGCTTGGTCGTCGTCACGATGCTGGTCGAGGGTCTCAACCTCTTCAAGCGACCCGGTGGCAAAGTGGACAGCGAGGCCAAGGCCGAGAACCAGACTACCCGTTTCGCAGACGTGCACGGCGCCGATGAGGCCAAGGATGAGCTCCAGGAGCTGGTCGACTTCCTCCGCAACCCCGACAAGTTCTCCACCCTCGGCGGCAAGCTTCCCAAGGGTATCCTGATGGTTGGACCCCCCGGTACTGGTAAAACTCTCTTGGCCCGCGCCGTTGCCGGTGAAGCTGGCGTCCCTTTCTTCTACATGTCTGGCAGTGAATTCGACGAGGTCTACGTCGGTGTCGGTGCCAAGCGCGTCCGCGATCTCTTCGCTTCCGCCAAGTCCAAGTCTCCCGCCATCATCTTCATCGACGAGCTTGACGCCATTGGTGGACGCCGCAATACTAGGGATGCCGCCTACCACAAGCAGACGCTCAACCAGCTCTTGACGGAACTGGACGGTTTCGAGCAGAACAGCGGTGTTGTCATCATCGCTGCCACTAATTTCCCGGAACTTCTCGACAAGGCTCTTACCCGACCTGGACGTTTTGACCGCCACGTTACCGTTCCCCTGCCTGATGTACGCGGCCGTATTGAGATCCTCAAGTACCATGCCAAGAAGATCAAGGCCGCCCCCGAGATCAACTTTGAGGCCATTGCTTCCAGCACTGGCGGCCTCTCTGGTGCCGAGCTCGAGAACATTGTCAACCAGGCCGCCGTCCGCGCCAGCAGGCTCAAGAATGCTGCCGTCTCCATGACGGATTTCGAGTGGGCCAAGGACAAGGTCATCATGGGTGCGGAGAAGAAGAGCATGGTCATCAGTCAGAAGGAGAAGGAGATGACTGCCTATCACGAGGCCGGTCACGCCTTGGTGTCTTTCTACCATGAGAGCGGTCCCAACAAGCTTTACAAGGTTACCATTTTGCCTCGCGGCCAGAGTCTCGGACACACTGCACACCTTCCTGAGATGGACAAGTATTCGTACACGACGAGGGACCTCAAGAGTCTGATTGAGACCTCTCTGGGCGGAAAGCTCGCCGAAGAGCTGGTCTATGGCACCGATAAGGTGACCACCGGTGTCTCAAGCGTAAGTTAACCTCGACATTGACTTGTGGGATTGGCACTAACAGTAAGCAGGATCTCAAGAATGCCACAAACCTGGCTTTCCAGATGGTCGCTCTGTACGGCATGTCTGCCAAGCTCGGCCCCGTGGAGTACGGCGAGCGCTACAACCAGCTCAGCTCAGAGACCAAGGCTCTCATCGAGTCCGAAGTGCAGCGTACCTTGACGGAGTCATACGAAAAGGTGCGCGAGTTGCTCACATCAAGGCGCAAGGAGCTCGATCTCCTGGCCAAGGCCCTCGTCGAGTACGAGACGCTGGACAAGAACGAGGTAGAGAAGGTCATTCGCGGCGAGAAGCTTCTTGACCGCACGCCCATGCCTCAAGGCCCTATGAAGGTGCCTGCAAGCTCGGGCGTTGATATCGGTCAGACGATTCCCCCGCCGTTCCCTCCTCCTGCCGGACCCGCTACGCCTCCGCCGGCGCCACCGCCACCTGCGACTTCTACGGGTGGCATCGCTCCTGGATCCAACCAGAAGTCATGACCGGAGCTTACCGTACGTGACTCTGGTCAGGACCATTATCAACACATTTTGTTTTCACGGTTAGCATGCGGTAGTGCGAGGGCCGAGTCGCGGCCCGTTGGGAGGCACTCGCATGGACTTACAATGTATCATTTTACGGTACAGCATGGCAGGCGTTTACCAGAAATTAAAGAATTTGCGATTTCATTTGCCTTTTGGAGGATAACCAGGAAAAACGAGACAGGCCTGGCTTTGGCCAACACAGCTTGGTCAACGTGCTACTGGCCAAAGGCGAAGAAAAGCAGCAGGGTCTCTCGTAAGATCCGCTGTGCGCACGAATAACACTCTCCCCTCACCTGGGGCTTCGATACGCCTTCGCAAATTAGGGCGTCGGCCTCGGACATAGATTGGGTTGGCTATACAGGGAGGGCAAGACCGACTCTGTTGGGGTTTTGAAACTCCCCATCACAGCGACGCAAGCGGACCGTTCTCTACTTTAACGGGATCGGCAGCGGCTGGACTCTGTAGAGTGCGGCCACTTGATTGAGTGTATTATTTCGTTTGTAGAATTATGTAAATGAAGCATTGCCCCGTACGCTGATAGAGCAGCCCAAGATCGTGACTGTCCAATCTATTGCTTGATGTTGAGGCTCTGTCAAGTTACTGAGGATAGGAGGAGCATTGATATTGGCATGAAAGCCTTACAGTTGAATGCGAGTAAATAACGCGGGAACACGTTAGAGCCGAGTGATTGTCAGAGCGAGCTTGCTGACAGAAGAAAACTGAAATCCGGTCCTTTTTGATGACTGAGTATTCGGAGCATCTTTCCAGCGGTTTGTTGAAAACCGACGATCAACTTTTTTCCTGGTTGACCGCCAAGGTTACTGGCCGTCTGGTCCAAGTGGGATGACCTGGCAATGGACGGATATCGAATGCAAAGAGCACAACGACCCTTACTGGTTGGCGGATAGCGATGGACTTGAGAAAGGGGCAGCCCACAGCGGGAGAAGTGGTCTAGAGCCGGGCCGGGGATTGTGTCCTCCACTAACATCTGGGGTAAAAGACCCCATCGGCAGCGGCACCAATTTGGCGGGGTACGTTGTTCCAGCTGGGCAGCTGGGGGGAGCTTTCGAATTCCCCGGTGAGCCTCGGTTCGGTCCCCAATTCAAGCTAGAGCTCCCTCGGCCTCCGCATCGTCATTTCTCCTCCTCCCGCTCCTTGCTCGTCCTGTTCCTCCGCATTTTGAATCAATCTTTGAGATATCTGTACAGCCTGCGCCGCATATTTGCATTGCCATTTAATCATCATATCCAAATAAGCTGCCCGCCTTGTTTCCCCGTCTTCTTTCGTGTAAATTAGTTCTTTCCTGGCCGAATTGACCTCATTTATCCATCAATCGAAACCCCATCATCACCATCAGCACCACCACCACCATGTCGGACAAGGCGTCGGAACGGCTTCAGGCTCTGGGCAAGCAGCTCGATGCCCCTCCTCCTGTCAAGATTGCCGGGCCGTCTGCGGCGCCTCGGGTACCTGGCAAGGTCGTGATTATTACAGGTTAGTCGAACGCACGTCACGCAGCAGCGGCGGCGGTGGCAGCAGTAGACAGACTGACAATCGAACCCCAGGCGCAAACTCTCTCATGGGTATCGGTCGCGCGTCAGCACATCAATTCGCCGAGAACGGCGCCCGCGCCATCTACATTTGCGATTACGCCGACGACAACCTCGCCTCTCACAAGAAGGAGCTCAATAAGCTGTACCCCAAGGTCGAGGTCCACACCCGCCAATTCGACGCTGCCGAGGAGAGCGCCGTCAAGGAGGTCGTTGCCCACGCCATGACAACGTACGGCAGACTGGATATCTTCTTCGCCAATGCCGGTATTACCGGACCTCATAACCTGTTTACCGATATCTCGTCGGATGACTTTATGCAGAACCTGCGGACGAATACGTTGAGGTAAGTGTACTTACTTGCCTCTGACACCTCTTGTGCTAACAAAAAAACAACAACAGCGTCTTCCTTGCCGCCAAGCACTCCGCCCCCGCCATGCGCAAGACCTCGGCAGACAAGCCCACCCCGGGCGGCAGCGTCATCCTCACCGCCTCCGTAGCCGGCATCCGCTCCAACGCCGGCACGACGCCATACTCGGCGGCCAAAGCGGCCGTCATCTCCGTCGCGCAGACGTGCGCGTACCAGGCGGCCGGCACGAACGTCCGCGTCAACGCCATCTGCCCGGGCCTCATCGAGACGGGCATGACGTCGCAGATGTGGGACCAGGCGCGCGCCCGCGGCACGACGGGTCGGATCGGGCAGATCAACCCGATGAAGCGCGGCGGGCACGCCGACGAGATTGCGCGGGTGGCGCTGTTCTTGGGCAGCGACGAGAGCAGCTACGTCAACGGGCAGGCGTGGGCTGTCGATGGCGGGTTGAGCGCGGGACATCCGTACGTAGTTGGGAAGCTTGCGTGATGTGTGAGTGAGAGAGAGGGAGAGAGAGAGACAGAGAGGGAGAGCGGCGTTGGCCGAACTGCGTAGTGGTCAACAAAATTCTTTTGTGTCTTTTGCCAAGTTTTTTTTCTTCGGGATGTGTACTTACTTACCGATGTGGGCGACAGGCACTTGTTTGAATACATCATTTCTCCCGAGGGCAAGTTTGAAGGAATCGTGCCTGCTTAGACATGTGAAGCACGTCGAGGAACAGGCGATCCAAGAGGGGGCTGGGCCTTGGAGGGGGTCAAAAGGTGGGCGAAAGGTGGACAGAGATGGTGGGCGGCCGAGGTTATCTCTGGCCGGCTTCTGGGGCCGGCCGCACAGATTGGAAGGAGGTTAAAGTAATGTGGGCGAGTTCCCAGGTTCTTTCAGAGCTCTAGATCCTCCAAGGTGGACTTTCGGTGAAGGAAGCTCGCCGCTCCTGTGAAGTCATTGGGCCTGGAAGCACGTCCAGAGTTCGAACTGGAGAAGGAAGGGGGGAGCAGAGTCGCATTGACTCCTCTTCGATCAACGGGGAGCATTGAATCGTTGATAGGGATCTCCAATAAGCTTGAACGGGTTCGGACGCCATTACCACTTTCCATCCTCGATGCCCATCTTCCGGATTCCTCTTTTGTGGATAGGCCGGACGGAATCCATATCACGATCACGCAAGCCATACAGATTACAGACTACTGTACATCTAGACTACGGGTATTATCCACCATATTCACCTAAGGCCCAAGGTAGGCAGGCCAGGAGAACTAGCTGCCGTCTCCGCATCGCCATACAACGTCGCTCATTACATTCACTGCCGTTCTCATTCGCCCATGACGCGGCCGCCATTGATTGCAAATCCCACTTTTCAAGGGTTGGTGCTAGGGGGGCGGACAACATTCAAGCATAAGTGGCTTTGAGGTGCGGATGCTTTCTGCATGCCACCGGAGGCTCATCGACGGCCGGCTCCACAACCATAACTACCGGGAATCGCAACCATTCCGAAGTAGTCGTTTAATACTGCAGTATGCTTGGTCAGGCTGGAGTCGCTGGATTCCTGGACTTTGCCTTACCTCCTCAAAGCTCCGAAAGATGAAACCCACCCAAATTGGATCTCCAGGCACGTCTGTACGCCTTTGGTCAAGAGATCTCTTGGCAGAGTGTCGGGCCGCGTCATGGGGAAAAAGGGAGCACTATCCTCCTTCCTCCTTGATCCAAACGTATCCTCCTGTTCGTGGTTTGGTTCCATCTGCAGGAGTCGAGAAGGGACTGTCACTGTTCTTTTGTTTGTGGCCCTAGGAGTTTTCGGCCGAGCCACGTAACCACTTCCCGGCCGTTGCCCACATTCCGGATACGCCATCCCAAACCGCCGCTCCCCGGGGGTTTCCCAAAGGACCCCACTCACACCCCGATCCCCGTACCACCGTACCTTGACAATTGAACCACACACTCACATTGCGGAACGGGAGAAGAGAACCAGGACCGTCACATTTTTTGTGTTTTTGCCAAATGACCCAACGCAATGCAATTGGAATTGCCTCTGCCTTGATTGGATGACGCATGTCTTGGACGTCCGAATAACCCCCCGACCCTTGCGACCATCGGCCGTTCGCGCTTCCTAACCCGTCACTCGCAGAAAAGCCGCCACTCTCTGGTCTCTATTAACCTTACACAGTAGTGTAAATCCCCTGGCTCCGCGGTGCGCGCGGAGTGGCGGACGACCAGGTTTCCAGATAAGGTACTATGTAGTATCCTTGTAAACGCTCCGGGAAGGAGGAGCAGTAGGAACCAACTCGATCCCAAACTACATCCCCCAACTACAGAGTACCTTGCTTGAGGCTAAACCATACAGTGGCTCCGAACGACATTGTCACGCCCCTCATACGCCGGTCGAAACGACTCTGGGAGGGAAGGTGACGACGATGTCTCGCCAGGCGCCCGCGCGCGGGAGTGTGGGGAACGCCAACGAAACGGAGAGAGAGAGAGAGAGAGAGAGAGAGACGAGAGTCTTTACTTGGTACGGAATGTAGTTGCTTTTGCGTGCTCCGTGCTCGACTTGTCGTGCCGGGATACGGTGTTGGCCGGTGGGTTAGCTCTGCTGTTCGAGACCAGATGAAGGGGAGCAGAGAGAGTAGGGTATGTTGCAATGCCGTGACAATGCCAAGATGTTGACGTTAACGGGATCATCAGGATCAGGAAGGAGGAAACAAGATGGATCATGGAAACGCCAAGAAGATGAATGATATAAGAGGAGGTCAAGATTCCTGCCAGAAAGACGAAATATCTCTCCTTCTTCTCACCAGGCTCTTCACCTCCATCAGTCCTTCTCTTCTTCCAGCTTGCTCTTGACACTTCTGTGGTCTGCTTCACTCGATAGCAACCCCTCGTCGTCTCGTCCTTGAATATCCAGAGATTCATCACCATGGCGCTCCGCTCCGCCCTCGCCGCGGCCCTGGCCCTCTCTCCCTTCATTGGGACAGTCGCAGCCCATGGCAGCCACACGACCGACGAGATTGCCGCAGAGATCGCCCTCCGCGACGTCGTCACCGTCCACGGCAAGCGCGCCCTGGACGCCTGCTCCAACTCCCCTGCCGCCCTGGCCCTCAAGCAGCGCGCCCTCGAGCGCCGCGCCAACATGGCCCAGATGCTCCGCGAGAAGCGTGGCCTCACCGATCAGAAGATGCACCAGAAACGCACCCAGGCCGACCTCGTCAAGTGGGCCGCCGTCGACCACGAGTCCACCGAGGCCTACAACCTCGACACCCCTCTCGAGGACATCTTTGGTTCCAACGCCACCTGCGCTCTCGTTCCCTTGACCACCATCGGCCCTTACTACGTCGAGGGCGAGCTCATCCGCGTCGACACCACCGACGGCCAGGCCGGCGTCCCCGTCCACCTCGACATTCAGTTCGTCGACATCAACGACTGCACCGCCGTCCCCGAGCAAATCATTGACGCCTGGGCCTGCAACGCCACCGGCGTCTACTCGGGCGTCTCCGCCCGGGGCCAAGGCGGCCTCAACACCACCCACGGCCGCGGCGTCCAGAAGTCCGACTCGGACGGCGTCGTCCAGTTCGACTATGTCTTCCCGGGCCACTACACCGGCCGCGCCACCCACATCCACATCATGTCCACCGACGGCGCCACCATCCTCCCCAACGGCACCTTCGAGGGCGGCACCGCCCGCAACATTGGCCAGCTCTTCTTCGACCAGGACCTCATCTCCGAGGTCGAGACCCTGGCCCCCTACACCAGCAACACCCAGACCCTCACGACCAACCTCCAGGACGGCATCGCCGCCGGCGAGGCCACCGCCGCCTACGACCCCTTCCTCAAGTACGTCCGCCTCGGCGAGGACCTCAACGACGGCCTCCTCATGTGGATCACCATCGGCATCGACACCACGGCCGACTACAGCGACGAGGTCCGCGCCGCGGCGCACTACTACGAGGGCGGCGGCGTCGACCAGAGCAGCGGCGGCGACGGCCCCGGTGGCCCTCCTCCCAATGGTACCTTTCCTACCGGTGCTCCCCCGGGTGCCCCGCCCACCTCTACCCCGTCTGCTTGAAAAAAAAAGCACGCTGACATTTGTTGGTGATGAAGCTTAGAGCTTGGGCTACCTAAGATGAGGGGAGACGGTTTCTAGGCTTCTAGAACCGGCCCTCCCCTGGATTCGACGGCGAGATGTGTGTGTGTTGGTATATAGGAGGAAAAGAGTTGTGTACATGAGTGTTGTGCGAAAGTTGTACAAAGTTCTTTTCTGGTGGGAAAAAAGCTTCATACCGACGACCAGGGGCTGTTTGTGTTTGGTTCAGGAATAGTAAACGAAAATTCTGAAATACATATTACATTCGTACATAAATCAACTTGTTTTCCTATATTGGTGAAATGGCAGCAGCAGCGGCACAAGTTTGGATCATCTTATGGGCTGGGCTGAGACGTTTCTCTAGGAGATTAAAACCAAAGGAAATGGCTGCGAGTGGAACTTCTGATGTCTCAAGTAAATAATTATTGACCAAGTACTAGTCTCACGACCGTACATCGCCAGTGAAAATGCAAGAGAAAGGAAATGTGAAATGTGAAATTCAGAAGCAGTTTGTAATTATATATTCCTAAAGTGTGAGGAAGTCCAATAAGCCTGAGGAAGAGGACTGTTCAAATAAAATCAGACTTCGGCGCTATCGGCAGCGGGGACGGGGATCGCCACCGCTATCACGGGCCGCCGATTAACCCCCGCACCGGCCCCACCAACAGAAAACATCCCCCCGCCATGACGTCCCCGCCGTTCTATCAATCCAGAACAATTAATATGACCCCTTAAAACAAATTCACCACCAACGACTATTTCTGACGAGGAGGGAAAATATCTCATTCACTCTCAAATTGTCTCACAAAATCTCACATTACTCTCACCGAAAATGGCGACTTCCAGCATGCACTACGCCCACTGCGGCGCAAACGACGGCTGCAAGCTCGCCTTTCAGTCCTCTCTGCCCCTCACCGGCGCCAGCTCCGCAACCCGCTGCATCCTCCTCATGCACGGCTTCAGCGGCTCTTCAGAATACTTCTACCGCAACTCCGATGCCCTCGCCTCCAAGGACACTTGGGTCGTCGCGCCCGACATGCGCGGCCACGGCAAATCGGACCGCACAAAGGGCGGCTACCACGTCGCCCGCCTGGCCGCCGACCTCCGCGACCTAATCCACCACCTACGGCGCGCCGCCGCCTCGCCCGACCTCAAGATCGTGCCCGTCGGCTGCTCCATCGGCGCCGCGGTGCTCTGGACGTACGTCGAGCTCTTCGGGTGCGCGGATTTCGCGGGGTTCGTGTTCGTCGACCAGGCGCCGCTGCAGGATCGGTCCACGTTTGACGGGTGGGACGAGAGCTTGGCGCACACGGGCTGCTACGACGAGAAGAGCATGCTCGGCGCGCAGAAGTTCTGGATGGAGGAGTCGGCGGCGGCGCATGTTGGTCTCGTGGACGGGTGTCTTGGGTACCGCGCGAAGCCTGACCCGGCGACGGACGATGTTTCTGCCGAGGTGAGGAAGAAGGATGAGGAGTTCTTCACGGGGATTAGTGCGTTGTGCGATCAGGCGTGGCTTGCGAGGTTGTTGGCTGATCATACGCGGTACGACCACCGCGAGGCGATTGAGATGATTAGCGTGCCGACGTTGGTGATGGCGGGGCGGAAGTCTGGGTGCTTCCCGCTTGAGGGGATGCTTGAGACGGTCAGGAGGGTGGAGAAGGGCCGGCCAGGTTTGGCGAAGTCGTCTGTCTTTGAGGCTGGACATTGGTTGTTTTATGAGCAGCCTGAGAGGTTTAACAAGGAGATTGCGGAGTTTGTGGAGCTGTGCACCAAATAAGGTGATTACAAGCAGGCTGAGGAATGGATTAGTATATCAGATGTTGGACTATTACAGATAGACTGAATGGTTCTGGACAGCAGGGTGAAGTGAGCTTGAAGGCATTTGGGTATGCAAATCGAATTCAAGAATACCAAATTCTAACGACCAAAAGATTACCTATGCTGTTATCATATACCCCTCATGCCTTGCCCTAATTTCCATGCAACCCGTCTATTTACCAATATGATGCAGATCATCCAGGTATCACCCAAACTCTATATTATTCACCATATCCGCCACGTATCACCCGTGAAATAAAGCAGTCGGCCCTTCTCTAGGTGTTTAGAGTTCTTCCTAGATGCTGAGAAGCTGAACATCAGCACACCCAAGAAGTGTCCTCTGCCCAGCCTTCTTGAAGCTCAGCACAACGCTGTCGTTTCTAGGACATGCCATCCAGAATCCGTCCTCAAACTGCAGACTGCCATCGACGACTCCGACGCCAGACGTTCCAGCCCCGCACTGCAGCTGGACGGTGTTCAAGCTTGGCACCGTCGCCGTTCCGCCGGGTGTGACGATCAACCCGGCCGAAGGGGAAGAGTCATCAACCGAGAGGTGGGCGACGTTGACCGTGTTTTCAGTGGCGTAGAACTCGGCGCCCTGGCCGGCTGGTCCGAAGACGACGTTGGCTGTGCAGTCTGCTGTTGAGATGTAGGTGAGCTCTTGGCCCTGGATGGAGGGCGTGAGGTCGAAGTTAGTTACGTTTGCGGCGAGGCGGAAGGTGGTTGTGGTTTGTCTGACGGGAAGACTGGCTGCCGTTGCCACTGCGGCGAGGAGGGTTGTCTGAATGAGTGTCTGGGCGAACATTTTGTTAAGTTGTTGAGTGAGAAGAGGAAAGTTGTGGTTGATAATGTTTTATAAGATAGTTGGTTGGTCTCGTATGTGAGTCTGAATCTGATTGAGAGCCTCCATCACGGCAATTTCATTGGGCTTATATGTGAGTTGAACTCGGATCATAGTTCAGCATTCTTGATGCAACGTTTCTCATCGTGGCGGTACTAAACTAGTCCCTGCCTCATGACACTCTTCACCTCGGATCCTTCAAGACGTTCTATTTCCGTGAATTTATGTCATAAGCCGCTCGCTAGAGCAGTGCCTCTTTAGCGCTGCGCTGATCTTTGGGGCTTGGCGATTCTAGTGCTTAGGGACGTGGCTGCCGGCGATCCGGGGTGAGACGGGATCGCCGCCGGCGCCCCACTCTCCCGTCCGCTCCGAGCGCGGGGTACCGGCCGTCCTGTCATGGAGACGGGGAATTGGAGTTTTTCGCCCAAAGACGACAGTTCGTCCTTTGACACTATTTCCCACATTGCGATTTTGTCGGCGCGTACGTCTCAGGCGACGCTCACTTGTGTCATAGCGCTGCAGTGACCTTCACACGACCTGAGCCAAAGTAAGCAGGTGTCCATTGAGTCTGATTACTGCCTTTTTCTGGGTTTCTAACCTTCTTTCCATTTTGGTAGACCGGAGGAATTGGGCTGAAGGCGATGCCTCGTATTCTGAACCAGGCAGGTGAGACACCCTCTTGACGCAGTGGCGCACATCAAACGTGCGTCTTGAACGGATTTCTGACATCAACGCAGCATGGTAAAGATGAGAATCAGAACTAGTATCGCCCACAGACCGGTCTTCGTGCTGACAAGTGCCACCAGCAACACCTGCCGCGTCCGTAAGGTCAAATGTAAGCAAATATCCACCATGACACCATGGAAAGAGCTCCTTTGACCAATACGAGATTACTCAGGCGACGAGGCCCTGCCAGCGTGCCAACGTTGCCGCAAGGCTCAGCGATACTGTGACCGCACCACCCCGCTCCCACAACTCAAAAAGAGCCAGCAGGATGCAGAAGAGCCCGACTCTGCTGGTGAGTATCTTCTATGCGTACCTCACTGTTCTTGATCCTGCACACGTTGTAGCCGCTCACATACATCCCTTAAAGCAGACGAACCGCAAACTCCTTTCCCATCACCATCCAACCCCCGCAAAGCCCTCCAGAACCCGTCCATAGCACGCTACTTTTTCCACTACATCGCCGACATCGCACCGTGGTACGACCTCAGCGATGCGTTCCTTACCTTTGGCACAAGCCTTCCCGAGGCCGCCCTCGATAGCCCGCTGCCCTTCGCCGCCATCTTGGCACTGTCCGCGGTCCACACAAGCAGAACGACTGTACCGTCCGCCAGGGCGGCGGCGGAGTTCTACCACGGGCACTGCATTCGTTTGCTGATTAACATGGCAGCGGAGGTGTACGACAATGATGAGCGAACGCAGGGGCTTGCGCTAGCTTCTGTTTGGCTCTTGCGGTCGTATGAGATTTTGAGTGGTGAGATCCTGTCGTCTTCCGGTCACTACTTTTACGCACCCTGTAGACACTTTGGCATGGGTATTGCATAAACTGACACCAAAGCAGAAGAGGTAGACCCAAACAGGCACCTCCAGGGAGCATATTCACTGGCAGCCTATCATACCCCTCAAACTGACGCCTTTGGGTCTAGCCTTCGAGCAGCAGGCTTCTGGAACTATCTTCGTGAGGACATCACCTTTAGCTTATTCCGCAGATGCCCGCTCAAGATAGACCTTGCTCAGGTGCCCCTAGCCCTACCGGCGTCTGATTCAAGAACCGATCAGGACTACCTTAGTGCCGTTACTCTCATTCTCGGCCGCATCATCAATACATGCTTCAAGGGCTCGAGTTCTGTCACGGAGGAGTCGTGGTCTAGCCTTTCTCATCTGTTACGTGAATGGCGTAAAAGTCTTCCGTCACGGTTTGAACCCTTTTCCACGGTTGAACGCGGTCTGGGCCTCGCCTTGCCATCCATTTGGCTGCTCAGAGATCATCATGGTAGGCCTTTATATCTTAGAACACCCTTGTCTTGTGACTGAATAAGAATCTAGCGGCGGCCCTTCACTATCAGCTTGTCGCCACTACGATACTCTGTATCCACGCAAGCCCGCAACAATTATCAAGTCTTCAAAACACACTAGACGGTCGAAACGGCCGTCAAGACACAAAAGACGATATCCTCGAGCACCTCGCCCTCGATGTCTGCGGCGTGGCCTTCACCGCCAACACGCCCTCGGTTCAAGTCAATGCCTTTGGCCCCATTGCATTCTGTAAGCCTCTTACATCCATCCTTTCATTTGACAACACTTCCTGCTGCATTTTTTAAACCAACAACTGAAAAGACTTCGACAGGCGCACGATTCATCAGAAGAGAAGCCTCGCGACAGGAGCTGATCCGCCGCCTCTTGGCGTGTAAGCGAACAATCGGCTGGCCCGTCCAGAGACTCGTCTCGGAGCTGGAGGCGGAGTGGAGGAATCCGCCGCCACCGGAACAAGCAGACAACGAATGAGGAGGCGGATATTAATCGAAGAATGGTCAGTCGTAGCTTGCTGTGTAGAGGGGTGTGGGCTAGCGTACCCCGAGCTCGGATTTGGGGGAATCTGGGGAAACCTAGTAGCTAGGTGGTCCGGGGTGGATGGGGCATGCACGTTTTGTCATCCAAACCCGAGCTCGGCATTGGGGTAGAGAACCTCTTCTTAAGCCTCCTCCCTTCGAGATATAAATGCATAAGAAATCTCTGGAATTTCCCATCAATTTCACTAAACGTATCCGTCTACCCATGAATATCCTTCTCAAGCCATGAAAATGATCTCCTCCCCAACGATGCTCCTCCGTTCACGCCTCCCTTTCTTGACCTCAAATGCCCCCTCTCGTCTACGCTTCCCTATCACCAGTCGAACAATGGCCTCACTTACAACAAACACTCACGACCACAAAACCCTCCCATCAACACCAGCAACAATACACCCCTCACATTCTGAACTTGCTAGTGCTCGCCTCTCCCCGCGCAACCTCGAACTCGCCGTCCGCTACCTCCACAGAGACGGCCTCGTCGTCGTCTCCGACGTCGTCCCGCACGCAGACCTCGACGCCCTCAACACCAAAATGGTCCAAGACGCGCTCTACCTCCGGTCCCTCGGCGACAAGGGGCCCTTCAACTATAACCTGGGCAACTTGCAACAAGATCCGCCTCCCGTGGCCGAGTACTTTCACAAGTCCATCTTCACAAGTTGAGTTCATTCCACATCCTCCTCGTATCTCTATACAAACAAACTCACAACCGAAACAACAGACGCCATAGCAACGCAAATAACCTCCTCCCTCCTAGGCCCGCGCCCAAAATGGACCTTTTGCTCCGCAAACTCGGCCATGCCGCCCTCACCAGACTCCAAACCACAACGCCAGCCAGTCCACTCCGACGCAGATTTCGCCCACCCATCCCACCCCTTCGCCCTCGTAATCAACATTCCCCTCGTGAAAATGACACCCTCCAACGGCTCAACGGAGCTCTGGCTCGGCACCCACGCTCCCTATCTCCTGCCCGCCTCTCCATCTTCACCCTCATCCTCATCCACCACCACAACAACAACACCGTCCTCAAGCTACACCGGCACCATAATCCCCTCCGGCATAGCAGCCCAGCAAGGCACCCACGGCACCCGCGCAAGCGGCCGCATCAACCCCCAACTCCTCGACCTCCGTCGCGCCGTCCGCCCGCCCTCGCAGCCGACGGTGGAAAAGGGGAGCATCGTCATCCGCGACCTGCGGCTGTGGCATGCGGGGATGCCGAATGCCACGCCCGACGTGCGCGTCATGCTGGCCATGATTCATTTCGCTGGGTGGTACCGGAACCCGATGCGGTTGCAGTTTGCGGAAGACGTGAGGCCTTTGCTGGAGGGGGACGGGGAGGCGACGGGGAGGGATGATTTGGAGATACCTGTGGATTGGACGACGAGGGAGGAGGCTTTGAGGACGTATCTGGGGAGGGGGTTTGGGAATAGCTACGATTTTAATCAGGAAGAGTGAGTAACGAGAGTAGATTGCGTATGATGGTGACTTTGGAACAGACTAAACGGTTTCAACTAATCAAAGATATTGCATTTTGCATTGGGGACCTTGAACAAAGATGGCATATTGCCAACTCCGCAGTGTGGGTCTTGCCACTGATGTAAACACCAACCAAATATCCACACATTCCACACGTTTAGACGATTCATTTGATTGCTAACTGGAAGCTACTGACAACCACGGATTGTGGTATCGGTCCCACGCTTTTCCCCCTTTTCCGCTCAGTTCCGACCTCCGCTTGAGAGGTACCCATTCTGACTAGCAATGGCATCATGATAATTAGAAAAACGCAAGGGAAGAAAGCCCTCAAATACATGTCTCTCACCACCACACAACTCAACTAGGCAAGCCACTGGTGTATGAGTGAGGTATTGCGAAGGGCGTGAGAGCAGAGCAGAACAAAGAAAACATGGTATAGTAATCCTCTCCTCGGCGAATTCTCCGTGGCCGATAACGAAGGAGACCGAGCTGGCTTTTCCACGCCGAAAAGATGGGAAAAAGGAAAAAATGATTAATCGGAAAAGGTTGAGAGGGGGTATAATAGGAAAGACCCGTTTTCCGCCGAACCTCGCATCCATTTTGTCGCGAGAAGAAACAAAGGAAATCCTACAGCCTTCATCCGTTGAACTCAGTATCGAAAGAGAGAGATCTGTTGAGACTCAACGCTCAGGAGGAGTCCCATAATCTGGCGGCCATCGCTCAGCGAATGCCCGTTGACCGAAATTTAAAGGGCGATCAAAGCCGCGAGGTGCTGCTTCCCGTCTTGGTCGCCTAGAAAAAACTCGGCTTCGTGAGTACACGATACTCGACATAATCCTCTCCGTCAATACTGATAATGGTGCCTTGCGAGACGAGTTTGCCGACAAAGGGGCCGTTGGTCTTGCGCTCGTACTTGATACCGCCGTAAAACTTGGTTTCTTCACCTCCAACCTTGCTGCGGTGCTCTTCTTGGCTAGCCCATACCTTGTTCAGGCGCTGCATCTCGTCGCGCTCGTGGAACAGGCTACTCATGCGGGGGCCGTTGCCGTTGCCGTTCTGCAAAGGCATCTTAGGCATAGCTTGAGGCGGCATTGGAGGAGGGACTAAGTTGGCCATGTGGGCGGCTTGAGCAACCTGGGCAGCTTGAGCAGCTTGGGCGTTCTGAGCAGCTTCGCGGTCAGCGGCGAAACGCTCGGTTCGAATCTGGGCGGCCTCAATCCGGGCGATTTCGCGACGTGCACTGGCGTCAATCTTATTCTGCGCTTGTACAGGGGTTCGTGATGACTGTCTGACGTCGAGATCGGGCAATGAGTGCCGAACGCCACGGTTCTCCGTTCTGCGGCTCTGGCGCAGTTCGGGGTTCGCCTCGACCTTGGTCTCGGGTGCCTCGAGCATCTCTTCTGGCTGTGGAACAATGGCGGGTGGCGGGCCCATATTGTTCATGTAACCAGGCTTATTGATGCCATTTGCCACGCGCTGCTGTGCCTCGTACACTGCCCTGGCCTCATTCTCGACTCGCTCGTTGGGGCTCTCGCCTTGATCGATTTGGTACTGACGGACACGACAATACTCCTTCACCTCGGGGCGAGACAGGACTTTAATGTGTGGCTCCAGCTCGACCTCCTCCCAGTGAATCCACAGCGCACCCGCTCCAACGGGAAAGTTGCCATCGACGAAGCGCTTATCACGCGTCTCTCGCGCCACCTTGACGCGGAACATGTCATTTTGTCCGAGGATGCCGTAGATCGCGTGCTTGTTGATAGGATCAGGCTCACTGGAGCCCTTCCAGTAGCCCACAATGATGCGTGTGGGTCTGGTACCTGGCAGAGGGTCGAATTGAGGAGTCGGCGGGATGTTTTGTGCTGGCGGCGTCTGCTGTACCGGGCCTCCACTGATCGTGCCGATGCCACTACCAGTGCGGCGACGTTTGGAGTCCGGCCGAGCCGGCATTGTAGCGTGGTCGGGAATCACCGCACCGTATGCGATGGCTGGCGCTACGGGATTCTCGGGGGGAGGGTTTTCCTCGACACGCCGGACCGCTTCCTTAGCCGCAGCTTGCTCTGCAGCATCTCGGGCCTCCTCCGTCATCTCGATAGAATCCGTTCGAAGCTTGACATATTCCTTCACTTGGTGGTGATCCAGACCAACAAGGTGGTCTGCGAAGACGACCCGCTCGAAGGTCACCCAGCTGCCACCTGGTCCGGGCGGGAGGGGATACTCGAGACTCGATACCGGCTCGCCGAAGCGGGTGTTCTGCTGAATGCGAGTGCGGAGGCGATCGCGGACATCAATGAAGCCAATAACTGCATGCTTGCCTCTGGGGTCAGGCACGGGTGAATCGCGCCAATATCCGAGAATGACGCCCTTCACACCACCCAGTCCATGCCTACGAGCTGGTTTGGTGCCGCGTGGCGTGCCTTCCTTCTCTGAGACAAGGCTGCTCTCCATCTTGTCTTCACTCAAGTCATTGAAAACGGACGCGCGCTTCCGCTTAGGGTAGTGAGAGACGACTGGCTCATCCTCAACATCCGCCATATTCTCATCCTCGGGATCAGAAACAACGCGGAGTGGCGATGACTTTTGCACGCCATTGCGGTTACCGACAACAATCTCATCTTCCAAAGCGCGATCATGGCTGCCTGAGACAGGGCTCAAGTTCTCTGGAGGCGGGCTTAGATCATCATCATTGGCGGTGTCGTCGTCATCCAGAGCAGGTGGCTTAACCCCATTGGCACTGCTGAGCCTGTAATTGGTATCAGTATATGCTTGTTCACAATTGAGTTTGTTGCATTCCAGGATGTGTTGCAATGTTGCCCAAATGGGTGCATTTGCAACCCTGATAAGGTCTTTGCCAACCAAGGTGGTTACGCTCGGCCATGGTGGCTGTAACTGAGAAAACCCCAGCTGATTCGGAGAGAGACAGAAAGAAAAGCATCGCCGGCGAGGAAGCAACAGCGCAAGACCAAGAAATGCAGACGATTCGAGTTGAGCAGGGGTAGAAAGCCATCCAAAGCGGATGTTGTATGCGTACATGAATCGGGAACACTTGTCCCTGACTCGACATGCGCCTCTTGGCAACTCGCCAGTTGCACTCTTGACCAAGGCAAGCAAACCGGGCGCATGCATTGAACTTTGAAAGGTACCAAAAATACATCGAAACTCTGAGTCGCAAAGAGAGAGTGAAGAACCAAGGAACTCGGATGGGGAGTTGAGAGTCTCAATGGAATGCGACGCACCTTCTTTCCTCCTTAATGGGTACAGAGGGCTCTTCTGGAGTACTCTTGAGGCGGGAGTCTCGTCGAAACGGCATTCTGAGAGTTTCGCAGGAGGTGAGAACAAAGACAGAGTATTTGCGGCGCACAACCAAGGAAACCAATGCTCAACGAGGCTGTGGAATGAAAACAGATGATATGAGAGACCGTGTATGCCGGCGACGAGGCACAAGAGTTGATGGAAGAAAAGTGATCTGGTTGATTGATGGGAAGAGAGGTGCGGTTGAATCAAGGGAGGGGTCGGTGCTGGTTGTAGTGGAAGGGGGAATGACGAGAGGGAACTCTGGCGGCCTTACAACCTAGCTTAGTGGCCGAAGCTAGAAGCGCCGTCAGACGCAGTGTCAGGGAGGGAAGGAGAGGAGGTTCCGTGCAGCCACAACACTTAGAAGGAAGTGAAGGTAAAGTAAGGTAGGTGCGGGCTGCGAAATAGAAAAATGAAGCAAGAAGTTGAGTTGAGAGCTGTGATGGATCGCAGGCAAGTCCAAGTCCAAGGTGAAGTCGAAATCGACCCAGTGTATGACTTCACCACTGGTCATAGCGCGTGGTTCTTGTACAGGAGAGCAATTGAAGAAGGAAATATCAAGTGGCAACAACTTCAAATGCAGCTAGCAATAACAGAGGAGAGAGAGAGAGAGGCGGTAAAAGAGACAAAGAGATAACTTACTCTGTGGTTGTAGGGGTCTCGGCAACTGGGGTCTGTTGCTGCGGCTCTGAAGGCGCAACTGACGGCTGCTTTGTTTCGACCTCGGTGGTGGTCTCCATCGCGGTTGGTTTCTCGCGAGTTTGTGTTGCGACCGGGTGACTCGAGCCGATTGTCTGGCGGTAAATATTGATGTGGTCGCCACAAATCAAGTGAACCCCCGGAGTTGTCGAAAATTGGGCGACAAAGACTCGCGGTTCAGGTTGGCTCTTTGGATAAGAAGAAGAAGTGTTTGCTTTGATGGGTAACTTGGCGGCTAAGGTGATTTTGGATGGAAATGCGTTGGGACGTGTGGTTGTAAGAAGACAAGAGCTAAGGCTAAGGGCCTAAGAGGAGGGATCGGTGGTTTGGTTTGATTTGAGTGACGGCTCCAAATGATCGGTGGACGCGGTTCGTGTTTGAGGCCAAGATTGAATGTGACCGGGAAAGGTGGAGACGGGGAGGTGTAGACTGAGGTGGAGGAAGGTGTGTGTATCTGTACGGAGTATTCGTAAGGGGGGGAAGGAAAGAAAAGGTGAGTGTCAAGTAAGAGTGAGAGTGAGAGAGAGAGACTGAGTGAGTGAGTGCTGAGTACGTAGTATGAGTGGATGAAAAGTGAGAGGTGTACAAGGTGTTAGATTCCACGCCTTTACCGCCTCGCCGTATTATGTCCAGTTTAGACTAAGAAGAAAGCAAAAAGCCAAGCCAAATGAGGCGAGAGTTCCAGTCATCAGTCGTCAGGCACCCCAGTCAGAATTTCTAGTCCAAGCAGGGTGTGTCGAGGTTGAGAGAGAGGTGGGCGAGAGGTAAAGCTACCTTACGCAGTAAAGTAAGGCAGAGACTGAGAGAGTGAGCTGAATACTGAACGGTACCTCAGGCTTGTGTCCCAGAGCACGGACGCTGACAGTTGAATGGCGCGGGAAACAGGATTCGGCGCCTTAAACGAGATGAAGGCGTATTTAGCGGAGAGAACTGCTGTTGTTGATGGGCGGAAACACCAGTGATCAATGTGCGAGTCGATCAAAGCCAGCCTACCATACAAGTTGATGGCATTGGGTTATCACCGCGTAAGGGTATGTGAGGTGAGGAAGAGAAAAGTGGTTGGAATTAGACCCCAAGGAGGACCGTGTAAAAGTTGGGCACAGCATACACCCGTAGTGTACTGTACAGCACAGCACGGACAAGGAAGGGTGAATTTCAGTAAGCTAAGCTAAGCTAGGTACTTTACTCAAGTACTGTTGTGGCCTGGCCGCATTGGAACCTTGGTTATTGACGTGGTGTTTGTAAAGTTGAGGGGGGCGTGTCACGAGCAAAAAAAGGATGGGAACTTTGGAAATGGAAGGGGGTAGGGGGCAACAGAAGGAAAGGAAACAAAGCGATTGGTATGAGAATCGGGGTGTGAATGGGGTTCACTTCACCAAGGTGCAATAAAAAGCCCGGCAAGGTTTTACTGCCAAATGAGAGGAATTTTCTGCCAGTGGGCGGGTGAGTGAGCGAGTGAGTGAGTGAGTTAGTGGCCATGGATGGATGGGGAGGAGGATAAGGGCGAGAGAGATACGGACGGGTTACTGAGAGACACAGGTTTTAGTTTGTCCCCAAGGGAGAACAGGCCAACCAGAGTTGCGACTGAGATTTTTTGATTTCGGAGGTGGTTGCAGTTTATTGGGTAAGTTCTCCAGTAGCTCCCATCGAGTGGGAGGCCAAGCAGCCTCAACCTCTCATGAGACGACAGAGAGAAAGAGCGCCCAGCGATAGAGAGTGTGAACAAAGGGTACTTTGATCAAAAGTGGTCCGTGGCTCATATCATCTGTCGGTCACACATTATAAGAAAACCAATGATACTGCCAATGCCCCCGTAATGGAGACGGACGGATGAGGAAAGGTAAGGTAGTCATCACCCTATCCAGTCAGGACAGCATGGTCATGTACCAAGCAATTTGCATCAATAGTACCTTTTTTTCCTAGGCCCGGCGAGCTGGATTGCGCGTTCCAGGATGTTATTCCCTCCTTTTCCTCCACCGCCGCGCTCCCAGAGACTCCCATCCATCGTCCCTGCTTCCGCCTATGGCCAGTCCACGTTCGGCTTGCGCGTGCTCAGATCGCATCAGATCAGATGGGCCAAACACCTCACCATTCTTGACGAGTCGTCGCCCAAAGCAGTTCGTGGAGAATCACTCGGCGCCCCAGGCAAGTTACCATTTGGATCTTGGGCTGTACGACAGTCTCGGGCTCTTCTTGCTCAGGGCACGCCTTATCCAGGGTCGCACATCTTCAAATGATAGGGTCTAGTATGCGTAACGAAGTAGCGTACAACCAAGCTGTGACCGTGGCTCGTGTAATTCCCTGTCAACCCCAGTCGCAGTTGTGACCAGAGTTTCGATGACTGGCTGACTTGTTCTGTCGAGCGGGGCTCAAGTAGGGGGGGACTCTCACTCGGGAGGGGGGGCCACCACCACTAAGCAATTTGATTGACGCCTCGCTGGTGTATCTCTAAGTTGATTGACTGTTTGGCAATTGCGCCGGCAAATGTGAGATAAAACCCTGGAATCTCCGTGGTACCGTATCCGTAGCTGAGCCCCGCTTGCGCGCGAAACTCTCTCGCGAATGACCAAATGTACCTCACCTTGAGCGTTTGGCATGTTGCATTGTCTAAGTTGGCGTAATGAAAAGGTACTGCCGTTCCATGTATATCCTCTGATTACGTCTGTCTTACTCGCTTGGCTTGGTCACGGTGAGGATTGGCTTGGCCGGGTTGGTCCGGCTGCCAGTCTGCGCGCAGAGTCCCAACCTAAATTGAATGCCATTGGCTTTTGCTCAAAGTTCACCACGGACACATTTACTACTACCTATCTTACGTGACTGACTGTACTTGTGAGCTGCCTCTCCGAGTCTCTTTCGTCATGTGTCTACAACGTTTGGTGATTATCTCTGAACGATGCCCCTTTCGCCCCTCTCAAGGTATTTAGACCTTGAACTATCAGACTCATGCATCGGCATCGGTACTCTACGTCGGTTATCGGTGTCAGGCGTCCGGCATGGTGCAACTAATCTGTGAGAGAGGAATATCATTAGGTCTACGTACCACAACACGCAAAGTACTTGGCAAAAAGTACTCTTCTCATTCCACATTATCAACAACCCAGGCGGGCTAGCACAACCTAAGACAACCTGGGCGCCAGCCAGCTGCCACCAAGCGCGTTTCTTGCCTGGTATCCGTATCATGTCGACCCACCCCTGCCTTGAGTTTAGGTAGTTCGCCCTCAACAATCATCACTCTGTTCCTTCTCTATTCTACTCTTCCTGAGGGGCCCGGTGGGAAAGTCCGGCCAAGCTGTCGCAAGTTGCAATCAATCGCCATGCGACACGGCACGCGCAAGAGCGCGTACAACCGACGGCAACTGTGCCCGATCAGCAGGTCGGTCGCAGCAACTCCAGCCGTTGAGGGCAACAAATTCTCTTCCCAAACACAATGATCTGCTGACCTGAGGCAATCGGCCGACTTGTCTGGCTATCTTTGTCTTTCTCCCTCTCGCTCTGTTCATCACTCACCTCCACCAACCCGCGATTAACCACACGTCCGCATTCGGGTTACACCAGTCTCGTTTTTGGGTTTATGAGACAATCACCTAGGTACCGTTATGCCTCGGCTGCCATTGCCGTTATCAATAGAAGGAATCGCTTATGCCATTCAAGAGCAAAATTCGACCATCCTGTTGCTCAATCCCCGACATGAACATGGTACTTTGGTATTAATGATGACGAGTCCACCTTGATCGGCTAGCCGGCCCCACGCATCCTTGGAACAGCGTGTAAAGCCGTGGTACTAATATAATAATGTTATTGCTTCAGTGGTGGATCTCTGGGCGTGTTGACACTGCATCAGCGCATCAGATCGCATCATCCTAGGCGGTTATTGGTCTCTCCGTCAATCATTTTGTCGTAACATTGTCTTCTATCTCGCGCCTTTTCTCCGCGCGCCGTTTCTTCGCAACCCTTGTGAACAGAAGCCTCCGCATCGCTAATGTTCATGTCAGGCCAACTAACACTAACATGGGCCACGATACTTCACGCCAATCAACCACCAATGAGTTAGGTTGTCTGTCGCAACTCCCGTTACATACTTATGCAACCAAGGTACAGTTATGGCCTCCAACGTATTTGAAAGTGTGTAAATGAAAGAAGGGGGGCCAGAGTCAGAAAACCCCCCTCTTCACCTTCGTCAGGTTGTCAGCAGACGACGGATCTACGATTCCTCAACTCGAAACGCAGCGAGTTACCCTATCTAGGAACTCCCGAAACTGGGGCGCGTGGATGAGGATGAGCAACCTCTCGGGCTACGCTCGCACCAGGTGCCGCACTGCCAGACCCCCCATGCTCACTGTTCTGCTCGAATTTTGTGCGGCGGCGTGCACCGGGGGATGATTGCCACCACCTAGGTTGCATGGATATCGGAAACCTCCTTCTCCTTTACCGCCAAGACGAAATGTTCCATCCTGAACTATTCATAACCACATCCCTCGGGCATTCATGGTTGCCTTTGTCAATTTTGTGTTTCAATCCTTCAACTCCCGAGTCCCCCGCACGAGCCGGGCAAGTCGGCAAGCGGAGTTGATGCCTCTTCAAGTTTTGACTCTTGCGCCAGCAAAAGTATGCTAAAGGCAGTTGTTACAACCACTGCCACCAGAGAAGCAACCATGCCCGGTATGTTTCACCGGTTGCTGGCATGGTTCGCTGCAGTTTTGAAAGTTTTCAAAGTAGCCATAGTACGCTCACCTACTGATTTCTTTTTTTTGTTGCGATCGCTCGCGTTGTTCACTACGCTGTAAGCTGCTATTCCACTCGGATGGTGGGCCCCGCCAATACTGCATTGTAGGTACTTGGGCACCAATATTGACCCTGAAAATCAACAATTGCATATGGCAACATGGCCGAGTGGTCCAAGGCGATAGACTTGAATTGATCCTTCAATCGTTATCTATTATCTTCGGATGCGCAGGTTCGAACCCTGCTGTTGTCGCATATTCTTTTGCATTTCTCACGAAGTAGTCTTTTTTGTCGTCTCCCGCTACTATAGTCATCACTTGCCGCCCTTCATCTCATTTCCTGTATCCCATGCATGAAGCTGTGCGGTCGACTTGAGAGTTAGGTTTGCGACAATTTCCGTGGCGCATCTGTCCGAAAGTTTCTCCAAGTTGACAACTCAGGCAACCCAAGGTACTGCACGTCAACCGAGCACCAGCACCAGCACCAACAAGGCAACTGGCATGCGGGTAAATGGTGAGATTGGTTTATCTGATCACCTCATCATTCACCCGCATGCTCTTCTTGCCAACAACACACAAACCTTGATAGCCGTAAGATACCCTCTATCTTCGTTGCACCCGCTTCCATGAACACGGGAGGTAGCAATGAACACGGGCAGCGGACGAACCATACCTGGCAGGTCCTTCATCTTGATCACCTTCCTCACTGCTGCTTCTAATAATGCAGCCTTAACATTCAAATGCCGCACCTGCAAGCACTCCCTCCTTAGGTAGCACTCGATACTCGAACAGCTGATGAGTTGGAAAACGACTGGTCGTCGTACATATGAAGACTGCACGCCCAATGAAACTATAAAATAAAGTAAAAAAACGCGCTGTATGAACACTGGTCTGTACTCCGTTGGCTTTTCCTTCCTGGCCACGTCAACAGGGGTTGAACGGGCCCTCCAGTCCTGTGGTTATATCCCCGTCGTCAATCCTGATCTCCCATGCAGGTTGGCAGCCAACTCCAACTAAACCCCGGCCAACTCTCACCCCCCTAGGTGACGCATGAGCGCATCTTTTCTCACCGCGATGACAATTGTTGTTGGCTGGGGGGTTTCTCGCTCATAGTGTACTTTATCCAACTCGTTCTCATGGGTGGGCTTTTGAGGGGACTTCCAACACATGGAGGATTATAGCCCCGTCACAAATCCACGACATCTTTGGCTGAAAACCAGAGTCAAAGGCACGGTACTCGCCGAAATATCCCCCATGGTCGCGCGCAACCTAAACCGATGGGTGGCATTCCGACCCCCTGCCCTTCCATGCATTTCAATGTTCCTCCTTCCCCCTTCCATCCACTTCACGCCTTACGACTTTTGCCATGTGATTACGGACAGCGGCAGGTCATTCACACTTGCAAGAGAGAAAGAGGCCTAAACCACCCACCCCCCACAATCCCGTCGGCGTCCGTACTTTGGAAAAAAGCTCAGCCGGCGGTCGGCGGCGGTGCTGACCGACTTCTCGCCAAATACGTCGCATATTGGTCGGTGCCGTTAGATGTAAACAGCGTTTTATAATATTGGCTCTTCGTGTGGCCGCCTTCCTGATGCGCAACTCTATGCATGTTTTTTTCGCGGACAACCCCTGCAACTCTTAAGCATCGACGACAACATTTTCTTCTGCTTTGTGGATACATCAGTTTTTAGAGGGCAGGTTCCAGGGATTGTGGCCTTTTCCTCAGGCTATAGGTTTTCGCAGGTGGTGCCGACGAGAACGTATGTCCTTCGGTATATTTGGGGCGCACGTAAGCAAATCATCGCGAATGTAACTTGCTCACCGCGGCAGTGACGACGGCGACTGACTACTCTGTATTTCTACATCTGATGCGAGATACCATACTTCGCAAAGAACACGATCTTCCAACCTGCGCTACACGCTACAAGCGCGAGTTCCGCGCGCCCAAGGACTCCGCGGCCGTTCTTTTGGGCGAGTTTCATTGCGTTAGAGTTAATTAATGACTAACCAAACCTCACGGGCCATGGCAAGAGTCGCCAGATCACTTTGTAAAGTCTACACGGATACGGAATAGGATATTCAATGGTAACTCAGTATAGCTGAGGCAGGTTACGGACAGCCCTAGAAGTTTAGTTTGAAATTAACTCGAGTCATCACTCCGTACGGAGTGCTGTCAGCCTCAGAGGGAACGGACGTTGTAACTTCCTAAGCTCCCCCGAAGCATGACTCATTCCGGCGACTTGCTTGCAACTAGAAGACACGTCTTGAATCTTGGCCGCTTCCTCTCTGCCGCCTATATGGCTGTCAGTAGTACGCACCTTTTCCGGTAATAACATGCCCTTCCCGGTGATGAGCGAGGTCAGACTTTTTCCCTTGTACGGGCTTTTGTTATAGTCTATAGAAAGAATGGGTATTTTGGGGGCGGGAAGGGAGAAAAAGTCTATGTTGTGGATTCCGGGGTTGGTTGTAGAGCTGTGGTGACTGGCGTCAGCATAGCCTCTATAGTAGGTGCCAGAAGTTTGGGATTCCCAGAAAACAATTCAAGGTTTGATGAGGCTGGGGCGGTTTATGATGATCATAAATGGAAACTCGGTAATAGACAGTCCTTTCATTTCATCGTTGAACGGTATAGCCGTGCTCGATCAGGGAGGGTATCTATCAACCATTGGCGGCGATCATCACGAGCCGCAAGCCGTGAGGCTTCTCTAGTTGTACTCCATTCTATACATGCCACAATAGTCTTGGGAGGTATCCGTCCCAGAGTTCGCCCGCCTCGCCTCGAGAGCCTCTCTTCCTCCCCAGCCCGTGCCGCAACATCAAATTTCCGTATTGACCGGCAATCATTCACCGACCCCGGCCCCGTCCCCTGCCTCCTCCCCTTCCGCGTCCACCCCTCCCACCCCTCTTGCCGCCTCGGAACCCACCCCGATTATCGAATCTCTCGTAGAGCCTCTCCTCCCCAAATGCAGCCTGCCCGAACCTCATAAAGTTGACCAAGCCGCGATCCACGACGGCGACAAGAACGTTGCGGTAACCGTGTCTCAAGCGCTGGTACAGCTTTCCTGGCCCGCCCATCAAGACATGATCGGGCGCGTCGTACGGTGTCGAGTCGAGCAGCGCCGAAATCTCTTCAATATCCGGGATCGCGTCGTCGCGCGCGTCAGCGACAGCGATGCGGATGTCTGGTGGTGGTAGGTCCGTCACACGAAGGTTGGGATGCTTCGAAGGCTTCCAGACGTGCCAATGGATCTTGTACGGGTCCTCGGCTTGCTTGGGCTCCTGAGGTGCGGGCGATGGCTGGTAGCGGGATAGGAGCTCGAGTTGTTTGTAGACGACGCTATATTGTCGATAGACGCCCGGCTTGACCAAGGGCCCGTAAGGCGGTGGCGTTGCGGGCGCCGCCGATGGTCTTTGAAGAAGTGAGACGAGCCATTGCCACAGTGATTTCTGCGGTGCTTCGGGTGTGGGCGTAGATTCTGTAGGTTCTGGCGGAACGCGTTGAACGTAGTATCCCAACCGTCTGAGGTGTGAGTAGACTTGGTATTTTGGTAGTGATATCTTGCCCCGTTCGCCGTCCAGTCCGATGAAGAATGAGTAGGCGGCTTGTAAGCTCAAGGGTACGCCAACGTCGAACTCGTCTTCGGGTTCTGCGTCTTCGGAATCTGTCTGCTCTTCAGCGGGCTTCGCCTCTGACGGCGGCAGAATCTCCTTGAGCTCGCGATACGGCCACCAAAGCTCCAAGCTACCCCTCTCCACAAGGAACAGCGCCTCCTCGGGCAACAGCCACAGCTTTCCCAACGCCGGTCTCGGCGTCTTGAGTCCTCGAATCACTCTGCCCATAGACCTCGCCTGCGGACCCTTCAGCTCCTCCACGACAACAACCCTCTCCTTGGCATAAATCGGCCTCGTCTCAGTCATGAACTCCTGCAGATACTCGGGCTTCGCCAACCCAGAAGTGTCCCCATCCTCGATGGCCTCCATGATCTCGGGCCAGTAGTCCGGGAAGTACCAGCCCTTGCTCCATGTATCTCTGTGCACTCTCGTGTATCCCAGCACCTCCTCAATGACCTGCCTGCTCGTCTCCAACGCATTCTCCTGGGCTTTCGTGCCGTGCGACTCAAAGTCCTTTTGACCCTTGCGGACGGCTTGCGAGGCGACGCCCTTCTTGTTGAACATGGATGCAAAGAGTCGCATGTCGAAGAGACCTTCGTCCTCAGCTTCGTCGCCTGCGCCCGAGTCATTGTTGAGCTGCGCCGCGGCCGGCGCCGTGGTGGGATTGTCGTCGTCGTCGAGGGGCATTTTCCTCTTCTTTTGGCAGGCGCTTCGATTTTTGGTTTTTTTTATTGCTGCCACAGACTGGGTTTCTTTTTCCTTTTATACCTCGGATCCGCGATCGATCGGTTTCCAACTTCGTTTTGCAGTCGGTGCTATGTCGAATTATTGTGCAGTTCAGGCTGGTGTTGCAGGTAGGTCGAGTGTGTCTCGGTGTGAGTCTTGGTTGGGAAGGATCCCTCCAGTGGGGGGAAAAAAATTGGGTAAAGCTGCAGAAGGAGCTTGTGAGCTTTGACCAATGAGAGGTGTGCTGGGGTGTACAATAGAAATCAACCAAAAAGTTGAATAGATGTACATACCGTTGATCGCGAGGATGAAAAAGTCAAATTGCAATTGCACCGTAGGATGATGCATTAGCAATTCAACTACATTCATCCTGCATTGTGAGGATTGTTGCATCAATGATGAGTCGGATCCGACGTATGACACGCCCAAAGATGCACTGTTGTTTGGTACCGCGTGTAGGTAAACGTCTACATTCGCTCGTTGCGCGCTGTGGCATGGAGATTCTGAGTGCATCAGCTAGCCAGTGATGTACCATAATTGGATCGGCTATCAGTATTTTTTGAGTGCAATTCGAGCGTGTTCATTGTCTTTGGTCGAAGCGCTCGTTGGGATGGTGTTCCTCAGCTCAGCATGCCGTCTCTCCAACCATTGAAAGCCGCTCCGATATTTTCCTCTGTCAGCCCAGTTTTCTACCGTTTCTTCTCAGGGGGAAATTGATAGCAGGAGGCAGAGGCTGAGTAGAAGAGCACCTTCTTCGCGGGGAAAGATTTCTTCTCGGGTGATATGAGCATCTTGTCGGATTTCTTCGTGTCGGCTCGGCTAGGAGCAAGGGTTTTCAGACAAGACTAGGTGAGAAGCAAAAGAGAAGCGGAAAACTGCGTCGGGCTTCATACTGGCTCCGCCGGGTCCTTCTCCAGAAACAGCCCAGCTGATAATAGCCTTCTGAGTCCTTACGTAGCCGAAATGACCCGAAAAAGGACGATTCGACAACAGAACCAGGTTTGGCTTAGAAACTTGCACGATGGCCCCGTTTGACAGACTGATGGTCTATTTGTCGAAGTTGAGAGAGTTGACCCAGGGACTGATGCCGGTGGTGCACATGGGGAGTGAGCGCCCGTGCTATCGATGAGCAGAGCGTTGGCATTGAAGACGAGAAAGGGTATCGGTGATGAAGGTTCAGGTGGCCGGCAGGGTGTGGGAGCTAGGCTGAGGGATGGTGTTTGATATCGAATCCTCAACATCGTACTTTTCCCGAAAGACTCGCGTTTGTTGGCCTCTTATATTTCGCTTGTGTAGATCTGAAATTGCCGGTGGTTTTCATTTTCTCTTCTCTACCCATTGGGTTCCAGAAGGGAGCCGAAGAAAGACAAGACAGTGTGTGCAGATGCCGCATCTGCTCATACGCCTCCATCTGTGATTTTGTTTTTTTTTGCATTCTGCAAACTAGAAGTCATCAGTACTCGGGAACCATTGGGTGCCACGGGTTGAGAAGAACCAAGCGGCTTCACTTGCTCGCGGAGAACTTACTATGTTTGTGATTTGTTTTGAGTCTCAGGTAGGTCACCTACCTGGGGCAGTTTAGGGTCATGTCCAGGACCATACCGGCTTTGGTTCTATTTGCTAGAAGTGAGGGACCATCTTCCTGGAGCCTAGATTTGTTGACCAAGAGTCCGATGTGGATGGGATCCGAGGCATAGGCCCTGACGAGCGCTGCGACGTTTTTGTGACGGCTGCCAAGGATTGCGACTTTCTTGATCTTCCAAGCTTCTTCATGACGCATCATGGAAGCGCGATGGCGATTTGGAGTACGGGAGTAGGCTGAAATGGATTGTTAGATTCATGTACAGGCGAACAACGTCAAGAATAGAATCCCAAACTTACTGTAAGACCCTGCTTCTTTGCCTGGTCGTCTTCCAGGATAATCAGAAGACGTGCTTGATCAGAGGCTACGCCGCAATACCATTAGCTTTGCTGTAAATTATCAAAGGGAACCTCAGATCCATACCTTTGACTTAGTGCCAGTCCCCATAAGTCAGAGCTCCGTGCGAATCCGTTCATGTCGCTGCCTATGGCGGCTTCGCTATCGGATTCTTCGGGAAGATCATCTTGTCTTCCGTTCTTGATTATCAGCGACAGGCAATAAATTTGGCGAGCCGAGAAGATGGCAAGACAAGACAGTAGCGAGTCGAGTCGAAGAAGAGGGAGATCCACCAGCCCGAAAGCGTGAATCCACGCGAGGGAGGCCATGCCGCGGATTGCAGGTGCTCCCAGAGAGACTTCGAGGGAGGAAACAGACTTACCTCGATTGCGATGATGGAAATGCAAGAACGGCAAGATCGAATCTCCCGCGACCTGCGGAGCAGGTGATAAGTCGAAGGTGAGCGTGCGGAAAGAAAAGTAGAATGGGAAAGGCAGGGATGAGTCGCAACCAAACCACACAGACAGAGGTTGGAGAAGAGAGACTACAGATTTTCTGGGGAAAAGTAGGACTTGTGGGAAGATCAAATGAAGAGGAGAACAGAATGCAGAGTAGGAAGGTGAAGGGTGCAAGAGGGCAGGAGGTACCGGGCAACTCCAGGCAAGAAGGAAGAGTGGGTCCGGAATATTTGACACCCTCACCACTGACTTGGAGATGCCTTCAATCACGTGGTAGAAATATCTTCCAGTCTCGCCTATCCATTAATGACTATTCATATCTCTGAATAAATGGATGCCTTGGTCTCTTAGGTTCCCACCCGGGTAGCTAGCTACCTTACCATATGAGAAATGCCCTTTGGTTTACCGGCAATATCCCCTCATCAACCTTCTTCACGGTTGAGAACCTCTCCGTCAGACTTCAACTATGAACAGTATCGGGCTAACATAATTTCACTTTTACTCGTACCAGATATTCTAGCTTAACTCATCAAACATTCCCTTCTGAAGGGTACCGTAGGCTCTGTCCAAAGAGCGTGCGACGGATGGATCAGTCCCCGTGACGGCATACATCTATCTTCTCGGGCATCCATTCAGCCTACATCGCGCGCATCAGCACTACCGAAATCCCCCGCCCCCCCAAAAAAAAAGCAGATAACTCCGGCGATATGTCACTTGTAGTAAGTAGGTTCAGTTCTACGTACCCCTTTTGAGGCGAGCGCGCTATTGGCATCAAGGTGGGCAGTGTCAATATACGCGCTTCCTGATAGTCATAGAACCAAACCAAGAAAACCGCCAACGAAAAAGTCAATATAATGTGACGAAAACCAACTGTTACTACCTGAAGACCTTCGTCTCTTACCAAATACCGTTTAGCGACTGTTTCGGTCTCTGCCCGCCTAGCTCTCGCCGCTTCCACTCGCCTTTCTAAATCTCGAAACGATTGCGTACTCCCAGTCCATCAAAGCGGAACATTGTAGCTTAACCAGAATCGAGACGCTTCTGTAGCCGCAACTGAAAGGGTATCAATCCTTCTGGTTTATGTGTCATTTCTCATTGAGGCAAGCCATGGGTACCAAAGACAACCACCGACAGCTCCCGCCATCATCGCCGGAATTTATCTCTCCCTGGGCCATTGAGATACTTCAGCCTTCTCAACAAAGATAAAGAACGAGATCGAAGTGAAGGTCAAGATTATTCTGCCGCCTGCATGTTCTCATCACATGGAAGCGTCATCTTCTGGAGAGAAGGTCGACATTAAGGCAACGTCCAAGCATCACCTAGCTTTCACAATCGACCTCGAAACATTCGACGATAGCTCAGGCTCTCGTCTAGAAAGTTAGAGAGAAATACACTCACTACTAGCTGGCCTTCCGAGAAGCTCAGGGATGATGGCAAGGGAATAACGACAGTGGCCAACAACCCATGGTTCCACCCGTACCGGAAGGCATTTCATCAGCCGACTGTGGGCAAGGCCTCGACTGAAGAGGGGCTCCAGACTGCTTTACAAGCATATCATAAGACATGATCAGTGATGATTATTGACTTATGTAGTCATCTAGATTGGTTAGTTGGTTCTTGGAGCGAGGCTGCCATCGAAGGGGGCAAAATAATCCAGGAGAAGATTACGGCAAGGTTGCTGGAGGAGGTGGATACAGCTGGCTCTATCAGCGAGAACAGATATCAAAGCTGGGAAGGCGTTCCCTTTCGTTTGGCGTTGCGACGGGATTTCTCCGCTAACATCGTCGCCCACCATCCGCTCCACACCATGGGGCCTCACATCGTGAGAAACGAACTACCCAAAACACCAAAAAGACATACAACACCAGGTATTCGCTGGTCGTCACCGACCCAACTACTAATCCGGCCCTCATTGGCTTGTCTATGGGAGAGCGGACGGGATCCCGAATTTTCCAATGGGTATGGTCGTATGTGGAAGAACGTGGTGTGTAAGTGGAGTATGATGCTTCGAGTCGAGCTGTGGCTACTCCTGAAGCGCTCAAACTTGGCGCAGTAAATAGACAAGATGTTAACAAAGGGCATTTAAAGCATTCCCATGCAATATACGAGGGGAAAAAGTCAGTTGCGAGCTAGAACAGTTGGTAGCGGGCCAAAGATGTCCATTGCGCTGAGATATTTGACCATGGAGACGTAACATTTTTCTCACACTCATGTAGAGATATACAATTATCTTAGCTCGAGAAGATGTTAAACCACAATGGAATTCAGCAGGGAATGTGACTGGCTCATAGACAAATGGGTAAGGTATGTGTTGAAAGTGAAGGTAGTCTTGATTTTGTCTCCTTATCTCAACTGGCAACTGGGCTGTCAGAATGTCGGTCGCTCGCTTGGTGTAAGGCGACTGCTCTCCATTGTCCGAGTATCGGAGTGGAAATGAATGAATGCGGCTGCTATCCAGACCAAAAAATACCATACACTAATCGTTCGATAACAAATAGGAGGAACCATGTCTTCGAAATTGGTAAGCTCTTGTAGCAAAAGCCGCCCTCGACCAGGCATCCTCCATGTGAGGAAAGAGCTTCACGTCAGCGACAGCCATTATGAGCGCACGAGCAACTCTAGAACAAAGTAAAAAAACGATAATTCAATTGTCTTGACTTCTAAGGGAACATGAGTAGATTGAGTATCCAAGTAAGTGACTACCTGCCTCGTCGTCTCCCACCCTCTCTCTTACTCTCTTTGCCTATCCTGTAGATCCTGTACACAGATGCTTATCTCCCTAACTTAAATCTCTTGCCCTCAAAATCAGCCATCTCAAAAAACTAGCGATCATTTCACCTTTAACCTCAAAGATATTTGGCCTCCAGAAGGGTGTCCAGACGTAGTGCGCACAAAGAGCGGTTGCTTGTGCCGAGAATCTCAGGAGAGAAAGGCTACCGACAAAAGAGCTTTCGAACAAATGGAATATAGAGCAGTATGGACTAAGTCTTGAGCGACTCAATCGTTCGCGTTTCAGAAGGCCACTGAGGAGAACCTCGCTCTGTTGAGGAAGCATGGCGGAGTGTTGAGAGCCGCCAGTCGTTGAAACGACTTTCCTCGCTATTAACTCAGTCAGATTGTATGCCTCGAGACTATTCCCAGAGGGAGAAGAACACTGTATTTGAACAGCCGGAGAGGAACGGGAGAGCCACTGATGGAGCTGTCGGACTGTTTCATCCGTTCGTGAAATCGACTCGTTCGAGGAGAAGCTCCCGTACAAGCATCGTCGAAGGGCAATCGCCAGGTGGAGTTTTCCCTGTCCGTCACCGCCGACTATTCCCTCACAGACTGGGTCACCGAAGGGGAGATGAACAGGTGGCAAGGGGAACCAGAGCTGATCGACATCGCTGTATGGACTGACTGCTGAACAATCAACTGATTGCAACTCAGCTAACACAAGTCTCAAAGGCCAAGGTCAATGAATGCCACCCATGTGTCAATCTCAGCCAGCTTCTCAAGCCGTGTACTAGTCTCAAGGATCATGTGGAGGCAGCCATTCCTAGCATCGGAGCAATTGTGAAGGGCTCGCTGACTGCGGCTATTCTTGCAGACGAAATGTGCCTTAGCAGGACGGCCATCATAACGACCACCGGAGCCACAGGTGCGTCTCACGAAGGAGCCGTAATGATAGTAGCACCAAAACGTGCCATTGACGTGTTGAATTTCGAGTTGAATAGTCATTTCGGAAGGGGATGGTCTACGACCGTCTACCCCAGCAGAACCTCTGCTCAACTTGAAGAGGGACTCAAGCCTCGGACGCTCGTCCTAGCAGTCAGGAACATGAATTCGGCAGAGTTCATTCAGGGGCAATGTCATTACTTTCTAGTCACTTATCATAGGGAGATATGAAGGAAGTTGGTTCGCCACAAAATTGGAAGTCACGCTCCTCTAACTCGTTCATGTCCAGGATTCGGATCTCGATAAGGCGTGAAAAGGAGACTACCTCCTGTTCACAGCATCATGGAAACTCTGAGGTCTGGAATTTCGTGTTGTTTTAGGGGATGAAGCTCATTCACTATATGAATAACCTCACAGGCGAACTTGTCCATAAGGTCATATGAATGCTCGACGTCAAGTCTGCACAGTCCCGGAGTAGAACGCCGACGCCATCAAAGCCCTTCAATATAGGGGACTGGTTTTGCTCTTCCAGCGCAAGAGTCCTGCTCACGGATATTTGTTTGGGGTCTTTGGCGCATCGAACAGCATGAACCCTTCGAGTCAGCTTGTGGGGTACCGTCTTTGGGCATTCAATGATGTGTTCGTCTTCAAGCTAGCAGCCACCGTCCTCTATGCGTCGCGTCATGGGGTTGCACAATTGAAATCGCCGTAATGACGTATAAATTTCAGGGAATCTCCATGTTCAGAAACAGGTCGACGGGCGCCGCGCAAGTCCGCCACAAAGCCGTGCTGGGAACCGCTCCTCCTCAAGCCTGCGTCTTATCCTTCCCGCCGATTTTTACGTTGCTTGGGAGCAACTGCCGCGATAATGTCATCGGGACCAAAGCGCCTCAGATAACGATGACAGAGATTAGGGTCACAACGTTGGCGATATGAATGACGACGAAGATGCTGTCGTTCTTCTTGAACCGAGGGAGTAAATTGGACTCCGAGCGTCTGCAGCAAGTGGCAAGAAGCAGAAGTTGGGCAATCTCAGGCCCGAGCAACTCCTCGAGGAGTCTAGTATTCAAACGACCCTTCAAGCCGTCCGGGCCATTCTCGACAGAACTCCAGGCGCGAAGATTCTGGTTATTTCAGAGGTGCTCGAGGCCCTGTATTGCCGGGTTGTGGCTTTCATGTTAGGTATCGGAAATGTTCAAACACGACAGACCATGTTCCAGTTCATTTGGGTTATCGCTACCGACATAAGGAAGGAAGCTGGAAGGAAGTCACTCTCTTTTCAAAGCCCCAGCGACATGTTGGTCACTTCCAAGGCCGTCGGTCAAAGTGTCATGATGACCAGTGCTCACCACGTCATCTGATGCAGGTATACAAGATCAAAATGGCAAGCTCTTTGATGGCAAGCCGGGTGGTTTGATGGGCAGATCGGAAGAATGCGGATATGGAAGATGTTCCTCGAAAAATAATGACAGACCACATCACGAGGGCGGCGGACTTGGTGGCGCGGCCAGTGCATCAGCCGTCAAGTCCTAGTCCGTTGTCCCTATAACTTCAGGAATAACGACGCCCGTTCTGGGCATCGCTTCTCTTGTGGCTCATAGCAGAACCGTGGTAGCGACATAGACGTGGACAGCAAATGATATCTTTCGGTGAAGAGGGGAGGCTTTCGTCAGGCAAGGTGACGCAAATTTCCCTTCCTTCTTGAAAGGATGGGAGGGGGGGTGAGGGTGAAGGGAGGTCGGCTTGATGATACGTTGTGTAGTAAAGAAGGCCTTCAATGTTGGTTCATGAGCATTCTCCAGTATGCACATAATGTCAGTGGCCAAAGATGTGTTGATGCCTCCAGTCTCTCAAACGTTCATGCTAGTGCATAGCTGTCGACACTTCGAGCTTTTCCATGCGTTTCTCAGAGTCTCTCTGTTCTCGTCGGGGTCTACTTCCCTGGGTCGTTCGAGGACGGGAAACAGGAAAGTTTACATCGTAGTCGCAGTACAAACCTTGGCGAACTCGCCCTCGACACCATGCTGGGTCTGCGAGCGAGGGTGAAAGGGAATGCGCCCCATGAGACCTACGAGGCCGGGCTGAAATTGTTGAATCAGGTCGATTCTATCTCCTGGCGCTGAGAGGTCCTTTGACCAAGTGATAGTGGTGACGAACTCAATGCCATACACATTCTTGGGAATCAAAAACTCAAGTCGCCGAGGCCAGCCTTCGGGAATCCCTATCAGTCATAAACCTACAGTAGCACTACTTTCGCCAGCATTCTATCAATGCTATGCTCGGCGTTTAGTCTCTATATATCTATAATTATAACTTCTAATAAACTTATCCTTCATACTATTAGCCTTATTATTAAAGCTACCCATTACCAGGATATTATACATCCCCGTATATATAAACAAAAGCCGAGGATAATAAAAATAATAAGGATAGCAAGGACAGCAAGGATAGCAGGTATAAAAAAGACAAAAGGGGCAGGAGGGACGAGAGGGGCAGGAGGGACAAGAGAGACGAGAGGGATAAGAGGGACGAGAGGGATAAGAGAGATAAGAGGGATAGAAAAGAAAGTAAAGATAATAAGTACAAAAACAATAATAAATATAATAAAATAATTAAATACCCTACTTATACGTAACTAGTCATTAAAGAAATAATACCTGCGACGGGTTATAGAGAAGGATAGAGGATCGAGTAATAATAAGGTTAATAAAATTAGTTCGAGCCGTTTCTTATAGAAGATAGTGTCTATGATGCGAGGGGATTATTAAGATACTACTTTCAGTAAGGCATATTTGATGGATGAGGCCGATGACAAGGCGCAGTCTTGTTGCTTGGCTACTTTTTGCGGAGAGAGATAATGCGCCTTTAACTGAAGCGATCACGACGCCCTTGGGTACAGGCAGACAGTGTCAAACCAGTCTAATGAAAGTCAGTCAAATGTGTATCCCGTGTAAACAAGCGCCGCTTGTTAAGGCACGTCAGCTCTACATGTATACAAGCGATCAAGCACTTCTGTGGTTGAGACATTAGGTCGAAGGGAATCTGAATGTCCTCGATGACTCCAGAAACATTGCCTTGAGAACAGTTGACTTGCGCATCCGTGAAGTGGACGAGACCGGTCGGCTATCGGCCGCTATCCTGCTTTTACCGACATACTCCGGTGTGATTGGCCAATTTGGATTGGCCCCACTCGAGGCCGAGTACCATGGCTTCGCGCCACATTGGGAACGACCGGTCCGGAGTTTGCCATGCTAGCAAGGTGTAATCGCAATGTGATGCTGTCATGAAATGCTATGGATGTTTTGGACTTGAAGAATGCTCACGACATGAACATAAGTCTCGCTTCAGTTGTGTGTGCGATGATAGGCGGGCTACCCCGGGGGAGCGCCGGATCTCGGGCTCGGCCGCCAACACTCAGATCTGGGGGTTTCTTCAGCTAGACGATCAGTGACAAAACCTCATCGTTGCGGAGAAGTAACAAGCTGAAGAAGGTTCCGATAACCTTATATGAAACCTAATGGATATCTGGAAAACTCCAACTTCTCAAGGTACTGGAAAGCTTCCTGATGTCATGGAATCGCGAATATGGCCAGGGCAGCTGGTCAACTAAGGTAGGTGTAAGTTGTACTGTAAGCTGTTGGTGCAGCTAAAGATGTTGTCAGGAGGGAAATACTCTTGGTAGGGTGTGGCTGAACGTGGCTGGCATAATCCATGCATGCATAACACATCCACCACAACAAGATCACATCTCTCCAATTTCTAGGAAACTAGAATGACTCTTCTCACTGTTGATACGTCTTCCTCCATGCTAGACATAAGCCACTTATTTAGTCGAAAGTGGTGACTTGCTTGGTGGGTGGTAACGCGCACTCGCTGTCACACCAGTTGAACAACCATATGCATAAACAATGCATCTGAAAAGCAAAACAACTGGCATCTCTTACTGGCCCCATAAACATGGACCCGCATTGGGACTAGCGCATCCGTCCCATGCCACCAAGGTCAGCAAACCCCACCACTCCCCGCCTCACCGTCCGAACTCAGCCATCCGCATCAAAAACTGGCCCCCAGCCAACATAGACACGTTCCTGACCACAGGGATCATCAAATAAGATCAGGTAGAGTGGCCGAGTGGTTATGGCGCTGGTTTTAGGCTTACGTAATAGTTACCTTCACCAGTGGGAAACCGCGCGAGTTCGAATCTCGTCTCTATCATGATATTCTTTTGCTTTTTTGACATCTCAGCTGATGGGGAGATTTGTGTGGACTTTTGGTGGCTAGGCATTTCCATTCTTCGTTTACATTCTCTTTCCTTGCCTAGAGCAGTATGTGTTTGCTTGGCATAGCCTGTTTCTCGGGGGTGCCGGGTTACTTTACCTATCGTCGAACCGAGACCTGAGATGCGGCTAGCCGCCCACCCATTCATTATTCCCGACAGCAAAGCCATGCGGCCATTTCACCAGCTGCGAATCGGGTAGGATGAGACGTGAAGTTGTCTTTCGTCTCGGTGGTCACTGTCATATTGTTGCCCGCGCAGATCTCAGCAGATGAGTGTATGTCATGCTTGGCTACTATAATGCATCAAGGTATTTACTTTGCAGTGAGTGCCAGCAACTCTAATTCAGGTGTTCGCAAGCTGGAGTTGCCCAAGAGGCCGAAAGACTTGACTTCTCGTAAACGCGTCTCGTCGCTGCTTCGCGGCTTTGGTCGCATTGGTGTTAGCTAAAGAGGCAACGCTTTCGTCTCTATCGTGGTAGGCATGCTGGTACGGCATGTTTGTCCCCAACGAGGAAGTGCTACCGACAGTGAAGTTGCACGTAATTGCAACAATGGAGTTACCCATAGAGCCAATCCAGTCTCAGAACAGAAAATATTACTCAGCATACCTTGGTGATCCTCAATAGCCTCTTTCGGCTCGATGGCTTACCTTAGCTTGTAGCCTTCTCAGACAACAGTGCCTCCAGGCAGTTCTCTTGCTCTTCTTCGAGTCCCTGGGTGAATCTGGGGACGCTCGCCTATGGTATGTGCCCGATTCCGCATCAACATCCCACCACAAACAAAGGGTGCCTCTGCAAGAGGCTCCATGTTACTGGACCTCTTCATACTGGGCCTCATCAGGTTTATTCTATAGAGAATACACTTAAAGAACCGATCAGAAAGACTACTTATGATGACAGTGATAGTGACAGGGGCAGTGGTAAAGGCAGTGCTAGAGGAAGTTGTAGTAGTAGTTATTGAAATAGAGGCTCGAGATGTGTTGACATATGGGCAATCCTATTGCATACTCCAAAGGAAACAAATAGTATGCTTAGAGATAGACTGAACGCCAGCTCAAAAATTACGCAGACTGGGATACGTCTGTAAGTCATAGCCACGGACTTAGAACAGCAAGCCTCAGGTTCACAAGCTCGATGTTGCGAACATGTGACAAGGCGGCTGGCGTGGCATAATCACAGTCAGGTATAAAGCGAGAAGAACCTGCCTTTCGAGGATCTGCAAAGTAGTGGACCTCGATACCTGATATCTTCATTTACAAAACCTTTGAGGCTAATAGAGAACTCTGACAATGGTTATTATCTCCGGCGACAGATCACATTTCTCCAGCCAACTTCATGATCAGAGGCGATTCCTCCGAGCTCATGGTATGAGGTCTGCCCATTGCAACGACCACGTTTTGCAAAGCTGGACCCTATGTAGGTCAATCACGATGGCCAGTGAGGCCAGGAGGGCATACTGACACCGGTATCTCTATTCTAATCCAAATCCCTTGTCCGTCAAAATTCATGGGAGACTCACGCCGACGACCTTTACCAGCATAGGCCAAGCTCAACCTTGGGCTTATGGGAGTGAACCACCTGAAACATGCTTGTGCTGAAGGTTGAATTCGGGCAGTATAGCACACCTCAGTCCGAAGGGTGGATGCATCCTCACTGTCCATGGAGTCTTCACATCAAACGCACCGAGTATTCCAATATTGATACTGCAGTATACGCATTCCCCTGCATCGTATGTTCCTCCTCAGGCCGACACGCCCCTAAACGGCTCTCACCCAATCCTCTATAGGCACCAAAGACGCAACAGCTCTTAACAAGCACTGTCCGTTGTAGTCGATGGCCGAGCGGTACGATTCTATCGTATGTTGGCTCACGGTCCTACATAATGCCATGGATTGCTTGTTTTTTTCCTACAGAGGCTACGGGTTCGAATCGAACTCCATCGCCTCGCCCCCCCCCCCCCTTCTCCATCTCTCCCATGAGTTCGTGATCACCTGACCCTACTTGCCACGCACCGAAATTGTGGTACTGAAATTCCGCACCTTATACTCCCTACTATCAAAAATTCGCGCGGTAGAGTTTACGGCAACAGTGTCATAATCGATGGCGTCGAGTCCATCCGCGCAGACACGGCGGGTTAGTATTTAGACGCCTTGAAGGCTGCGATCTCTTGCTGGCAACAATGACCTAGAGGCCTTTTGTCCCTTCTCTTGTTGGTGTAATTCTCGACACGATACACACGCCAGCCCGGTCGGAGGTGCAAGACAATTCGTGTCCACCCATTCTTCAAGTTTAAGGGTTCTGTCTAGGATGAAGGGCAGGGTATCGTCTGGCGTTACAGCCATAGAGGTAGAGGCAAGTAGTATTCCGCAGAACCGTTCCGTCATCGCCAACAATGTCTATCAACCAACTTCCTACCGAGACTCTGTTGCCCATCTTCACGGTGAGGTATACACGTGTCAGAGACAACGAGCGTCATCGGACGACATCGGGTATCGACGGCCGTACGATTTCGCCAGCGCACCTTGTGGACACCCACCAAAGACAGTTGACACGAGAAAGAATCACAAACCGCGTCAAGAAATTTCAAGGCTTCAAAAACTTTCCAATAACCCGTCTATGCATAGGTATCATCATCATGTACTTTTTATCAACCCCTGCGCACCCACATTCCCTTGACTAGAATCCAAATAGGTCATACCACTCATCCCATCCCTCTCTCGTGCACCACGTCCTATGAGCTCTTACCCATGTTGGCGTCCAAAAGTTTGTCAAGGTCAGCCATCTTCTTGGCCGCTTCCCTCTCCTCAGCCTCCTTGGCAGCCTCCTCCTCGTAGCCCTCCACCTTCATGTCGTTCAGTCCAAGCTCCTCTTCCTCCTCGTGTGTGCGGTCGTAGTACTCGCGCTGGATGGATGGGTCAGGCGCGGGAGGGTCGACAAGCGGCTGAACGAAACTGCTGGCGAGGGGATCGGTGAGGATGACGGTGAACTCGCGGTTGCCGCTGATGGCCTCGTCGAGACCGTCAAAGAAGGCGGTCCACTTTGACTTCTCAGCAGGATCGAGAGAGTCACCGCCGGATCCACCGTCGGCTTGGAAGATCTGGCTCTTCAGGTCGTCGCGGACCTGGGTCAGGAGACCCTCGATGGTGGTGAAGCGACCGCCAAGGGTGCCTGGGTTGACTGACAGGTTGAGCTCGGGGCACTCGAGAGCGCAGGTCTCAGACTTGAGGATATCGCGGGCGAGATCGATTTGGCCATTAACCTTGATGATGATCTTTTCTCCCTTTTCGGGGATCTCACCACCGGTCTTGACGTCGTTGGAGCGGTAGCCGCACTCGTCGCAGACAGTCGACATGAGGACGACCTGCTTGAAGTGGGGGATGTCAACCATCTTCATGTGTGTTGTGCATGAGTGCATGCAACCCGGACAGCTGGCGGGGAAACTGTAAACTTCGTTGGGAATGATGTCGCCCTCGGCGGTCAAGCCCGGGTTGGCGGCGGCAGCCAGCTCGTCGGCCTGTGCGGCAGAGATGCCCAGAGCCTCGTTCTGCTCGGCGCTGCGAAGGTACTCGTGCTTCTCCCACTTGCCAACACCGTCCTTCAAGTCGGGTGTGATGAAGGAGTTGCCGGCGGGGTCGTCGACGGTGACGCGGAAGGGGAAAGAGCTGCCGTCGAGCATGGCGCGGCCCTTTTCGATAATCTCGGCAATCTTGGGGTAGACTTCGGGCATCTGCTCCTTGCGCGCTTCCTGTCCAAAGTCGAGATCGTTGATGATTGTGCTGAGAAGACCCTCCACATTTGTAAGCTGGCCCTTGCCGGCGGGCACCTCGAGGTCGAGCTCGATGAACTTGACGGTCGCCGTGTCGGACTTGACAACCTGGCGCGCAAAGTCGTCCATCGCGGTCAGGCGGAGCTCGTAGTGTGTGCCCTTGGGCTGGATGGAGCCTGCAGGCTGGACTTCGCTGTTGGCGAAGCCGCACTCTTCGCAGGCAAATGACATGATGATTATTTCGCGGAAGTAGGGGATCGAGGTCAGGAGCAGTCTGGTGTTTCCCTGAACGCCAAGTTAGTAAGACAATCAAACAAGTGGGAGGCAGCGCATGCTCACGTTCTTTCCGCAGTTCATGCAGAGAGACTCAATCTCCTCGACAACCTTCTGGTCGTCGCCGCCATCGACCTTGGAGCCGATGGCCTCGAAGAACTCGTTGGGGGTCGTCTTGGAATCGGGGGCGGCCATGGCGAATGATTTGTTGTTGGTAGGTGTTTCTTGTGAACTGTCGTACTTTCTCTTCATTGCGCAACGACGGGGTCTCGTTGTCGGGTTTTGTTATCGGGGTCGCGGGGGATCCAAGATTGACTCGGTGGGATGGCGATGGCGGGGTCTTGAAATTTTTGGAGGGGCAATCGCAGCTGCAGGCCCTGCAGGCCGGGCACCGATGTGTGTCATTGAGCGGGTCCCTGGATTCCTCCCAAGGCAGGAAACCTTCGAGAATATTCCCGAGAATAGCCCGCCCGCTGGCTGGTTTGTCATGGCCGCCACCGATAGAGGACCACGGAGCTGGATGCCATATCTTAGCTAAGAGGCCAGATGTCGTGAGCTTCATGAAGCGAATGCTGTATAGACAAGGCCTTCTTCAACCCAGTCGACCAAAATCAGCAAGACTCAGATTTCTGGCCCCCAAAGAAGAGGTCTTGGCTTGGCTAAGAAGAGCCTGCAGCCCTGCCTTGCGGTTCTTCGCACGCTTCTTGCTGCTAGAGTTAGACGTGGCCGGTTTAGCTGCCTCGGCCACAGTGGCTTGTTGCGTCTTCGCCGCGGACCGGTGCTCAATTTTGGCCCGGCGTCTCACGGCCGGTGGCGGCGCAGGGAACGAAATCTTGGTGATGCGGCTGCACTTCCCACAGCTGAAAAGCTTTCGCGTGCCAGACCGCTGCTGAGGTTCGAGCTTCGTCTTTGATGCTTGAGTCGTGACACTACGTCTCTTCCTCTTCAGTGCCTTTTCGGTCTCGAGCTTGAGCGTAGTGCCCTGACCGGGAACCATGATGTTACCGCAGGCGCCGCAGATGTGTTGTCGTTGAACGTCGTTCTGCTCTACGTCGTTGATGAACATGAGCTCGTTATGGTGGCTCATCAGGTACGCTGAGGTCTCGGGGGCGGACGCCCTGAGAAGATGAGCAGCATCATTAAGATAGCTCAAATGCGCTGGCAAATTTGAGGCGTCCATCCTCTTACTGAGATCCTCAGGAACTTGGTTTGGAAGAAAAAATGAAGGTGACGATGAGAAAACAGAGTAAGTGAGTCCTAACGTATGGTACGCTGATTTTGGGTTGTTTGGTTGACGGTACCCCACTCCCAAAGCACTGAGGTACTCTGCGCAGTCCTCAAGGTGGCAGCCGTGGTGACCCCTGTAAAGTAGTCTGATGCACCAACAGAGTCGCAACACCAAAGATTTTGGTCGCATTCTGCACTCAGTGAAGGATTACACGATCTTCAATGTCCAAGGGTATTCTTACTTCGCTTTAGACAACTGCCAACCACAAATCAAAGTCATGATGGCCGATGGGAAGGGGAAATCGCGAGGTAAAAAACCCAAGCCTGAAAACCCAATATCCGCAGCCACTAGAGCTTGGCTCATCTCATTACCGCCACAAACTCAACCATGGCAAAGCCAAGACGAGCTTGAGACTCTCCTCAACCAGCACACACCCAAACGCTTCACAGTCTATGAGCCCATGCTGTTACTCCCTAGTGGAAGTTTCAGCAAGGGCTCATGGCCAATCATCCTCAACCACCCAGACGTCAGCGAAGATGAAATCCATCACCTGTGGGAAACAATCCTTCGAGACGTCTCCAAGACCGGCTCAACAACTCTGACGCATCTCGCCGTCAATGAAGGCATCCCTCTACAAACAGACACAGGTTCAGATGGTTCGGCTGTGGAAAAGAACGAGAACATTCTGCGAACACCAAGCGGGCTCAAGATCCTCCATGGCGACTTTGGCCCCTCCAATAACCCCGCCAACCCCTCGCCCCAAGATTTTGAGGGAGCTTTCTGGGTGTCGACTAAGCAAAACGGCATACATCAAACATGGGCTCCTCGATGGACCATGTTCAGCCGGGGTAACATCAAAGAGAAGACGCGCCTCCTCGACTTTCATAGCCAAGCCAGTCCAGACACCACGCTTCCTCGCCGTCAAGTACTAGCACCTGCTCTCAAGAACTATTGGGCGGTGGACATGTACGCAGGCATCGGCTACTTCACCTTCTCCTACGCAAAGCTGGGACTGAAGGTCGTCTGCTGGGAACTCAACCCTTGGAGCGTCGAAGCGCTCCGCCGCGGTGCCGTTGCCAATGGCTGGCGAGTCAAAGTCGTCCAAGGAAAAGACCTGAATCTACCAGCTGCACAACTCTTCACGGGCGACGAGCAAATCATAATCTTCCTCCAGGACAACCAGCAAGCCAGGCCCAGGATAGGCGATATGCGAGCGTCGGGCACGGCAGTCGACATCCTACATATCAACGGCGGCCTTCTCCCCACTAGCGAGCCTACGTGGCGACCGGCCTGGGACATCACCGCGGGGTGCGAGAACGACTGCTGGCTCCATCTCCACGAGAACGTCGGCGTCCACGAGATTGAATCGCGGCGCGCACAGATCCAACGCCTTTACGACGGTTGGGCGGAAACGGCAAACGGCGGCGGGCGAGCCGCGACGGTCGAGCATGTCGAATTAGTCAAGACGTACGCGCCCGATGTATGGCACTGCGTCTTTGATGTACATATTACAAGATCTAGTAGTGTTACATGATCGTTTCATGAATCTCTCTTTCTCGTCGACGTCGTCATATCCTGTCCTGCCTTATGTATTCATCAACCCCGGCCCCGGCCCAGAAGGATCCGAAGCGGCTATGACCGACGGAACTTTTGCGGAATGTTCTCCTCCACGACGGCCATGTGGTCGAGCTGCTCTTGCCTATCCTGCGCGTCCTCCATCGCCTCATGCTTCTTGAAATGTTCGATATCTTCGGGGTGCGTCAGGTCTTCGAGCTTGGTGTTTTCGTCATGATACCTAGATGAGGCGAGTTCCCATCAGCTCCTTATTCTTCCTCTATGTTGATTGGGACCGCAGCAAATGACTTACTTCTCCCAGTGGTGAATCTCGTACTCGTACTCGTCGTCACCGTGGTGTCCCGGACCCATGCCGACGTCGGGAAGCGTCTTGCCGCTGGCGATGAAGGCGTCCCACTCGGAGCGGTTGACGTTGCCGTCGTGGTTCGTATCAAGCAGCTCCATGAGGTCGTGGAGGATGTCGAAGCGCTTCTCCTCGGAGACGTGGTGATTCGTCTCGTCAAAGAGGCCGTATGTGCGGAGGATCTCGTCGCCTTGCCAGACGCCGTCGCTATTGTAGTCGTGCAGGGTGAAGAAGGAGGCCGAGTCCCAGCCTTCCATGTGGTGCTCCTCTGTAGATGGACGGAAGAATCAACAGTCAGCAAACCCAGTCGCGCATATACTTTTTCGGATATTTCTAGGATTCTGTAACTCTTGCATACCAGCCATGTGCTTCGTCATCCAATCGGCGTTTTCATCGACTATGGGTTTCTGGCTGTGGTCGCCGCCGCCGTGGGCGAGAGCGCGGCTGGCGAGTGCCAGAGCGGCGAGGTATACGGTGTGCATTGCGGGTATTATCGCTGGAGGTACTTGTCGGATTGGGAGTTTGCTTTCCGTGTTAACGAGATGGAGACGCAAGTTTGCTGATCGTTGACGACACGTGTAAAAATTGTAGACAAAAGGTCAGACACTCTTGAATGAGGTACACAATGGGAGCTAGGCGCCGCTGAAGTTGAACAAAGAGCCACCAATGGAAGGCTTTTGGGGGGCAGATCGATGGGTACGGTATCTAAGTACCTAACTCAAACCAAGGTTCAATTAAGAAAGAAAAAAAAGGCTGAAAAATAGCTAGGCCAAGGCGGGAACTTTGCGGTGTCGGATTGCTAAGGAGAACACGGTGGACTGGAATGGGGAATGGAGAACCAGGAACGGGGGAATGGGAATATTCACAGGAACAGGTGGCGTTCCGCCATGGCCAATTCAGGGGATTGCCTTCGGAGCCTCATACACTCCCACACTTCCGTCCCTTAGCCTTTAGGGAGCGGCAGACGCACAGATCGGCGATTGACAGGGGCCCGCGGGGGGGCCACGGGGCTTAAACATTCTAGACCCGGGGTCGCGGCGTGCCAATTAAGCTTGGGTGCCTCGGTGACGCAACAAACCCATTCTCAACACCACCTCAGCTCCCGAACCCTTTTCTTCTCCAGCTTGACACTTGACGCCAAGAACCAACTCCGACCTTGCCCGCCAGCATAGGAAGACAAGAGAAACGCAGCGAACACCAATTGAGACAGCCGCGCATAAAGCAGCGTGCCAAGAGTCTCAGGGCTGATATCCAGCTCCTACGCGCCTCGACGCGTCTTGCGCCAAAAGTTCTTCAGCCTATACAATCTCACTCCTCACAATGAATCGATCCATAGAACAAACGCTCCTCTCGCTGATGCCAACTCACGGCTCAGCTCTGCCGCCTTCCCTGGTAGAACTCGCGGGGTCCTTACTAGCACAGTCAAGACACCGAGCAAGCACATTAAAAGCAGACGAGGAAATCGGGCGGCTATACGCATGCGCTCACATCGCCTGCGATAGGTAAGCTAACACCCAAGCACAACCCCCTTCTGCTTGAGGGAGATACTAACACACGCACTCTGCCAGACTCAAAATCAGCCTAGACCTCCCCCCAATCGAACCCCGACCGCCAATTCCCCCTCGAATCTACAAGCGCCTCTACAGCCACCTCGATAACATCCTCCCCAACACAGCCCTCAACCGCACCCCAGGCAAGAACGGCACCCCGCGCAACAGGCAACGCCACGGCGTCGACTCCCCCGTCAGGACACCGCACCGCCCGACCCCGACAAAGGACAGATCCCTCGCGCAGTTTCGAACCGGCGGCAACTCGGTGGCAAACGGCAGCGTCCCCAACACCCCGACGAAATCCACAGGCAAAGTCGCCTACCCGTCCGACAAGTCGGGCCTCCACTTTTGGATCCAGCCGACGATCCGCCTCATGTGCAGGGAAACTAACCAGAAGCACCTGGCACCGACGATGCTGGCTGGCATGGAGTACGTCGTCGTCCCCGGCGGGCTGCGGACGCGTGACGCCTGGGTGCGGGAGAACCTGGCCGCGCTGTGCGGCGCCGTGTATTTCTTTGTGGCGCAGCAGGTCCGGAAGCTGGCGACGGGGGAGGATGTGGATCGGGAGAACTACGTCCCTGCACGGAAGCAGGTGCTGGAGCTTTTGGCCAAGGCGAGGGAGGAAGTTGATGCGCGCGGGTTGGACGAGGATGAGGCGTGGGAGGGGTGGGCGCCGGTCAAGAGCAAGGACTTTGATGCTGCGGTGAAGGAGGTCTCGGAGCGGGGATGGTTGGACGCGGATTGGTATCGTAGTTTGGGGGATGTGATTGAGGCGGGCCATGTGATTGCTGATAGCCATGGTCGGGGAGGGGATAATGCGGGTGCGTACAAGGCGCCTGTACGCGGGGCGGACACAATGTTTCTGGAGCGGTATGATTTCTTGAGCGAGAAGAAGCGCAGGGATTACAGAATATGGAAGGAGAGTATCCTGAGGAGGATAGACTTGATGGAGGAGGAAAATGGTGATGCCATGGAAGTAGATGGCTAGGGAAGGGGGGGGGGGTGGGGTGAGAAGGATGTCAAATACCACGACGAAGATCCAAGGGAAATGCCTAGACTGGGAGGCACTTTGTCATATGAGGCTGTTATTGTGATTAGCGGAGCCGGTCTACCGGACGCGGCGACGATAAGCTGGTCAGTTGGCGTTCGAAAGAGGCCATCAATCTATTCGATCACTGTTGCTGTGACTATCACGACCCTTTCGCGGAAGCCCTTCTACAACTCCATGGAGCACTGATGAAGCTCCCCAGGGGGCCACCCTACCCTCTCATTGTTCCCTAAAAGTCATGCCCATGTTGTTAGCCCATGTTATAGGACTGAAACTCTAGCTTCGATCGTCGGAGTGAACCCAACTCTCTCAAGCGTATCGTTCACGCGATTTTAACCTGGAATATCCAAAGTTCTCAATGGCAGCGCGAAGTACAGAGTGAAAACTTCAAATTCTATAAACGATATGTGCATGCTACTTCTTATTCAAACCATCGTCATGAGCATCATCACAAAGAACTTCTTCCCCCTTTCCCACCCCAGGCCAAGAATCACTGATCGTCCTCAAGCCCAACCATCTTCAAACTCTCAACCCACAACCTCTTCTCCGCCTCGGGGTCAAACGCCGCCGGCGCGTACCCCGGAGCAAGCATCCCAGCATCAGGCTTCATCGCCTCCGCCTCGGCACAATCCTCGAGGTACTTGCCGCCCTTGCCCTCCCACTCCTTGGCGACGGCAGCCCAGACGGAGGTGGCGGCCCCCTGCGCGGGGCTCTTCATGACCTTGTGGACGGCCGGGTCCTTGATCATCTCGGTGATCTCGGGCTGGTGGCGCTGGAGGGGCGTCTCGATGCCGCCCGGCATGAGGCTGAGGGCGTGGAGGCCGCGGGCGCCGTAGCGGCGGTCGAGCTCGTTGGCGAAGAGGATGTTGGCTAGCTTGGCCTGGCCGTAGCCCGCCCAGGGGTGGTACTCTACAGTGTGGTCAAAGTTGAAGTCTTCGAATTGGATGCGGCCGCCGCGGTGGCCCGAGGAGGAGACGGAGATGACGCGGGAGTTGAAGGTTGGTGTTGAGGAGGCGAGGAGGGTTGACTTGAGGAGCTGGAAGAGGAGGAAGTGGCCTGGATTTTGGGTGTTAGTGGAATTGGAGTCCCCTCTGTTGGCATTGTGAGTTGAAGTGCTTACCGAGGTGGTTTGTGCCGAATTGGGTTTCGAATCCGTCCACGGTCTTTCCCTTGGGGCAGGCCATGACTCCTGCTCGTTACATTAGCTCATGTTGAGACCCCTTTTCACCCGTCCCCTCCTCAAATATCACATACCAGCATTGTTCACAATGACATTCAGTTTGTCCGACTTTGCCAAGAACGCCTTGGCGCCCTCCCTCACGCTCTCGAGAGATCCGAGGTCCAACTTGATGACCTCCACCTTGCCGGGCTTGCCATCCGAGAGAATATCCTTGGCGACCTCCTCGCCCTTGGCAACGTCGCGGACGGTGATGTAGACGTCGGCGCCGGCGACGTGAAAGGCCCTAGCGGTTTCGGGGCCGAGGCCGCCGGGGGAGCAGCCGGTGACGATGACGACTTTATCGGTCCATTTTCCGACGAGGCCTTGGTCTTCAACAATTTGGACTCCCGTGGGGCGGCTGTCGTTGGGACCGGAGGTGTCCTTGTGTTGTTCGGCGTAGGGTGCGAGGATAGACATGGTTGCTTTTTTCGAGAGAAGGGTGTGTTTTTGTGATTTGTAGCTGTGGACTTATACGTCTTCTTCGTGATTGTGGAGTAGGTTGTTTGTTGAAGTTTATGGTTCTTCTGTGCGTTCTTGTTAATCTGATTGATGGTGATGATGATTATAATTCGAGGTGATGGGAGGTTTCGTCCAGTATTTATTTACTTCGTCAACCCCATGTCTTGAAGTTAGTTACATGACGATGTCTCATGGGGATGCGGCCGACGCGGCCGCACTGACCGCATGGGATGCGGAATGCCTGGAGCTAATGACCTTAAAGCCGCATTTGCTAGGGGAATTTCTGGATTTTAGAATTAAAGTTTAGTGGCATCGATGCCATCCCACCTTCTTTCAAGGTCCCGGTGGGATTGCTATTGATGCACCAGAAGTAGTTGTAGATTTTGTCTTCTGGAGAACCAAAAATTCATCGTGGCTCTTGGCTCACAACTTGGGAATAAGAGCATTGTTGAGCACTTCCCATACGGTTCTATGTAGTCGATACTTCCTAGCACCTTGTGTTCTGAGCCTGATACCCGTACTCCACGTTCCGTCGTTAGATAACGACCAAACATTTCAACAGCTAGGCTCTGTCGACTTGGCTGCAAGCTCCTGACGGACAGTCGTGCGGACAAAGGTCCGCATTACATAACAACCCGCGAGTCCGCAAATGTGGGCATCATTGCAGGATGCGGACAGAATTAAGACCGACGCGGGATTGAAGTTGACTAAGGTAAGGTACGAATACGTAATCAGGCCGGAATTAGGCGATAAGATGGCGATGACAACCTACCTTACGTAAGGCACATTAGAGGGAGTCTCAGAGGAGATATCCAGCAATGGAAGCACGTGATGGCGGGATTGAGGTCTCGGGGCAGACGGCACGTGCATCTCGACCCACACCTGCCTGAGAGGCATCAAGCACCTCATCACAAGCAAAATAACCTCGTCCATCCCATGTCCAGACCCAAGATGACGCATCGAGAGCCCGTGCCGCAGATTCAGTCTGATGATTAACAAGGTGCGCTGACAACCCGAGCCTGAGGTCCGGGACAGAGTCAGCAAGTCAGGTCCTGAAGTTCGAAACTCGGATCGATACCGAGGGCCGGTGTCGTCTGTGATTGGAACCCGGGGGCGGGCGGGCGGGCAGCTTTTGGGAAGCTCACCCCTGCTCCCCGCTCTTATGGACCCTACACCTTTTGAGGTTGTTCGTAAGTCCGGGGTGCCCAGGGCTGTGCAGGGCATGGCGAAGCTTCAGTGCCCCCAAATTTCCAGGGACCATGGAGCCATTCCCAAGGTAGCCTTCCAGGGTGGGTGAGCTGAGGAGCTATACGGATGATACGGATAGACCAAGCAGGTGAACAGCTTATACGTGCTTATGTACAGAGCGAAATTTTCTCGCCTAGACCGGAAGAGACCGGTAGCGGGATGAAGCTGAGGAAGACGAATACTGGTAATCCGAAAATAGAGCACGATGAGCAAGACATGTCGACTAGATTTTGTCGCTGTTCATGACATGCGAGTCGCGTCATGAAAAGATTGAAACACCACCGCGGCTGTTAATCTCCACGTTATTACAAGTGCTTACTCGGTTCATGACGTTACCAGCCAGGAAGCACCTTGGAAGTTGACAAGAGAAATGTCCTGGTCTTGGTGAATAATTTAGTACATTAAATGCGTGTGTTCAGATACGAAACTACATATCGATGAATAAGGTACCAGGGAGGATGGTATAGGTACGGCTTTGAGTTAGGTTGCTCATGTTGAAGGTGTTCGCCTAGAAATCCTCTATCACCAAACATGGGAAAATACAAAAATCGATGTCCAGTGCACTAGCAATAACCACGGCCTCAATCCCAAATACCGGGTATGCGAATACAGGAAATAGCCATCTGCTTCCCACTTTCCACATTCTGTTCTCGCTCCTACCCAGACAAGTGCCAAGGCTCTGCTCTCAGGCTGTCAGGGTAAGGTAGAGCTAGAACTTACACGAGACACTGCAATCGTGTTGGAGGCATTCCCCGCATCTTTCCAGTGCGCCAATCGTCCCAGCAATCATTCCCTAGTCCTTAAACCCCTACCCCTTCTAGGCTTCCAGGTAGGTAAGTATCTCTCCCTGAGTCTACTTCCTTGTGAGTATCTCTTCCTGGTCCCGGCCGCTAATTTGAGTCGAATCAAAACAGATGATCCAGAAAGCTTCGTTGGAAGACGCAATGTTGGCTCCCGTTCCCTCCGCCGTTGGACACCTGTTGGTCAAGGAACCGATCCAAACCAAAACATCCCCCCAGATTCCCGCTCAGACACCGTTATCCGACACGCAAGCCATCACGACGACTGACCCTCCAACTTGGACACCGGGCTCTGCTTTCCAAGTCCCATACTGCCACAGACGCACTCATCTCAAGTGTGGCTCAAAGGAAGAGGCAGTACCACCACGAAGCCCCCAAGTACACTCCTTGTACCGATCCTCTCATCTCTCTGCTGCTCACCCCCCTGGTAGACAACCCTCAGCTCAGCGGCTGAGCAGCATACTGCCCAATCACTACAAACATCGACACACCAGGGGAGAGTGAAGCGAATCCCACACAGAGCGCAAACTGCCGCCTTCGGAGCCTGATCCATTGCAGTGCAAAGCCCAGCATAGCAGCCAGCCAGTACTGCACGAATACCAACAGGGGACTTGCCATCTTACACCCATATCGACGTGCATTGGTGCACATGGGAAGCTAAGTGCACTCCCCAAACACCTCTTACACTCCGAGGAAGAGACGAACAACGAAGGGAAGAAAGGAAGAAAGGGCACAAGACAACGAGACAGCGGAAACAACGGCGGATCAGCAAAACAAAGTTGGCATAGACAGACCAAGGGCCGTGTGCAGTGCCCATCTCTACCCGCACAGCCCCCCGCCACATCGGGCCCCTCCACCAACAACCAGCCTCCCAGTCTACTACGTCTGTACGGATCCAATACGTCTGAGTACTCCGTACAGATACCTTACCTCGAGAAAGCTGTGGTGTCTACTCCGTCCACCCTCAAATCGCCAAGCTCAGTGTGCCACTTGCACAACTCCATTCGCAACCCACCACTCATCCCAGAGCTTCCCTGGCCCGATTTGACCGAGCGAGCCTCGCGTGTTGCTGCTTCCGTTGCGACCGCTGCTGCTGCTTATGCTTGTCTTGGGAAAATCGATGCAGAAGCGAGAATAAGCTGCATCAGCCCAGCTGCACCCACTCAGAACCTAGGTGCCCTGTTTAGCTGCTTCACCTTGCTGAGGTACACAAGTCGTGCGACCTTGTGGCCTGGGCTGAGAGGTCTTGCTTCTGCTGGTCACTGCTCTCGATTCTTCTTCTTTTCCACCCCCCATTTCCGCACTCTCTCCAACAACCGCCCGCCGGTCACATCTCCAGACTCCGGAACAGGGCGCCGCTTTCTCCAACCCCTCCGACCTGACTTTGCGCCAACTCCCATCAACGCCCATCTCGACGCTGGAACGCGCACTGCTAGCAGTACTCCCCACAGCGCCCGACCCGACGAAGCCAAACCCCAGGCTACCGGCCAACTGCGATCCGTTCATGTAATGCCGCCGCTTGGCCTTGCGCTCTGCTCTTGCTGTTGCACGTCCCCGATAGCTTGGACTCAACTGTCTGGACCCCACACCCACCAGGCGGCAACGCGCGCAGCGCCTAGGAAGCACGACTGCCGCCCACCGACACACATGAGAACCTCACCTCTATCATCCGCCCAACGCCATCACCACTTTCACGCCGACGAGAGACGAATTCTGGATACTCTGGCGATCCAGCCAGTATGGCCGCCTTCGTGAGGGTTTCTGGTCCGCCCAACAGCAGCTTTCTGGTCGGCTACCCGGGCATTTCTGCGACGCTAGTACGTTGGACCCTCTGTGATGACGTCGGGGAGGCTGATGTGGTCAAATTACCCTTTGCGCGCTGTTTGCTGACACGTTTCTTTGCTCGCAATATAGCCCCGAATCGAAGGCAAAGTCGAGATCCGTCCATCACAGGGCTATTCCATGCCCGTTTCCGTTTCGCTGGTGCGCATCTGTCTACAGCGGAGAGAAACAATACACCCCGCCGCCGAGAATGTTGCGAAGAGGCACCTGGGAACCCCGAGAAGGGAAACGACGGACGTAGTCGGCAAAGAGCTTCTGCTGTTCAGATGTCAATCAGGAAAGGATGCTGAGAGCGTCATTGCGATGGATCTGCCGTTCGTCCTGTTCATCCCGTTTGGAAGAGGTGGCGAAGAAACGAACCGACGAATACCCCCGGCATCATTGCAACTCCCCAGCCGAACGGCCGAGACGTACTACGAGCTTGTTGTTACCGTGCAACAAGGACACACCCTACAGAACAAATACTCCTTTCCTATACCACTCCAGCGATACGACACTTTGTCGACCTTCGGCATGTACAACAAGCCAGAGTCGAGGCAAGTCAGCGACGCAAGCGTTGTCACACTGGGCATCTCGGTCCCCAAATGGAGCTACGGCCCGCTAGACCCGATAACAGTCTATATAAAACTAGTACCCAATCCCGACTGGATGAAGAAAGCGTTGAAGGTTACGATTCAGAAGATCACCGTCACCATCGAGGAGGAGATCACGTACAACCCAGAAGGCGACGAGCCTACGAAGAAGGTCAACAAAGTTGCCAAGAACACGCAGTTGGTCAATACGAAAATGCCCGAGGCTGGATATGCAACAAATTTGGGCTTAGTGTTTCCCTCCAAGGACTTGCGCGATCCGGATGGCATCATTCGCAGAGGAAAACCGGCGTTTCCGCTCTATGAAGTTACTTCGTTCACGACGAGCTCAACCTTGTACAAGATTGAGTTTTATTTGACGGTCAAGGTACGTCTATCAGACTTTGCAATAACTTACCCATGCTCACAGACTTCACTAGGCGCAGCTAGGATCGACCAGAGATTTGACCGTCAGGCAGCCGCTAGTTATTTGTCCAATGGACCAGCAAGCGTGTAAAGAGGAAATGGACGCCATCGAACAGGCTGCAAAGGACGCCTCGCATGTAGACCCGAACAACCCTATGCTCCCTGCCCGGGCGATTGTTTTAGCGAACGACCGAGAGTCTCTCAAGACGTTGGGATTATGCCTGGTGGGAGGGCAGAAGAAACCGCTGATTGAATGAACGACTGGCCGAAATCGTACGGAGTAATTGTATGAATTGCGTGGCGGAAATCATGGCGCCGGGCTGCGGGGTACGAGACCAGCCAGTCGAGAGGGCTGGCGATCTACCCCGTAACAGCAAGCTTATATCTGATAGGGCTGGTTGGTTGCATACTTGCTTCTGCTTTCCAGTCACAGATTTTGCAAAGCTGTGGCCCCGTGACAAGGTCGACTGAGCCGGCGCAACTGTCGGAATTGAAGAAACCTGCTCAATGGATGGGAGGAGGCCAAAAAGGGAGACGGGATTGATGTGGTGGCGACCAATTCTGCGCCATGCATACGTACCTGGACGGGGGGACACGAGTTTTGGGAGGCAACGAATACCCCTCAATAGTTGGGTATTCTCGTGTCACAACCAAGGGGCCTGCTGTCGGCGTTTACACGGACGGCCCTGCGGTAATTCGACAGGACATGGCATCATCATCACGGCACGGCACGGCAAGGCAAAGGCGTTGGCGGGGGTCTCCCGGGTGAAGAAACACTCGAAAGAGCCGGTAAATTCAGGCTCCTTGTGCATTTTGGCGAAGCACGTTTGGATGGATGTGATTATCATGAGATGACGAAACTTGGACGAGGAGGCGATGTGTGTGTCTTGAGTTGAGTTGCCAAGGAGAGGGAGACTTTTTATTCGAAGTTGTACATATTACTCACGAATAAGAGACGTAAAGAGACAAGCAACTCGGGAGGTTGGATGATGAATCGAGGAGTACTCCCATTTGCAATATGCACTCGAAGTGAGCGTAGACTTCACTCACCCTTGCCAGGGACGAAAAGGGGCGATATAAAACAGCCAAGGTAAAACGCATTCTGAATGAATGAAATTGCCATTGAAGTAAAAAAAAAAAAAGAGTCTCCTGCTTTATGCGTTGAAACACTATGAATACACGTCCGCCCCTTCCCCCAAACATTCCTGCATCTGCGTTTCCTTATGGCTTCCGGTCTCTAACCCAGACCATAAAACACACCATACACCAATCATCCACCCGTAGTTAAAGTCTTCTCTTTTTTTGTTGGTTCTTTGATACATGCTTGATAAGAAGTGGAGTCAGATACACGCCTCTATCGGCCATATCGATCAGGTTGTCTCCCATAGCCATCTTGTGGACGCAGTTGACCGCGCTGGAGCATCTCCTGGTGTTGTATCTCCCGAGGATCCCGAGGATCTCGGGGGTCGCGGCTCATTTCGCGCATCTGCATCTCTCTAGGATCCGGAGGGTAAGGTCCCGGAGGCGGGCCACGTGAATCGTATCCTACGGGCGTGTAGCTCCGGGGTGGCATCTGGTCCCGGGGATCTCTAGGCGCGGGCGTCGATGCATACCGCGGCGGATACGCCTGTTGACCTTGAGGCGGCATTGGCTCTGGTGCGCGGGAGACGGGCGGGTAGCGACCTTGCATTGGGTGTTGGTGCTGAGGCGGGATCTGACCGTACATGGCCGAACCTCTCTCGTCTCGCATCGACATGTGGTGCCCCGGCGGCGGTTGTTGTTGTTGTTGCTGTTGAGGTGGTCCGGAAGCCCAGGATTGTTGCGGCATGGCCGAGCCCGTCGGAGGTGCCTTTTGCGCCGACATATGCGGAGAGGCCCAGTTTTGAGGAGGAGGTGCCTGCTGAGGCTGCTTAGTCGGCTGCGCATGTGACGCCGGTGGCCAAGAAGACTGCTGCTGCGGCGGTTGCGGCTGGCCCATGACGTGTCCCTGAGGTCCAGGAGCCCATGCCGATTCCCTGCCTTGCGGCGGGAGCGTTTCGCGTCTGGAAGCCGACTGATGTACGGCATACTGAGGCGGTGGCGAGCCAGCATGGGAAGCAGGTGCACCATACGCAGGGTACGTAGTCTGAGGTTGATAAGGATCTCTGGGGTCCCTGGGGTCACGCGGATCACGAGGATCACGAGACTGGGGCTGCGGCGGATAAGGCTGCGCTACCTGAGGAGAGTTCGTCGCTGGAGGCTGGTGGTACTGATGGCGGTAGTAGTCCCGCTCGACGGCTTGCGCCGCATCATGAGGAGATGCAATGGCTGATCTCGGGGCGCTAATGTGCTGCGACTGGGGCGAGGCAGTGTAAGTCGGCTTCAGAGGAGGCATCGCAGAAGCTGAGGGAGCATTCCGGCCATAGGGATAAGCTGCCTGAGGAGGCTCCCGCTCTGGCCGCAGGGGAGTCGGCGCCGGCGCGGCAACAGGTACTCTAGACATGCTTTGTGGTGGCGGCGTCGGGGATGGCTTGATTTGGGCCATGTCATTAACACGCTTGGGCTGAGGCGGGGGTGTAGGAGCGGCAGCAGCGGCAGCCGCTGGTGGGTCGTCGTTGAGCAACGACATGATGTTGGATCTCCTGTTCTCCGAAGCTGACGAGCGAGGCGGGGGCGCGGCCGCTGCTGGCGGCGGCTGTTGCTGCTGGGGAGGAGTGCCATAAGAGTCCATATGGGTGGGCATAGGTCGTTGAGCTGCAATGGGCCTTTGGCCAGGGGGTGTTGAGACAGACGGCTGAGGATCACCCAACAGTCGTCCACCTGGCTGAGGCATAGGCTGGCCGTAGCCTTGCGGGACTGGGGTAGCCGTTGCCCGCGGCGGCTCGGCAGGCTGTCTTGCCACAGGTGGTTCAGATCGAGGAGGCGGCACGTTGCGCACCGGTTGCTGACCATAAGAGAATGGCTCGTAATGATGCTGCGGCGGTGTCATCTCAGGCTCCTGCTTGAGGCGGGAACGTTCGGCCGGGCGTAGGTGTTCCTTGGCTTGTGCCTCGATCTTCTGCCTCTCCATCTGTTGCCTCTCCATTTGCTGTCGCTCAGCTTGCTGGCGCTCGATCTGCTGCCTCTCCATTTGCTGTCGCTCGATCTGCTGCCTTTCGATAGCTTCTCTCTCGAGCTGTTGGCGTTCGAATTGCTGTTGCTCGATGCGCTGGCGCTCAATCTGCTGGCGCTCAATCTGCTGCCTCTCAAGCTGTTGACGCTCCATCTGTTGCCTCTCGATTTGTTGCCTCTCAATTTGCTGCCTTTCCAGTTGCTGTCGCTCGACCTGCTGTTGCTCTATACGCTGCCGCTCAAGCTGTTGTCTCTCCAACTGCTGTCTCTCAATTTGCTGCTGCTGCTCAATGGCTTGTCTCTCCATCTCACGTCGCCTCTCGGCCTGTTGTCGGTCAACCAGCGGGTCAGGCTGCACAGACTGCACAGGTTGTGCGGCAGCCAAAGGCCGCTGCTGAGCGGGCTCGGTGACTGGGGCCGTAGGTGGCTTTTGCGAAATCCTGACTGGTTGAGGGGGTTGGGTCGACTCGCGTTCTCTCTCCTGGAAGCCAAAGGCCTGCTGAGGAGGTGCTCGGGGTGGACGAGCAACCGGCGACCCTGACTGTGATACTGGCTGGGCAGCTGGTTGTTGCTGAGCAGGGACTGGCGCCTGTTGAGGAGCTTGAGGAGGGGCCTGGGTGGCAACCACGGCAGGCGGAGGAGCTTGAGCAAGGGGCTGTGGCGGTTGCGGTTGCTGTTGCTGTTGCGCTGCCGGCGTCGGTGGTGCCGGCGTAATCGGCATCGCAAAGCGACCAAAGGGTGGTGCTCCAGGTTGTTGGACAGGAGGCTCGACCTTTGTCACAGGAGGTTCGCTCGGCGGTTCGGATGCAGTCGTCGGGGCGGGAGTGGCAGGCGCGGAAGCAAGGGGTCGATGTGACGAAGCCCCAGGCGTTGAATCGTATTTCTTGCGTCCACCGACAGTGGGCGGTGGTGGATCTGGTAGCTTCTCACCTCTGCTTCGTTTCGCGTCAGCCTCGGCAGCGAATTGCTCCCACTCAGTCTTGCCCTGGTCTCTCTGTCTGACGAAGTAGTTCTTGACCATGACAGCTGTCTTCGAACCCATATGGCCCGCAATAGCTACCCAGTCAGTACCGAAAGACTTGAGTAGCCCAGGGAAATCATTTGCTTCAGACACACTCCAGTAGCTGGACGCCTGACTGGGGGCACGACGTTCGGGTTGCGGCTGAGCAATATCGAAAGTCGCAACGGTCGGTTGCGCGGGAGGTGGTGGTGGCTCGGGCCGTAGTGATGGAGGCGCCATGACTTCGGATATCGGTGAAGGGGTGATGGGAACAGGGCGCTCCTGGACAACCAGAGGGGGCTGTTGTTGTTGAGTTGGAATCAGAGGAGGCTGAACGCCGGTAACCGGGGCCTCAAATTGCGAGGGCAGACGGTTCTCCATAGGCACAGGCGGAGGCGGCTGGAACTCAGTGTTCTGAACTCTAGAGTTCGAGCGAGACCTTCCTTTGCCTGTAGCGGGCGTGGGTGCTGCTGCAAGAGTCTGCTGTGATTTAGGCGCCTTCGGCTCCTTGTCTTTGGCTGCCCTCCGTCCGCGCTTCCTACCGTCGACCTTTTCGGGATCAGCCTTGGCTCCGCGCCGTCCAGGTGTACCGGTTGGTGTGGCGTTGTCGGAATCCGTAGGCGGTTGCTCGAAGCCCCATGTCGGGGCAGCAGCACGACGTGGACGTCTCCTTTCTCCGTTTTCGCCGTTCTCTTGGTTCTCCTCTCCCTCATTTTCGGCGTTGCCCAGCTCCGAGACAAGCGCGCTTGAGCGGGTCTTACCTCTACCCTTCTTTCTACGCTTGGGTTGCTTTCTAAGCTTCTCCTTGAGGTTGAGATCCTTCTTCATCAGATAGTAGTACTGAATACAGGTACCGAAGTTGCGCTTAGGTACGTTTTCAGCGACGACTCCCCATTGCTTCGGGTTCGTGAGATATCTCTTCTCGAAGAGGTCTGCTTCTTCGGGGGTGAAGTTGTTGATTGGCGGCATAATCTGCCAGGCAGGTACAAGCTTCTCCACAGGCGTGAAACCGGTGGTGTCCTTGAAGAATTCGTTGTCCCGGTCCTCCTGTCTCCAGTACATCTCGGGAATGACGGCTTCTTTCTCACTGCGATACTTCTCTTGCATGGCGCGTTGTTCCCTCTCTTTCCGTTCTTCGTCTTCCCTCATGGATGCTTGCAAAACTCTCTCTAGGTCTCGTTCGCTCGCATACCTTCTGCCAGCTCCCCTACCTTCGGGTTTAAGTTCCGGGGGAGGAGGAATAGGAATATGTTTCTCGGGTGTCGGCAAACAGCTGATAAAGGTTTCTCGGCTTTTGACCGCGATTGGGTCGCTCGAGACTGTAAAATCGAGGTACTTGATGTAGTTCTCGGCGTAATCCTTGCGAGCCTCCCCTTGTCCAGCCATCTTCTCCAGGGAGATCTTGTCAAGCTGCTGCAGAATGAAATCGTCGACCATCGAATCTGACTCGAGAGACTGTAAGAAATCCCGGTCCCGGCTCCAAGGGCGGCAGCTGTAGTCGGGTAAACTGTCGAGAGGGGGCGTCGTGGAGAACTGTCGGATCTTATCGATGAGCATCACGTCGGGATCCTCAGATTCGGTAGAGTTATCGTCGTCATCGTCCATTTGCGAGGGCGTGCTGGGCAGACCCTTGTCGCCTTCGATCGTTTCCATCGGCACACTCGACGGTTGGAGCAGAAGGTGCTGGCCGTTCATGACCGGCTCCCTGGGTTCCTCGCGTTCGACCACTGGCTCCAATGGGGCTTTCTCGGGCTCAAGTGCGTCTTCCATGGCAATATCCACATCCTTTGCCGGCTCGGATGGTTGAGGGAGAGAGGGTGCCAGTAGAACCGAGGCAGGCTCGTCGATATCCATTTCCTCTGTCTTGGGCTGCGGCTCATCCGAGGCAGGGACCATGGGCGCTTCTTGAGCCATTTCGACAACAGGTTCAGCCAGTTTCGCAGCAGGCTTCTCAGAGTTCTCCTTGGCGGAACCGTCTGTGGCTTCCTCGGCATCATTGACAACTTTCTCGGCGATTGGCTCCAGGGGCTTATCAATGGGCTTTTCGGCGGGCTTCTCACCGACTGTTGTTGGCTCTGGCTCTGGCTCCTTCTCGGGTTCTTGCTCAGTCACCTTAGGCGCTGTCACCACGACTTCTTTCTCCACTTCCTTCTCTGGTTCCTTGTCTGCCTCCTTTTCGATGAGAGGCTCTTCGGGCTTCTTCTCGACCTCGGGCTCCTCCGACTTCGGCGCGAACACAGCAACGGAAATTGGCTCGGGTACCACAGCAGGCTCCTTTGGTGATGATTTGGCTTGCTGAACTGGGCTCAAGATCTTGGGCGTCTTTTCGCGCTGCTCCACAACCGGTGACTTAATCGGGGTAGCTTCTTTCGGAGGTTCGATGACGTCGGGGATCGGCCCAAGCATATCCACAAGACTCTCTGGCTCGGTGACAAGCGCTACCAATGCTTCGTGCGAGACTGCAGCGTAGCGAGCGATGATTCTGTCCGGAGTACTGTCGGCTGCGTCCTGCAATCTCTGCAATTCGGCCTCTTCCTTTGCGATTTCCATGGCGAAATACTCTCCGTAATCTTCGTCGTCATCGGATTCGGACGTCTGTTCGGAGACAGGCGCCGAGGGTTCCTGGGGCGGGAGAAGAAATCGAACTCGCGGCACAGACATACGGCTCACCTTTGTAGGCTTTACAGGCTTGGGCGGCTCCTTCGTCTCTTCCTCGTCCTCGTCCACTAAGCCCTCATCGCTGTCGTCTTTGTCGGCTGTGTCGAACTTCTCTTCCCGCCGTGGAGGGTTCCGACGCTCCTGATATCCATGATTGTCGGTTCCTCCCATGACAATGTCCCTTGAATCATCCGGATGTTCCATATCTCGATCCATAGAGCCTCTGGCAGAATAGCTGTCTCTTTCGGATTTGATGACAATTTCGCCAGGTTCCGGAAGGTTAAGCGACTTGACCGAACCTTCATTGGCGGAATTGTGAGAGTCGGCCTTCGCATCACTACTGCGTGGACGCCGGTCGTTGTCGCCTTGTTCTGCTGGTACGCTTTCATGACGGAAAGGTACCGGGCGTTGCTGTTGCGCAAAGCTCTGCGACCTCATAATCTTCGGCGATTCGGGGGGCCCCTTCTTCCCCAGTGCTGGATTTATCCATTGCTTACTCGAGGGCCGTTGCTGTTTCTGTTGTTGAGCACGAGGGCCAGAGGGAATAGGTGGGCTGCCCTCTACAAGGTTCATCTTTGCTGGACCGGTAGGAGGTGCCGGGAAATCTCCGCCGCTACCTCCGCCGCCGTGTCCGGCAGAAACAGGTCGTTCGGAGTTGAAGGCTCTAGGGGCTGTGGGTGGCAGTTTGCCGGTGCCGCCAATGATGGGCGATCCGTCTGCCGGGCCGTTTCGACTAGGGACAGTGCCGAAAGCGGGTGCTGAAGGGGCGAGCGGGGGTGGAGATACGTCCTTGGTGTTTGGCGACTGTGCTTGGGAAGACATGCCTCTGTCTCGTTCTCGGTCGACCTTTGGTCTAAGCAACTCGCGGTCTCGGGGATCACGGGGTTCGTCTCGAGGGTCTCTGCGAATTTCAGGATCAACCCATCGGTCGCCACGGTCGCGGTCGTCCCTATCGCGGCCCCATCGCCCTTCCTGAGAGCGACTGCGAGGTCCGAAGCGATCGCGGTCGTCGTAGAAACCAGCTCTTCCTCCCCTTCCTCTCTCCCATCCTCCGCGTCCTCGATCTCTGCCTCCTCTAAAACCACCTCGACCCATGCCGAAGGGGGGGTCAGAGTTGGACGAGCCAGCGGAAGGTGGGCCGCCGTCCCTTGAGCCGCGCCTAGATCGTTCGGCATCGACGCCTAATGGAGGATCTCTGTCGCGGAAATCTCGCTGTGGTGGTGAGCGCCCTCTACCAGGCGAGCGTGGGCGTCCTCGATAGCTCTCTCTATCCCGTCGATCCCAGTCCCGTTCGCGTTCACGGCTTCTCTCGTCTCGATAAGGCCCATCGCGTCGGTCTCTGAAATCGATATCGCGGTCCCGTCCGCGATCTCTGCTGTCATCGCGAACCCATCCGCGGCCACGGCCACCTCTGCCACGTCCTCTGAAGTCACCAGCATAGCCGCCGCCTCTGGGTCCACTGGGAGGATCTAAAAGCGCCTTAGGCCCCCGTGGCGGGTCACGGGGTAGGTTGTCGCGAAATGAATCTCTGTTGTTGGTAAATGCTGAAGTGTTGGAGCGCGCCTCGGCGGATGATCGGCGGCGGTCGCCATCACTGTACTGGGATGCGCGTTCGTAACGATCGGGTGAGCGGTCGCGAGGCGATCTGGAGCGGCGGTCGCCGCGATCTCCCCCGTCGTACCTCGAGGAATATCTCGAAGCCCTGTAAAGATCGTGATTAGCATGAAGGGGTCGCTCGAGAGGCCGCCTCGCATCCACAGGACGCCTGTTGTGGTCAAAGGGCGGTCGCATCTGGTGGTCGGGAGGGTCTAGGTGTTTGACTCGATTTGCGTCGAGCGCGATGGCTTGTCTAGGTCGGGCATGCGGGTTGTGGGAATTTTGATGGAAGACTCGAAGAAGTCGGAGATTTAGGTTTGTTGCATCGTCTACTCACATCGCACTAGGCCGGGCGACAGCCCTTAAAGTTGCCTATGATAAAGGTCCAATACCATATGTGTCTGGATTGGGACGTGGAACCAGAGAACCTTGGTTGTCGTGGGTCGATGGAAGACTTTTGGTCCTTGGAGTGGTCGGGTCCCAACCTCGGATAAGCGTCAGGACGGGCGCTGGTCAGGAGGTGAGAGAGGTAGCGTAGCGGGCACGGCGGGGAGTGGGTGCATCCGACAGCGGGTCGTTATTGTGTGTGTTTGCGTATGGCTTTGCACTGGGTAATGATGTACGGGTGGATGACGGCACGTTGATTGTGTGTGGACGGTGTCCCGTTGGCAGCGATGCTCGTGGGCGGAGGTTGGTGTGTCGTCGTGATGAAGCGCGGAGATGCGACACTTGGGCACTTTGGCGAGCAATCGTGTGATGTTGAAGGATTGAAGACGGGACCCCAGCGGGCAGTAGGTACGGACGGTACTGGACGGCCACGGCCACGGCCACGTTCGGGGCAGCCTGCAAAATACGGTTCGCGTGCAGTGGCGCTTAGTTCCAGGTTTGGCACTGGGCTGAATTGGATCTCAAATTCGCTGGGGGCAGCGCCAGCCTTCTACCGCCAACACGCGCTAGACTCTTTCAGGTTTCTAGCGGGACCCACGGTAGTTCGGGCCTGAGGGTGTTGTCTTTGGCCCTGCCTTCCATCCAATGCCTGCCCGAATTTGAGGTGCCTTGTGCTTGTCTTCCTGTCTGCTGCTTGTCTCCGAAATCTCAATTTCCCGGTCAGGTTCCAAGAGATGCGGTACGTACCCTTCAATGTTTGTCATGGAACCTTGGTACCTTATGGAAACCTCTCCCGTCCCGTCCACGGCCCAGCTGGAAGTGTCCACAGACAAACCTCAAGAGTCCACTGAGGTAGTCACCAAATCCACATCATCTCGAGGAAGGTACCTTGCACTTTGTACCACATCCACCGATGAGCCTCCCGTCTTTTGTGCAATTCGAAATCATCATGTCTTCTTCCACGTCTCTGTCCAGGCACGCATTGAATGGATACCCAACCAGCATCACTTCCCACGCACCAAAAGTCATCGACCACACACACTCCAGGTCCGTCGCCGTGTCGCTTTACCATTAGACGACCCGACCTGCATGGGTGGGCACTCACATTTCGAGGTGGGTCCCTGTGCGCGCGCGCCGTGGCAGACCCTGCCGCCTGGTACCCCACCTTTCCGTCAAAATTCTTTGCAGAGTGGAGTCCGTCTTTTCTAAACATCACGGCCGTGGAGTCATCCCATGCCCGCCCGGATGGAGCCATTCTGAAGTGTGTACCTGTGTGTGTGGATGGTCACTTTTTTTTCCACGCCAGCTCCAATATCCCGTCAGAGTTCCTCGTTCCCTGATTGCTAAGAACGAGAGAGAGTACGGATAGAGACCCCTTGTTTTATTTCATTTTTTTGGGTTGAAATAGTCACAGGGTTCTTGTCTGATAGCCATCCACAATTCTCCGCGGTTCGTGTTCCCACTATTTGCTATAGATCGCCACTCCCCTCACTGGTATGTACCTTTGGTCGGTGGGCTTGAGACAATCTCACTTTTGAGATCCCTCACATTTGCAACTCAACTGCAACCTGATTTCGGTGTGTCTCCCTCATTCGTTCATTTACAGAAATTATATCATGGCATCTCAAGAGAACCCCAACGCCCCGCCGGCGGCAGCAACCGATGCGGTCCTTGTCGTCTCGGAAGAAATGCCCGAAGGCGCACAGAAAGTCGAGGAGTTGGACTTTGACGATATCAAGGGGCCAATCACCGCCGAGAGTCTCTACAATGGCATGAGATTCATGGGTTTCCAAGCCTCGTCTCTGACCGAGTCCATCCGGATCATCAATGACATGGTGAGCCGCCACCTCTATTGCTCCCACGTGTGAGACGACACCCTGCTGACAGGCGGGTTGCGACTTCAAGAGGGCCTGGAGAGACCCAGAAACCGGCGACAAGACCACCATCTTCCTAGGCTACACCTCCAACATGATCTCCTCCGGCATGCGAGGCGTCTTCCGGTGGCTGGTCAAACACAAGCACGTCTCCGCCATCGTCACCACCGCCGGCGGCATCGAGGAGGACTTTATCAAGTGCCTAGGCGACACCTACATGTCGTCCTTTAGCGCCGACGGCGAAGGCCTACGCAAAAAGGGACAGAACAGAATCGGCAACCTTGTCGTCCCGAACTCGAACTACCGCGCCTTTGAGGACTGGGTCGTGCCCATCTTTGACAAGATGTACGAGGAGCAGGAAGCCAGCAAGGGCACCGACGACGAGATCAACTGGACGCCCTCCAAGATGATCCACCGCCTCGGCAAGGAGATCAACGACGAGCGCTCCGTCTACTACTGGGCGTGGAAGAACGACATCCCCGTCTTCTGCCCCGCGCTCACGGACGGGAGCTTGGGCGATATGCTGTACTTCCACACCTTCAAGACCTCGCCTGGCCAGCTCAAGTGCGACATCGTCGAGGATATCCGAAAGATCAACACTATCTCGGTGCGCGCCAAGAGGGCAGGTATGATTATCCTAGGTGGCGGCGTCATTAAGCATCACATTGCGAACGCTTGCCTAATGCGCAACGGCGCCGAGTCGGCCGTGTACATCAACACTGGCCAGGAGTTTGATGGAAGTGATGCGGGCGCCAGGCCGGACGAGGCCGTTTCCTGGGGAAAGATCAAGATTGGCGCCGATGCCGTCAAGGTATGTCACCACGAGCACTTGGTTTGGAGAAGGTTGTGTATTTCCATTGCTAACACATATAATGCGTCTAGGTATATGCGGACGCCACTTTGGTATTCCCATTCATTGTCGCAAATACTTTTGCCAAAGACCAATCATCATAGACATAACAAGTGGGAAAAGAAAAGAAACAAAAATTCCATTGCACACCCAAGAGCCGCCACATGTTGTTCCTGGGACCGGGCTTCTTACAATACTGACTCCCATTCAGGTGACTCTGATCTAACATGCCCCTGAACTTCCGTCTCCTCGCAATCTGATCCACAGGATTCAGCATCAGGACCAGGGCAGCAGCACGGGGCATCAGGCTCATGCGGAGCTAGTGAGTCGCCGCATTCCTGGCACATCCAGTACTTTGAGTGCCGTGGGCACCGAGGGCAGATACAACAAGGCTTTCTGTTGGTAGACTGACGGTTAACATCCTTCTTTTTCTGGTATACCTTGCAAGAAGGGCGAAACTTACTCTTCCCCTACCTCTTCAGGACCCGAAGTATCGTCTTCCGGGGCGCTCTCCGTCGCCTGCGAGTCGTGTGGATCCTCATCGGCCACGCCACTAGGGTGATCATCACTCTGACTCTGACCTGTCGGCGGCGGCGATGAGACAAGGTCGCTACTCTCCGAGGGCCCCGAGGTAAATACTGTAGCCGCCGCGATGCTGCTGCTAGGCGGCGTATGGCTTCCTTCTTCCCTGCAGTTGCTCTCGGGGAAGTATCCAAGGCCTTGCTGTGAATGTGTCCTTTGATATATGTGCTCGGGAAGCGAAGAGAGGTTGTCGGCAGCCCTCGTCTTTGAGAGGGCGATTTCAGGCATGTGAGCAAGTGTGTCTGCGCAATTTAATGACTCTGCCCGCCGTATGGATGAACCCGTCTGGAAAGGCATTTCTCTATGTGATATGCTGCTTGAAGTTGTTTATTGTATGAAGTCGCAATGAAGTGGGAGTGCTGCTACTTCTGACTCGCATATACAGAGGCGAATACCAGGGGTCTGCCAAATAGTGTAGAGGGAAGAAGTCGGCTTTTTCTCATAGTATGGTGGTGTATCGGAGACGAGGTGCAAGCAAATTCAACCCGTTACAAATTCTCAAAGACCGGCAGCCGATATACAGCTCAGACCATCCACTATGGCTTCTCTGATTTAGGTTCTACTGTAACGTGGGCGAGATAAATCCTATTGACCTTGCTAGGTAGGTGATTTCTTCGGGGAGTCTACGCATTGTGCCGTGCGTGTAGGATATACGTTGTGGAGGAGGTCGATGTGTAAAGACTAGGCGAATTGTTTGATGCAAATACTCTTCATTGACTCTCTCAGCTTCTTCAATTTATTCTTATAGATATTACAGGACATAGATCAAACATATATAGAGGTAAATAAAGCGGGAGAAAAAGAGGTCATCAATGGGGAATTGAACAAAAGGTTAGGTTGAGTGAGGCTCGAGGACTTTCGGGTTAATACTATGACATCCCCCTCATACCTCTCGGCCACGTTCCCCCGACCTCTTATGGTGAGAGAGGAGACAGCCAGGCCTCAGTACCTTGCACATTATTAGGGAGTATTCAGATGGGATAATTTTGAGATATGATGCAGCCTAGCGGGAGGCACTTACACGATGTGAAGGGTGCGGCAGGTAGAACCGACAGAATGGTACCGAATCAGATGACGTCCCGACGAAGCTGCACGTGACCTTATCGATAAACCATCCAACGCTACCTCGCCGACGACGATCTAGAAACTTTCGAAGGTTGCAGCTGCATCCACCCACTTGTCCCACGCACCTCTCCCTCTCCCATGTTAACCTCTCTCTTTCACCCCGATCCTACCCAGAATTGTAACAATTAACTCGACAGAGCGTTGCCACGGCCGGCCAAGATGTCGGCCATCTACAACCTTGAACCGCAGCCGACTGCGTCCGTCATCCTCCACACCACCCTAGGCGATATATCTGTCGAGCTCTTTGCCAAGCAAACACCACTCACCTGCCGAAACTTCCTCCAGCTTGCCCTCGATGGCTACTACGACAACACAATCTTCCACAGGCTCGTGCCGGGCTTCATTCTCCAGGGCGGTGACCCAACGGGGACCGGCAATGGCGGCGAGTCCATCTACGATGGCGGCGCATTCAGCGGCGAGCTGGACCCCTGGCCAATGGACGAGCGACGCGGTCTCAACGCCGGTCCGACGGGCATCGGGTTCAAGGACGAGTTTCACTCACGGCTGAAATGGAACCGGCGCGGGCAGCTGGGCATGGCGAACGAAAGTCGTCCCGATACGAACGGCAGCCAGTTCTTCTTCACACTCGATCAGGCAGACGAACTCAATAACAAGAACACGCTGTTCGGGCGGGTAGCTGGCGACACGATATACAATTTAGCGAAGATGGGCGAGGGGGAAGTCACTCCGGGCACGGACCGGCCGACGTACCCTGTCAAGATTACAAACGTGGAGATTCTCGTCAACCCCTTCGATGATATGGTGAAGAGGTCAAGGGTTGCGACCCAGGCACCCAAGACTGTGGTCATTGAAAAGAAAAAGAAGAGGAAAGGCGGGAAACAGCTCTTGAGCTTCGGGGACGACGAGGGCGATGCCGAGGAGGTTCCGGTTTTGAAGAAGACCAAGTTCGACACGAGAATAGTAATGGATGTGGATGAGGAAGAGGAACCGGCCGCGAAGAAGTCGACCAAGTCTAAATCGAAAGGCAAGGCAAAGGTGGAAGCGCCGGAACCTCCGCCACGAGACGAGCCAGAGCCCGAACCCGCTGAGGAGAAGCGGACGGCACCGCCAAAGGAAATGCCATCAGAGAAGAAGAGCGCCATTCCTATCCGACTTCAGGATTCTCCGTCGCCAGAGCCTGAGGTTCGCGACACCAAGACGGCTCTCGAGAAGACAAATGAGGAGATTGCCGCTCTTAAGGCCTCGATGAAGCGGAGCTTTCATTCCGAACCGGTCAAGGAGATCAAGAAATCTGCACTGGAAAGCATGATTCCCGAGACGTCAATCCGGGGGAGGAGGAGAAGGCCCGGCGGTAACACGACTAGCCGTGAAGACCAACAAGCTCTCGATTTCTTGAAAGCTTTCAAGTCGAAGTTGGATCAGGCGCCGCCGGAGGAGGCTCCGGAGAAGGGAGACGGACCCACCTCTGCAGCCGAGGAGGGGGAGCGCAAGGAGGACAAGGTGGCCGACGAGGAAGCGGAACTTTGTGATCTTCACTTTATTGCCGATTGCCAGAGTTGCAAGGCGTGGGATCAGGCCGCCAAGGAAGACAGCGACGACGAAGGGTGGATGTCACGGGCGCTCAGCTTTAAAGCGGATAAGCTGGGTAAGGATCTCAGCTATCGCAAAAAGGCTGAGGAGGAGCTGGTGGTGATTGATCCCAGGGAAAAGGCCAGGACACTGCAAGAGGAGAAGAAGGCATCGCGAGAGGCCCGGAGCGGAAACTCCGGACGGGAATGGGATCAGGCACGGAATGCAAAGATGGCCAGAGCTTCGGCTCTTGCGGGCAGAGGTGCAAGGTAGTTTTTCTGAGAAAATATCAGGGTATCTGTAGGTACTCTCGACAGGAACAAGGGTTTTGAATGCGACTCTGTAGGGCGGGACAATGATGGGCCAGTTAAAACCAATGATACCCCTGAAATTCGAAGCAAAGATGCGAGAATCAAAGTTTTGGAGAGCCGTTGGTAATTATTTGTTCCCACGATGCTATTCAGACGACGAAAAATTGGCAGTTGGGGAATGGGCCGTGCTTGAAGAGCTGAGATCGAAGAATCAGCTAGGAATCGGAGTAAAATGACGTTGGTAAGGTACCTTACCTTGAAGAGTGTACGGATAAGGGGCCAGCTCCCCGCCTGGTCCCCACACGCGTCATCGAGATGACCTCGAGGGAGACGGCGGGAAACGCCGAGGAGGAAAGCGGCAGTTCGGCCGAGCCCAAAACCCTTGTTATACTGTATTTGGTAAATCTGGGTGGGAAGTGCAAACATTGCATTCGGAAGATGCTATGAGAATTGATGCTTTGACAGCTGGTGCCAGGATGGCGGGGTGTTTTATTGTTCGCCTCAGTTTTGAGTATGATGATATGTACTCCGTAGGTACCGCTGCCAATGGGCTCCAACACATTTCCTTTCACAGGTGACATCGTGACAGTGTCGGTGAGGATCGAGATGAAGGTGATTGCTGATTGGGCCGGACGATCTGTCCCGTGTTCAAGGGACCTCATCCTGACCCGTCCGTCCCAGTCGAGGACCCCCGAACGACCACGGTTCCCGTTATGAATTGGTGTTTGGATGGGGCTCCTTGACGGTCCCAGGCCCCGGTGGCCGGTGGCCGGTGGTGGGCTGGTGCTTGCAGTTCTTCTTCCTTCAGGGGTCTCCACTCGGGTGACGGGGTCTTCTGGATCCTCAGTTTCTCGTGGTCTCAGTCCCGCATGGCTGATAATGATAATACAACAACGATATTGTTCCCCCGGTCCAGACACCAGGCAGCTTCAGATCTGACCTTAATTCTTCTAGACTCTTTGAGCCTGTGGTCCCTTCTTACTCGGACAAGAAACGGCCTTGTTATATTTCCTTCAACCCTCTTTTTTTTCTTTTCTTTTTTGTGAGGTGCATGTCACGAACTGGTCTCAGTTGCTACCTAAGCACACGCACATACCTAACTTGGAGAGACAACCCCTTCTCATCCAATTATCCTCTTTTAAAACATTCACATTAACCCACAGTACACGACGTGGTAGCGACATCATCCCCCCCACCACGCACCTTGGAAGAGGACGAAGGAAAAAAAAAAGTGAGAGACGCGGTACGTCTGCAGCAGCCAGCCAGCAAACTGCAGTCAGCAGCAACACCGCCGCCATCAACGTGCAACGACCAAAGCACACAACCTTGAACCGTCAAGTCGAGCCAAGCACCAAACCCGCTGACGCCTGACGCCTCACCGTAAGGTACCGTCATCTGAATGTGCCTTACCTAACACAGCGAACACTCACCTTTTTTTTTTCCTTACCAGAAAAAAAGAAGCGGTAACCTCTGCTGTCATTTAGAGCTTTCGCAGCATCCTCCGCGACCGAGACAATCGCACCCTTGCGCCGAAACCCAAGCCCGACCTATCGCGACAAGGGCTTCTTTGCCGGCCCATAGTTGGAATTGTTGTTGTCGGCTTTTTTCTTCTTTCCTCTCTCACACAATAGACTTCCTTTGCGAAAGCTTCTCCAACAGCTTTTGGCGATTGACTCAGGCTTCCCCCTCCTCCAGCCTGCCCTTTCAGCACTTTGGACATAGAGAGAGAGGTCCCCCCCAGGCATCACGACCCAACGACCGACCCCGAACGTATATAGAACCACGAGATCCGTATCCTCATTTCACCATCCTTCTTTCAGTCACCGTGCTTTTCCACGCCCGACGACTTTTCGGCTTCTCACAGACCGTGGGATTTTTTTGCGCATGCGACAGGCGATTATCCGATTAGTCTGTACTATCCCGACCGATCCATCCGCCGCCGCCGCCGCTGCCGCTGCTCTTCGCTTCTCGACACCGTCGTGAAAAAGCAAAACGAGGAGGTGGTTTTTTCCTGGCTTGCTCTCGGCGACTACTGGTACACAGGCTGCCTACAGCTTTCAACCCGCAACCCACCAAACGCGGCCGCCGCGAAAAGATTCAAACGACCCTCACCGAAGCAGGCGACCCCCGCGTCAGCCTATCACGTCCGCCTCAAAGGCGCCGCATCAGCCGGCGACCTGGCCGATTGAATTCTCCCAACGGGCCACACAACTCGTCTTCACCCGAACCAACAAACCCCCCAACGAAGGCGCATGCACATTCCCATGTCTTCGAACCCTCGAAAGCGACCAGCGCCAGGAACGATACCCACCATGCCGATGCCACAGGTCCAACAGTCATTTCCCAGTCCGACCGGCGATCAGTTCTTGCGATGGGGAGGGGCAGCGGACGCTGCTACGGGCCTTATGGACGGAACAGGGGCCCAGGCCGTCAACTCGTACGGCCTCGTCCCCGGTCAGCAGCAGCAACAGCAGCAGCAGACGCCGCAGCAATTCGTGCAGCCCACACCAAGCCCCAACAATGCCGTCGCGCGGAGGCAGATGAACAGAGCACTCGTCCCGACAGGTGCGAGGCAAAACTTCGACTCGTCCAGCGACCCTTGGTCCTTTGTCGGTGAAGACTCTGCGCTCCTGCAGCAGCAACAAGCAAACGGAAACATGGCCGAGACCGACAACGTCGAAGTCCTGGAGGAGATGGCTCGCAAAGCCATGAGGGAGGCGCAGCAGAAGCGGAAGCAGATTCCACCGTTTGTGCAGAAGTTGAGCAGGTAAGCTAGGTTCCCGTACCTCCAAAGTGACGAGAAGGCGTATTTTGTTGGAAGTAGGTTTTTTTTGTACCCATACTAATGATACACAGTTTCCTCGACGACGATAAGAATTCTGAGCTCATTCGGTGGTCGGAGAAGGGCGACTCATTCATCGTCCTCGACGAGGATGAATTCGCGAAGAAGCTAATTCCCGACCTGTTCAAGCACAACAACTATGCTTCCTTTGTACGACAGCTCAACATGTACGGCTTCCATAAGCGGGTCGGCTTGTCGGATAACTCGATGCGTGCAAGCGAACGGAAGAACAAGAGCCCAAGCGAGTACTCGAATCCCTTCTTCCGACGAGGGCACCCGAACCTGCTCTGGCTCATTAACAAACCAAAGAGCGGTAACAAGGGCAAAAAGGGCGCCAAGAATGCAGAAGTCGAGGGTGACAGCGAGGAGGATGCCGTCAACATTGACGACGGCGTGACACAGGGCTTTAGTACCGCCAGTGCACCCGCCAGCAAAGCTCTGCCGCCCTCGGGCGACATGCCGATACAGAAGAAGGAGATGACGTTGATTCGGGAAGAGTTGGCCAAGGTGCGCGAGCAGCAGAGGATGATCATGACGGCGATCCAGCGGATCCAGCAAGACAACACGGCGTTGTATCAGCAGGCTGTCGTCTTCCAGAGCCAGCACGACCGTCATCAAAACTCCATCAACGCCATCCTGAACTTCTTGGCCAACGTGTTTAGAAAGACACTCGAGGACCAAGCGGGCCCTCAGAGCGTAAACGACCTTCTCGCGAGCATCATCCCGAACGGCAACAGCTCCAGCTCGGTACCTCAGGGAAGCGTCGTGGATCTAGGCGACTACGTGCAAGCACAAACCTCGGCAGGAAACAACATCAATATCCCAAAACGCCGGCAAGCGTTGCTGCCGCCCATTCCCAACGGTCGTGCGAATACGGTATCGCCGTCACCAGCTAGCGGCTCCGCGACGCCTCAGCCGTACAACCGCGAGATGGGCACGGTCACAGAACTGTTTGACACATCGCCCGGCGACCACACATCACCAACCAACTATCTAGCCCAAGAGCTCGAGTCGAATCCCCATGAGAGCATGATGAAGATTATCCATGACACAAATGCTAACAACTCATCTGGCATCGATCTCCCCCACGTCGTCAACAATACCCCTGCCACAATGAGCAACGACCAACGGAACAAGATGCTGAACGCCATGGCCGGTCGATCGTCCGCAACACCCTCAACCAACGCTCCCCAGTCCTCCAAGCCCTCAATGTCAGCCTCACCCAATCCCCCAGCTCCCTCCGTCACCGCCACGCCCGATACACCGCCGCCCATGCCCGCCGCACCCGGCCTCTCCCTCTCGCCCATCATGGGCTCCGCCGCGCCGCCACCTTCACTACAGCAAATCAACTTCAACCAAGAGGATCTCGCCGCGCTACACCGCATGCAGGAGGAGCAAGCCGCGAAGCTGGACCACCTCTCCAGCATGCTCGGACCGCTCAGCCCTTCGGGTCGCATACCCGGCATCGACGAGAACGGCAACGTGAACGGCTACTTTGACGGCGACCTCGACATTGACCAGTTCCTGAACCCGGACGCGTTCCAGGGTGACAACGCGTACCCTGGCGTCAACTTCAACGGTGACGGAAACGACTTCAACTTTACCCTCGACGGTTCGGGTCCCAATAACGGAGGGGGCAACAGCAACGTCAATGGCACACCGAGCTCCACCGGGACTGAAGAGGTTCCGCGGGATAGCTTCGATGGGATCACTGACAGCCCCGACCGCGGTAACAAACGCAGACGTGTGGGTTGATGATGGATGCATGACTAAAAAGGGGATTCCCCTCTTTTCACGACTTTCTTTTTAGCAGCACCATAGGTGGTGCAACGGTCTTGATCATCAAATTATCCGAGGATGAGAAGAATGCTGCAGAGGGTGTCTCTCTGTTCTTCTTCTTCTCTATGGAAGGCGGCGGTTTTCTTCGAAATAACTTGTGCGTGGACAAAAAAGAGCATGATATCCAAAAATTGCTTATTGCTTTCTCTGTCTCTCCCTCTCTCTTTTCCTTCTCTCTTCCCCTATTTTGAATTGGGTTGGGAAATTAGGGACTGGGTGGGATGGGACGGGTGTGTGTTCTCTTGCTTCGGGGAAGGACTCGGGGGTTCCCCCCCCCCATGATTTGAGGTTGCAAAGGTGGCAAAGTCTTTTGATTTTAGGAATTTGAAAGCTACGATTGAGCAAAATTCCTAGGATGGATGGGATGAGATGGGATGGTTCTTCTTTTCTGTAAGGTAGAATAGAAACTTCGCCGCTTACGGGTGTGGTGGTGATCTCAATGCTACTCTTGATGAACAAGTAAATAATTACCTTGACGTATGACGGTGGCAAGGTTGAAGTTGATTTACAGATGTTGTGGTGAGGGTTGGCTCTTTACCACCGTAGGGGGCAAGGGAAGCGGTTCTCGTGATGTACTTTCAACTTGCAAAAGGTAGGCGACACCTTGGGGCTCTTGGTCGCATTCACCCTCGAAGGGTCTACCGCGTTCATACTAAATACACATCTTACTTAAACATCCGATCCACATCCAGTATCAATCTTGGCGTTGCGGGCAAAGTGGTAGTTAAGAAATCTACCATGTGGTTGTTTTTGTCTGCTCCGATTGTCTCGACCCATTCCTTGGTACATAATGATGATCATATAACACACGGCTTTTTTGATGCTTAGAAGAAGCTTGGCTAGTCCCTTTCAATCGGGCTTCGGTGCCGATCACGTATTGTCACAAGAATACCTGCGAGCGACCAAGCAGTGTCAAGAGAAGCCTGTGATTAACATTTCCTATCAGCAGGTAGCAGAACGCGTTGCCGCATCGCCAACGCGGAGACTGTCGTCAAGCAAGTTGGATCCTACTGAGACCGAGGAACCGTTACGGCGCAGTCGTTGCGGGAGGGATTATCATCTTTGGTCTCGTCTTGGGTGCTTTAATAGCAGTCCCCGTCAGTTTGGTTTACACCACCTCCCCCCCCTTTTTTTCGGTTTTTTTACATCCTGCAGTTGTGACCATCACAAAGTGAACACACCCATCACACGTTATAGCGATCTTTCACAGAAAAGCATTCGAGGTCCGAAAAGGAAGCAGGTGTAAGCCAGTTCAAGACGAAATGAACAACTGACGCCTAATCCACGCTTTATGTGCTCCAAATAGATACATACATCAGCAAACCCAAGCAAACACCCTTATGCCTATTTGACCAGTAGCTCACATTCCTTTTCTTGCGTAAATGCTCTGTTTTCTAAGCTTGGCTCCCCTCTGCAATAGCTGTCAGTCAAAAGCGTTCATAGTACACATGACAGGGAAGGTGTTGTAGGGAAAAGGGTTTCATCCTTACCATGTACAAAATATACGGCAAAGGCACAAACGCAACAGCGAAAATGGCCAGAATCATACTCGACCCGAGCACGTCGAACCGGTAATACATGGGCGGGATGAACAGCGGGAACGTAGCCCCGCACATGGCATTGAACAGCTCATTCCCAGCCAAGACGGAACTGACGTGATCCGGGTACGACTCGGTAAGGTAATTCAGAATCGAGATGTAGAGCAGCAACCCACCCGCCGTGAAAAGCGACGACCCGACAATGGGGACGAGATAACTTATCTCGGGCCGCGCCGTCCACCCAAACCAGACCAAGCTGGCCGGGATGAAGAGGCAGCCGACCATGGCCGGATGGAGGTGCTTCTCCGGCTCGATGTTGCCGTCGCGATCAAACTGCGGCTCGATGCGTTTGCGGTAGTACAGGAAGAACGGCGGGATGGTGAGCAGGACGCCGACGATGAGACCTAGCAGCGCGATGCCCTGTTTGCCGGTGCCAAAATGATATACTTCCCCGTAGGCTGACGGCAGGGCCTCGAACCAGATGTACATCAGCCCGTAGGCGAAGGCACTATACAGGTTCAGAAAGTAGACGGCCGGCTCGGTGAGGACCAAGGTGAAGGGCCGGACAAGGTGTGCTTTGAAGACTTCCGTGCCGGCGGTGTAATCCGCGCGCAGCTGCGCCTCGCAGACGAAACCCGGGTCGCCCGTCACTTTCCGCAAACGCATGGCCCGTCGATACAAGATGTTATCGGCGCTCGTCTCTGGCAAGAAGAAGATGAGCACGACGAGAATCCAGGCGGCTAACCAAGACACGATCCAAGCGGACCAGGTCCAGCCCTTAAGCTCGACGGCGAAGCCGCCGACGATGGGCCCGAGAGTGGGACCGGAGATTCCGATGAGACAAAAAGAAGCCATGGCGTAGGTGTGTTTGCGGGAGACGAACATGTCGTCCAGGATGCCGGCGGCGGAGCCGAGGACGGGGGAGCCGAAGAAGCCCGCGAGGAAGCGGAAGCCGAGGAGCATGCCGATGGAGGTGGCGAGGGCGATGGGGATCTGGGCGAGGCCGAAAATTGTGAGGGCGGGTATGTAGATTTGGTTGCGGCCGATCTGGGGAATCTCGGAGAGGGGGCTCCAGACCATCTTTGCGTTCTTGTCAGTATAGGTAAGGTAGATGAGAATAAGGGGTAATCGAGTGTAGACTCACTGGCCCGAGCCCATAGCCTAGGACAAAGACTGTAAGTCCTAGGAGGGCGACGACCTCCGAGACGCCGAATTGCTGGCGGACGCCGTGGGTGCTGACGGTGTAGATTGATGCGCCTGCGTAGACGGCGATGACGAGGAGGCAGATGTGGAAGCTGACGATGGCTTTCTTCATGACGGACCAGTTTCTCGGGTTCTGTGGTATTGGACCCTTAGCTACGATGTCCAAAAGGTGAGAGTGAAAAAAGGGGGTTGCGATCTTTGTTACCTCTGGGTCGTTTGGTAAGAACTCGACGAGATGGAGACCTCTTCTATTCTCGATGCCATACTTTTCCCACGTCGTACGGCTGATTGTCTGATTGCCCGGGATCTCGCTATCTGACTTCTCAGAGTCTAGTGAAAATGCTCGAACTTCGGTGTGTCTCGAAGCATATGAGAGTCTTCAGTTCGAGATAGACCGCGTGTTAGTATACCGCCTTTGCTCTTACATGTGAACTTGTAACTCACCCCGAGCCTGACCGATCATAGCCATTTTCCGTGTATCTCTGACGGATCAAGGGATGTCTCTCGTCAAAGTATTGGAACGCCGGATGCCTGGCCCTGGTGACGGCTCGTATGACGTGCCATGCCCAGGTGTCTCGAACGATCTCGTTGAAGGTCATGTTGTAGAGTTCGGATCCAGGGTTCGATTGGTGTGAACCTGGAACAAGACTTGTTTGCTAGGAATTCAACGACAGGTCGATCCTCTATATGAAAACAATGAGAGTGAACAGTAACGAATTCGAGTCGGTGGTCCGTCAAGTTTCAACTTTCTGAATTGTCGAGATGACCGTCATCGTCCTAAGCAACGAACAATGTAAGATTTCTTCTTTCTTGATAGTCCAAAGATTGTAGATGGCCGCGGGCTGCCGACACAAACGCATTGATTTTCGCCTCCTTGTCGAGAAGAAGTGAAGTTGTGGGAGCCGTTGGGAACTCGTTTCGCTGTCCTCCGGGGGGGGGGCACACGGTCCCCCCTCCTCTACTTGCCCGGATACGTTCAGCGTGAAACTCTGCAAACTGAGTTGCGCAAATGTGGTAAGTCGGAGAGGTGTGGCATGGCTGAGCGGTAGGGGCTGGACCCAAGGTAATGAACAATGCACTTCCTATAGCGGTCAATTGGTTCGAGCATCCTCCCAGACTTCCGGGCGGCGCGTTCCCGGTTCGAGTTCCCACTCATTTTTCGTCCCGTCCGGTCCCGCGGACTGGCCCACCTACCCGTATGGGGCCGTGTGCATCCCTCCCCCCAGCGACCATGGCCAGTACTTGGCCTGGGCCGGGATTGTTTCTATGCATTTGACGTCATTGAAACAAATTAATCTAATCATCGTACAGTTAGAGCGAGGAAAACATTGGCGGGGTGACTGTCGCTGAGCAGTGTATAGGTGTTCAACATATCAAGTAAGTAGGTATGCCAGAAGCTCTCGAAACTATCTAGCAATCATGTTGCTCACTGTCAAGCTGAACTCAACATTCTTGGATACATTTTGCCATTATCTCGGATGCTGTACTTGATTTCGTGTTCTCAAGGTTGGTACAAGACAGGAAAGTCTCGTCGAGGCAAACAACCTTGTATCAAGTGAAGTTGAAATCAAAACGTTCGCAACATAGTTATAAGTTGACTGTCACTCGTTAAGTGGGGGGCGGCTTTCATGCGCGCACCTACTGGTAAGTACCTTGGTCCGCGGCAGCAGCTTGAGTCGGCACCCGGAGCTCAATGCACCGATGCCGGGGGGCCCAATGAAGTGGTCCACCACATAACTTTAAACATGCAGTCGCATACATCCAGCATGTATCCAGCTGGGAGCTAGCTTTGCGCCGTCAACAACACCAGACGACCACACAACAATTCGAGTCCGCGATCGAGACCACCAGACAAATCTCCAACATGTCCGTCACATTACATACGAATCTCGGCGACCTGAAGATCGAAGTCTTCTGCGAGAGCGTACCAAAAACAGCAGAGGTAAAAAGGACCCCTTCCCAATCATCCCCAGACTTTCCCTTCGAATCCCACCCGCGGCCGTTCACCCACCACCCTCAATCGTATCGCGCGACACTCTACCCAACGGACGACTAACCAACACCCTCTCTCAGAACTTCCTCGCCCTCTGCGCATCACACTACTACGACGCCTCCCCCTTCCACCGCCTCATCCCAAAATTCATGGCCCAGACCGGCGGGCCGGCTCACCCGTCGCCCCCGGACAACCCAAAGGGCGGCCGCTCCATCTGGGGCGGCGTCTTCGAGGACGAGATCCGGCCGGCCCTCAAGCACGGCGCGCGCGGCGTCGTGTCCATGGCCAACAAGGGGCCCGGCACGAACGGCTCGCAGTTTTTTGTCCTGTTTGACAAGGCGCCGCACCTGGACGGGCTCAACACCGTCTTTGGGCGGATCATCGGGGACGATAGCACCGTCACGCTGGGCAAGATTGAGGCGGTCGAGGTGGATCGGAAGAATCGGCCCAAGGAGCCGGTCGTGATTGAGAGGGTTACTGTCCATGCGAATCCGCTTGCTGGGTGAGAATGGGGATGATCCGTTGGAGGTCGTGAGGGACTATGAGGAAGGGAGGTTTCGTGGATGGCTCCGTGGGTGGGAGAAAGGATGGATGTGAGGGAAGAATTCCCTGAAAAGCTATGATACCCGTACGTCAAAACGGCCCAAGACTGTCCTGACGGCACACAATGTTTAAATGAAAAGAAAGGCTTGCTTCTTCTAACCCTTGCCCAGCCGGCTGAGTGTAACTGTTATATCCTACCAAGCAATGGTGTGGTGTTTCAAGCCATGTTCAAGCCGTGGGAGGCGTGAGGATGCGGAGAGACTAGACCGTGGCGTTGGTACTTGCGAGTCTCCTGTATTCGTCCGTTCCGCTCTGATCACGATGCCTCTAAGAGGTTCCCCCAGAGTCTCTATAATCTCATTCTCCAAGAGGAGACTTTCGTCAATGATGTTAGAACTTCGCGCCCAAAGCGGTTGGTCTCCATGGCAAGGAAAGCGAGGCTTTCTCTAGAAACTTTGTAACTTCGTGCCCCATCTGATTCCAGGTAACAAGGAAAGACATCGGAACACAGCTTCTAGGGAGAAAAAGGGCCCCCATGAAAGCGCGAGAAGACGCGCTGGGTGCGAAAGCAATGTGTCTTCAAATCATAATGAATACAAACCGTTTTCAGCTTTCTGGCAGATCGGACCAGCCATACAAAACTCTCCGTTCAACTTAGCTTAAACGTAATATAGGTTCCCTACCTATCTATCTCATCACATCAAGCACCAATCCACACAACATCAGCAGAAAAGACATTAGTATTTAGGCAAAAATATGAAGAATGAAGTTTCATAATTCGCCTTCGCTCTAAGCTACCATGGCAAAAATCTGCGAGGCACACCTACACAGCCAATTCAGGGCTAGGTATACAACTCGAACCCCCCATAATGCAAAAAAAAGATATGGAAAACAAGGTAACAACAGAACTACCCAAACCCCGCCTATGCGAAGATACGGCCAGAGTGAGTGATGAGATCGCCAAAAAAGGGGGACACCAAAGGGTAATGATGAGAAGAAACAAAAGTGTGTTTGACATATCCTCCATACGGGGTCATTGACACCATAACACATGTGTATGACCATTCATTTATAACAAAAAACCCAACTGCCCACTGCTTCTTCATCTTCATGGCGCCGGCGGCGCAGCAGCAGCAGCAGCCTTCTCCGCCTCAGCCGCCTCAGCCTCCGCTCCCGCCTCTCCTTCCTCTTCCTCTTCTTCTTCCTCTTCTTCGACTTCTTCGTATTCAACCTCCTCTTCCTCCTCCCCCTCGCCCTCCTCCGCAACGATGCCATTCTGCCTCTCCCAGACCTGCCTCCGAATCATGTCGTCCTTGGCCTTCCTCGCCCGCTCCACCTCCTCAAAGCCGCCGGACTTCTTTAGCTTCCCCTCCTCGACAAAGTTGGACAGCTCCCTCTGCAGCTCGTTCCCCTTGCGGCCCTCGAGCTCCTTCTGCCTCAGCTTCTCCGCGCGTTCGATGGCTTCGAGACGGTTCTCGTGATTCGGCTGGAGCGCCCTCACCTCGCCGAGGACACCATCCTTGGCCGCGTTCGGGTCGAGACTGTTGCCGATGCCGTTCAGGCCCTTGGAGAAGTTGCGGGCGCTGCCGGCGCTGGCGCCCGTCCCGTTATCTTTTAGCTGCTCCTTGGTAGCCTGCTCGACGAGCGCAAAGGTCTCGGACGCCTTCTCCAGGTCATCCTGCAAATCGATCATGAGATCCTCCATAAGGCGCAGCTCATCACGGCCCTTGCACACGTCCTCAAGCTCCTTCTCCCAGATCTTGGTCCATATAGGCTTCTCTTCCTTCATGTAGTCCTCCACCTTCTTGAGCTCCTTGGAAAGCTTCGTGATATCCATGGCGACAGTCTCTAGTTGCCTAGGCAGAGGCCGCACACCACGGAGAACCACATCTTTGCGGAGGTCCTCAACCAGATCTTGCAGGTCGTCGACCTTTGTGACGAGCCGATCGGAATCTGTATTGAGCTGCTCGCGACCCTTGGTGACGTACGCATGACCGGTTTCGCCATCAATGGTCGGTATCGAGGCCTTGACCACCGCCGCCTTGACATTGCTTGCCTTGCTGCGGATGGCTGACATTGAGCCTTGGATCTCCGACTGGAAGCTGGAGTAGGCCTGGCGCATGACAGCAAGGTCACGGCGCAGAGTCTGGATCTCGGTGATGTGTCCAGAAGCGAGCTTACGGCCGCCAGCAAGGCTTACTGACTTGGATCCATCAGCAGGCGCAGACACCGCCGGAGGAGCGGCAGCAAGCCGGGCCATCTCCGCAACCGCCTCTTGCTGACGTTCCGAAACTCGCTGGAGGGCCAGACCTTGGTCGTCTTGGTTCTGCTTCACATCCTGTACTATCTTCTTCAGTTGTCCAATGCCCTCATCGATATGGCGCTTTACTTCATCGAGTGGCTCGACATTCAAAACCAACACTGTTCGATCCTTGATATCTGACAGATCTTCGAGCTCGTGCCTAACCCCTGATACGGGGTCTTGAATGTATATCTCTGGAAGATCAGCACCATTGGAGTGTGTGTTCCAAGAGAACTTTTCGATAAACGCCAGTTGAAGGCGTCCAATCGAGAGCTCGCTGTACCCCTCAGGTAGCACAAACTTCTTGACTTTGGACTTGTATTGCAGGAACAAAGTGAGTTCTGTGGTCAAGGGCGGAGACTGCTCGTGAAGAAAACTGGCGTCGCGCTTCTTCTCCGGGGTCTTGATCCCTGATGAGACCTTGGGTTCATCTTTACGCGGTGGATCGGGCTTGCCATCATCGTCGTCGGGTGACATTATAGGGAGATCATCGCTCATAGGGCCTTTCAGTGTAGCGCTGGGTTTAGGGTACTTGTCTTCCGGCGTTTGTATCGTTGGGCTTTCGGGCCTGCCTGCCGACAGCTCCGCTGCGGCCTCGGCACGACTCGGTGCAGGAGAGGTATCTAGTTGCGGTTGTTTCGAGGCCCGGTTTTGGCGGAGCGTCTCTCGGGTCTGAACAGCACGCAGAGACTCCCGGACTTCGCCCCGGCCACGGTTCGGTATCGGGGAGTTTTGTGATGGCAGCATGGGCACGCCATTCATGGCGCTGCCTAGGTGCTTAGATATTTGATACTGCGAGTAACGCCGGGAAGCTCTTCTCTCCAGATCACCTCCCTTCTGCAAAGCCGCAAATGCGCTTGATTGCTGCTTTGGAGGAGGCGGTGGCGGCGGGAACGAGTCAACGTTGACTTCTCCAGACGGCGCAGAGGGCATCGTCGCCTCATCGCCGGGGTAAGGAGGCATAACGGGTATGTTTTGCATCGTCGTGCTAGACATGGAAGACTGCTCTGAGTTGACGGAACCTCGCGACTGGTCTCTCGGGGGCAGGTGTCGACGACTTGGAGAGGTGCTTGTCGGGGCGGCACCGGCAGATTGGGAGGATTCCCTCTGAGCGTCTGGTCGATAGCCATTCTGAATGCCCTCCTCCAACAGATTCGTCAACCCCGTGTTCCCACTGCCAATCGTACTCGTGCTCGTCGTCCTCTCCGGCGCATTAGCTGAACCCCCGCTTTCCCTGTCTCGTGGTTGTTTTTGCCGCAACTTTTGCTGTTTGCGCTTCAGGCCATGTAGCAGGTTGATAATGATATCTCGAATTCGTGGAAGGTATTTCTCCAAGCTTTCGGTGCTCGCTTCTTGGCTCAAGGTAGACTCTAGTATGCTTCGTAGCAGTTCGGGAACGTTGCCTAGGTCGGAGGTGTCCACATTGATGGCAGTGAAGGCTCGGCATGCCATGTTGAACTCGTACCCTAGTCTAACGTACACATCGGAAACCTGACCGTCGGTAGCTTGGCCGCGCGACCATTGTGTGAGAGTTTCCAGGAGTTGTTTGGTTGCGACTAGCAAGTGAGTAACGCTCTTCTCAATTTGCGATAAGGGCATGGCTGAGCTGCTGCTGGTAGAATTCTGTGGATCGAAACTCGGTCAGCTGCTGACATACAAGAACAGTGGTGGCAGAGGCTCAAGGACTCGTTACGCAGTCACCGTATCTGGTGGAAGCTCGAGGGTGGCTTCCCGGATGTTGGAATGCGTAATCAGACTCACATTTGACCTCCGCATCCCATTTGGCGGGGCGGATCGGTTCGAGGCGTTGGAAGCTCTCGGCTGCATACCGGTACCCGGTGATATTGACCGGACGGGCACATTTGGTGGCGGCCCAGGTTCGGCACCTGGGGAGCGCCGTTGCATGCGCTGAGAAGGGGTCGGCGCCTGCATCGTAACTCAAGTCGGCGGGTTTTCTGTCTTTGCGATGATCTGGTCCACCTCTTCCTTGCGCTTCCCCAAACAGATTCTCCGAGACAAGGTACCCAAAAACTTAAGCCGAGTGAGTCGGGAGAAGCGTGTGGAAATGGCTGGATTGGCTCGCAAACGTTTATTGAAGCAGAAAATTGAAGTTCATGCCACGGGAAGCAAAGACAGCAAAGGACGGACTCTGCGAAGCTGCTGCCGAGGTGTATGTGCGTACGTCGGGGCAATATGGTGAGCTTCGTCTCATTTGATGCCTAGTCCGAGGGCGAAGAGATCGATACGGCGAACGGTGGTCGGCGGTAGGGAAGCCGTCCGGTTCGGTACGAAGGGTGAGTGGGTGTTCTGTGGGCGAGATGGAAGCTGTAGAAGCAAGGGCTAAAACGCGTCCCGAAGAAGCGAGCGGAAGTTCTGCGATATAGGTGGTGGGTGAGACGTTATCGGGGACGCCGTCGATGGCGTTGTCGTCCGTAACAAGATGTGAGGCGCGCAGAATGTCGCAGATTGTGTTATTAGTAGCGAAACCTCAGGGAGGAAAAGTCGACAAGCCCAGGATCGGTTGCAGATGGCAGAGCGCAAAAAGGCATTGCAGAATGCAGAGCAGGGTGCACAGCACAGCAATTAGGATGTGGAATTTCAGGTGAAGTATGTATGTACGAGGTACAAATGGTAGCACGTATATGCAATGTCGAACCGTGTTCGGAAAGCGGAGAGGTCTCTGGCCGTATCCGTAGCTTTTTTTCGGCCCAAAGACCCAGAACTTCTACAGCCCAAAGATTGGAAAGGCCCCCAAGGCCAGGGGGACGGGACCGCACACTTTCCATGCTCTGCCTTTTTTCTTCTTCAGTGTTCTCCTCTTTCTTTAACCTTGCCCTTTGGCTGTTTCTATGCCCTGGTTCGCCGTCATCCCCCTCCCCCAGTCAGAGAACGGAGTACCAAAGGTAAAGCATAAGGTACGGAGTACCTCGTGGCACGCGTGGCACGGTACTCGTCGGGTGTACTGTAAAGCGGCCCCCCCAGTCCAAGTCCGCTGCCCGTCACCTCATCCTGACAGTGGAGCGCTGACTGGACTCCTTCCACTGGCTCCTCGGTGGCTTGACACCCCGGTCAAGGATGAATCCAGGGTGCACGTGCCCCGTTTACCAGCCACTCGATATGCAACTCGGTACCACTCACCAGGGCACTCACCACTCACCACTCATCGTTCATCGCCACCACTCAACCACTATGTCAACCAGAACCAGGAATATCACACTCCTTGAGCCTGAAATTGCATACAACATCATGGATGAAACACTAACGAATGTTTCAAAACATTGATAGTCTGTGATGTTTGCTCTGTAGAGCGGGGTGCACTACGAACATCTCGAAGCTAGTCCTCATATCGTATGGGAACATCTCAACTTCATCGCGATGGACGCCCACCTGATATGCACTATCTCGCATGTGCAAGATACAGGATGGAGAGAAGCGTCCGGGCGTTACTCCGGCTAGCTCCAGAATTGTACGGATAGATGCTCTTTCTTCAGACGCCCTGATGGGGTAAAAGCCAACGAAGCCACGGTCAGTGCATTCAAGCTTTCCATTTATCCTCCTGTCATTCGAGTCTACCAGACCACCAAAGAGTAACGGTGTGTTTGCTCGACGTCTAAACCCTGCGAGCCGTTGTCAGAGGAAAACGAGTCTGGTGTTTCAACCTTTTCCCTCCTGGCTGGGCTGTCCATGGCTCAGTCGCGTCCTTACATCACCAGACTGCAACCATAGGGCCAATCCTCGAGTGGTTCGTTGTACTTTATTCTCCATGATCTACGCCACGAACCATTGAGCTCTTTCGAAATCTTGTGCTAGCAGTTGCATCCAGAGCTTGTCATTACTGGAATCCTGGCTACGTTTCTTGCGGTTGACAGGTCGTGACAGGGCACTGCGCCACTCGCCAAACTAGAAGATCACCTTGTCCTTTCCTCCCCCCTCCCAGAGTCATGGGTTCCATTGGCACCAAGTGCGGAAAATAAAGCATGAACATGGGCTACAGGGACCTTAACCCGACTCCAAAACCTATCGTGCTTCGTTCCATACCTCACCGCATTCTACAAAAAAGAGCTCAGCCACACCTGCTTCCTACTAAGACGCCAGCATCCTTCGCATGAAAAAGAACGAGTGTACCATGGCACTCGCCAACGGATGCAACACCCACGGCGTCTCGAACTTGACATGCCTCGCTATCGATCTCGCGATGGTCGTCCGCGGCGAACCTTCAGTGAACATGAAGTCGTGCATGAGCTCGTCCGTCAGCCGCTGCACCTTTTCCATACGGGGGAACATATCCTTCTCAAACGCCTCGATCCTCTTATCTAGATATCTGGGTGCATCTGCACTTGCATCACTGCTCTCGGCGACGGCGCTGATGATGGCTTTGGCCAGCTTCATCGCATCCTCAAGCGCAACATTAACTCCCTCGCCAGCAAATGGCGTCATCAAGTGCGCCGCATCTCCAATGACTGTCACGCCGCGCCGGTGCGGCCAGGTGAAGCCCACGGGGAGCATATAAAGCGACCTAGGAGTGCACTCCCCCGCAGCCTTGATGATCGCCTCGGTGAGCTCCGGAGCCCAGTCCTGATATAAGACCAGAAGCGCCTTCTTGACTGCCTCGAGGTCGTGCGGATCATACCCGCAGACCTCGGGAGACGCCCAGTCCTCCCCGCCGCCGCCAGTGCTCGACGCATATATGCTCAGGCTGCCATCGCCCATCTGTTGAATCGAGAGACGCTTGCCGTCGCTGTTGGCAAAGACGCTACCCCTGTTGGCAAGCTTGTACACTTGAGGAGCCGTCTCGGCCGCGTTCGGGATGCTCATGCCGAATAGCTTGATTCCCGTCCACAGAGGCTTGATATCCGGCGCCAGAAGCTTGCGGACCTTGCTCCACGCCCCGTCTGCGCCTACAACCAGATCGAAACCACCAATACTAGTATGTCCAAACACAAGACTGCCGTCTTCTCTGACTTCCTTGAGTCGGTGACCCCATTTAATCATATCCGGCGGAAGAGACTCGGCAAGGATCTCACGCAACTTGGGCCGGTCAATCTCCGGACGCTCCTGTAGCGAGCTGCCGAGCCCCGTCGCGGAATTGACGAACCACGGCTTGTTGTCCTTGTCGACGATGGCCATGTACTGGCCGTCGTACCGCGCGTGCTTGAGGAACTCGTCAAAGAGGCCGGCCTCCTTAAGCGCGGCCAGCCCGGTGTCTGTATGTAAATCCAGACTCCCGCCCTGCGATCGAAAGTTTGGCGAGGCCTCGCTCTCGAAGACGGTCGCTTCGATCTTGGCGAGGTGTAAGAGGCGTGCTAGTAGACATCCTGGAGGGAGATTTGTCAGTTTGCACGCTGACTGGGCAGATCCGTATGAGCGTGGTCGTGGTGTAGTACGGATGTTTTAAAAATAAGCAGCTTACCTGCAGGCCCTGCTCCTATGATTGCTATCTTGGGATTTGACATGGCTGACAAGGGCTATCGGGTGAGTGATGACAGTTCAACTTCACGTAGTTGATGCTCTTAACTGATGGGTCCAATTAAAGATACTGGGGTAGACAACGCAAGTGCTCTGCTTAATTTGACAGGCTCGAAGGACTTATAACTCGTGTATTGAAGTTCTTGTTTGGCGAGGATAGCGCGGTACATTAGATTATCTCCCAAGGCAAGACAATCGGAAGGAAGTTCGCGTGGACAGAAGCGTGTTAAGTACATGCCACCGGATTAGTAGTGCCGGAATTGAATCAACGACGTTAGTCTGCCCGTTTGGCAAGCATCGAAGAAGGAGGATACCTAGACGCGGCTCTCTCGCACCTGCATTCGCTAGTACTCAAGCACAAACGCACTAGTCGTTGTCATCACTCGAAAAACATCAGAGAAAGTGTCCAGGAACATGTCGTATGTGGCTAGGGAGGACGGTGGCTTCTTGAGTGGTTGCGTAGAGTCCCAAGATAATTGCTCCGGAATCCCGTTTTACACGAACTTTTAGACTAACAGCTTTCCTGCGAAACCCGTTCCACGTTGTAAGTCGCACTAGACATGTAAAAGGCGATGACGCAGCTGAGCATTACAGCCTCAAAATAGTGCAAAGCTTAACGCCGAATAGCCGTGACCTCACAGCCGCAAGATCCGGCTCCAACGAGGCTACTCTTGGTGACAAGCGACAAAAATTTCGTGTTGTGTTGCTGCAGTGAAGTTTGAATATCAGAAAGGGATGCTGCCATCTCATCTTTCCGAGTTCTGAGTGGTCAAGTACCAAAGTACCTGGCTTCAAGGCCTGTGAGGCACAGAGAACCTGAGAAGAGTGGAGACCCGCTCAGCCGTCCAGTGCCGTCCTCGTCGCTTGAGGCTCTGTCTGCCTCAGGCCACAAAGGCATCGAACTCGGAGCTTGCACTTCGGGGAATCCAGAAACCTTCAATTGATCACATCCGCCCGAGCTGACTGCCCCCCCATATAACCTCGTCCATCAACAAAACCAAACAAACCGCCAAAATGGTCTTCGCCTGGAAAGCCGCCGGTATCACGTGAGTTCAATTGACGAACGCCCTTCTCCCGAGCCTTCTTTGCACCCGTTGCAATTGGGCACCACCCGCGACCAAAGCCGAGAGAGAAAAGGAAGGAAAAAGCTAACCCGGCAACCCCCGATTTCCAGCTACAACCGCTACCTCGCCGTCGCCTCGCGCGTCGTGCGCCGCAGCTTGAAGGAGGACAAGAGACTCATTGCTGAGCGTCGTGGAGAGATGGATCTCCGTTTCGCCAAGTGGGAGGTGAGAAAGCGATCCGAACATATGGCGATGGGCATCGAACAGAATGGCTGACTCCAATGTACCGCAATCGCAGAACGGCAAGCAGGGCGAGGTCAAGAACCTTGCTGAGGCCACCGTCAACGCTCCTCCCCCTTCTTCGTAAATTTCCGAACGGACACACGTGTGAGAGAGACAAAGAGGGAGTTGCATCCGAGGGTTGTCGAGGGATAGATGGGGAATGATGGGGAGTGAAGACACCCTCCCCGGGTACCCGCCGGCTTCAGCTTGACAGTTGAGCTGCTGTATCATATGAAAAACTGGGCATAAAATCTATCAATCGAAATGCCATGCTAAGACTTTGTTGATCGATCTAAATTGAATACGTGCACTGCCAGGGGCCGGTGATGAAATGTTGCGATGTCGGGGGCGGGTTGCGGGTGACCAGCGCGCGCTTTCGCTCGACGTTGGCCAGTATGTTGGGCGTGCTTTCCAGGTTCCCTCCACCCAAATTTGCCCGCCTGCCGGACAAATTCGGTTGTGATCAGTCAATCACTCCATGTTTCCCGTTCCATATACCCGTAATTTGCAACAACACCAAATTCGCAGTTTTCATGTAGAGACAAAAGACGTTACCGTTGCACTTTTATTCTCAACTGCTTGTTGAAAATCATTTCATAAGGGACTTAGGGCAATCATCGTGTTCCCGAATTTACCGGCCTTTTTTTCTCCTTGATGGGCATATCCATGCCCAGGCCAATGCAACTGTGACCTCACTAAAACCTGCACTCAACGCACTCACTCAACCCAAGAGTCTCATGAGGTGCAGTTGCTGATATGGCCATCCCGTCCGGCTTTGGAATGTCTGATGGTAAGGAAATATCCCAGCCCGATCAAGACCCTTTTTTGGCATCACGTTCCACTCACCGATTCTCAAGACATTTCAAGGCTCTCGCTTGAGCTGGACCGCCAACCCCACCCTCCGCCGCCTCCGCCCAAGGCGTCAAACAACGGCATCGTCGCTTTTGATATCACGTCAAAATTCAAGACAGCCGCGGAAAGTAAGCTGCAGAAATCCTACCATAACGAAAACAAGATGTTGGACTGACCGTCTTGCGCAGCGCTTGCCCCTGGCGAACTGGTCAAGGATGGCTTCTTCACGTTGTTTGAGTCCGTTGGGGCTCTCGAGGTACGTGGGCCGATGAGGGGTTTGACGGAGACTATGAGGGGCTCCCTACTGACGGCCACCCAGATCATGGACCCGAAGATGGACAGCGGTTGCTTGGAAGCCGAGGATTCGCTAGACGTGGACTATGATGTGACACGCCCTCTTCTCCCTGAGGAGGTTCTTGGCATAATCGACCAGCTGCTCTGCCATGAAGTTAGTATCGCGCCGGTAGAGTCATTTTCTCTCTGCTGACTTGGTTTGCAGATGGCCTGGCATGTTGGATATCCTCTCTCTCAGACCGTCCTCACAAGCGTATACGTCGAGTCGATTCTCATGCCGAATCCTGCCACCATCGACGACGCGCACTTCATCAGGGATGCCAACGGCACGCCGCCGGCGCCGATGCATGCCGTTCTTAGAGCATATTGCTTGGGACTCTTAAAGACGTGCGGCAATGTCAACGAGAGGATCAAGAATGAGCATTACTATGAAGTGAGTCTTTTCGCACAGCGACTCGCCTCACCTCCACTCCATCTCCTCAGCTAACCAACTGGTATAGGAAGAGGACTTTGTCACAAATACGTACAACAGGATCCTCCTCGATGATTTCAGCGTAGAGTCTGTACGCGATGTCCTCAAGGACGCAAGCTTCATTCTGCGGCAACTATCGGATTCAATACCAAAGGAAACCATAGACGCCCTCAACAATAGGCTACTCCTCCGATACACGTTCCTCGCAGCCATAGACCACACGCAGTACCGGACAGACCCGGCCCTCATTAGAAGCCCTTGGAAAGAGGCTCTGGATTTGCTTCCTGGTATTAAGAGCACTCATGCGCTCGGAAAGCCCGTGCCTGAGGCTTGTAGTGCGAAACTGCAACGCAAGCTCGCCAGCACGATGCCGCCGCGACCGATTGTCGAGATAAGTTTTGATGACGCCTTTGGGCACCTCACGAAGATGATTAGCGACGGACTGGAAGTTGTGGGAGTGCTCGACTACACCGACGCCATCTGCCTCCAGGTACTTATCTCACAAACACATCCCCATTCTTTTGATCAACTACTCATACAAAAACGTCTAGACCTACGTCACAACCTTCCAAGCGAAGAAGCCCCAGCCCCTCATCTTCGTCCGCACCCTCCTCCAAAGCTTCCTCTTCAAAGACATGCAAGTCCTCGGCCACAAGTCCATCCGCCAGCTCCTCGACGACGACCTCTCCATCGTCTCTCTCCCCAACAGCCCCCTTCTCGACCGCGCCAACGACGACGTCGAGGCCCCGCAGGACCCGCGTGTAGCCATCGCCGACACCATGGAATCCTTCCGCAGGCGCGCCGCCCAGCCCTACCTCGACATCCTCCGCACCTTTTGCCAGAACCGGTGCCGCGTCCGCCGCACCCTGTGCCACATTGTCCGCGACTGGGAGAACCTCCAGTTCGACGCTGAGGACATCGACCAGGTCCTTCAGGAGCACACCGGCGAGCGGCCCCTCGTGTATCAGTCGGCCGCCGGCCAGCCCGTCGAGCAGTGGTCCCTTCCGCTCTCGTCGTGGGCGTACCTGTACAAGATCAAACAGATGGAGTGGATCGTCCAGCTCGGCTTCGAGCTTGAGGTCTACCAGCCGGACGAGCTGGCCGGCATGTACTGGTATCTCAACTTCCTCGCAAAGAACCGCCTTCAACACGTCGAGCGCATAAAATCGTTCGTCGTCCGGAGTCTGAACCAAGCCCGCTCAGGGGCCAGCAACAAATCAGCAACATCATCATCGTCCTCTGGGGGCCTCACACCCGCCGCAGAAGCCCAATACACCAAATCCCTCTCCTTCCTCCGCCAAACCCTCCTCGACGCCGCCGCGACAGAAAGCCTCGCCGACGCCCTCTGCTGCCTCTACACCGTCCTCCACCGCCACCACCTCATCACCCCGCCCCCGCGACCCTACAGCACCGACGAGCTCCGCTACGAGCTGCGCATGAAGCCCTTTGCCGCCATCGGCCTGCCCTCGCTCCCGACGTTTGAGGAATACACCGTCGGCACCTCGCAGTCAGACTGCCCGGCGCGCGACCTACTGGAGCTTGCCGACCGGGCTGTGGCGGGCGCGAAAAGGGCGCTGGAGGTGATGAGCAAGTTTTCCGAGGCCGAGGCGTTTTCCGTCGGGTCGCATGATCGGTGGGTGCCGTCGGTGAAGAACGGGCTCAAGGCGTGCATCGCCACGGGGTTGGCCGTGTCGGTTGTGCGAAAGGCGCTGGACAAGTCGGGCGGCGAGGGCGGAGAACTGAAGGTCAAGGCCGAGGTGCCGACTCCTGACAAGTCATATCACGAGTGGTGGATCGTTCCGCGAATCATACCCGTCGCATGAGATTTATATGACTTTTGGTAGAGAATATATGTGGCACATGAGAAGTAGATACGTGGTGGATTATTGATATCCTACTTTCTAAGAGAAAAAAAAAACAAATTCATAGAATACACCCACCCACCCCCTTTCCAAATTTGCCGGGAATCATGTGATACTTAAATCCAGAGTAATCCCATGTGTCCAATCAACGCTTTGTCCAACCCGTTTTTTACCCCCGTGTTGATATTCCCACATAAAAATCAATACAGGTTCTTGTCTTGTCATGAAAAATGACTGCTTGCTTGCATATACGCTAAGCGGCTCACGCTGATATGCGCACTTGTTGCCTCTAGCTTGCTTGTGTCTACATATATATGCTGGTATGTCCCATCCCTCCACCTACCCCGATGTCATGTTGTTTGACTCGGAGCGGGGGAGGGGTAACTCGGGATCTTCTTTGGACGTGAATTTTACGCGCGCTTCTTGGCGGCAATCGACCTGAGCTTCACGGTCTGCTCGTAGAGAACATCCTTGAAGGCAAAGAGCAATGCGGCGGTCAACACACTCTGGGTGACCTTGGGGCCGATACCTGTGAAAAAAAAAGAGAAGAAAAAAGTCAGCATTGCAGGACCGAAAAAAGGGGGGGACACCATCTCGGAACGACATCCGAGGCAACACTCACCCTTGTAGAGACCGGCGTATCCCTCCTCGCGGATGACTCTGCTAATGGCCTGGGACATACCCTCCTTCTTCTCGCCGTTGCCGGCGACGTGCATCTGGCTCTTGACCGTGATGTACGGGTACGTGACCGAGGTCGCAAACAGCTTGCCCGCGGCGCCGAGGAAGAAGGCAATGGTCGGCGTGACCCGCCTCTTCTTCTCGACCGTGTTCTTCATCTGCTCAAAGAGGGTGTACTGCAGGATGGGGTTGATGACGAGCACCAGCGCCGGGATGACGCCGTTGAAGAGGGCCTGGGGTCCCTCATTCTTGAGGAGCGCCAGGAGGGTGCCGATGGTCGAGGGCGCCTTCTTGGGCTTCGCGGCCTGTGCCTCCTCGTCGGTGGAGCCGGCCTCCTTGCCCTTGCCGCCGCGGGTGGTCATGCGGGTGTTGACGACCCAGATGGGGTTCGTGATGATGACGGTCGCGGAGCCGGCGATGGCGCCGGCGATCATGGACTCGACGGTCGTGAGCTTCTTGCTGGCGCGGCCGGCCTTCTCGGCGGCGGCCTCGAAGAAGGCGCGGGTCCACTCGTACCAGTAGTAGTAGACGAAGTTGGTGACGCTGATGCCGAAGAGGGCGGATTCGAGGCCCGAGTAGAGGCCCGAGACGCCCTCGCGGGCTACGATCTTCTGGACGGCCGTGAGGAAGGCCGAGTCGGCGCGCTTAGATTCGACTTGGGCTCGGGTGGAGAGGGTGATGAGAGGGTAGCTGTTGGCGCGGGTGCGCGCGGATTAGAAGAGTGTCTCTTGGGGTATAAGACAGGAGGGGGGGGGGGGTTTGTGGTGGCCTTACGTCAGGGCCATGGAGAGGAGACCGCCGCCGGCACCGGCGAGGGCGTGGGCGACATTGTCGTTTTGGGGGAGGACTGGCTTCGACATGGTTGCTTGCGAATTGGGTTGAGGTTGAGTGGATGGTGGGTGTGGTGTCGTGGTATAAGTTCGTGGGCAAAAAGGTTCGATAGATGAGACGATGATATTATCGATTCAAAACTGATGCTGCATCCAAATGCGGGTGACGATGGGGTGTAGATGGTATCGTTGCGATGGTTGTAGTAATAATAATAATGGCAGTGGTAGGAAAGGTTGCTGCTGACTGGCCCTATACCATCTCAAACAAGAACGTTCGGTCCCTTTTGGGTTTTGGGGAGCCGAGGTCAAGCACGTTTTCAATGCCGAAGGGGGGGGGGGTCGGAGGGAGTGAGGGAGGGCAGTGATGGGCGTCGTCGTCTGCCGCTAAGAACCTTAACCCCAGTTATGTCATTACCTGCCGTGCTATATATTTCATGCGCGCGATCACAGGACAAGGGGGATGACAAAGGGGTCGCATGTGATGGGGCTCCTCCCCAGAAGCCTGGCACCGTGGCACGCCTGGCACGGCCTGGGAATCCGGGTCCCTTCGGGAGCTCGTGGGGTCGGAGCTATTTCGGGGCCTGGGAAGATATGCTTCATTTGGGAAGAAAATACGCTTCCCATCTTCTTTTCTTACTTGTGTTTCTTTTTAATGATCAAGCACACAGTTGATACAACATCTGAATAGAAGGAAAGCATCAGAAGAGTCGGAGCCATGTAGCAGTATGATCATGAACAGGAATGTTGTATAAGGCGGGAGACATTGTACCTAGTGATTTCTACCCGGCAATGCCTCGGCACCGGTTCCGCTGGGATGTAAGCCAGCCAAGGTCCATTTGGAGAAACGGAAGTACTGCCGAGCATCAAGGGAGAGAATGCCTATCGCATTTGCCTGATAGACCAGGGTACAAAATCCGATCATGACAGCTTCGCGACCCTCTTTCCTTGAGATAAGGCAAGGGCATCAAAGGCACCCACCATCAGCGTCCGTACTTATTCAAAGGCGCATCAGCTAACTCTTTTCGACGAAGCTGACGAGGGATATTTTCACGGACTGGGAATCTGGGTGGGCCACCTGGAAGAGCGGGACTGATCGGAACAGCGGGGAAAAGTTGTTCCCCTGTCATCGCAACCTCAATGGCCTTGGAAGCTGACGGGACGGGACCCCCGCGACCGAGGGGCTGAGCTAAGCCCAATCTGGGACTAAGTAAACAAAACAGATTTGACAACCCAAGTGGCCAGGCCCGACCGTCCCTCTGTGCAGACTGCAGCTCGCATGTACACGGCCACACCACTTCGCGACGACACTTATCCAATGCATAGAATTTGACATATTTCTATTGCTGGTTTCACACGAAGGCCATTGAGCCTAGTTTTTCGTCGTCGTTTCTTCTTTCTTTCGTAGAAAAGTCTATGCGACAAACATAGCGCGCGGCCTTTTTTTTTTTGGTCCTTTTTGCCATTCGCGCATTTCTCAAAATGGCAACGCCACGGCCTAGAGGCGGTAGCGACGAGCTGCTTTCGTCGCCAGACCCGCTCAACGACACCGTCTCCTCCGCCCTCTACCCTTCATCACGTCGCGTAACTCGAAGTCAGAGATCACAACGTCTATTCTCCCTCGGCGGCAGTAGCACTTCGCCTAGAAAGCAAATGTTTGAGCTCGAGGTTGGCGACGACCGTCAGCCGAAACGGCTGCTAGTGACCGTTGAAGCCGAGGGCGATTACGAGAATGTCGGTGTCGGGAATGTTGGGCGCAGATTGTTCAACGCAGACACACCCACCCTTAGCCGCGGCGCATACACAACAACAGTTCCTCTGGCCGGTGATAGGAAGAACACGGCCGTCAAGACACCCGCGCGGAGAGGTCGACCTCCCAAATCCGCCGGAACGCCTAAGACCGGTACGGCGACGAAGAGGAGGGCCACAGCTTCTCCACGAAAGACACCAAGACAAGCCCGCAGAGTCAAGACCATTACCGATTCAGATGGCTTAGAAACCGATATCACCATTCAAGGCACACCGAGATCAACAACCCGTCCCAGACGGGCCACCAGTCGTCAACCGCGCGAAGTTTCCCAAGACCCGGCGCCCTCTACGATACCCCCCAGCACAACCCGGCGTCGCGGCCGCCCAAAGCGCGTCGAGTTTTCCGATCAACCTGTGGAAACGGTCGAGGACGATATCGACCTTGATGGCGTGGCGCCTTCTGACGACGGTCTCGCAGCGAGCATGGAAGACATGATTGTAGACGATCCTACCCCAAGGCGAGAGCTCCCCACGAACCCGATGCCGGAATCCGAACCAGATATCTGGATGCAAACAATGTCAGACCAAGCAACACCGCGCGCATCAACACAAGACAACTCAATCGCCCTCAGTCCGACACCAGCTTATATGCAAGATAAGAGCCCGACACCATCTGAACAGCTTCATTCAGAGTCTGAGAACGAACCCGCATACAACGAATACGATTTCGCACCGGGTGCGCCTAGCGACATTTCATCACTCATTGGCGACAACGATGGCAATGACGAACTCCGCGACCAGGATACTGTTGCTCAAGGCGAAGATTTTAGTATGATTTTCGCCAACTCTATTCCCTCCATGAGGGGCCACATGAGCATGCATGACCTTCGCTCAGAAGATGTCGGTGAAGAGACTGGCTTGATCGTCAACCAGACCCTCGAGACTTTAAGGCGAAGCGGTGCCCTGCATGTTGACGATGATGAGGATGAGATCGAAAGTATCCCCGCCAAGCAATCCTCGCCAGTACAAAATCCTCCAGCTCAAGAGCAGGAGGTTCAGTTGCAGAAGGAGAATGAAGCGCATGTGGACCCCATCGTGGCCACAGAGGCTGAAGAAATCGAATCTCCAGTCGCCCTTCCGTCGTTGCCTCGTCCCGATCTCCCACCTCCGTCTCTCGCATTCAAGGAGACGTCACCGAGCAGAGGGTATCAGTCGCCAGGCCGAGCTAGAAGCAGTCCTCGACGCAAGTCTATCCCGCTTAGCAGACAGCTTATGGAGTCCAAGGTCAAGCAGATGGATGCGGAGAACTCGAGGCTGGAGGAATCGAGAATGGACACCTCGCAGATTGACAACTCGTTTTCCAGCGTACCCTCAAGAGTTTTGGCTGCAGCGACACCCGGTGCTAAGAGCATCCGGCGGAGCTCGATGGTGAATGAGGAGATGTCTGTCATGTACGAAGACGACTTCTCTGAGATTCCGGAAGCCTACTTGGAAGCTGCTACGCCTGGGAGGCCGAAGCTACCTGGAATCAATGACCTTGAGACGCAGCACGAAATCGAGCAAGAGATTGGGCGAGAGGCCGATGTCTCTCAGGCACGCGAGGAGACCTTGATGGACGAAGTACACGATGACACCGTTATGAACGAGGCACAGGAAGAAACCGTCATGAATGAAGCACACGAAGAAACAATTATGAACGAGGCACCAGAAGAAGATCAGGGGGAAGAGAACGCCGAGGCTGAAGAAGCGGAAGAGGCAGAAGAGGCAGAGGAAGAGGCTCGTAAGAGTTCACCCAAGTCCGCAGCCCCATCTATTGCGAGTGTTTCTTACACTCGATCAGACTCAGCCAGAATGCCGACACCAGACGATACGCCCTCTCCCGCCGAAGTTCCTGTCCCTCAGTCAGACGCCAAGACCATCGAAGCGGCCCAAAGTTCGCCAACAGCTGCGTATTCTCAGTTGCCCGAAGAAGCAAGCTCTGATCTTCCGGTCCCGGACCTGACGATTGGTCTTCCTGCGGCCTCCAATGAGTATATCACGCCCGTTGCCCCTGTCTCGTCCCCAATTCCATCGCCCGATGTCAACCTCTTGGCGCCTCGCGCAGCATCACCAGACAACGGAATTCGCCCTACGCTATCTCCTATTGTGAGGGCTGGACGAGCTCTGCAGAGCGTCACGTCTGATGCTTCATCGCCTCCCCGCCAGAACTCTCTCGGTAGCCCTTTCAGGCCTACAACAAGCAGCAGTCAGCCTCAGTCTGCCGCAAAATCGACTCGCAGCTGGACTCAGCCATTGTCCAACTTGATCCAGGCCGGAGCTCAGTTCTTTGGTTCCCCGACCCGCGCCGCAGCACAACCTCAGCCTCAACCCCTTGCGCCGCAATTAACAGGAGAGCCGTTTGATGACCCATTCGGCCCCGAGAACGACCACACTGGCCAGCCCAGCTTTATGGAGGCCTTGAGTAAGAGTATGCGGACGTCTCCCGCCAGAGAAGAACCCGAGGTCTCGTTCTCAATGTCGGGATCGCTTCAAGTCGCTCCAGGCGATGAAGCCGATGAGATGAGCTGGATGCAAGAGGCTCCTGCCCCACGCGAACAGCCCTTCGCCCAGTCGCGCTCCTTCCATTCTAGTACGAACACAGCTTCTAGGTCAATGCACAGTCGGCGACAGAGTTTTGAGATTAGTCTCGTTAGTCCAGATCGTGCCGAGGACACTGAAGTCGAGGAAGAGCAGCCCGGAGCAGAAGATGAGGAGGAGGATGATGATATTTGGGCGGTAGAAGCATCGCGTCCGGCTTCGAATGGAGGCCGTCAACAGTCTTTTGCGAAGCGATCAGCACCGTCTATCCCTCCCAGGCGCACAGCTCTTCCTAGCCCCTGGCAGAAACCCGCCGAGCCTACCCCCAAGCAGACGCTGTTCACGCCGGCGGTGTCACGAAACCGCAAGTCAGACTTTGCAGACGGCGAAGTCGAGGACTTCTCGATGCTTTCTCAACAACAGAGCCGCCAGAAGCAGATCCCTCAAAAGGCGTTTGAGGTTGCTCAGAGGTCGTCCGCCAAGAAGGATCTGGCTGCCTTCTTCTCTTCTCCCAATCTCCTACCTGGAGCAGAGGGCGTCAAGGACGTCTTGGACAAGAAGCGACTGAATCTCCAAGGTGCTGCTCAGCGCCCTGAGCGGGTTGATGCCGGCCTCGAGACAAACTCCATGTTCCCATCTGTCCCGCAGAAGGCTTTTGCCCCTTCCGCCAGCGGGCGTTCGGATTTGTTCTCGCCCGCCAAGCCTTCGGCGACCAAGTCTATCGCTGACACGTACGACTACTCGGATCCCGTATCGGCTATCAAGCCGTCAGTACTCGGGAAGTCGGTCATGGATACCCGTCGCGAGCTGTTCGCGTCAACGAACCTCCGTAGTAGCACCAGACACCGGTCCGAGATCCCAGACTCTCAGCCCAACATGTCTGACGAGGTATCGTTCCCCTCTGTACCGCAGAAGAAGAACTTTACGCCCAACGTGGGGGCCCAAAAGAACACCCAGAACAACCTCTTCAGCAAGGCGCCCTCGGCGGCGCCGGTACCATCGTTGACACCGGTGCGGATGCAGCTCACGCGCGCCGACATCCAGAAGTGGCAGGAGAGTAGTGCCTCCGCCATTGCAGAAAGCTCGCCCACTGCAGCCGAGTCCAAGTCGGTGTCAGAGTCCGAGTCGGAGCAGCGCGCCCGCGTCCTCCGGCCGTTGCCCGACAGGAACATGTCGCCAACAAAGTCGTGCCTGCGATCCCCGCTGAAGCCCCGCACGCCGGGCCGCGTCGTCGAGTTCACGAGCAGCGTCCTCTCGCCCCTCGCGCAAGCCCAGGTCCGCGCGGAGCGGCGGTTGTCTGCTAGTTCTAGCGGTAGCGCCGCTGCTGCGCAGCAGCAGCGCATCGCTGCCATTATGGAGGAGGAAGACAAGGAGAATGGTGATGTTGTTAGTGCTGAAGCCACCGCCGTTGAGGAAGACGAGGACATGAACGAAGACACGGACATCTCCATGACCGACGCACCACAGATGGTAAACGATGTCCAGAAATCAGCACTCGTCGAAGAGCAAGAACCCCAGCGTCTCTCGCAGACAATGTGGTCGCGCGACCACTGGCTACTCCTCGACGACATCATCCAGCTGCGCCGCGAGGGCCCCTTTGACTTTGAGTTCCCCGACGACTTCACCAGCAAGTCGGCCTGGCTACTCGGCCGGTCCGTCAACTCGCACGGCGCCAGCTTGAAGCTGGAGCAGTGGCACCTCGACGTCGTGGACGCGTTCCAGGCCGAGGTGGGCGTGTGGAGCGAGGAGGCGCTCGCCAAGAGGGTGTTTTCGCTCATTGTTGGGGAGGAGCTTAGGAGGCAGGGGAAGGCTCCCAAGGCGCCTTCGGTTCGGTTTTCGTAAATGGTGTGCATGCATATTCATGACGGTGATTGGGGAAGTGCGCGTGTGCATATTGGGCGTTTTCAATTTGGGAAAGTGTCCTGCTTAGTGTTGCAGGGCATATGATTTTCACGACAGTCTCATGCTTAATGAGTGTGTATACAAGCTCTCACCGCGTTTATAAGGGGGAGGTTTGGGAGGCTGGGCGTCACAGGGCATCGTTACGTTTGATTTTTGTTTCTTGTCTTCATTGGTCACTCGGGCACCTCGCCCGCAAAACTGTTAGGATACCACTTCATCAGAATGAATTTCTGTCTCATGCACCGCCGGCATTCGTGTCTATGGTAATAGTACAGTCCCAAATCCATTCCGCTTTGCCAACCCTGGACGCCAGCCTTTGTCATCTACTCGAGCATGGAGGCCTGGTTGGTGTAGAGAACATCCACCACGCTGCTCAGCTTCTCAACCGTAGCCAGGGCGTGGTCGTATGCGCTGTCGCGCTCAGTCTCGTCGAAGATGATGAGGCATCCCGCGCCCTGGTCCAACACACCGATGATGACCTTGTCCAGGATCATCTGAGAGAGCTTGCGCTCCACCTGTTGCGTGTCGAGGCCGACCATCTTTGCGATGTGGCTGATCTCGACACGGGAGAACGGCTCGATGACCTTGATAAGGTTTTGTTCCAACATGGCGTCGTACAGACGTCGCAGGTGGTTGCGGATGAAGGCGTCGCTGCCGAGCTGCTCACGGTAAGACTGAAGGGCCTGCTCGTACTCCTCCAAGGACCGGTTTGAGTGCGCACGGGCAACGGCCTTCATAGCTTCGAGGTTCTTGCTGGCGTACTTCTGTGCCTGCTTGGACGTCATCAGGTTGTTGACGTCGTCGGCCAAGTTCAACATGATCTTGCACAGAAGCATGTACTGGAGAGCGGCAGTGGCCTTGACTGACTCGTCCTGGGTGTGGTAGCCATCGAGGGCCTCGATGAAGTAGGAGAAGGCGGTGTTGAAGTCTTTGTCTTCGGCGTGGAGCATACCGCTCTGCATATCGAGGTGGGCTTGAAGAAGAGGCGGGGTGTAGACGGAGGCGGCGCTCGTGCGGGCGCTGGTGAGGGCGGCGCGGGCTTTGGGAATGTTGCCGAGGGCGTGGTAGACACGCGACTCGAGGAGCTGGACTTCGACGAGGACAAGCTTGTCGTCCAGGCGCTTGAGCTCGCGGAGGAGACCGTTGATGAGTGTGAGTGCGTCGTAGTAGGATTGCTTCTGCATAAGGAGAGCGACCAGGCGGGTCTCGAGGTTCTGGCGCAGGAAGCTGCGGCGCTCCGAAGTTGCCCATTCTATACATGACTTGGTAACTGCGATCTGGATATCGGTACTGCCCTCAATCTTCTCGAAGAGGTCAAGCAGGGAGCGGACTGGAGGGGTCCTAGTTAGTCACGCCGTTCTTTCACAGCTGGGAAGAACATCAAATTGAATCCATACCGAGCTTTGCTGTCTTTGCCTTGGCGAATGAAGACAGGGTTGTCCGGCTTTTTGTGATCAGGTCGACGAGCTCCTGCGTCTTCCTAAGCGGGTTGTTAGCAAACATGGGGCCCCCACGATGTCATCACCGGACCAAGGAGGGGCTCACTTCTCATCCCGATACAACTCTCCCAAACCAAGCAACGCCGTCTCGTACTCCTTTACCGCAGCATCGGAGGTTGCGGAGGAAGGGGGCTGAGAGATGATTTCCTTGTAGAGCTGCTCTGCCTTTCTGGGATCTGTCTTGGCCACCTTCTGTGCCTCCTGCACTCTCGCCGATTCGCCCTGAGCCATCCTGACTGATTGATTTGACGTCGAATCGGATATGGTGGGTTCGAATTGGATTGCTGAATTGAGCTCGTGTGTCGTCGGTGTTGTTGAGTGGTGGTTTGCAGAAAGATCGCCGGATTCGTGGTGGGTTGCAGGTAGCTTGGTGCAGTGTCAAGAGCTCCAGCCGCCGCCTTCAGACAGGTCCAGGTTGCCATGACCGACGCAAGCAAGCCCGGCCGGCCAGCACCTTCGGTGGGCTGAAGGGCAGGGGCCACACGGACCGAGATTGATCCGCCACCTTATCTGATTGGCGATTATCCTCCGATAAGTCCCCACCCCCACTTAAATTTTTGGGAGAGAAGTTCTGTGAGACTTTCAGAGCCATCGAGGATTCTATGGTCAAGCAAGACATAGCATCGCGCCCGCCAACATGAAGATCAAGGCCATTTCTCGGAGCGTGGAGGCCTACCAGCCTCCAGGCGCAAACGCGCAAAAGCTTCCTCGGTAATTATAGGCCAGTGGCATCCGCAGACCTTGGCTAATCGCAATGCAGCAACCTCGATCCCGCCCAGCACCCTATGGAGCGCGCCAGAGAGTAAGTAGGCTTCGCCACATGCTGCGATCCAAGCTGACGAAGGAATACAGGTACACCAAAGCCCTGAACGCTGTCAAGCTCGAGCGCATGCATGCCGCGCCTTTCATCGGACAGATGGGCAGCGGCCATGTCGAAGGAGTACGTCCAAAACGAGAAGCAGAACGCCTATTGTCCCCGATTTCTAACAACTGAACCAGGTTTACTCGATGGCCAAAGATCCGAACTCTCTCAAGCACATGGCATCGGCCAGTGCCGACGGTGTGATCAAAGCTTTCGACCTGACGAGCCGAGCCGAGATTTGGCAGACGAAGAGCGCCCATTCTAACATCGTACGGAGTCTCTGCTGGACGAAGGACGGAAAGCTTCTGAGTGCTGCGGCGGACAAGACCATCAAACTCTGGGATCCCTACAACACGCCTGGCGATTCTCCGCCGGTCTCCTCATGGCTGGGTACGAATGGTTTCCTCAGCTTGTCCCACCACCGAACGCGAAACGCCTTTGCAGCCTCGTCTTCCTCCAGTGAGATCGCTATTTACGACCTCGAGCGACAAAGTGCGGCGCCCGAGGTGCTGCGCTGGCCGAACGCGACCGACTCCATCAACTGTGTTTCCTTCAACCAGGTCGAGCAATCCGTTCTAGGAAGTACAGGCGACGACAGGAGTATCGTCCTCTGGGACGTCCGTACTGCGATGCCCTTGACCAAGACGACGATGACGTTTACCTGCAACTCTCTCGCCTGGAACCCGATGGAAGCCTTCAACTTTGTCGTTGGTAGCGAAGACCATAACTGCTACGTAAGTCATCTGAAAGCTAGCCTACCCCTGAACATACAGTTAACGAGAATCAGATGTTCGACATGCGCAAGATGGACAGAGCGCTCAACGTCTTCAAGGGCCACGTCGCCGCCGTCATGAGCGTCGAGTTCAGCCCGACAGGTGAAGAATTGGTTTCCGGATCTTACGACCGAACAGTGCGCATCTGGAACCGCGATCAAGGACACTCCCGCGACATGTACCACACCAAGCGCATGCAGAGGGTGTTCAGCACCATGTTCTCCCCCGATTCGAAGTATGTTCTCAGTGGTTCCGACGACGGTAACGTCCGTGTCTGGAGAAGCAACGCCACGGACAGATCAGGCATCCGATCCGCCAAGCAGAGACAGGCGCTCGAGTACAACGAGGCCTTGGTTGAGCGATACAGCCACATGCCGGAGGTCAGACGTATTAAGAAGCACCGTCACCTGCCCAAGGTTATCAAGAAGGCGGGCGAGATCAAGAACATTGAGCTCTCGTCGATCAAGAGGCGTGAGGAGAACGAGCGCAGGCACACCAAGAAGCAGTTCGAGAGGCGGAAGGGCGAGAGAGAAAAGCAGATCTTGGCCCGGGAGAAGTAGGCGCATTCTGGGCTTGCCACTTTTGGCGTTATTTCTTTGCATTGTTCGGCGTTGGGGCGGCTTGTTATGTCCATGTAAAAAGGAAAAGGGGGAATAGTCGTGTGAAAAGTGCAACTTAGATAGGGTTATACCACGGATCAACTCGTTTGGTCAAAAGAATGTAGCAATGATCATGAAATAGAATCATGAAGTAGGCTTATTAATTCCGTTCATTTGATCATGATTAGGTACGTGCTGAAGCATGCAAACTTGCGTCCCTGGCCTCCCCTCCGCGCCCTCTCGGGTGACCGACATGTCCGCCGGGCTCGGATAAGCTTAAGACAGCTTGACGGCGGCGCTGACGGGAGCGGGGTCTCGGCTCGTCTGGCCGTGGAAGATGGGCGGCTGCCAGGGGCTCCGGGGTGTTTTAGTGGTCGTCCCACCAGGGGTCTCCAGGGGAAGCTGCCGCCAGGGAGGGGCCCCTAGGACGCTTGGCCACCGTTTCAACGCCTCAGGTCCATCCACATGTGACGAGTTCCCGCCAGAGCGTCAAGCTCCCTTGGTGGCCCAATTGAGGTTTGGCTGTGCGCTTCTTCGTCTCATCTTTGTGCGTTTTTTCCACTTCCAACGCTGGACGACACATCTTCGCTTTTTTCCGAATCTCTTCTTTTCATACTCTCATCCTAATTTTTCGAATCTGTACAGAGTGCGACTCCTATACAATCTCTCTTAATAATCGAACTCTCGAAACGACATAGAGCTCCTACACTGCTCGACCCCTCGCACCACCACCACGACCGTTACTACCAGCCATCCTCCCCCAGACGTCCGCGATGGAATACCCACGCCCACCCCAAAGCGACTCGTGGTTCGCGCCGCTCTCCCTCGACCTCCTCGTCAAGGTCTTCAAAATCACCTTCTTTCACCCCTTCGTCTCGTGGATCATCCCCCTCTGCTTCCGCGCCCAAGCCCTCCGCTGGGATGCCCCGCCCATGCTCGTGTCCATCGCCTGGGCATGCTTCATCACCGTCTGCTGGATCGCGCAAGCGGTCAACCTGCGCATCGCCTACGGCCTGCCACGCGAGGTTGACCTCACCGAGGAGGTAATCGTCATCACGGGTGGCGCCAGCGGCCTGGGTCTCCTCATTGCCGAGGTGTACGGCATGCGCGGCGCGACCGTGGCGGTGTTGGACGTAAATGACATGGAGAACGGCGAAGCGCGGGGCGTGACCTTCTACAAGTGCGATGTGACGGATAAGGCACAAGTTGCGAGGGTTGCGGCGCAGATCGAAAGAGATGTAAGTTTACCAACCGCTTCTTACAAGGCCGGAATGCGCCATCACAAAGACAGAAAGACTAACCATACTCCAGCTCGGCACCCCAACCGTCCTTATCAACAACGCCGCCATCGTTAAGGGCAAGTCCCTCCTCGACCTCGAGTTCGAGGAGATTGAAAAGTCCATCACCACGAACCTGACCGCACACTTCTACACCCTAAAGACCTTCCTCCCGCCCATGATCCGCGGCGGCAACGGCGGCACCATCGTCACAATGTCCTCGGTCCTCGGCCACCTCGGCGCCGCCTCCCTGACAGATTACGCCGCCGCCAAGGCCGGCGTCACGGCCCTGCACAAGTCACTGACCGCCGAGCTCGCCGCCTCCCACCCGGAGATCCGCACCATCCTCGTCGAGCCGGGCCAGCTGTCGACCCCCCTCTTCTACGGCGTACAGACCCCACACGCCTTTGTCGCGCCCGTGGTTGAGCCCGTCGACGTCTGCAAGGAGGTCATTGCCGCCATCGACGCCGGCAAGAGCGCGCACGTCGCGATGCCGCTGTACGCGAGGTGGATTCACTGGTACAACGTACTCCCCGTCGCCGTCCAGCAGATTGCGAGAAAGGTTGCGCGTGTGGATACTTCCATGCAGACGTTTATCGGCAGGCAAGAGCGGGGGATGAGCGAGAAGAACGGGAGTCTGATCTAGATCTATGTTTGTTGATTTTTATGTTTTCCTGCACAAATATCCATGGAAATTCCTGCGGTGCCGGCACCGAGTGTGGTTTTCTCTGTAATGCCAACAAGAGGCGGGACATACAAACACGTTTAAAGTCTCAGGACAATTATGAATAAAACAATACTATAATTTCAAAAGAGCATATCTTGAATTTGATCAACCTTGAGTCACTCAAGTGCTTGCCTCCTTGTCTCCCGAGCCGGACAGATCTTGGGCAGGCGATACCCTGTTCAGCCCGTCGAGTTTCTTATACGTCAGAGCATCGAGGTCGACTCCGTCGAGGGCACGCGCCTACGTCTTCCGATTAGCTTTTCTACCGCAGGGAACAGTGTAAGAGGGAAGGAGGGAGGCGGAATAGGACAAAGAGGGGAAATCTCGTACACTGATGCCATAATAGTCCTCCTTCAGAAAGTCAATCCCCAAACTCGATCCGCAGGCACCACAAAACATCTGGTCCTTGGTCTTGGTGTTGAACCGGTAATTCGTGCACTTTTCGCGCGAGCCGTTGTGCCATGTGACGTCCTTCTTATTTGGGTCTTTATTTTTTGAAAGTCACAGAGTGTCAGTCATAGCCTTATGCGTTCATGTATTATGACCCCAAAGATACCTCCATGATTGGGTATGAGGCGTCGTAGGGAGGGTGTTTGAGGTAATGATATCCTAGGCTCTAATCTTGAGATGGAGGGGGTGTGAGAGTGAAGGATAACTCACAGATGAGGAGGTACCCGCTACGCCGGCAGATGGAGCAGTTGCAGTTGAGGACCTTGTACCCGTCCTCCAGCGGCGGCGAGAGCGTGAGAGAGAACTTGATGGCACCGCAGTGGCAGCTTGCGTCGTATGTCTTTGACGGCTTGGGGGCTTCTTCTGACGACATTGTTTTTCTTTTCCTGAGATGGCTCTGACTGTTACGGTTTCGGATTTTGAGGCCGATGAGTCTGGATGGGAGTTGGGATAAGTTGAGGATCGTTGGTCAGATTTGGCCTTTGCTATTTTGTTTGACGTGGTGTGACTTTGAATGTGAGTGAAGAGTGAGGTGTGAGTGGTGGTGGTGGTGGTGGTGGTGGTGGTGATGGTAATATGACGCTGCTTACTTAACCAGCTCACAAGTGGTTCACAACTCGCTTACCTGACTTGAGTATGTCGATGGTGGGCTCTGAAGAGGAAGCTTCAGAAAGTGGCTTACAGGGGCAAGATTGTTAGGTTCTTAAAAATGGAAATGGAACTGTCCTAAAGGCTCTATGAAGGAGAGAGGTCTATATAGACGTGAAATTACGAACAACTCGAGCCATAAGACAGGCAAGAGGAGGGGTCGTAGAAGGATTCGTTGATAACAAGTGTAAGAGCTACCTGAACCCGGCTTATCAAAAACACAGCCACAGATTTCCCCTCACTCTTTTCATCTCCCATCCCGTTTGAGTGTAAGCATTACGCTCTCGTAGCGTTAGACCCAGCCTGTAAGATCGCAGACCTGGCTGAGGGAAGGTGGCCACTTGACACGGAGCGAACTGGGGCCGCACCCCGTGAACTTCACCATGTACAAGCAGTATCTAATTGCACCAAACTTCAGCTCTTCTGTACGTCGAGTTGTGAACGTGAACTCGTATGGATAGGTGGACGGGTACAGAAATAGACAGGCGCGACGGGATCCATCGTCCGGCATCGTTCGACCTGCCGCATCGGGCCATGTCACCGCGACGTGCGCCCTGCGAATGGGGGATCCTAAAGATGCGGGCAAGGGTCCCGACACTAAGGTACGGATGCCACCACATGGGACCTGGGCTGAGATGCCGATTTGCGGGGTCTTGGCACAATGTGGTTACCATAAAGTGTGAAAAGCTATTTGACGTGCTTTTACTAGCAAGAAGAAGGGGGAGGATTAGTGAGTAGTTTTTTTTGTTTTCTTTTGGGCGAGTATATTTGTATCACAGAGAAGAGCAGCACAAAGCATCTTGTAGGGGACGCATAACTTTAATAGAATACTGAGGTTATTCAATTTCTTTGTTGTATTAAGTTGTTGGTTGGGGGGTGTGATTAATCGTAAAAGGCTACGGCAAGGTTTGCGTAAGGCAAAAAAGATTTTGTGGTATCAGATGAACGATGCTCGTCATAAACATCTTAAACAAGAGATGAGAAACCCCGTCTCAATTTTTCCCCGCCTCCATGGTATCATCAAATTCCAAAGACCACATGAAACGAGACAGATTCGTGTCTTTATACATACGAGGTAAATATCGCCATCAAAGCGCAGAATGTTGGGATTAGGTTTTTGTTCGGATGGCAAATGGCCGAGAAAATACTGTTCTTTCACACAGCATTCTCAGCCTTGTCGCCGCTCGTCCTAGCTCTGCTCGCTTCCATCGCGGCAATGGACGGCGGCTTCTCGTTGTCCTGGTGGTGGCTGGTGTGTCCATTGCTCAGCGGCGCAGGCGCCAGGTCCTCCTCATCAGGCTCGTCGGCGGGCGCGGCGAAAGTCGGGGCGTACGCAGACTTGGCGCGGATCTTGTGGCCCCAAATGTAGAAGATGACGGGGATTGGCACGAGGGCGATGGCGACGCAGCCCAGCAAGGTCGAGGCCCACTGGATGCCCATGCCGTTGAACATGTAGCTCGCGAACAGCGGGAAGCCGGCGCCGCAGAGGGAGCGGAGGAAGGTGTTGCCGGCGATGGCGGAGGCGGCAAACATGAGGTAGGCGTCGACGAGGTAGTTGAGGGCCTGGAGGAAGATGGACATGAGGCCGAAGCCGGTGAAGAGGCCGCTGAGGGTGGGCACGATCCAGTGGACGTCGGCGCGGTAGCCGGACCAGCCGAACCAGAAGATGCCGATGGCGAAGAAGACGCCGCCGGCGATGACGCTGGGGAGACGCCACTCGGGGATGGGCACGCCGTTGTTGGCCTTGAGCTTGCGGAGGTACCACGGCTGCTGGAGGAGAACGGTGACGCCGGCGATGAGCTGGCCAGTGATCATGCCGAAGAAGGTGAGACCTGACTGGCCCGCGCCGAAGCCGTGAACGCCGCGGAAGACGAAGGGGTAGGCGGTGAGGAAGAGGTAGAGCAGGCCGTAGATGAAGGCCATGTAGACGGACAAGGCGGTGACGATGGGCTCGCCAAAGAGGAGGCGCATGGGGCGGGAAAAGTTCTTGTTGACGAGCTCCTTAAAGTCGATTTCGATTTCCTCCTGCTTGGCGTGGATGCCCCAGTTGCGGGTGCGGCGGCGCAGCTCCGAGGCCTTGCTGACGAGGATGACGGGCGGGTACGTTTCCTCGAGGAAGAAGAGGTCGAGGAAGAAGGCGAGGAAGCCCATGAAGGAGGGGATGTACTCGGTCCAGCGCCAGCCGAGGTGCGACTCGACGATGAAGCCGCCGATAAAGGGCGCCAGGAGTGGGCCGGTGAAGACGGCCATGGAGAAGACGGTGATGGCGGTGCCGCGGGTGCGGTTGTCAAACATGTCGGAGAAGACAGCGGCGACGACGGCCAGGGGGCACGCGCCGAAAAAGCCGGCGAAGAAGCGGCATATCAAGATGGTCTGGAGGTCCTTGGCGACGGCGCAGCTGATTGTGAAGATGGAGAAGCCAAACATGGAGAGGACGAGGGGTAGTCGGCGGCCCCTCAGCTCGGAAAGGGGCGCCCAGAGTGTTGGGCCGAAGGCGAAGCCAAGGACGTAAAAGGAGACGCCGAGGGTGCCGACAGTCGCGGAGACGTTGTATTCTGTCGCGATGACTTGCGTCGCTGCTGAAAAGATACTCGAGGTGAAAGCCGACGTCATCGTGGTGTAGCCAAGCATTGCGGCTGTAAGCAACCTGCGAGCCAAGACATGTCAGTCACCAGCGCCCCCTAGCCATATTTCACCGAAACTCGACAATTGGCATTGGCGAACTTACTTCTTCTTAATCGGCCAGTTCTGCGCGTGCAGAGGATCTTCAGGGCCATCAAATTCCACAACGTAGTCCTCCTGCTCCGGCAAAGGTGGCGGGTACGGCTTGCCTGCGCCCATGGCCGGCAGAGGCCTCCTCGACTCCCTGCTCTTGATGCTGCGGCCGACGGTGTTGGAGTGCTGGCTGCGGGCAGTGGCAATGCGGCTCAGGGCCGTCGGGTGACGCTCGAGGTCATTTTGGGTCGAGACGCGGCTGATGCCGGTGCCGGTGCGATACGCGGCGGTGCGGTCGCCCGTGTGCGAGGCCGTGGATGAGGAGGTTGAGGAAGAGGAGGCGGAGAGGACCCGTTCGATCTCGTGGCTTTCGCGGCCGTGGTAGCGGTTTGGAGAGGCGGCGCGCTCGGCGTCCGCGATTTCGCGGTCGACTTCGTCCATTGCCATTGTTGGACGAGGTCGCTATGTGCGGGCTGGGTGTTGATTTGGATGTTGTTTTGAGATGCTGATGCTGGCTATAGATGGTTCAACAAAGTGAAGAACGGATCAGGGTGTCTCGCGACAGATTGGGCAGTATGTATATAACGCCAATGGCTAGAGACTTTTCTTGGGCGCGGAGAATGGGAGCAAAGAGCTCATGCAATGGTGCGTTGTGCTGACAGGTAGCTTGGAGCTATTGTGAAGGCGGCGCGCCGAGCTAGCTACGTCAATCTAGTGTAATGTGGAATAAAGGGTCGGTGATATGATGTAGGGCCGTCTCCCGATGCAATGTAAGCGCCAGTCAGATTCGGGGGAGCTCTAGATCGGAGACAATTGCAGGAAGTGCTCGTGGATGTATTCGCAGTGGGGGGTATGACTGGAGATGCTAGATACGCGATCGGACAAGTTGGGTGGTCCCTTCGTCTTATGAACAATGAATTTGTCTGGGCGTTGTCTGAAGATCCAGAGATATATGAGAGGGATGGGGGGAAGGCGAAAGATCGGTTCAGATGAAGAAGCAGTGTATTAGTGAGGAAGTGGGTTCGAGGTTGTGAGAGAGTGGGTTAGGAAGCGGACTATAGATGCGCAAAGGCCGAGGGCGAAGTACTATGTATGGAGATAGTCACATAGGAAGACGGAGCAAAACGAGGATGGAGAAGAAAAAAAATCAGATTTGTCAAGTCAGGTATGAATGACTCTGTTCTCAGCTGATGGATGGGAGCCGGTACATCTCCCGGGTGACCAAGCCAAGGGGGAAAGAATGTCGGGTGCGAGTACTTGAATACCACAATACCTGGGTCGGTACGGTAAGGTAGCAAATGGGGTCGGCAAAGTCCCACTTGGGGAGGCCTAAAGAAAGAGGGATCCATGGAAAATCCACGGGCGCAACATGCCTGCTGAGATTTCCTTCTTTGCTGTGCAAGTTTTGCTTGCGCGCCCATTGCCCATACAAAAACTTCGGCTAGGAGTTCGGCATCACAAAAAGAAAAGCGCGAACGACACGAGCCCGAGTGGGAAGAAGGGTGTGGCCCAGGCACACACGCCGCACACTGCAGAAAGGAGGAAAGACAACCTGGAATGTGGGCCCGGACGGGGCCGGAGGCGGTAGCCGGCACTGCAACCTGGGAATTCTCTACTTCTTGGTGGTGATGGAACCCAGCCGAGGGATGGGCAAGGTGGGGTTCCCATCTTGGCCTTTTTGGTTTGTCAGTGTCGCAGCTTTTTTTCTTCTCTCCTTCTATGCAGCCGTTCGTACCTTACCCTTCCTTGACCCGATCCTGCACGATCGATAGGGCCCAGGGAGGCAGTGTTGTTACAAATTCGACATGTTGCACGATCTTTCTTACAAATGCGGTTCGTTCTTAGTCACTTACCAAAGTTTAATGTACCTATAGACAGACGCATACATGCAAGCAGCAAAACAGAGAATGAGAGGAGACCATGGATTAGACTTCCGTCATCCAATAAGGCTACCAACTTCAATCCATCCGGGAAGGAACACTCAATCGAACTTTTCGCAGAGTTTCTGCACACCCACAGTCCTCCGGATGGCTCGAGCAGAGCACTACCGACCTTACTCCGTAGAGTACACAGCAAATCAGAGTTTGCCATGATCTTCCTCAACCGCGCCCTAAACCATCAAGCCAATTAACTAGAGTTTTTGCTAACCGGTCGGATCCGACGAAAAAAATCATGGGACATACGCAGGAGGAGAAAGGTTAACACCGGGTATGATGTCACTGGGGCTGGACAGTCTGGACTTAAGCCTATCCGAAGGCGCGGTGCCTCCGAGAGAGAGAGGAATGGCGACGGTTGTATCCGTACGGTAAGAAAGGAAAATTGTCTATCACGGTAATGATTGGCTCCACCTAAGGTAGTGTCAATTCGTTACCAATTGTCAAGAGTTCACATTCCCGTCACCCATTGACATATTCTCTCGCTATTCTCCCCCCCCTTCGGCCCCGCGCCTTTTCGGAACCATCCTATGCACTGCTTTAGTCATCAGCCTTAAACGTCACCTTGCGTCTGCCACTTTTTCCCTGCAGCACTGACTAGACAAAACGTGCACAAACGCCACGGCATCCCCGGCCGTGTGCATCCAACTGTTCGGCGTCTGTCGGTGTCTAGAACGCCGTATGGCTACCTTCATCGACGTTGTCGACGTCGCGCGTGGGATACTTGGAAATTCCACGAGAAAACGCTGCAAGACGGTCACAGGATAAAAATCATAGAATGGGCAGCAACCACACACATGAAATAATCACAATAAAAAGAAAACCCTAGCCAACCACAAAAAGGAAGGGGAATAACGGATTTACGGGGAGATTACATGTCCCCTTCAGGCTTCAGGATGATGATCGTGGGTCCTGACTCCCTACATCCACCCGATCTATCTCATTTTCAACACAAGCTGACAAGTTCATCCACAATTTTCCACGGGCCGCGGTCTTCGGCCGTTATTGTAGACCCTCTCGCCGAATGCCCAACCCAGAGCGACAGCCCAATGCCGCTTCTTGCCGCCTCCTAAGTTTCCGCCCTCCAAAGCTCCTTCAGTGACAGTCCAGGGCAGGAAGAAATAAGAGGGTAAAAAATATCCCGAACGAGCTGGTTTCTCCACTCACACTTGGCAGTCGACGCAACGATCAAAGCGTTCCAGAAAGGTCTAGAATGCTTCATCGCCCCTCCCTTTCTATCCGTACCTACTTTACTGTAGGTAATCTACGGAGTACATCTGAATTTTCCTTCTAGCCATACCGATCTAATTAGTATCCGTACAGCAAAGATCATTGTAGTGTAATTGGCTGTTTTGATTCGCTATTGTCATCTAAGATATGTAAAATACCAGGGCACATCCCACCCCTCTAGGTAGAAAAAATCAAGGATCCCCATATGCACAATTGCACACCATGGGCACCATGCAGCATGCCAGGGGGTCGCCGGCAATTCGAGGCTATCGTCGGACGCCCCATCCGTTCTCTAGCAGATTCGTCGCCTCCTCGAGACTCAACCCCGACGTCTCGGGGTAGATGCGCCAGATGAGCCCGTACCCAACTAGACACACGAGCGCGTAGAGCACAAATGTCCACGATGGGCTCAGAGCGTCCATGAGTGGGAGGAACGTCAGGCCGACGACGAAATTGGCGCCCCAGTTGGTCGCCGTCGAGACGCCGCTGCCAATCGACCGTACCGCGAGCGGGAACAGCTCGCTCTGCATCCAGGGGACGTTGCCCAGACCCAGCGCGTACGCCGCGACGTAGCCCATGATGCTGACGAGGATCAGCACCGCCGCGCCCCTGTCCGTGCCCGCTCCCTCGCCGGTACCGCCCTCCGAGGCTGCCGCCGTTTCGGGCCGCAGGTCGACAAAGGAGAAGCCGTATGCCGAGAGCATCAGGCCCGCAATCATAAACGGCAGGGAGTAGAGCAGGATCTTGCGTCGGCCGATGCGGTCGATGAGGCACAGCGCCGCGACCGTGAAGATGAAGTTTGTGACGGCGACGCTCATGGCGGTGAGGGTGGGCGTGCCGAACCCCACCATCTTGAAAATGGTCGCCGAGAAATACATGAGCGAGTTGAAACCGCACAGTTGCTGGAGGCCCTGGAGCAGGCAGGTGATGACCAGCGCGCGCTTGTTTCTCCCGACGGAGAACAGCTCCTGCCAGCCTCCCCACCACTCCATGCGCGGCGAACCCTCACGCCTCATGACCTCCCTCTCCTCCCTGATCTCAATCTCAATCTCCTTGATGACCGCCTCGGCGTTCCTCATGCCGCCGACCGTATTTCCCAGCACCCTCTCGACGACCTTCTTGGCCTTGAGCGACTGGCCCACCATAACGAGCCAGCGCGGGGACTCGGGCATGAGGGCGAGGATCGAGCACTGCAGCGCCGCGGGGAGCGCCCCGAGACCGACCATCCAGCGCCACCCCGTCGACTGGTCACCGTACTCGGCGAACGCCCAGCCGATGATGTAGGCGACTACCTGACCCAGCGTGATGAAAAGGACGTTCATCGTCACGAGCCGGCCGCGGTGGCTAGCGGGCGCCAGCTCGGCGATGTACAGGGGCACGACGAAGCTGGCGGCGCCGACAGCCAGGCCGACGATGGATCGCCCAATGACCATGGAGGTGACGGTGCCGGCCCAGGCCTGCATCAGGGCGCCGAGGATGAAGAGGATGTCGGCGACGAAGATGACGCGCTTGCGGCCCAGCGCGTCGGCGACGATGGAGGAAAAGGGGGAGACGAGAAGGGCGAAGAGGGCGGTGCTGGAAGTGATGATGGACTTGTCGAATGTCGTTAGGACTCGGTTCGATAGGGAGGTGTCGATCTTGACGAGCGTTGCTGATATTACGCCCGTATCATCTGCGCAAAGGGGTTTAGCATTTGCCTATTCTTCTTGTCTCATGAACGGTAGAATTGGGGGGGCGCCGAGACTCACATCCAAAGAGCAATCCACTGATGCCGGCAGCAAATGTGAGAAGCCATACGAAAAGACTCGGGCCCGATTGGCGTGCATGCTTCATGGACGCTGGTAGCACATCGGCCTCCTCTTCCGCGTCCCGGTAGTCAAGCTCGTCGTCTCGGTCCTGTCGGCCGGCCATCAGCGGAGCATCGATTGAGTCGGGCATTTTGGCGGTAGATCCACGCCAAAAAGGTTAGTGTTTGGGGGTGTGCGTGTGTGTCCTGTCTGTCGGGTCTTTATTTTATCATTAAACCTGTCGCAAAGTGTCGAAGAGAATGCAAAGGAGAATCTGAAAATGCCTTTCAAGAGGCCATGCTGCGGAGTGCGTCTCGGCACCGTCGGTCGAAGGCGAATGGAGGATGGGAGGCGTAAAAGGGTAGGTGATGGCGATGCTCCGAGATTCCCTAACAGCGGGATGCCAGCCACGTTACGTGTTTAGAGTTGAGATGTCGTAGCCTCAAGTCCTCCCTGGGTCCGGAAGCTTGGGGCTTTGCGGGGCACTTTGTCACCCGGGCCCCATGCACCCGCCAACTGTTTCGGGGATACTTTGGTGGTATATGTGATGCGGGCACCGTGACAAAGTATCATCTTATCTCACGGGCCAGGCGGGGAGGGCCGCATCTATCGCCCGAACCAGTCAGCTTCAACACTCCGCGAATCCGAAACTCGGCAGCTGTTCACCGCCCTCCACCGCGAAGCACTGATCATTTGCGCAGCGGAATGAGGAGCCGCTCAGACGTCGTCATTTTTGGGATAACCGAGTGAGTCTCTTGGAGTGCTGTGGCTTTGTGTGGGGGTTGTTATAGATACCAGGTTCTGTAAAGGGGAAATTGCGACAATTTCAATTCAGAAAATGAAGCTGGTGTAGGACGGCGGAGCTGGGACTGCGAAAGGGACCTTGGACAGGACTCATGACCAGACCAGGGCCCATAACTCTAGATTTTGGATTAAACGCAGAGTTGCAAAGTTTCAACGTTGGTTTGTCGCCGTGCCCTTTGCTCGGCAGACACATCCGCAACCTGGGACGAGTCGAGATGTAGGCAAGTAAGGTCTATAGGAAACGTGCTTTACGTACCTTTGATGTACTCAGATGGCGCAAAATTAAGTGGAGGTCACCTTTGGCTCTTCGATAGTTAGGTAGATGGATAGGTATCTCAATCCTATATGCGCCGCTTCAAATGTTCAGATGTTCGCTTCAAGGAAGCCGAGCAAACCTCCGTAACTCCGTCGCAATGTCAACCTTAGTACGGAGTATGCTGCTTTGCAATCATTAATCATTGAGGTGTGATCCGAAGTTTCAACTTCAGATCAACACGGTTCTCCGGACTTCTTCTGCACGCTTGGCCATTTCGGGTGACCGAAGAGTTGCTGTTGCTGTTGCTGGATAAGTACCCACCGCAGCCAATAGATAGTGAGCTCGAGTACACGAGGATGTTGTACATTGAGTCCTTGATCGTGAGACCTTGGCTTCAGAAGTAGCTTTGAGTTTCACAGATCTCGACAACCGTCTTTGGTCCATGATAGAGTATTTCTCACTCAATCTCATAATGTAAACATCTAATCGATTGTGTAGCGCGATAAGGCACGTCATGTCGCGTGGGTTTTGCGACCTTTGTGGTATGGACCGAACGGCTTGCCGGTGACACACTCACCATCACCAGCGCCCGTTTCTTTCGTTTTCCAAGACTTGCGGCGGGCCAATAGAGGTGTGATCGAGAGAGTCGACTTTTTTTTTTTTTTGGTGGCTTTCGTTGGAGCCCCGCCAAGCGAGCGACCAAGTCTTTGCTTGGCTAGAGGTAGCATGGCGCACCTCTGAGTTGCTCGTACATGAATGAAGCATCTCGCTGAAATGTTAAGAAGATATGCTCTCTTCTTATTAGATCCTAGTCCCTTTGGAATCTGTGTTGAGTTTGCGAGGCATGGCTGTATCGACACTGAGCCCCGGTAAAACTTTCAGGCCCGGCCTAGCCCTTGGCCTTGAGAGCAACAGACTCCGAGGCTGATTGCTGGACTGCTAGTGCAAGAAATGGGCACCTTGCAGCATGCGAGGTAATAAGGAAGCTTGGGTCGGCCATAGGCAGTCACCGCAGGGTACATTAAACTCTCGGGCTACATGTACGGATACTCGTTGCAACTCATTAGTTTGTCAGATGTCAGATGAGGATGGTGCAGGGAGAGACGTTTGCGGGCCTAGCTCTGCGGGCGCGAAAGAGTCTCGCCCGGATCCTTGAGTGGACACAATCTATTCGTAGGAACGCCGGTAACCTATTTTTAAGGTACACAGAGAGTGCTTTTGTGCGTCCCGCCAAGGCAACGGTTTGCTGGGCAATGAAAGGTGAACACGAGCAAGAGTTCGTGGACTGATTCAATCATCGTGAAGAGAGAAATGACAGCCTGTAAAGCAAGCGTAGACATAGGGCAAATGTCGAGTAATCCGGGGGATCGCCACTAGGGTGAGCGTCGACGAGCATGTGGAAGAGCATACATGTAGTCTCCAGTCGCCAGTGAAAGGGTCGTAGTAAGTGAAGTGAGTGTGGGAGGGCAATGAGTGCGTCGATCTTGGTATTCCAGGCTGTTGTCCAATTCTGTTTCCTGAATTGAACATCTCTTATATCGAGTGAGAGGAGAAGTCGAGATGGCTCAAAAGCGGGCCCAGGGCCACTCCGAGAGCCTGGGACAGATCTGGCGATCGTGATTACCAATAACTGTCAAGCGCCAACTCGGCTCAGTCCCATCCATGTCAGGCCGCTGTCGCGATATGAGTGAGTGCTCTTGTCTTCTGGAGGAGATATCCAGCAATTCCGGCTTCCTTTACATAAGGTCCAAGGTGCCCTAAGCCAGTATGGCTGGCTGGAGGTAAGCGAAGTACCGATACTTTCGTCCCCCTCCCGCTGAGTTGAGGAACGCACGCGGAGCAAGTCCGACCCCACCACTGCATTCCAGCTCGCACCTTCCATTGTGACCTTGCAGCAAGAGCAGCAGCAGCAGCAGCTTCCGTCTGGACCTCCCCCCGCCGCTCCCACCCTTCCTTCCATTCCTCTTCCCGTCTCGCGAGCCGACCTCCACTCTCTCCACTGACACCGGCCGGCGGACGTCAAGAGCCTGGCACTCCGACTCTCATCCTGGCAATTCACTTCTGCATCACAATCCTTCGCTACCGACCGCAACTTGGACACCAGTCATGTCATCTCTCCCGCTTCAGCATCCAATCAAGCAAGCCTAGAGACACTCGATGGTTATCAAACGAACATGGTACCGCCGGGTGAATCGTGATGAGCAGAGGTCGGGGGCATGCTCATGCTCATGCTGATACTCCAATAGAGAATCTGCACTTCGCCTGCCTTGTTGCCCGCAACGTCTCTCCTGGTGCAGCAGAATATCCGTACACTACCTTGCGGATATACGGGCACTTTCTCGATAACAACACCGCAGAACGACTCCTTCAACAGCTCGTGTGCTGCCCCGGAATCTGCTGTGATCAGACATGGCATGGCACCATGCAGGGTTTAGCCAAGACAGCGAGTATCCAAGCGCCTGGTGCACTCGAGCTTCTACGACCAAAATGCCCAAAAAAGCATACCCAAAACGGCACACTACGACCCTCCCGTGCCTCCCTCTACACTGACCATTGATCTCTGTGTCCCAACCCGTCCAGTATTATTCGACAGTCGCCGATCGATGGAACCTCCTGTTGGTGCCGGGGAGCCTAATTGAACCGGGGGCTCGCGCAGGAGAGTGTGTGGGTTGAAGGAATCAGTTGGGAAATCCTGGCTCGCGGCCTGCTTCTTGCCTGGCAATGAGCCAGCCTGCCGGTGCCCACCGGTTGTACCGCCGCCCTCCCGGCGGCCAGACTTTGAAAACGCCCGCTCGTCTGCGCAGTGCAGTGCTCCTATTTGTCTGTTGGCTCCCCGAAGCCTGTTCACGGAGTCTGCGAGCATATTTCCCCTCCAAGACAGGTCAGGTCAGGTCACGTACGGAGCATACCGTACGCCCTATCGAATTCCTGCCATCCTCGCTTCTTGTCGCGCAACGATGTATGATACTGCCCATCTTTCAAGGCGGACGCAGCGACCGCATCCAAGCCACGAACACGTCTGAAGCTCAACATTGGAAAAAGATATACTCCCAGAGTGGGGGTCTTTCTCGTCGACCCCTACCAACTGCAGTACGTCCTTGGGGATACCCCACCTTCGCCCACGCTGTACGCTGCGAGCCATGACGTTGGCCAGTAACCCCTGATAGAGGGGTCCCCCTCAGGGTCTCGAGTACGAGCCTACGATATGCGAGCCTGCGAGGTGCGAGGTGCGAGAGTCAGGGAGCGAGCTGGCTGCGCGATGACCTGATGCGACGAGCATCGTTGATGTCGCGTGCATTCAACATACATTCAGTCGACGCCAACGCACGCCAAGAATGCCTTCATTGTTCACCCGCACGGCATGGGGGATCGGCCACGATGCGCTGTGGACGAAGCAGTGTAACAGCAAGAAAAGGCAAGCCCCCGTCCAGCAAGTGCTGACTTGCAATGTACGATACCATGCACCCCGGGTGCGTGCGGCATCCCGCCAGCGAACTTGAAAAGCGTGCCTGTCAGGCTGCCAGAGCGAATTTGGCGCTTTTTGCCGAATAGACGACGGGCCAAGGTTAACTAACTAATACAGAAGAGATGGCTACTGATCCGTATCATATGGGACAACCATCACTCTCGGACTCGAAGGTTTTCTTATCTCGCCGCCAGACCGGCCAATGAGCTTACCACGTCATGCGAGCCACAAGCTCAGAGTTCCCCATCACGAGAGTGCCGGCAAAGTAAACGCAACTTTAGGAGAGTCAGGGCCAGGGGAGATATCTCACCGGGCACCTCGACGGGCACCTCGAATGTACCATCACCGTCTACAATGGCCACGGCAGCGGCAGGCTTATGAGTAGGGGACAGGGTTCGGGTGCTTCGTACAAGTACAGGTACAGGTACAAGCCGTCCCGCAGACCTCGTTCCCCCCCTTCTCCAACTGGAAGACGCAGACGGGGCGAGGGCACGCGAGAATGAGACTGATGGCTCATGCAACCGCGCTTGCGCCCGCAAGCCGTACGCCGGGGCCTTCTTCGCCTTCTGTTACTAGTCTGTTGCCAACCTTGCCCCCGCTATGCCGCCCGCTGCGTCCCCAAAGGCAAAAGCCAAAAACGCCCCATCCTGGGTGTGTGGACTTGCTGATACTGGGCAATTGTAGACGAGTGTTGGGGCCCCATTTGCCCATTGAGAACGGGGACCGAAGTACCTCTGCTTACGTCTTTGCGAGATGCGGTACAAGGGCTGCCGCGAAAGCCAAAGGTAAGGGTAAGCTGCCTTCTCTCTTTAACTGAGGGTGCCCAAACATGGAAGCAGACGTGGACGGACGGACTCGACATGGAACTGACCACCAACCCGACACTTCCTCTGACCCCATGAAAATAATTCCGTTCCCGTCCAGTACCAATCTGATCTGCTTCGTCTCAAACATAAACCTCACACACTCCCAATAATCTCTTTTTGCTGGACCTATTTTTGCAGCTCGCGGCTCTCAGCTCTCAGCTTTCAGCTCCCACATCCCGACCTCCGGCTGCTTCTCCCCCCCCAGAAACGGGCTCTGAGGCACGCGGTAATGCAGCCTGTATCGCCAGCGTCCTAGACGGCAGGCACGTCACCGCATTTCAGGGGGCCAGCAACTGCGCGAAGCAACCCAGGACACGCCAAAAAAAAACCCTCCAAGTGGAACATCGAGCCCGTGAGCCAGCTATACGCGGCTGACTCGACGTCTCCGCAAGGCTGAACAGCCCTCACGAGACCAACCTCTGGATTTCTGGACAACGGGCACCATGGGTCAGTGGTGGGATGCATCAAAGATTGACGCTACTGTCACGAGACAGTTCGTCTGTCAGTACCTCTTACCAGAGGAGATTGAGCGCCTTAGCCAGCCACTAGCTTTTGGTGATGGTTTGACGGATGAGACGTATTGGGACTGGATCAACAACAAGGCCAAGCGCATCTTCTTGATTCTCGTCGACCTCAAGATCCCAGATCAGATCTTCGGTATCGTCGACGACTCATGGGACGACCATGACCTGCCCATATCTTCCGAGCATGTCGAGCGGCTTAGGTTGACGGCTCAAAGGGACGACAAGATTGAGCGCAAGTTTTTTTCTCGCCAGTTCACCTATCTGCTGAAGCCCTTCCAACGAGGCGACCACGTCGTCTTTAACGAGTACGAAATTGTTCCTCTCGAGATCATCGAGCGCAGACCGGCGGGGAATACCTCAGTAGACAAGGTCGTCCTCCCCAACTGTCCCGGTACAGTCTTTTACCGACGCCGCATCCCACTCGGGAACGGGTTCGGCCAGCTCTCCAAAGGCGAGTTCGTCGAGATCATCAATAGCATCAGGGGGATCCAGAATGACCACTTGGTATCGTATTACGCTTCATACACGCAGATCGGAGCGGCATACGTCCTCTTCACACCTGCTACCGACTCCAACCTGAAGTCTTTCTTTGGCAATACGCCATCCACCTTTAAGAATCTGTCAAAGAAGGAGCGGAGACGGACGATTATGAACTGGATCCTTTGTCTTGCTGACACCCTCGCCTACCTTCATAGTAGAAGGCTATGCCACGGGAACATCAAACCTTCATCTATACTCTTCACCAGTCAGCTCCACATCTTTTACTCGGATTTCACGAGACTAAACGCCGAGGTTTTAGCCGGTTACACGGACAAGAATTCGTTTGACCGGGAGTCATACGACTACGCAGCCCCGGAACAATGGTTTCGCCCGACAGGCGGTCCAACGAGTCCTTTGGGTCGTATGGCGACGATGGCTATATCGACGTCTCCGGAGACGCACACCAACTTCTCCATCCCAAGGAGTGATAACCCGGGTAGCCCAAATGCGATGCTGAACACGCCCAACCCACATCTGAACCCGCAAGCCGCCGACATCTTCTCGCTTGGCTGTGTCATCTTGGACCTGATGAGCTTCCTCGTCAAAAAGACAACAAAAAGTTTTGCCGCACACCGTGCTGCCAAACATAAGACCCCCGGTCGTGGTGGTGCTGTGTTGGATTCGTCATTTCATAAGAACCTTGGACAGGTCGAGTCCTGGATGTCGACACTAGCAAAGGAGGCGTCAAAGAAGGTCTCCGAATCCGATGGAGGCCTCGTGTTCCGAGGCATCGTACCCTTAATGCACATTGTTGCCCGTATGCTGTCGGCGAATCCGATGGATCGACCCTCAGCTGCGGAGGTGCAAACACAAGTGTACCAGTTGTTGACCAAATACTGCGACATTAAGGAGCCTCACTGTGTTCATCAATACGGCGGCTGGGACTTTGGCATGTCGCACTTGCGCATACAGCCCATCAGCCCCAATGCCGAACTCATGCCGCAGCCTATCCGACAGAACTCAATACCGCAACTGCCGCGACGTGGCAGTGAGAGCATTGGAAGCATCAGTCCGAGAGGGTTGTCCCATTCGAGAACGAACAGCAGCGGCGGTATGTCGAATAATAGCGGGATGAGTAGTGCGGCAAGCAGCGATCAAGACCGAGACCTCGGGCCCGGGTTCACTGCTATTCGGAACATCCGGGTACCGCCGGTACGATCGCCCGGGCCGTGGGACTCGAGCCCCGGTGTCCAGGGCGGACGTAGCGACCAAGCTCCGGTGTATTGAGACACGGCGCCTCGACGCGAAGCCCGAATGTGTGGGCGAGGTACAACAGCTCATGAGCGATATTCAAACTTTTTTTTCCCCATTGTGTTGGCGCGGTCCCGATATCGATACCACACACCATACCGCCTGGGGTTTTGCATCAGAATCTTAATATGAGATAGAGAAGTGCGGGGAATGCGCGCTCGAATGGTCATGACACGAGATGTTTTGATGGTGATTTCTTTTTTTACTCTCGTCTTTGTTGCTCAGCGATACCTCTGCCGCAATTGCCCATCGCAAATGGGTCTGCATACAAAGCAAGCCCAATCATAGTCGAAAAAAAGAGAGGCCGAAATAGGAATGAAGATTCGATATTGAAATCATATACCCGTACATCTTTGTAATTGTCGAATGGTCCAATGGTGCGGGTTCCGAGCCGAGCCATGAACAGCGAGAGCCAAGGTGCTATAGGGAGGGCGGGGGCAAAAGATGGAGAAAAGAATGAATAGCGCGGGGATGGGAAACGACCGCGAGCGAGGGAGGGGACGAAGTGGTCCCTTTTTGTACGTAAGGAGCTTGCTAGCAATAGCTTTGCCCATCAATAGGGTAAATTCCGCTGATTGAATGGGCGAGAAATGGCATTATTCGTGCCACTGGTTACGTGATGGCCGTGAATTCGTCGAATGGGCAGTTTACATGACAAACGGAATTCCAAAGAGGCTTTTTTCCAGCAGGGGGGGTCTCACGGGCTGTGAGGAGGAGCGCGAGGAGTACTGTGTAAGGTAGGTAAGCGCGTAGGCGTGGTAAGGTACTAGGTTTTGAAGTGAGGCTTTCTCCCACCTTAATCCTTTTGGGGATGTTGGGGGCGATGGCGGCGGCGGCGTGCCCACGAGCTGCTGCTGCAACACTACAAAGTACGGTACTGGCTTTAACAGCAAATTGCAATGAGGTGGCTCATGTAGGTAGCAGCCTGGCACGGTCGTTGGTTCGTCTGTGGACCCCCTGAAGGACGAGAAATTTATGCAATGGGTTGATGGGAATTTCCAAGTGCTCTGTCTAAGGTATTCCGGGTACTACGAGGTGCACTGCTGCTCCTGCTCCTGCTCCTGCTCCTGCTGCTGACGCAGCTCATCCCTGCGAGGCGGATGAACCCCGCGTTTTGAAAGAGGGAAACTCAAAAGACAAACACATGCGGGGGACATTGAGTAAATGCTTTTTGACGGTTGAAATGACATGACGACCGGTTCTTTATGGGACGGCAAGGTGCCTAGTTATTCGTACAGATTAGGGTTCGGTTGTGTTCGGGTGGAATGCCACATGGTTTCTCCTGAACCTGGTATTGAGGTTTGGTGTTGTTCATGAGCTTGGGCATGATGCTCATGTGCTGCTCGCCGAGTTTGGGTTCACAGGTCGACCTACGGACATCTTGTGTGTGACTCGGTTTGTACGAACATGTTTACGTTTGTGCCTCCTTCTTTCTGTTGTTTACTTCGAAGCTTGTCTGGTCGTGTTTATTTTGTATCAACCTCCACGGAAAGGTCGTTTCCGAGTTTTTGATACAAGTTGAAGCCTGATGTCATTGACAAGTTCTCCGGGATGAACTAGGCCGAGAGGTCTTGACCACTCGACGCTGCTTGCGAGATTCGGTTAGACGTTGGGAATACATTTACTTCTTGGTAGAGACTGGCTAGGGAACTCAATGGTCCCGATTTACATAGCTGCGGTGAGCTGCCGAGAGAGATGAATCACGGGGAAGGGGGAAGCGCGCTCAATGCAATTGTTTCTTGACGGCAATGAAATCATGTACCTACCTGCATTGAGTCTATCTGAACTGATTCTTTCTGCCCTGTTTTCTGTTCAACGAAGAGTAGCGTCCCGTATGGTGACCATCTCTCACGGTTGGGTGAAGGGATTCGATGTCATGAGAGAAGTTTGGAAATGCTAGGTAAGTCCGTTTTGGCCTCGAGTGCCACCAGATTTAGGAGGATCTTCATGTTCTTACATAGACTTTAGGTAGCAGCGCTAAATTGCGACAAGTTCAGCACAACTTTCTGGAGAAGAAGGGAAACGCGTTTGCCTCAAGTCTGGCTCTATCATGGTCGTGCACATACGGGTGGTGATTCTGATGTTCTAGGTTCTCGGAAGTCGATCTGTTCTCCCGGACTAGTCACTCTAATGGTTAATTATAGCGGCTGAGAGATGCAGAAAGAACTTATTCATGCTCCAGTTGTTCAAGGTTGACACACAGTGATGATGTCAGATCTGATGTCCTCGTTAAATCTAGGCTGTCGGCTTGTATATAACTTAGAAGGTCGTCCATCTATCTCATGAGAATTACGCCAGATTCCTTGCATATGGAGATTATATATCACCGAAGAGGCTTTACAGGTCTTTACATACAATAAATTCCTGTTGTTAGTCCAGTCTCCTGTGGACTTGTACTTCTCGGGTATCTAGTTACACTTGTGAGATACGCGTTCTATAACCTTTCCAGAAGGACCGAATACAATCCCGCCTGCCAGATCAAATGACTATTCGTTACAATCGTAAGAGGGGATCCTTGGAACGGACGGCATGGGAAGAGAATGCTGCTAGAGACCCAACCCAATCAGCCTATCCAAAGACGACATGTCTGTATTCGACCCCGAACTCCGTCTTCGACACGACCGGCAAGATCGAAACATGGTGACTACTTGAACCAATCTGTTTCACGCCAGCGTGGGGCTCGTCATCTTCCGATATCAAAATTCACAAAGATCTCATCATGCGGCTGTTATATCTGTTGATGTATCAAGAAGTGAGCCGTCTGTTGCTCCTCGCGACAGCGTAAGTAATACACCCATGAGAGGGTTTCAGTTCCCGATCATGAGCTCAGCTTGCTATATGACGCCGTGAGAAGTTTTTCTCTTCAAATTCCAGTCTCTCACGCGGCGAAGCATTCAACAGTTATAGCAAGTGAACCCTTCTTGGCTTGGTTCTGCCCAACGTTCATTCCGGACGTACGATGGCGGGTCTTCGACGACGTCAACATCCTCGACAGACCCCTTTGAGTGGTTCTCTGGCAAGCATTGCTTGTTGATGAGCGAAAAGTAAACATTCGCCCCGATAGACAGTATGATGATCTACAAGAGAAAATCGGTGAAGGTTGCTCCGTGGAAGACATACTCTTAGCCCCGTCTAGCTACCTCATCATCTAGATCATGCTATAAACTTCCTTGGAAATTCCGGCCCACTGCCGTTGATGGATACTCATGCGAACACCGTAAGGGCCCTCGAGAAAGTGGTAACATCTTACTTTACTGTCTTCTTCAATGTCAAGATAGCGGAGTTGCACGAAAGGTAGAGGGAATGAGCGGTTGGCACAAAGAGTTTTCTCCGAAACTGGCCCGTTCGAGGTGAGACTTGTCCAAATCTGACCTGCTGGGGCAGGCGGTTGTTCTGGTCTCCTCAGTTCACAATTCATTGCTACCCAATGAGTTTTTGGTGGTACAGGAGGAGCATGCCTACGACTCCTGGCTTGTTCAGAGAGCTCTACTGTTCTCCTTGGTTCATCGTTGCCGCGGAGTCTCATAGAGAGGATCAAAATAATGAAGACACCGCAAGGCTGCTGAAGGAATCCCTCCATCGTAGGGTTCTTGAGGCGGCGGATGTCCAGGAATCTTTAACTTTCCATAAAGAATCCATGAGGGAACGCTTGTAGGTCGAGTTGACGGAGCAGCGCATATTTCGGACAACGTCGAAGCGAGAAAAGGTGACGGAACACCCAATAAGCAGGTTCATTGCCTTCTAGAATTGAGGTAGAAGGGGATATGTCATCGTTGATATCTATGTAAGAACACCTAGGACAGTCATCGACAAATTCCATCGCAAAAGCAGACCGGTCAATGCTGACCGTTCAAGGTTCATAGTCACACGAGCTGATCAGTAGCTTTCCTCTGCAACTGGGCTCATCTCAATGTCTGTCACATCTGTACTCGATGTACGATCTGAAAAGAGGAAGCGCCAGGTAAAGTTCACACCGTGCCATGACTGAGAACTTCGACGGACCTACACCGTACAGTACGGGCGGTTGATGCACAATCGCCAAGTCTGCGATGAATCTGTACCCGCCCTCCCTGCGGACTAGGAGAAACCAAAGATCGGTACACTTTAGACATCTGCCCTAACCTTGTTCAATGTCTCTAGAACTGTTTTAAAGTGCCCTTCCGAGGTCCAATATATGAAAATAAGAGACCTTACGGCAAGGGCCGACAGCGGCAGAGAAGGGATAACGACCAGTGCTTTTCCGTCAACTACGAACCAGAACCACGTTGCACAGGCGTCACATCTTCTCCCTGGCGACCTACTCAAGACGAACGAAGAAAAAAAAGTTCAAGGCCACAGCCGGGAACCACCCCAAATAACTCTGCTGCGACCACTTGGTGGCTTTGCGGGAAGCAGACGTCAACCCCCGTTTCGCGTTGCCGCTGAACCAGGGGAGGGGCAGTTCGATGCTCGACTACCTAGGTGGGTAGGCAGACTCGCAAGTTGCAACCTCAGAGTTGCAGCTGGGATTCGTCGCTTGTTGGTGGGCATGGCATGGCATGCGGGGACCGGAGGTGGAGGTGGGTTGAGGATCTACTCCGTACCTCTCTGGAACATGCCGAATGCGCAGGCTTCCATGTTGCATTTGGGCGAGCGACACGGCGAGAGAGACATACCCGAGGTTTTTGCTTCGCATAGTGTGCTTGATGGCTGCATTTGGCTTCACCTTGGAAGGTGGCCGGGGAAAGGCGTGGCCGCCACGTCTTCGGGTCAACGCGCCGAAGCCGTCTCAAAACTGAACTCGTCGGTGTAGAACTGGCCGACTACGGTAGCTTAGCTCCCCGCACCATTGGCTTCTCTTGTCGTCTTTCTGGACGAGGTGCGAGGAGAAAAGCCAAGCGATTCGAGTGCCGAGCGATGGGATGGGATTCTGAGAGGCTAACCTAGCCTTATTCTGGAAGTGAGGTGTTACTGCCCTTATCTTCGCCCAAACCGGGAGAGCAGATCGCCCATCGTTTTTTTGATGGGCGCGCGGCGTTTGCTTGGCAACTGGTTTGCGCGTTAGACCCTTACTATTCCCCGCTGGCCTCGTTGTCTGCCCATCAGATGCTGATGGCTCTCAAGTGTCGAGCAGCAACACCCCGCCTTCGTCAATCTGTACGGAAACTCCGTATGGGTACTTGAGCTGCCAATAACTTTCACGGATACCGCGGAGGCAGGCGGGGGAAACTCAGGTTGAGCTTGTTGATGGAGCGACGAGGGGGTTTCCTTTCATGTTTCAGCCCATGCAGAGTGCCGGCCAGAAGGGAGCTTTTGTGCTGCTTGCAAACAAATGTTCTGACAACTTTCCAAACGAGATGGAAAGGCCATGGTGTGATTATCGACAGTGGTATCAAATGCATGTCTCACTGAGACGGTCAGTTGCTGGAGCCTCGTCGCCATGGCAGATTTCTTCATCGACAAACCCATTTTATCGCCGCGATACAAACAAGAAAGCTCCTATGGGCTTCGCATTGCTTTATTTCGTCGTGTTGTCATTGTTGGATGAGCAACACGCGGCGGGGTGCGCCGCAAGTGAATGCAAACGTTTACACTTGATGCAGCTGACAGCCCATTGCATCAACTCTCTGCGGCATGCCACCTTCTTCAATGCTACGACGCACCACTTGCGACGGGCAATGGCAGAGAAGATGCGGCCAAGAGGCTCCTCGGAGGGATCCAACGACGGATTCGCCCAGGATGTCAAGGTGCCGTAATGCAACGAAGCTGACACCTGGGTCCACAGGTGACATCAATTCGCTCTCTTTTTGCTGCGGACTCTCTCCCTGACTCCCTGCTCTTCAGATCAGTGGGCTCGCGGTCAAGGTGTTCCTCGAACGAAACGGAAGCCCGAGTTTTCACATCTTTTTTTGCAGTGGCCGTTGCAACCCTCGCCGGATAAGGTCCACAAGCAGTGAACGGGACCGGGGGTTAAGCTTACCCTGGTTCGTGTCAACGATTGCCTGACTGCAGGGCCAAGAGGGATTTTCAATGAGACGCTGCGATCAGAGTGTTGCGTCATACTCATTATCCGGAAGCCATTATTACTAGGCCACCTTTTCCTGCCGTGTAGCCGCCCTCGACTTTGGGGGCTGTTGAATACACCACGAACAGGAAATGAAGACGGGAAAAAGGCCAATTTCCAGCCGCACCCTGTTGGATGACCATCGCTAATCTGGAGAGGTATCCCCGCAAGGTGGTCTAGGCAAGCCGGCGAAGAAGCAGAGGACATTAAGCAAGTAAATCGCGTCGAGGCTAGCCGTGGTGAGCTTTGGGGGGGGGGGGCAGGACGGAGCTTTCGCCGTTGCGTCGAAAGCTTGATGGGCAAGGACCAGCTTAATCCCTGGCACAAGTCGTCGCAATTGGTAAGAGGCATCCAACTTGAAGATGGCAGAGGCGAGGCCAGGCATTGTGGCGAGTTGAATGCCTCGCTGTCGCCGTCCTCGTTCGTCGTTGGCTGCGTTCTGCCGGAGCACTAAATCTCTGGCTGACAGCCTAGTATTAGCAGCCACCCATCAGCCAGAATAGCTCGGTCCGTTTCCCGGGTGCCCGACTCGTGTTCGAGTGGACGTGTGGCTACGCGAGGCTAGTGAGAGGCGACGAAAAGTGGCGGGCTATTTTATCAGATTGGGACAGCAAAGAAGCTGGTCTGGTTGGGCAGGCGTCAAAGACGGCGTGGCTTCGGGTGGATGGCGCCATGTTGTTTGTAGCCGTGGGGGCAAAAGAAAGAAACGACGGCCAAGTTTGCTTTTGTGTCTTCATTGTCTGTAGTCTGGAGATTGAAACAAGGGCAGAGAGTCTAGGAGTAGTACCCGCAACTCCGTGCCGACCTTGTGAGGTTATTTCCCTGATCGATTGAGTGAGGGGATATGCTTGTGTATCTGTAATTGTTGTGGACTCTGGAGGGCGGAGAGCGGGAGGGATCGAAGGATTCCGATGAGAATCATCAGCCCTGGAGGAGAGATGTCATAGCTGTCAACCAAGACCAAGAAAAGACGCGTCGGCGTCTTGTAAACTCAGCCTGCTTACTGGGTGACTCCTCCTCTGGTGTTGCGTCTTGCATCACCCACCCGCGTTGCCCCCAATGAGGCCGACCAACGCCGCCGGTCTCTCTGCAGCAGGCAGTCCATGTCGAGTCGGTTGTGTGTCGAGTGAGAAAGGCCAGGGTGTTGAGGCCAGTCAGAGTCAAGACTTTTGTGACTCTGGAGCCTCTGGACCACTCTTGGGCCGGGCGACAATCAAGATAGGCCGTCTTCACCCCTGGCCCGCCGCCAATGGCACAACATGGCGCACCTCCATTGATCCAGACCCATGCAGTCGGCCTTGTTGCTTCAAGCTTGATCTCCTGGTTCGTTTTTTTTTTTCCCTCGTTGCGCACCTAACGCACCCCTGCCGCCGTCGTTTCCCACCCTAGACCGGGCTCCGTGGCTCCTTGCTAGCACCAGAGCGAGCTCCAAGCTTCTCGTCCTAGGCAGTTTTCTCATCCGTTTGGTACTCCACGTGTGTGGAGAGGTGGGATGGGATTCCAAAAAGAGCAAGAGAGGAACGTTGTTACTTGTAAGAACGCCAGCAGGGGTAAAGAAAAGAGAGGGAAAAAACTGCAGTCTGCAGGGCCTTGTTGTTCGGAGTGTCTCCCGTGTTGAGCTGCAGTAGCAAAGCTGGAACAATAAAATCGATAGCTTCCCTCCCCATCCCCCAAGCAAGGCGTTCCCGTCATCCTGAGGTGAGGCTGTTGCTTATCCACGATATTCGACGCCAGGCAAAGTCTCTTTCCTTCCACCTCGTCTGACGGCCTTCAACACGGTTGCTGCCCTGTTTGAATCTTTCTGTCATTTTCGCCAAGAACGGACGTTGTTTGCGGAGTGAGAGTGTCGCCTTGTACGACGTTGTAATCGCGAGAGAAGGAATTGGTTGCGGTTGGTGCAGGACGAGTACTCGACCAGATCGAAGGAAGGAACACGACAACTTGGGAAGACCTGCAAAAAAGAGGCAACCACGGCCAACAGTCATTACTTTCTCCGCCTGGCAAAAACACCTGCTCAGTTCAGCATCCGCCCTACTGAGGTGTCCCTCGCCATTAGTTCGAAATCTTTCGTCGACACGAGCTACAGCCAACAACTCTCGATCCTCAACATCATCAACAGACTCTTGGTCGTATTTCTTTCTTCTTCTTGGCTTTCTTGGGAACCGCAGCACTAAGGCATCAGCATTCTCACCATTCGTCGCATCCTCACCCATTGCTGTATTTGCTAGTTGAAGCTTATCAGAAGGATTTTCTTGCGATTACTCCTTCATCATGCGAGTCTCCAAGCTCGTCTCGGCATTATTGCTTGGCACTGCCGCAGCCCTTGCACCAATCGAGATTGTAGGCAGTAAATTCTTCGACGAGAGCGGCAAGCAATGGTTCATGAAAGGTACGCCAATCATCCACTGCATTTCTGGCTAGAATCCTTGGGACTGACGCAATCACAGGCATCGCATACCAACTGACACCAGGTTAGCCCAGTCTGTCTGAATGCACACTTACAAAGTCCGCTGTCTAACACAAAAGCTCGTCCAGATGACCCACTGGTTGATACTGATCAATGCACCCGCGACGCCAACCTCATGAAGACGCTGGGTACCAACGCAATCCGCGTTTACCACGTCGATTCCAGTGCAAATCATGACGGGTGCATGTCTGCCTTTGACAAGGCCGGCATATACACCCTCATCGACTTGGACACCTTTGACTCGTACATTCTTCCTGTTGGTGCCCCCCTGTTCTGTCCTATATCCAGCTCGCGTGCTTTGGCTTACAAGAGGTACAGAATACTCCCTACTGGAACGAGACGCAGTTCAACGCGTACGCCAAAGTAATGGACAACTTTGCGAAATACGACAACGTTCTCGGCTTCTTCATTGGCAATGAGATCATTGCACTTCCCACTCAGTCCCAGGTCGCCCCTTTCATGAAGGCTGCCGCACGAGACATGAAGGCCTACCGCGACAAGAAGGGTTATCGCAAGATTCCCGTCGGCTACTCCGCGGCAGATATCGCTGAGTTGCGGCCCATGCTCCAGGACTACCTGACCTGTGGCGGAAAGCCAGAGGACAACATTGACTTTTTTGGACTCAACTCGTACGAGTGGTGCGACCCAAACACGTACGAGACCTCGGGATACACAAACCTGCAAGCCATGGCCGAGAAGTTTCCTGTGCCCATCTTCTTCACGGAAACGGGATGCATCACAGGTCAAGGCCCGCGTACATGGGACGACCAGAACGCCATCTTCAGCCAGCCCATGGTTAATGACTGGAGTGGAGCCATGGTTTACGAATGGATTTACGAGGAGAACCGATATGGCATTGTGTCATACGGACCCGAAGTCTCCAAGACTATCACCGCTGACGACGTGTACGATGGCTTTACCCGCAAGGGCACTCCAACCCCCAGAGCCCCAGAGTTCCAGAATCTGCAAGCCAAATGGGCCACCATCACTCCTTCAGGAGTCGCGAAATCCAACTACAATCCGACAAGCGTCTCTACCCGCGATTGTCCCAAAGCCACGGGGGGTTGGTTGGTGGACGGGAACGTCCGTCTGCCTACTCTCGGAGAGACGTTCAAGGGCAGCTTTTCTTCGAGCCCGACAGGATCAGTGACTTCGGGCTCAAGCACCAGCGCTTCCGCAGCGCCCACACAATCCGCTGAGTCCTCGGCACCCGAGAGACCTTCGGGATCTGGCACCAAGCAAATCGCCGGTATGGCTGTTGGATTGGTTGGTGTCATGATCTTCTTCACTGTGTGGATGTAATTGGTCACGAAAATTTTTCTTCTTCTGTACATTTTGTGCATTCACTATTACGACGGATTGGATTATGGATTATACCCCTTTTGCGAATACACGGAAGCTTCGTATTGAAGCAGGGCATTTTTCAAGGCGTTGATGGCAAGAGGACGAGCGTACGGAGACTCGTTTCTAGACTTGCAAATGGTTTGGTCAACTTTGCTCCATATTTGCTGAGTCAAAAGGGTGGTCTTCCAGGAGGGAGAATCGTCACCAAGGATTCCTCGAAAGTCGTTTCCTTGGAGAAGATGACGATGGAGATGGATTAATTAATAATACCCTGTCAGAGGACAACATGGAGAGGCCCTCCTAGGAGACCTTGAGTTACGATGATGGCAAGAGCCTCTCCGAATACAATAGACACCAATTTTCGATGTAAACGCCCGTTTCCTTCCACACATGTTGACGTTCTGCTGTCGGCGGACTTACATCCATTGCAACTGCCTTGACGAGCTGCTGCTATACCATCTGCTGCGGGAAATCAATTTGCAATCTGTCGCCCCTGCGACTACCATAAAGCTTTCATTCTCAAGAGGAAGGAGAGTCTGGTGGTCTCAGAATTCAGACTGAGGAAGCCTCTCTGAAACTGACCTCCGTCATGGGAATCTTCGCATCTTCCACTCGGCATTGCACTATCATCTAGGCCGTTTGAGCTAACGAAGTACGCCATATCTCAATCATCAACATCCTTCAACGAACAACATTCCCCAAGAAATCAACGGACTCCAACTTTCAACCAGCAGCATCGGTATCGGCACCATGCCCTGCTTCTTCTTTCAGTATGGCAACCCTCCTCCCGAGACTACTCACAGGCACGCTCCCAGAGAAATGACGCATCACGAACCCGACCATCATCATAAAGCGGCCAAATCACACGTCCGTGCCGTCCACTTGCCGAGATGGTTCACTTTCAGGAATTTCGTCTATCTCGTGATCGCAATCTGGACGATCATTGGCACTGTCTTCATAGCGGACTACATACGAACCCAGACAGGGTACCAAGCACTCTTTGATCATTCTGTACAAGGTTCTTCGCCAGATCCTACGGTTGATGGTGATTACCGACCAAAGGTATGGGTTCCATTGTCATTGTTAGTTATAATAGTAGAGAGGACTTGTGCTAATGTTTGTCTTGCGTCCAAGTACACACATCGAGCCACAACATCTGGAAGGCCTTTCATGAGAAGCTCGATGGCCATGGATGCACGTACTAGCATGGCTGGATCCGATCACGCGACTCTGCAAACCATGTTGCTTGCTATTGCCGGCACAAGTCTCGTCCTTCTGGAATTACTCTACGAGTCTATCTGGATTGGACATCAAGATGTACGTCAGATCTAGAAAGGGGAAATTACAGCATCGCTGACGTCGGGCGATTCACGATCGATGAGACCATCTCCCCCACGCGACAAATCGGCCCAGTTCTGCTTCGCTGGGAGGACGAACTCCTTAGACAAAATAGTATATCTTAGAGCACCGCGAGGAGCACTACCCCCGGGCAGCGACGCGGAGGGAACGGTAGCTAGATACTAGAGGTCCTTGATGACGCGGGATGATCTGAATAACTCGGTTCTTTTGGTTAGGCTTACTGAGGAACTTCTCGGAAGCTCGCTCTTCCATCATGGCATTGAAGTATTTCATGCTGCCGAGCACAGCTTTCAAGCGCTTGCGTGAAAATACATAGCACAACAGCGTGGCTTCGTGGAATAGACTTACAGCAACGACAATGCTGCTTCATTTCTTCTTCCGTTCCAGGCAGCCGCGTGGCGTACTCGGCGACAGCTTCTCACTTCACGTGTTTGAGAAGCTGATGCTATAGGGGCTGGGATAGGCTGCAGAGGCTCGATAGGAGGGGTTATAGACCGGGGAGCTACTTACCCAATTTGGATATGCCTGGTTTGAGCGTCCGTCGATGTTTGAACATCACGGCAGGACAACAAACAGGAGAGACCAGGGGGACAAAGTGTGGCTGAGATCCTGGATCTCTGGAGCCAGTCGCAATCTTCGATCTGGGAAAGAGGGCAGGTAGGATCGATGATGGTTTGGTGATTTCCTGGTTCGCATCTCTGTTTGGTGGGTGGCCTCATGTCAGACGGGCTGTCACATTCACTTCTATCTTGTGGCACGGACTCCATTTTGTAGATCGAGGAGGGGTTTCGTTATGGACGGGCACGACGAGCAGTCTTATCCGGTTATACTGGTAGTATAGTTGAAGGCGTGTGTACACGTGTACGTGTCGATGGGTCTGAATCTCTGTTGTTCTGCGATGATCCAAGATGGGAGGTGTCATCTTGGGCTTAGTGCTTGGTGTTAAGAGAAGTTGACAGGTTGGTTGGTGGGTGTAGACTTGGGAGAGAGAGGGAGCCTGTCAAACTATTTTCATGCTGACTTGTCCCAGGCGAGACTGTGACCGATCGTTGCCCTTGGCTTGATCGAAATACACGAATACATAGGCTGGGTGGTTTTGACTGCGCAGTCGCTCATCTCAGTTGAGCAGGGTGTGATGAAAGTGAGGTCCGAAGGAAAGATTTTGAGCCCTCACACCAAAGACGGCGGCAGTTACGGACGAGGCTCTTGTTTTTTTGTTCTTTTCTTTTGGACCAGACTCTAATCACGGGCTTGATTAGTCTGTAGCTGTGTTGAGGTATAGATACTTTCTGCTATTGAGACTTGGACGTAACGTTATTAGCGATATGTGAGGTTCGGTATCGTATTACAGGCTGAGTATGGGATAGCCGGGACGTTTCACGTTTGGGAACACTGGGGATCGTTGTCGGTCGTTCGGTCGGTGGAAGCCTTGGTCGGGACCAGAGGTTTCTGCCAAAACCTGACAAGAGATGGAAAGAAAGTAAAATCCGTGTGTGTGTACCTTACTTGACATGTTGCTGGAACGGGAGAGTTTGGAAGATGAGGCGACCCGGTTTTTCGTCCTGTTTTGGGGCACCGTTTCGGCAGACCGGGGGAATCAAGAGGTCCACGACGAACAAGAAAGGCACATAGTTTTTGGACTGACTTGTTGACTTGTCCTTGACTGAAGCTTGTGCGCCCCCTTCATCCCCTCGTCGGGACGGTGTGAGGTGATGAGATTGTGGCTGCGGGTTTTGGAGAGAGGAAAAGATTAGACAAAAGTTTTTTTGCAAACCCTTGCCTAAAAAGGCAATTGGATGTAAGAGTTATCGAGTTTCTCTAACTACCAAAGGTATCCATACGAAGCACAGCTAGACAGCCGTGGATCCGAGGGTTATGGGACGTTGCTCAATGTCCGAGCACAAGGGAAAACGGATCGGCGACTCTTTTTTAAATTCTTCTTTCCTTTTAATCTCATGATTTTCCTTACCACCCCTCCCCCCTCCGTGCCCGCTTGGACACAGGCAGGCCACGCATGTTGGGCGATCTGATCACCGGCTCTGCGACTGCAACCCACGTAACTTACTCATGTACGAAGTGTCTTCTTTACCTATCTGTCTTCCTTTGCTGGTGGTCAAAGAGAATATGAGAAGGGGGAAAAAACAAAAACATACAACACCAGGGATTCGCTGATCGTCACCGACTCAACTACTGGTCTGGCCCTCATCGGCTTGTCTATGGGAGAGCGGACGGGATCCCGAATTTTCCGATGGGTATGGTCGTATGTGCTTGTTTGGGGAAGGGGATTTCACTATGTTTGGTGAGAGTGGGCATGACTTCTTGGTGGTGATGGCAGTTTGATTGCATGAGGCTCACGCTATGCCCCAAGCTCGCGGTCAACTCTATGTAGCATTTATAGAAGAGCAAGCAAAGGTCTGAATACCGCAAGAGCCTCAAACTTCCCTCATTTTGTGGCCGCAATGATAAAGTCCTCTTTACCCCGATTCCATCGGGCCTAGATTCAAAGTACAGCTACCGCCGGAAGTCTGGCATAATCTCCGACGCCGTTGTCAGTAAACCTTCAGAGAGGTCGGGAATTGGTGCTCATCACCTCACCTAGTGCATTGATGCTAAGGCAAGTATGTAAATGGGTAATTGGCACCTCTTTTCCGCCTCTCACATAATTCGCAAGAGCTTCGTTAATTACACTCGACATGCATACTTTACAATCCTCCTCGCAGCTTTCCTTCGTCCCTAAGCTGGGATGGATAGGCATGTATATCCTCTTCGCCCATATACGTCATCTCTAACTGCAGCTGTTAATTCTCATCAGGTCTGGGTTCCATGGGCCTTAATATGGCCTCCAACTTGCAAAAGTATCTATCCAAGAAGCAAGAGCCAAATCTTCGCTTTTACAATCGTACCGAGTCTCGTGGGGCACCTCTGAAGGAACTTGGTGGAACGCCATCAAACATCATCGATTTAGTGTCTGACTCGGACATTGTGTTCATGTCTTTGGCGGACGATTCAGCAGTGGCATCCGTGCTTAACACGATTCTCGAGGTTGATCATCTTGATAGCAAGATCATAGTGGATACCTCGACGATTCAACCTTCCTCTTCGGCGACGGCTAAATCTAGACTCCAAGAGAGAGGAGCAGACTATATCGCCTCGCCTGTTGTCGGTGCCAGTCCCCTTGCTGCTAGTGCACAGCTGTTGTGGATAATGGCTGGCAAGGAGACTTCCATTGATGTTGTGAGACCTTATGTTACCGGTGTCATGGGGAAGAGTATCATTCCCACGGGCGAAGACGTTCGTCAAGCGAGCTATTTGAAGGCTGCAGCGTAAGAAAACCCAGACATGAACATCTACCTTGAAAGAATAACAATCCTGATGGGAACTGAATATCTAGGAACTCTCTGTCGATAGGTATGGTTGAGGCGGTCGGTGTAGCTCATACTCTGGTTGAGAAAGCTGGATTGGGGGTCGAAACCGCGGAAGCGTTGATCAAGGAGCAGATTGGCCCGGTCGGATTGATGGTATCCAATCGACTGACCTCTGGGGCTTACATGCCTCCTCGAGGCGAGCGACCGTGGTCACCGGCTATCAATGGACTGGCAGCCGGAAGACAAGCCTTGAAGAGCGATCCTCAGCCGAGATTGCTGTCACTCGTCTTGCAGCAGTTAGAGGAAGCCGTAGAGTACGCCGAAGGAATTGATCGAGAAATCGATGCGTCTGCAATCTATGGGGTTATCAGAAAGGATGCGGGACTCTCTTTCGAGACGGAGCAGGTCAAAAAGAGGGACGGCGATATGTAAGCGATACCTAACGTATATATATCGTCGAAGGAGGGTATAATGTCACCTCAGTCTCCGCAGTATGGGCGGTGGCCTGATAGAACAGAACCTTTTTTTCCTAAATCTAAAGCATTTTGCGCATGTCAGTCGGTCGATCAATCCTACGGAATCCATCTGCCATGCGTTGGACTCGCAAGGTGCGTAGCCTCCAAAAAAAATCCCTTTGGGCAGTAATAATAGCATAAATCTGCAGAAGCCAGGCAAGCCGTCTGCCGAGCATACTTACAATACTGTAGACAGTAATATGCCGTGCTCGTCCAGCTGTTGTGATAACAGCATCAGCCGCAACACTAATCGACCCGGGATCGGCCAGCAAAAGACCCGCGGCTCATCCAATGATTGACCAGACAGGCCCAGGCTTCTTCTCGGCAAGTGCCCGGCTCTGCCGTGGAGACGACGGAGTCTTGGACCGGAGCTCTCACCTGTGAGGCTCTGAACAGGCATCTGACTCTCGTCTCACGCCCCCGGGGAGTGGGGTGAAGGGGAGACGGGACAGGATGAACTTTCTGAAACATAGCTTGATGCCACGCCGTGGAGCCAATCGGCGTATGGTTTTTGCCCTTGCCTGCGTCCGTTATTTTGTTCCCGACTCCAAACCAACTCCATCTCCCCGTCTCCCGCCACGGCTCCTTCGTGCTAGTGAATCAACCTCATCACCTTTCCCGCACGTTCCCTTGAAACAAGGCCAGCAGCCCCCTTCATGTCATGTGGGCTCCGGCTCTTTTTGACAAGGGACCGCGACGCTCTGGCCTCACTTTCTCGACGACACTATCGTATCCTCGTCGGGTTGTGCCGGCCCCAGCCCTCTTAGTATGAATACACAGGTAACAGGTTAACCCTCACCGGTAGTAAGAGTTAGATTGACCAAGGTCAACCAACGTCAGCCAAAAAGCAGATGGGCAGATGCAGGTGCCAAGTTGGATACAACACACCCCACGACAATCCGTGGAACCGCTGTCATGGGTCTCTGACCAGGGACATCCCAAGCTGACGCAGTAAACGCAGGGCATGCCACTGCAAGTGACAGTGCGGGAGGGAGGGCTGCCAATACCGTCGTTCCTTTCTATGCCTATTCAGGTTGGTTCGTTTCGTTGCTCGAACTGAGCTTACACGAGGGGACGAATCGAACGCTCCAGCATAGCAGCAAGTTTACCTCAGATCGAGTCAGAGTACGCTGGCTGGCCGTTCATTTTGTGACACTCTCTCGGATTTTTTTTTACACTCCTCCGCTGATTTGGTTGCTATATCATTCGTTCCCTCCAAGTGGGAATCGTACCCTATATTTGTCTATATCACGTCTCACTCGTGCCCGTTTCCCGGCATGCGAACCTCCCGGGGCTGGGCCTGGATTGCGCTCGCGACCTCCTGCCCTCTTTCTTCACCGTGCCGTCTCTTCCCCATGTCAAGTCTTGCGGACACATGACCCCCTTCCCGAGTCCCTAGAGCCCCGATACGCGAGGAGGATCATGAGGGAGAAGCGAAAGCAAGCAGGACAGAGGGATGCCCCGCCCTTGCCGGCATCCGCCGGACCTGATGCTTGTCTCCCCGTCAGCTTCTCTCAGTTCCTGCAGCTCGTGTTACGACTGCCAGCCCGTACTCGTAGCGTACAAGCCGCGAACAAGACATCATAAGCCGTGATGCGGGAACATGACCGCGAGGAAACCCAAGCCTGTCCACCTGTAGCACTTCCCGGCTGGGGAGCATGACAGGCCGCAGACAAGTTCAACCCGGGCACCCCCTCCCCCCCTCCATTACTTGCGCAAGATATCTACACCGCGTGGTTCTGTTGCATCGGTGGGTCGGTATTTAGACCCCTCTGCCACACATACACACAGGCACGCTGTTTCTCTATATTCCATGTTATTATCCTGGGGGCCGGGCCAAGTTCTCTTCCCGTGTCGGACGAAGCTGAGGCAGAGCGCGGCTGGGCTGCGGATGCGGCATGCAGGAACAGGCGGTCTGCCTCTCCTTCGTCCCGCTGCAGGCCTTGCGCACGGCACGTACCAAACGCAACATCTCGAAGCTAGTGTTTTGTTCTGTTGGATCCCCTGGTTTCCTCGTTTCCCTTCGTATTATACATAGGTGTGGCCAGCCCACCCGCCCTTCCGTAGCACACGCTCACCCACACACCCCCATATCGGATCCTCAAGAGGTCTGAGTGTCAGACTGGACAGAGACTCTATTTCGTAGCTCCAAGTTTTCTTTCTTTCTCGAGTCTTGAGCCTGTGGCTCATCCACCTCGTATTTCACGTCTACATGTTCCATTCACACGCACGAGTTGTAAGACCGTGAGCAACACAGTCAAGCGGCGTAAAAGAGTGGGAAGACATGTCGCTCAGATTCTATCAGACTCCCGGTCCGGAGCGGCCATGGCGCCCGCCGGTGATGGACGAGGACTGCCGGCGCTACCGCCGCCGAGCAAAGCGGACCGACAAGTGGATTCCGCCCCAACTTGCCTTTGAAGAAGTGATCAGGAATAACACGGAATCGGTGAGTGATATCTCCCTGCCAGCGCATGTGTATTCCAAGGGGACGACTGGAATTCAAGAATGACTCTGACTAACGGTCGGATGTCTTCAGCCGTGCTCACTAAACGACTTTGTGGACTATCTCGTCTACGTCGAGCAGGACGCGGAACCGCTGCAATTCTTCCTATGGTACTGCGGCTACGTCCACTCGTGGACGACTCTGGCGCCCGAGCAGCGTGCTCTTGCGCCGCGTTGGGATCCGGACCGCGGCAGGAAGCTCACTGCCAAGGAGAGGAGGGCCAAAAACTCGAGTAAAGTGAGCAACATTCTCGAGATGCTCGACGAGGACAGCAGCTACGCCCAGGCAAAAGCGGGAGGGAACCATACGCGGAACACATCTTCGGCAACAAACTTCTCTCACCCTAGAGCAACTGGTCTCAGAGACGGTGAAAAGGAAGAGGTGGAAGAGGGGACAGTTCCGCAAGGTAAGACCACCAAGTCGAATGCTTCATGACATGCTAGTCCCATCAGATATCACCGGATCTCGTTCTCATCACTTATACAAACCCAAACCCAAACCCAAACTCGCTAACATCTCTCCCTGCAGCACCAGCATCATCACAACCCTTCCGCGCAGACATCGACGCCATAACAAAACACTATATCCACGCCGACGCCCCGCGCCGCCTGAACCTTACAAAAGACGACCGCACCGCCGTTCTCAAAGCAACGTCCTCGACAACGCACCCCTCGGCCCTCCTCCCGGCCTTTGAAAAAGCAGAGGCCCTCCTGCGCGGCAAACTCCACCCGGACTTCATCCGCCACAGCATGGCCAACGCGAACCGCGCCGCAACGCACCTCCTCCGCCTCCTCGGACTCTTGCTGCTCACCCTAGGCCTCGGCCTCGACGTCACGCTCATCCTGTCCTCATTTTCGCGGTACTACCGCCTCCTCTCCACACCTCTACTCTTCTTCGGCCTCGCGATCCTCGTCGCGGCCCTCGACGGCGTCTCGCTATCCCTCCACCTCGCGCGCAGACGCCACGTTCGGCCGTGGGAGGTCCCGGACCTAGAAGCCGGCCGGGGCAACGGTGCAGGCATGTACAAGAACAAGAAGGAAAGGGTCCCCCACCGCCGCGCCGCGACGAGCGAGAGCGTCGCGGGCGCCGTCGACCCCCTCCGCAAACCCGCGCTCTCGACGCTCGGCGCGGAGAATTATCTGTCCTTCAAGGGTGAAGAGTGGGTTGCCGCGTACGAGCGCCGGTGGCTTTGGCGGCGCGTGTTTGAGCGCAGCCGGGCGAGCCGGAACAAGCACCTCCGGATCCTGCAGGACGGCGTCGTTGCGGGGGCGGTGTTGTGGGCTTCGTTGGCGACGATTGGGGTTGGTGTTGGGTCGGTTTTTATACCCTCGTATCATTTGTTTTGAGTAGGGTTTAATGGATGGATTCATTGGCGGGAGGCATTTACGTTGAGAGGTACACTTACACTTATACCATGGGTTCATGACAGTCTTTTCTGGAGTTTTTGTGTGGAAGCACAATGGGCGGGTGCCCGGCGATTCAAGCATTAGATATGCGGATCTGCGACATCGTATAATACAATATCAAGATTTTAATACTGGAACTTTATGACCTACACTGTCATGAATAACCGCTAATTCGTCCCACATGTGTACTCAAAGTAGAATAGGCAGGAGCGGAAGTGTTGAGAAATGTATTATGCTCCAAAACCCCTGCCCAGCCGACCCTTTTTATCTACACTGTAATCATAGAATGACGACGACCGTAGTTAACAAAGAGGGGGTCGTCAGCAGGAAGAAAAAACCAAAAACAGGTCAAAAAGACAAAAGCTCAGGTGCCTAGTCCGAGACTCGAACTAGACCACCTTACGAAACCCTCCATCTGCACTGGAGTGTACAGACTTCTCGAGATTTCATACCAAGTTCGTTACTAACGGACCAGGGCGTTATACCGCTCGACCATGGGGATCGATTGGGCTTGGTTGACGAAAGAGCGACCTCGAGTGAACATAGAGGCAAGGCAAGCGCTGAATCACTGGTGCCTTGGTTGGGTGGTCCGTTGTATATTCCACCTTGCGTATTCTACCACCAGTTTCTAAATCCCATGTCTAGGAGTACCACTCCAGGAAGGACCTCACGGGTCCAAAGGAAGGTATGGAGAGAGTGGTCGAATGCTCCAAAAGGTATCGGTATCTTTTTCCCTTCTTCTAAACCATGGCTCAAATAGGGATACTTTTTTTTCATGCTTTCTACATCTACCTTGCTTACGACTTGCCTGCCGCTTGTTGCTGCTGGTCGTAATAAAGCTCCTCTGCCGTTGTTATGCATTGCATATTCGCGCCGAGCTTGTTCATCGTCTCCAACCACTCGTCGTATCTAGGCGTCAGGTCAGTCTACAGCTTCCTGGGGTAATGGATCTGACAATCACTTACTCGTCAGAGTCGAATACGATACCGCCACCTAAGAACATCACAAGTCAGTATACGAAATATCTCACCACCCAAAAAAAGACTTCAAGAAAACACTGGATAGGGGGTCGGGATAGGGGGAGCAGCAACTCACCAGCTTGCAAATACGCCACACCATCCTTGACGAGCATCGTCCGCAACGCAATGCACGTGTCCATAGCACCCTCCACCTCCTCGCCCTTCTCATCAACGCCCCCGTACCCGAAATACCCGACCGCGCCCGCATAAATCCCCCTCTTCTCCTTCTCGAGCTCGGCAATCAGCTCCATGGCGCGCACCTTGGGGGCACCCGACACCGTGCCCGCGGGGAAAATGCTCCGAAAGGCGTCGAAGCGCGTCTGCCCGGCCCGCAGCACGCCCGAGACCTGCGAGACGAGGTGCTGGACGTGGCTGAACTTTTCGACGACCATGAGGTGGTCCACGCGCACCGTGTAGGGGTCACCGACGCGGTTGACGTCGTTGCGCGCCAGGTCGACGAGCATGACGTGCTCGGCGCGGTCTTTGAGGGAGCTGCGCAGCTCGTCGGCGAGGCGCTGGTCTTCCTCGGGCGTCTTGCCGCGTTTCACGGTGCCGGCGATGGGGTGGGTGATGACGCGCCCGGCCTCGGATTTGACGAGGAGTTCGGGGGAGGCGCCGACGATTTGGAAGTCTTTGCAGTTTACGTAGAACAGGTAGGGGGAAGGGTTCACCGTCCGGAGGTGGCGGTAGATGTTGAAGGGGTGGAGGGTGGTCGGGCGGGCGAAGCGCTGCGAGGGGACGGCCTGGATGATGTCGCCCTTTACGATGTGCTTCTTGAGCTCCGTGACGTGGAACTCGTAGCCCTGCTGGCCGACGTTGGAGGTGTACTCCTGGCCGAGCTTGATGGGCTGCTGTTCGGGGATGGGGATGTCGGGGCTGTTGAGGACGGCGACGAGCTCGTCAATGGTCTGCGTCGCCTTTTGGTACTCGGCCTCGAGCTGGGCCGCGTCCTCGGGGACGTGGAGGTAGGTGATGACCTTGAGGACGCCGTAGAAGCGGTCAAACGCGACAATGGTATCAAAGAGCATGAACAGAGACTCGGGGATCTGCAGGACGTCCTTCATGGGCCGCGCCGTCTTGGGCTCAAAGTAGCGCACGCAGTCGTAGCCCACGTAGCCGACGGCGCCGCCGGCCATGGGCGGGAGCTGCAAGCCCGGAACGTGGGCGACTACGTGCTGTGCCAGCTCGGCCTCGAGGGCCGGCAGGGGGTCGCACTCAGGGCCATGGCCGGGACCCGTGGCGAGGACTTTGCGGGGCCCGGCGCCGACGAAACTGTAGCGGCCGACTTGTTCTGTGGCGGCGCTCTCGAATAGGAAGGATAAGTCCGAATCCTTGTGGTGGGCCGAGACCTTGAGGTAGGCGGCGGACGGGGTGATGAGGTCGGAGGAGATTTGGCGGTAGACGGGGACGAGCGTGGGCTTCTTTGCGGCGTTGGTCGTGGCCGGGGAGGTGAGGATGGACCTGACCGTCTCGAGGGACGGTACGACTGCGCGCTGTGAGGCGGTATTGTTAGCTTTTGTGTGTCTTTTGACTTCTTGTAGCAGGCCGGCGGGAGGTCAATTGAAGAACTGGCAAGACTTACCGGTCCCGACATTCTGATCCGGTCCGTTGGCGAAGCTGGGAATATGTCGGTGAGTCGCTGCGTGGAGAGCAAGTTGGTGTGTTTGGTTTGTTGATCTGAGTCACCAGCATCCAAAAGATTGGACTTGTATTGAATTATTTAGCCTCCGATGCGTGGAGGGGTCACACATAGTCCAGGCAGGGTGGTAGGGTCCGATAACGCGGAATTTGGCTGCCGTTGCGCTTCGATAAGGTGAGAGACAAGGCGTTGCCATTAGTGGCACCTCCGCTGCGTGTGCGTCAAGGATCAGTGACACAACGGGACCCCACCGCCAGCCCATTGCTCCGCCAATCTGGTCTAGATCGATGACCTGAATGAGTAAGAGAGTCAAGACAGCTCACGTATCCCCGGTAAGGTATGGTAAATGAGTTCGGTCAGAAAGAAGACACGCCTTTGCAGGCGAGAATTCAGCTATAATTGATGATACCTTATTGCTGTACAAACATGAGCTGCGTTTTTGCTACATATAAATCAGTCACCATTCATCAAACCATTAGAGGACCAAGCTGACCGGCTGCCCCATTTCTTCCCGTCCCGCCTTACATTTCCTCGCGTTTTCTCTGATGGTACCTGGCCGGAAGAGAAGTTTTCAGCTCTCGACAGACAGCGCCTTGACGCCCACGAGCTTCGCCTCCTTGCCCTTCCCATCCGTCGTGACGAGCCAGTACTCCGTCCGGACACCGCCCTTTGGCACCTTGTAAACTCTAACGTCGTTGCCCTTGCCCGCCTTGCGGACCGCCTCAATGACGTCCTTGTAATCGCCGTTCGAGTCCCAGTCCACGGGGTCCAGGAGCTCCACGTCTGCGTTCTCGGCGTCGGGGTGATCGATAAGTTGCGCGAATTCGACTACACATGTCACATATTAGTCACTTTGTCTTGCAAACATCGCAGGCATATTTTCCCTCCCCTGGCGTGAAAAGGGCAGGAGGCAGGAGGCAGCAGGCACGGCACAACTCACCTTCGTCCGGCAAACCTTTGCCAGCCTCATCCCACTGCAGCGCGACGCCGACGAACGGCTCATCCGCGTCCGAGATGTACACTTTATCCTGCTTCAACACGTCCTGAATGGCCTTGGGCACCTCGACGCCCTTGTCTTGCGCCTTGAACTCCTTGCTCTCGCTGGTCGTGGTGGCGTGTCCCTCGTTGGGGTCCTGGTTCGCCTTGTCCAGGAACGCCGCGTAGTCTGCGTCGGACATTTTCAAGTGTGTATACGTCGAGAACGTGCTGGTGGCTATCTGACGAGGCGGGAGAACCTTGCTCGTGCTGCAGCTGCCTGGCGCAGTACTCAGCCGTCGTAGTACGAATGGGTTGCGCGGGATGGAGATTAACGTCGATGAGGAGAGGGTTCGTTGGCAGAGATTTCGATAGAGCGTTCGCGGGGTAGTGGTCTTCATTCCCTTCTTATGGGTTGCGGACGAGCTGAATAGCGTACTGAGGGGTGTTAAGGTCGCGAACTTGGTTCGCGGGAAGCTGCACGCCATGGTTGGGTACAGATAGAATGACGCAACGAGGGGCCGGCTAGCTACGCCTCACGTCGCTCCCGCTGGTCAGACCTTGCCGCCCCACCATCTTGGTATTGGCTGGCTGTCGATACTAAGCGCCCACATTTTTGAACGTATTTTGTACTCCGCACTGCAGCTGTTGCTACAGCTTCTACTTATCAATTGTCTTCCAAGTTGAGTACAATTGCAATCACATTTCACAAGCCACACGAGGGATTACAAGTGGGTTGGTCATCTAGGTATCATTGGTTTGACTTTTGAATTCTCGGCACTCATTTTAACCTCAAAGGTGTCCCAAACCATCCGAAAAGTAACGTGAACCCTCTACACCGATGCCATGACCATGATACAAAGAAATTTGATGAGAAGGAATTTACTGAGCAGCAAGGTCCTTCTTGAGGGTACCCTGGTACTGCTTCTTCTCCGCCGGCGTCTGGAAGGCGCCGTGTCCGAACTCGGACGAGGTATCGATCCACTTGAGGTCGATCTTCTCGAGGGCCTTTCTCGAGGTGTGGGTGAACATGGACTTGCGGAGAGTCATGACACGCTTCTTGGTACCGGGAATGGAGCCCTTGACCATGACGAAGTCGTTGTTGATCTCACCGTAGCGGACGAAGCCACCGAGGCTGAAAAATGTCAGTAACATTGCTATGAAATCAACACGTTAGAGCAGAAACGTACGGAGTGATGGTCTTCTTGGTGACATCGATCTCAGTGGAGGCGCTGTTGTCGGAACCGGCCTTGCCAATGCGGTAGACCTTGTGGTTGACGGAAGTACGGTGGTGGTATCCGTTCTGACCGGCACGGGCGACAGTCCACTGGACGTGGGAAGGATGCCAGGCACCGATACAGGCGACCTTACGCAGACCCTTGTGAGTCTTGCGGGGAAGCTTCTTGGTACCCCAACGGGCGGTGACACCCTCGAATCCGTGACCCTTGGTGACGGCGATGACATCGATCATCTCGTCCTGCTCGAAGATGGAGCCAACCTCGACGGGCTTCTCGAACAGACCGTAGCCGAAGTCGACCTTGTCGGCGACGGAGCCACCGTTGATCTGGATCTCCATGAGGTGGGCCTTCTTCTGCTTGATGGGGGTCTTGCGGGGCTGGGTGTGGGCGAGGACGCGGACGACGGTGCAGTACTTCTTGATGCGCTCGATCTCGCGGGTGATGGAGGCGCCAGAGTTCTCGGAGTGCTGCTTGGCGTACTTGGTGAAGGCCTTCTTCTTGGACTTGTACCAGTTCTTGTAGAAGCGGCGGCGGATCTCGTCGCTCAAGTGCTCAGCCCAGACGGTGGTGAGCGAGCGCAGGCCGCGGGGGGTCTCGATGTAGCCCACAAGACCAACAACGATCAACTATAGAGTTGTTAGCCATAGGCACAGAGCCAAGCGGGCTGCGTTGGTAGTACAGGTGGGGTATCAATGATGGAGACGGCCTCGACGACCTCCTTCTTGTTGGCCTTGGCACCGGGACGGTCGAGGTCGCGAACGATCGTGGTCATACCGGCCTTGTAGCCCATGGTGGCCGTCAGGTGGACGGGCTTCTTGGCATCATCCTTGGGGAAGCTGTGCAAGAAATTGCCATTGTCAGCCTCTGTCTTCACTTGGCCCAAGTCTCGAAAAAAATATTGCGGAAAGTGGTGAATAAAACTTACGACTTGACCTTTCCGCGGTGACGGGCAGCACGCTTGCGCGGCAGGTAGGCCAAAGACTGAGTAACGTTAGCCGAAGTTATAGTAATTGTCGAAATAGGTGTAACTGACGCCGTGTCTGGGTGCCTCGTACTTGCGGTGCGACATCTTGATGATTGACCTGGAGGTTAGTTGTCGGGTTCAATCGAGAGGAGTGACGATTGGGAAATTTCTCAAAGTCGGGATAGCTGAGGCTGCAAAAATGTCGTGTGGGCGGATTTCCTCCTGCCGGGACGCACCACCCTAATCACGTGAGCGCAATAGCGACGAAAAAAAATCACTTTCCGCACTTTTCCCTCCCGCCTGGTCCAAGCGTCTTTTCCGAGGTCCACAATCAGCCTGAATCTTCCATCAGTGGAGGTGTACTGTGTAGAGAGAAGGTACGTACCTGAGGACTGGATTGCATCCCACCAAGGAGCACGCCAAACACTTGAAGTCTCTGCCATTTGCACGATGCAGAACTTTCCTGAGAGTACACGTTCGTTCGCCCCTGTAAGGGGTCGATTGGTCTGGACAGGTGAAGCCAAATATGGTTTAATATTGTTTAGTCATTCAAGCAGTCTAGATTCACCACTACTTTTTCTCTTCATAAGCTACCGTAGTGCCTCAGGTAGACACACCAGCATCCCGTTGAAAGGGGATTCTGGAGATAGAACGAGGAACAGGAAGGAAATGGTATACACGATAAGAGAACACAGGATCCCTCAAGACAAATAAAACAAAGCAAACCACGTCAAAGCCGTTGATCCATTAAGTCGACTCAACCTTGGGAGTTGGCCCCATCAGGCCGTTGATGCTTGCGCTCGTAGGCGTCTTAGTCTCTCCCGACGCCGGAGCCGGGCCCGACCCGTTGGTAGTGGCGGCGGCGCCCTTTTTCTCATCCTCACCGCTATCGTCGTAGTCCTCATCAACGTCCATCTTTCTCGCTGCACGTTCGGGCTCGCTGGGCTGCGGAGGCCGGGGAGCAGGGGTGTGCTCAAGGGGCGGGCGCTCTTCAGCGGGGTACTCCTTGACGCCGGGAGCGGGCCCGGAAGCAGGCCCGGGTCCGTTCTGCGGTCCGTCATGGAGGATGTTCTGCATCGGCGCAGCAGCAGACTGCATCGGCGGGAGATGGTTGTTGGGCATAGGGTGGTTGGGTTGGTGGTGCGCGGCCTCTGACGGATGGTACCCGTCGTTGGCATGGCGCTGCTCCTCGCCCCTCCGAATGTCCTCTGCCCTTCTCTGGTCATCCGCTCTCCGCTGGTCTTCGGCACGGCGTTGATCCTCAAAACGGCGTGCCTCTGACGAGTTGCGGCGGTACTGGTCCCGGGGTCCCGGAGGAGTCGACGGGCGGCGAGGGCGAACGTCGTCGAGCCTGGCTCGGTTCTCGTCGTTGGCCGGTCGCTTGTGAGAGGACTCCTCCTCCCACTCACGCATGCGCTTGGGGCCCACAGAAGGAGGACGGTCATGCTCATTGCGCTGCGATGCAGGGTCTCCGGTGATCGAGCCCGGAGGAGGTGGAGGCGGGGCATTAGCCTCCATGGGTCCGGGGGTGGGGCCGTCAGGGTGATGGCTGTACGGCGGTGGCGGAGGAGGTTGGTGTTGGGGGTACGCCGACTTGGGGGAGGGCATGCGGTTGTCATGCATGGGCCTCTCGCCAGGCCGGGGACTGTTGGTGCCGCGGAAGTGAGGCGGCTGGCTAGGAGGGCCATTGGGGCCGACGTTCATAGGAGGCATCTGAGCAGAAGACGGCTGAGTGTAGTTGGGGTTGATGGTGCGCGGCGCAGACGTGGGAGGACCCTGAGGCTGCTGTTGCTGCTGAGGCGGCTGCGGCGGTCCTGCGTAGTGAGATGGCGGGCTAGCCATCCGACGAAGCGGCTCGGGATACGGCGGGCGACCACCATGTTGTTGCTGCTGCTGCTGTTGTTGTTGCTGCTGCTGCTCCTGTCTCGGGCTAGGCTGTCGCGGCATGGGGGGAGCTGGGCCACGGAACTCGCCACGCTGCTCATACGGGTTGGGTGGCTGAGGAGGAGGGTTGATGTCCGCAAGCCGACCCCAGCCGTTGCTTCCAGGACCGCCGGGTCCCGGAGGCGGAGGAGGCTGCTGTCCTTGCTGCTGCGACTGAGGAGCAGAGCTTCCCCACTGGGGAGCCGGAGGGCCGACCTGGTAAGCCTGGGGATGGACATCGGCAGGCTGGGGAGCGCTGGGAGGCTGTCCTCCGTTGGCGCCACCGTTTCTCAGCAACTGCAGACGAGCCTTGATGTGGGGGTTCTGAGGGTCAAGCTCTGCAGCGCGCTGGTAGGCGTCAAGCGCATCGCTGATCTGGTTGTTGCAAGATTCGTACTAAGTCGGTCAGTAACGTTGCCTTTTTTTCTTTTTTCCCAAGCTGTTCGATCTTGATAGGTTTTGCACTTACCAATGTGCCCAAGTCATACCAGACCTCGGAAATGAAGGGGTTGAGCCGGATGGCACGAGAGTACGCGTCGAGGGCATCGCGATATTGGTTGATCTGGTAGTACAGTACTCCGATAGAGCACCAGAAAGTCGGATTCCTTCCATCGCGGTAGACGGCCTGTTGGTAGGCTTCGTATGCCTTGGGATACTTTTGTTGAGACATGTAGCACCGACCAAGAAGGTACCAGCTTTGCGCGTCGCCTTGGTCGGCGGCAACGGACTTCTCCAAGAACTCGATAGCTCGCTCTTGGCTCTGGAAGCTGCTGCTCTGCTGATGATGAAGCCAGCCTAGCTGTTGCAGAACCTTTGCGTGACTAGGATCGCGTTCCAGAACTCTCTGGTACGCAGCCTTGGCACTGTCGTACTGATGCGGGCGTTAGTTGCGGTATTTGTCAATTGCCGACGAGGAGATACTTACATCCTTCTGCTGCTCGTGAACGTGGCCAATTTGGAACCAGATGTCCTCCTCGGTGAGAGGAGGGGGTGGGGAGTTGACGATGTACTTGAAGCACTCTAGACTCTGGCCGTACTTCTGCTGTTGCTTGTATATTATTCCGAGACGGAAGTAAATTTCGTTGGCCTTTTCGAAGTCGGGCTGCATTTGCATAACCTGAGAAAAGGCCTCTTCGGCATGCTCAAGAGAGCCGTATCTGTCGTAAAGGATACCAATGCCATACCATAGCTTGGGCTCCTGTGCTGTATTAGTATTTGAAGAACCCAGAGAGCCGGAGGCAGCGCTACTAACCCTGGGGCTCCTCAAGTTGACCAAGGCGGACTGATATGCGGCGTAGGCTTGCTGCAAGTCGTCCATCATAAGGTAGCAGTGACCTGTGAGCAGTTAGCACGAGTCGCGTTGGTTGAGCATAGGGCGGGGACTTGTTACGCACCCAGGCTGCCCCAGGCCTCGCCGTTGGTATTGTCGATTTTGAGTATTGCTTGCAGGTAGTCAACTGCCTTGTGAAACTCTTCGCGCGTTCGCAGGATCAAACTGATGGCATTCATGGCCGCGACCGACTGCGGGTTGGCTTGGAGGGCGCGATCGTAGGCCTTCATTGCCTCCTCGAGGTTACCAAGAAGCTCAGCAAAACTGCCTGCATCAATTGTTAGAACGAGCTGCGCGTATCAACGATCGCGATGCACCTACCAATCTGCATCCAGACAGCTTCGTTCATGAGGAGGATTTGTCGCGAAGGTGCATAGTTCTGCCCTTGCTGCATGCCCGGCGGCGGAGGGGGTCCAGGGGGGCCGCCGTGCTGCTGCCCCTGCATGGCCATGGTTGGCGAAGGGTGATGGTTCGCCATTGTGTTGGGAGTCGAGGCGTACTAGGTGTGCGCGTGCTCCTGTGAATGCGTCGATGGATTGTCTTGACGATCGCGCAAAGAGGCGCTAGATTCTACCAGCAACGACGTCGCAATTATAAAAGGTAGTTTTACTTGGAGAAAGATTAAAGACTAAAAGCGCGAGGCCATACAGTCTTTGGTCTTGTCTGTGGTGGTTGAGGAACAGCTCGCGGCTTCCAAGGGCGCGGGCTCAGTTGTTGCGACGAATCGAACGGATTGAGGTTCGACGTGCAACCGGTCAACGGGAGGCTGGGCGAGAAAGTCTGGAGCGGCGACACGCCAAAAAGCTACAGAAAAGCCAAACAAGAAGAGGATGATGATGAGGGTGATGGGGCAAGGGCGCAGAAAGCGCTCAAGACAAGACAATGATGATGTTTTGTGAGTAAAGAAGGGATGCGAGACCCGACAGCGATGGATCGAAGCGCCCCCGTTGTAGCTCAGGGCGAAGTTGGGGAATTGGAAAAGAAGGTGAGAGGGAAGTTGGGAGGCTGCGAGAATAGGTTCCATCACTCTCGCAAACTCACCTAACCCTCGGAAAGTACGTACTTTTTTACCCTTCCGTTCCTTTTCTTTTACTTTGGCGACGGCACGGGGTGCGGCAGAGCTGATCCATAGCGAGCGAAACGAGACGATGGGGACCAGGGGTGTGGATGGGTGTCTCATTAGGGTGCATGCTGCTGCCGGGGTGAAAGACGGGGCACGGATGGAGAACAAGCCAGCCCATCTCATCTGAAAAAGCAACTTGGCTAGCGTCCCTTTAGCTGGAGCCGATACCCACGGTGCCACACCCACGCTTCTTCCATCTTTCTCACGCTTCACCACCCGTGGGCGCTCACGCTCACGCCCACACGCCCAGCCCATCCATCCGTCCATCCATCCATCCATGCCCATGTTCTCCCCCCCCCCCCCGTCGTCCATAACCACGACCATGGCCACGTCCACGCCGTCTGCCAGGCCCAGGTACGGAGTGCGAATACAAAGTACTTCGTACCATACATACAGATTTCATGGAGGCGGGCGGCGGGCACTCCCACTGAACGCAATGTCGCCCCTCGTCCCTCCCTCCCTTCCCCTCCTCTATTCGTACGGATACTTCCCAAGTTGCCATGGGTCATGGCTACCTTACACTGAAGGCATCCATCATCCATCCACCCATCCATCCATCGGCCTCTTGGTTGCTTGCTTGCTTGGTGCTTGGCTCCTGCAGCTCCGAAATGGGGAGCAGAGAGGTGGATAACGTACCTTGGCGTATGGAGACGTCGACCTCACTGCGGAAATCTGTGGTAAAGATGTGGGTGCGGATGATTCCTCTGCGAGTCTAGCGAAACACATTTTGCAGACAGACCCGACCCCCTCCCCTTTTTTTTCTTTCTTCTCATTGCTACTGCAAAGTACGAGTCGGCAGCTCGACGCGCTTTGCTTCGTTTGTCATCAGATGCACCAAGACGTGAGATGGCCCCAAAACCCAGAGCCTGAGCCATGTGCCATGTGCTATAACAAAAGTAGTCCACCTCCAAGCTACCTGGCATTTCCGAGGTTAATTGCACAGGACACCGATGAGCCGCCCCTAGAAGGTATCGCGTGGTCGACTGTTGTTTAGACTCTCTCTCAAACTTGGTGGTGCGGCGGCTTTCAGTGGGACCCTCACCCAACTCACACGTCAAATCAACGAGAGGGCCAGACATGATGCCAAGGCATCGCCAAACTTTGCTCCCCAATGGTGTTGCAAGCTCATTGATAATCCGACAAAATCTGAGGCAAGCTTAAAAAAAAAAAAAAAAACCTGACAAGAAGGCCTCAAAACCGACTGTTACCGTCTGCCATCATATAAACGCACTCAGATGTGAGTGTCGCATTCTGCTGCGTAACGTGATACAGCCTTGGACCACGCTTCGCGAGGGTTGATGCTCTATTACACTATCACGTTTCTGCATTGTGTGCTAGAAAAGAGACACGGTGCGATTGGGGCATCTCAAAAACAGAGGAAGCGGACGGAACAAGTGCGCGGGTATCCTCCGTTTGGCGCTCATCTTTAGAGTCAACTACCTACCTTATTGTAGCTGCCCCCTCTGGCATGTCCAATCGAGGATCTACGGACAAGGAATGTCAGCGACCGTCCAGTTGGACATGCCATTCGCAGCCAGTTTGAAACAAGAGACAGCCATGTCGCATCGCATCGCGGCGCCATCCTCTCTGCTTTCTCCCAGTCACTGTGGCGGAAGAACACCGAGGGTATGGGTCTTGACGGGTTTGCCTGAGGCAAATGTTCAAGCCAGCTGCCAGCATGCGACATGGCACATAGCCATGGGTAATCAATCAGACAGCTCTCCAGTCATCCCGTTCGGACCATTTTGAATCGTGACCAACAAGCTTCTGACCATACTGCGTAATAAAGGTTGGCAAAGATTGATTTTGACGGGTACGCTGAAGATCAACCGAAACGACTGTCAGAGAAGGGAGCAAATTATCAGAAACAAAACAATAAAAGAAAGAGAGCGACGCACCGAAATAATAAAGATAATGGAATAATCCCCCCAGCAGAAAAGGGAGAAACGCTGTGGTTGAAGGCCGCCGCCGCTAAACTGCATTACGGCACATCCCACGTGTCTGGAGTTCCAGGAGGTCACCTCATCGTTCACCTCAGGTCAGGCCCAGGGAGGTTAATATTCACCGAAGGGTACGGATAGGTAGCCCTTCCCAGCCCTTCTCCGGGGAAGCGCCCCCTGAGAAGACGGGAGGTACCATCCATCCACCCACCCATCCATCAAACTCCGAGTCTGAGTCCGGCTCTGTGGTGCCACTGGTGTGTCTGGCCGCCCGGGCTGGCTGGCTGACTGAGCTGGGCTGGGCTGGGCTAGGCTGCGCCCAGGGCAGGTGAGTGCATGGCCGGCGACCCCCTCCCTCCTCTCCAAGCTCCAAGATCCTGATCGGGGGAGTGGATCGCACCGTCGAAGAAATGCCAGAAGCCAAAACCAACACAAGAAAAGACGAACTTTGAGTTTGGTTCATGTCATCGCTGCTACCGCTGCATCCATCCACTCAGGACGCCGATGTGACTTCATCCGTGCCGCAACTGCTCGCTAGTCAGTTGTAAATTACCTTACCTTTCCCGAGAGTTTCCCACTGCACCCTTCTCTTGCGCGGGCTGGTGTTCCTGTCGCTGGCGTTCTGGCTGGCATGCGGTCTTCTCCCGTCACACTTCAGGCACCACACTTGCATTCCTTATTCCTCGGCACCCTCCCCCGGTTGAGATCTTCGGTTTCAGCGCCTGATGATCGTGATGGGATGGGCTTGGTGGTTCGTCGGCTTCTTCGAAACCACCGTACCAAATGAACCTGTGGGCGAGCTATTTGGTGTGTTGTCTTTGTTTTCGTGTCGCACCAGACTTCGCAATCGTTGAATAAGCTCATACCCGCAATCTGCAGAGATCATGGCGGATCGGTGGTTGAGTCCAGCAGGAAAAGCTTCTCGATACGAAGCTATCGTCAGTTGGCGCCGCAGTGGCTGGGCCCCCTCACTTCTTCAGTTGGACCGGTTTGAGCAGGTGGTGCACGCACGCTGTTTTTCTCTCCTGCAGTGCGGTCCACACTACGTTAGCCAGCGGACAGAAATGACGGACTACTCGTAGACGTATCCGTAGGTAGTCGTACGCTATTGTGTACGCAGTAGTGTACAAGTAGTGTACAAGTAGTGCTCTTGTGAGCGTGTGGACCAAGCCGCAGATACAGGATACACACATGACGCGGGTGCACCTGTGGGCTCTGCTTGGGACCTGCAAATAGCTCGATGGGATCCGGTCGCCGCCGCCGCCATCGTCGCCAGGCTGGAGGGGGATCATGGCTAGATTAGGCAGAGTGGGGAGGGAAGGCCGGAGGCTTACCTGAGGTGTCCTCGGAGAGGAGAGGAGAGGAGGGGGGTTCCGTCAGGGGTCAAGGTGTGAGAGTCGAATTGCGACAGCAACCAAGTGAAGGGGGGCGTCTACGTCTGTCTCTGTGCCCGTAACAGGGGGGTGTGGATGGGGTTGCCTGCCGTTCCCCCAACCCTTGGCTTGGACCAGGCAGAGAGAGAGAGAGAGAGAGAGAGAGAGAGAGAGATTGTGTGCGTAGCCAGGCTGTACCGCAATATGTACGTGCAAGGTAGGCGGAGGAAGGATGCAGCCATCTCTCGCATATGCAGGCCGTTTGGAGCAGTGCGAGGGTACCCGACTGACAGCGGCGTCAAACGCAAGGGATGGGGAAGATAGACACTGTAATGTGTGGGCGTACACGCTGTGCCGATGTGCGTGTGCGTGTCTGCGTCGGATGTGTGTGTGTGTGTGTGTGTGTGTGTGTGTGTCTGTATGTGTGTATGTGCGCGCGTGCGGGAGTGTGTGGTGTGGAAGAGATGGTGACGGTATCACGGTGGGAGAGGTACCGAGGCGACGTGAGAATTGAATTGGGAGAAGGGCGGTGGTCTGGTGCTGAGGTGGGCGAGAAACAGGTAGGTGCTCTCTACGAAGACATAGTTCGCGAGGTTTAGGAACCTTGCGGCTAATAAGGCTGGGAAGGATATAGTAAGGTACTCCGTACGATGGAAATGCGTGATTGTGAGGATGGATAAGCTCTGGATAAGGTGCCGGGGGGCGGGCTGCCAAAGTCCGTCCCGTGCAATTAAATTGGTGCTTGTGGTTAAGAAGTCACGCATACAATGAGTCGTGGCAAGATAAAAGTCGGGGGGAGAGAGTGGGCACAGGTCTCGAGGTGTTTTGTTCATCGCAATATATCTGCCTCGATAGATTGGTTCACTGGAAGGTACCTCACCTCACACAGGCGAAGGCCACAGATGGAGAAACAGCGAGGAAGAGTCGTGAGGTAGGTGCTCTGCGGCGGCAGGAGATACAGTACGTATTGAGGCTACGTGCATATCTGGTGCCTCCCGCCCAACCTGTCGAACCTGACGTACCGCCGGGGAGACTGATCTGACTCCTTGGCGTTAGCCACGGTGCGCTACAGGTACGTACTGGCAAAGTCTGTGGGCCGCAGAGCCTTTTTCGGGGTCGAGTGGCACGGCACACGGCCGCTGGGCCCATCCATGTTTCTTCTGTCCTCCATTCTTCTCTCACTCTTCCCAATTCGTACAAGCCTCACACCCCCGGTAGCCCGGGTATTTTCTGCTTTTCCCTTACTATGTACGAATGTACTCCCGTAGATGGTCTCTGCTCTGTGCTCGTCCCTCTGGATCCGTATGGATACCGTCCGCCCGTCTCGAACCCTTCGGCCCCCCTTTTTTCCCTCTCTCGCTGGGCTGGAAATGAACAAGCACGCACAAGAAACGGTTGAGTGGTACGTATCTTCTTACGCACTTCAGCCAGCAAGTTAGGTTCCCTCTCCTTTTACTGCCACTGCTAACATCGCATATCCCAAGCAGCCGCATGGAAGCCTATGCCTATCCGTATCCGTACATAACTTGGCACCATCGTGATCGATCAGTCCGAAGCTGCTACAGCCCATTGGCCATCATGACCTCCAGAGCCACGGCGTATAGCGATCAATTCTGGTGAGAACTTCGGAACCTCCTGGGAGGCTGACAGCATTCGGTTACTCGCGGGAACACGGGTCTAGAAGGCACAAGCTCATATTAAGCACGAAGAGCTGATATTGCTTGCTTCGCTGCCATGCTGATCTCCTCGACGGATTGGCTCACTCTTGGGCTTGGCTGGCATCTCTCCTACCTCCCGCGGTCCACATAAAGACTCGTTATCTCTCGACCTAAGCGGATAATAAAATCGAGCAAATTCTCCAGCCTACCCTGCCCTGGCCGCTGGCGCTGACGAGCTTGCATATTCAACCTTTGCCCTAACTTCTAAGGTTACGCGCTGCGTCGCTCGGGAACCCCCAGCCCAGGGCCTTGTCTCCATTCTATTTTCCCTTCTAGACGCAGTCACGCAGTCACGCAGTCCAAATACAACCGGCGCGGCACACGGCCCAAACATACAACGTTCAAGGAATGGCTTGGCTGGTGCCGCACTCCGACGACGATGGTCCTCCTCCCTGAGGCTCCCCCCATCCTGTACGTAAGTCGCAACGCTTCTCAGGACCCATCATGCGGTGAAGGTAAACGGCGGAGACTGGGTCTGGGTCTGCACTAAGTCTGGGACTCGGTCTTGTCGGCAACCACTTCACGTGAGCTTGTCTCCAAAATGACGAGCCTATCCCCGACAGTCAGGGCCCCGCAAACCGTCCCATCTCTCGCTATGGTCAGACTGGTTTGGTCTTCCCGGTCACGACACACTGCGAAAATATGTACACAGATACGTGTCTGACGCGATGGCCAGACCTCGTCTCCATCGCCCTGTTCAAGACTCTTATTGTTGACTCGTCTTGTTACCATCCTAGCAGCTTTTCTGTATGGAATATGGTGTGGCTAGGGTGACCGCAGATCGAATCGCTGGGCGCAAAGCGCGGGCATCTCAAACACCCGCGTCCCGCGTCCTACTACAGCATCAATCCACGACACGACACCAATACCACGATATCACGATGCCACGATGTTCGTGCATTGGCAACATAGTCATAGTCCACAGGTCCAAAGAGATGCGAGAGTCATCGCCAATGCAGGGCAATTTGCCAAATGCACTCGACACCGCCTCAGCAGCAGCAGCAGCACTGCGGGAGGCTCAATTGAGTGCCTCTGCTCATACCTACTTTTACTTGCCGATGACTTTCAGCGGGGGGTGCCACCCACGGCTACGCGGGCACACATTCCTGCGAGGGTTGTGGAACATGGGAATCAATTAAAAGCTGAGACAAATGATGCAGCCCAGCCCAAGCCAGCCGGCGGCCCAGACAGACTTCTCCGAACGGGATGCCACACCTCCAAAGCAAGGTTGCAAACCCACCACACGAGCCACAGGCATCCAGGTCTGCACGCGCCACGGGGAAGCCGACTCAGCCAATGCCAAGTCCTAGCCTCCAGTGGTGAAGAGTTTCCACCAGGCCTCAAAAGCCAAGCCGTAGGCCGAGCCAAGCTATTTGTGGTCGAACGGCGCGTTTATTCGATTTGCCCTTGTCGGGGACAGGACATGTCGACGTCTCGAACTAGTGCTAGGCTTACTTTTGCGGCCTCATTCCACGAATAAACTCGGGTTGAACTCGTCGTCGCTCTGGATCACTCGGGCGGCTGTGGCTCAGCTCACCTCCACACTGAGTCTACCAGCCTCGAACCCACCAGCCTATCGCCGAATCATCGGCCCAGAACCCCAAACACCACAAATGCCAAAAAGCACCTGCTGAATAAGGCTCGCTAAAAGTGGGGACCTCGAATCCTCTCCTCGTCATCCCCCCCTCGGCGCCCCAAATGCGTGAGGGAAACCCCAGCATCGTCACGTTTTTCGCCGTGATTGGTCCGGTCAGCTAACGCTACATCGGCAGAAACCTTTTTTCTAATTTTCCTTCTTTGCTGCCCCTTGGCCTTCAACCCCTCGAGGCAAACAAAGCAAGCACCACGGCAAGCCTTCCCCACCCTCGCCTAAGGCATGCGCTAAGATACGTACCCTTAGATCGGCGCATGCCGTTGTCGTCAACTACTAGCCGTTCCAGACTATTGCCCCGGGATTACAGGCGCCCAGTGTCTAGGCGGTTTTGACGCGTCCGAATTCCTTTTTCCCAACATCACCGAGTCCATCATAGAAGTGTCGTACACCGAAATGTTATGGAAGTCATTGGGCAGCGCTGTTGGGCATTTTGACATTGCATCAGATTCTCGAACCAGATGCCTGAACTGGCCCTGCCAAGACGAATTTGCTCCATCGTCGTTCTCGCAGATGGCAATCTTCGGGCTCGTTTATTCCGTCCAGTCACCGCCAAGAAAGCGGTAGTGACTCGCGGAGAACCAACCCCTAGGCCTACGTAAGATAGAGCCTTTGGGTGCTGCTGATGGTGGTGATGAAGCCTCTGTGCATACCATCCACCTTTGCCATGCATTGATCAAACGCACGCACACATCGGTTCGCTTTCCATTACAGAGAAGAGACGTAAGACGTTGGGATTGCAGGAACCATAAAAGAAGGGAGCAAGGAAGAGACAGGACGATCAAGGATTCCTTGACCAGGACCCCGATTCCCCGTCTCTCCCGCGGTTGTGTCATGCACAGGCGACCTGCCTCGAGGTTCATGTGTCATGTCTAGAGGTCTCTCAACCTTTTGCTCCTGGTCTCTGTTCTCGCTGCTCACCGGACGTCGCGGCTCGACATCCATCCATGTCCGTCACGCCCGACAGAAGGTCCCCGTCAATCTTAAGTTCTCAATCCCCGATGCATTAACCGTCTGGTATACAATGCGTTACGATGCCACACTACGAGGACGAGCAGACTTTTTCAGGCTCGCTCGCCACGCTGCCCTCTTGCTACGGTTAGGTACCCAAACGACAAGCTCGCAAAGTCAGGCGCCCCATCCATCAACTGTAGATAGAAGCTTCGAAAAAGACAAGATGAGACACGTCCTGAGAAAAGTGCGAGAACGGTTTGGATTTATTGGGTTGAAGTTCAGAAAAAGGGACGATGGATTTGCCTTGCTTGTTTTAGGCCTCCTCCTCCTTCTCCCTCATTTCTGAAACATGACACTCGCTATCTTACTTCCTCGGAGATCTTATCGATGATGCGTTTTTTTTTTCTCTTCATTCTCTTCTTCTCTATACGGAGTACTTCCGCTCACTTTTTCTTCCCATCTCGGACTCGTCTCGTTTTGACCTCGGACCGGGAAATCCGTGCGCGCGTTCGATCCAAACACTTTCAAACGACTAGAACGCCCAAGAACAACCCAACACGAAAGGTATTAGGCTCCGCTAATGCTATTTTCCCCCCGACGGACTTGTTAAGCCTCCTATGGTTGCATGAGTATCAATGGCGTCCTTGGGAGGGAGACGTGTATCTATTTCGATCTAGGTATGGTTTTCCGTACGGATACAGAACAGCTTGCCACCTATCATTTGACGTGCATGGTGTGCAGGCAGGTACCGGAGATCGACGGTTCTTACATTCCTCGGTTCTTGTGTCCCGCAACTCTAAATCACTACTGGTACTATAGAAAGTCCGCAGGAACGCGCGGTGTTGGACGGAAGAGATAGTGGCGGAATGTGGTTTCATTAAAGAAAATCCCGACAGTTCCTCACGGGAAATCCAAGACCGCGTTCTTTCCTCGGGATTTTCGTTCATTCCACTATGGGCTGTATAGGTAGGCATTCGACATCGCGCTTTTGAGTAAGGGGGCTCTGGGCTTTTGCCTTTGCGTTGCTTGATCTCCACATTATACCACAGCCCATGGTATGCCACCGCGGAGGGAGGCGCAAAGCATAAGCGCTGGCTCGATTCACCACGGGATGTGTGGAGTCATTGTTGGACTACCTATATTCCGCAAGGCACTCGAAGAAAACTCCACCGAAGAAAGATGGAAAGATGGTCTCTCTTGATCAACAGCAAGTTATGTATCTCGAAGGGGATAAGTCAAGGCTTTAAACGTCGAAAAAAAAGACAGCTCGCCTGTCGCGCCCGTAATAATATCTCATGTTCGGGTATCGCACGCCCGCAGAGACCTCTTCCCGCCCCCAAACACCCACCTCACCTGATCCCCCCCCCCCCCCCCCCCCCCCCCCCCCCCCCCCACCCCCCCCACAAAATATCTCCTTTGTGGGGGTCCCCCCCCCCCACGCACCCCCCCCCCCCCCCCCACCCCCCCCCCCCCCCTCCCCCCCCCCCCCCCCCCCACAATGCCCGCTGACGACTCGAGATGAGGAGAGACGGAAAGGTTTCAGAGCGCGGTGGTATAAAGGCAAAAAAGTTTTTTTTGACAAGACCGATTATCCGAAAAGTGGTTTGTATGTTTTCTTGAGCTAGATCGAGCTTTTTGTCTCAAGGTGTACGACTCCCCGAGTGGTAGCTTTGGTGCTAGTTTGGCGGAGATGTCACTATGGAAAGCCAAATATTGTTTATGGTCATTCATCATCGATACTGAAGCTCTCGACAACATGCTGATCACCCTCTACACGTGGATGAGTATACATACATCACGGCAACATGGGAGGAGGAAAAAGATCGGACAACCCGAGATCGTCAGACCTCAGAACCAAAGGACACACACAACCTCCTTCTTACCCCTAAGCGTCCTGGCCACTAACATGTCAAGCAAGCAGGAACCGGAACGTGGTTCAGAATTTTCCGTAGTCTTATATAAGCCTCGCACAATATTCACGCGCACAAAGTTTCCCCTTTACTGTATTGCTTTTCCTTGAACACCTCGTTAAATTACCACAGGTACGGATGCTTTACCTTGGTTTGTACGGAGTAAAGGCCGTTTCTTAGTACCTTGGCATGGGGTGGGCCCGTGGGTGGTGGGTGGTGGATGGCGGGTTCCGTCCGCGCCCCGGCACGAATGGCCCCCGTCAGCTCACGGACCGGTGATCGCGCGTGTCAGTCGCAAAGACGCCAAAGAAAAAAAAAAGAAAAAAAAAAGGAAAGGGAAGGGGGACTGAAGTGGACACTCGGTGAGAGAAACCCTTACCGAATACCGGTCCGAGGACCAAGAGAACAAATGAGATTTCAAAAGAAGACGGCAATCAAGGAGTCCCGTCAAGGAAACATTCCAAAAGAGAAAAGCACCCCGGAGTTGGGACTAATATAAGGTACGCAAACGAACACTGTCCGAGGGTGCATACGGAACGGGTACGGCCACCATGACTCCAACTACTTTTAGGTCCGAGGGTAAATACCTACCCATCTCACACGAGGTCCCCGTCCTTTCACTCCATACCTACCTTGCTCTAAACGCCCTCTCTTCGGTCCTTCGGCGCCGAAGAATCGGATCCTAGTGGATGATGCCCCTTCCCACCATTGGAGATCTTGTTTCGGGTGGTATCTGCTGGTGGAGCACGTCGTCGGCCATCATGGCGCAGCACGTGGGAAAACCATCTTCGTGAAGTGCGCGCGGACATGCATCCGAATTGAAGCACTCTGATGACAGAACGAAAAGAGAAGGCTTTGTAAGTCTACAACATACATCATTTCGAATTTACGCCCATTGGGGTGTAGTAGGTTAGAAGCTCTAGACCACTACATAGGCCCAAACCGTCGCTGTCATAATCCTGGATCGCCGCTCATACCGCTTTACACACGCACGCGCGCACTCAAGGTATCCGTCTTTAGACGCCGATGCCAAACAAAAGGAAAAAAATACCCGAATTAGAAAAAAGTTTCCCCCAGGATCAACACATAAGAGTACACAGTTGGCCGCAGCCATGAACCGGCGCCGTCGCCGTTTAGTCCAATCGTCCAAAATCGGCTCAAGACCTGGCCAGAAAGAAAGGAAAGTAAACCGATTTTCTAGTCGAAGCGAAGTGTGTGTGCCTCTTCCCCTTCTCTCCCTCTCACGATGCGGATTTATCGCTCGACTCCTGCTCGGGGTGGTAGTTGGTCTCCCCCAGCATCGCAGTAGGCTGCGTAGTCATAGCCGTCTGCGTGTTGGGCTGCGGTTGCGTCTGTACCGTCGGACCCGTGGGCTGCTGCGCCGGAGGTTGTGACGAAGATCGTGCCGGTGTGCCCGCGGTGGCGGCGTGGAGCCTCTGATCCAACGTCTTCAGTGCCAGCGCTCGTCTCCGCTCCGCCTCGGCTCTCGCACCACCAGGTGCGCCTCTCTGTATGAAGTTGTTGCCTCGTCCGGACGGGACGTTGTCCGGGGAGAAGGGGCTGCATATCCGCATCGCCACCAGCACCTCAAAGATCTGGTTTGAAAGGGTGGCAACGAAGGGCTTCACCGGCGCCGGGAAGAACTCGGCAAATGCAAACGTCTCGCTGGCGTCTCCGCGGAGGGAAGTCGGCTGAGAAGAGTCGAGGTCGGGGAAGACGGTCTTGTAGAAGCGGAGGTATGTCCAGCTCGTTAGCAGGCCGCTCAGAGCAAGGGAGAAAGAGGCCGCCGTCAAAAGCGGCGTCAGAGACAGAATAAAGACGATGCCGAGATATAATAGAGGGAATCGCGGAACTCGAAGGGAGAGGATGCCGCGGAACAGAGTAACGGTGTGCGCCGGGACGAGCTGGCTAAATGCGACGAGGAAAGAGATCTGCATCGGGATCGTGCCGCCAATAACGGTCAGTCTGTCAGGAGCTTCGTTAGTATTGCTAGCCGCAGACACATAAGGCGAAGATTCACTTACGTCCAACGCTCGTTCCTTGTCAGGGTGAAGAAGATGATCATGAGCGCAAAGGTCAGGACATTGGGAATCAGCGCCGTGACGGCGACAAACTTGGCCAGCTCCGCTGAAGACCAAGCTCTCTCGAGGTATCTACCGCCTTGGTAAATGGTGACGCCGGCAATTCCGAGAGTGAAGATGTTGTTCTCGACCAACGTTGAGGTCAAAAACGTCCACGGATAAATAAGGGAGAGCTGAGGGATGAGCGTCAGGTACGGTATCACGATCTCGGATGTCGCGCTCCATTGACGATAGCGGATCGCCGCGCTCAGAAACGACTGCACGACGAGGACAGCCAGCAGAACCCGGGTGACCGGCGGAATGTTGATTCGGGGCGGCATCTTGGACAGCTTCCGTTCGAGGAGGAGGTCGTCAACAGCTCATCCAGGTTGGGATCGTGAGTTGGGCAAGCTCGCTTTTTTTGCCCTTCAGATATCTGGTTCCTGGAGCCTCACACAAGGGGACACTTGGACGTGACTGGTAAGGCGTCCCGGGGTCGTTTCAGTGGGTCCCTTGAACGGATTAATAGTCATACCGACATTAGAGGTGAGCTAGTCCCGACAGGGGGAAGAGCTGGAAGCTTGGCGCACGGTCCTTGCAGACGGGACTGATTGGATCCCGTGGTCCATTTTGGCGGGTTCCCAGCAAAATTGACACGGGCAGCTTCTCTCCCCGGTTGCGGTACGTACCTGAGAACCACGTTCCCTCGAGACTCCCTCTCGTGCCTCAAGTTCTCTCAACGATGTGTCTCTGACTGCCAATATCAACGTCTAGGATTGTCCTACAGCAGTAGGAATCCTGCGATAAATTTCGACTTGCGGCGGATCAACAGATGGAGTACAACACATAAGAGGCAAGGTGCGGCGCACAAGCAGCAGCACAAACAGGGCCCCGAGTTTTTTCATCTGCAAGGCGATGAACGGGCTGAGAGGGGGGCGTGGGAGTGTTCCACTGGTGGATACGACGAGTCCTCGATGCGGTCGAAACGGGGAGATCTCGTGGTTCCATCCCTGCAGGGCTTCCAAGGGCACTTGGTTCGGTTGAACGCCAGCTCAGCCCGGCCGTGCCAGTCAGAAGCCGTCGTCCGCCCTCTCCCACAGGTGCCACTGTCCCGTCCGGCCTCTCGGCAGGAAAAAGCCTTGTTGTTGTTTATTGTCTCGGTACAGCCATGACCAAAGGCCATTTCAACGATTTCCTTGGGGGAATGCTGTGACGGATGAGAATGCCTTTTCCCAGCGCAAGCTGTGGCTCACGTTGGTGAGGGCGCCACAGTGCTCAGGCGGCCAAGACTGACTCGAGAAGAGGCCCCTAGACGCCTTCGGACGGTACCGCAAACCTCGGACGGGCTGCCCTAGGACCACCAAGAAAAGGTGCCAGATCGCTCGTTTACTTGACTAGGCCGACTTCGTCCGCTAGGGGAGAGACGCCGTTGCGTTCGCAGTGGCATTACTGAATGTCAGAGAAGGATACAACTGTCAATCTGAAGTACTGGTCGCCACCCAACTCGCAACGAGACGATCGCTTGCCATCGTTACAACGAATGCCAGCTTTCCCGATACCCAGTCCGCAGTTAGCGGCTCAAGCCCGACACACCCCTTCCCTCGTCATCTCAATACCTGTTACCCCAGACGCTGCGGCGGTATTGCGCTGCGACACATGTCGCCATTGAGGCAGGAAATCCGAACACCCAAATGGCAACGGGTAATAAACAGCACAAGCGCCAGTACGGATACACTACGAATGGGCATCGTTTGAGTCTGTGCCAGGGTGCTAGGGTGATCTCTGTGAGAGCGTGCTGCCATTCCCAGGGGTGTTTCCGAACAACAAAACGTCGGCCAACGTTGACGGGACGGGGTTTGTCCACAAAACGAGGTCCCATTCGGCTTGGCCTGATGTGCCGGTGTGACTGGCCAGCAGCGAGTGCTCACAGACAGGCGGTGGCAGGGGGGCCTGAAGAAGTCCCCGGAGCTATTAAAGATCGAAGGCCATGCAGCCATCACATCCTTGTCCACACCCACCCATGGCGCCTCGCAACCAGCGGTTCCCGCCAGGAAGGCCCCTTGATGGGCAATGCCACGTACACACAAGAGATGACCTTTCCGGGCAGACAGACGAGAGCTTGGTAGAGGGGAGAGAACGCAGGATGTGAGGAGTACCGAGAAAGGCAACGAACGCTTGAATCGACGACGACAGTGGCATTTCGTCGTCAAACATACGTCGTTGACACAACAAAGCGCGGCCACAATCCTCAAGACAAGAGAGGCTTGTTCCGGCTGTCTCGTCCGACTCCGACCACGAGCGTTCCCCCCAGCTGGTGTAATGACCAGTATCCCCCACTCGGCACCGTACCTTGCCTTGCTCATTCAAGGTTTGGCGGTACGTACATGACGGGTAAGAATTGGAAACAGACAAACCGCTGCCCATCTGCGCGGGCTGCAGCCCCAAGAGGCGCGGCCCTCTCTCGGCATTAGCCTCCAGGGCGGTGGCCGTATGGGGCAAAAAGAGAGAAAGAAAGCCATGTACGTATCGATTTGTGCATACAAGCTAAGCCGTGCCGCAATCAAGACAGACGACGGTTGGGCGGAGACGTCAGAACACACACAAGCACCAGTGGTCCCAGTGCACCAGACAAGCATAGTCTGGCGCTGCTGGGAACTGGTCCCGTTGCTCGTCTCATCTTCCCTCCTTAGCCTGGCACGCCTGGCAAGTCTGTTTCTGCGGCGTGCTTCCGCGCGTGTCTGGCCCTGCTTTAGTTGTGTACCTTGGGTCGTGGAACAATGCTGGGGGCCAGAAACAGCCACCAGATTCACAAGACTGGGAATGTTTCTGGGCCTCCCGCCTGCGTGTCTCTTCTGATCTCCGACCGGTGAGGTGGAGATGGGTATCCGTAGCGGGATCAAGTCACTCGAAAAGGGGGAGGAGGGATGGGAGATGCCGGAGCACGGAGGCAGGTCACTGGTCACTGGCAGTGGTGATACAAAAACTGCATTCGATTGGCGCAGATGCGCTAGAAGCGAACGTGCGGCGGCGCCCGCAATGGGCAGATATGACGGACGGCAGAGTCAAGGAGTTTGCACGAGCAGATCAGCTGGGTTAAAGACATTGGAGGTTTTCGGGTTTTCCCATTGCATCCAAGAAACTGGGGAGCCGCCTTACGTAAGGTGGGACTTGATGGTGGGCTCGACATGTACAAAAGCTCTAGCCAATCCGTGCATCGCTCTCCCGTGTCTGTATGTACTTTTCAATGTATCTTTCGACTCTACAGATTCATCCTGCGTACGGATACGTACGAGGTACTCCGTACCTGTGTCATGGTCGGTACGGAGTACGGAGCACCTTGAAAGTTCAACGTCTCCAGCCCTCTGTCCGTCACGGTCCAGCTGCCCGTATCCCTACGTCTGTCAGTCAGGAAGAGCCCGGCATCCACTGTGCCTTGCTTGTTCTGGACCCCTGAAACCATCGAGGTTTTTTTTCTTCTTCTTCTTTTCTTCTGGTGCGGCTACGATGAACGCTCGTCGATATGCACGCCGGTACCTAGGCATCGATCCGTGTGCACCTTGGAGAGAATTCGCTTGCCCCGTAGTCAGCTAGACGACTAGAGATCGACACACACTGAGCAAGAGATTGAGCGCAATCGCGCACTTTTGATACCCAGTCGTGCCGGTGCTATTTTGGATGGGAGTGTGCCAGGTAGGAGGATCCATCCCCGGTGCTCACATTGCACAACAGCATGGAGGAGCCTAGCGAGAAGCGAGCGACGCATTATGTATGTACTCCCGTTACTCCGTACTCCGTAGTTGTACCTCTCGAGATCGAGAAAGAAAAAAAAAAAGCACGCACAGCCGGCTGGGCCCCCAGGCCTGGAAGGCAAGGCACGAGGCAGGGAAATAGGGCAAAAAATAAGATAGAGAGGTAAAATGTACTTTTACGTATGCGCGAGTATGAGACGGTACTTGGGACAAAGCGCAAGGGGCGGCATTGTGACTTGGGGGTGTCAGGACCACCTTCAAAGTGCCCCGAAATGTGGCTCTCCCGGGAACCCTGTCTTGAGTAGCAGCCCCAAACACCAAACCCCAAGTTCGATGGACCACAACAACAAATTGATGGACGGGGACCACGGGATTAGCAGAGAATTATCGTTTTCTCGAAGGCTGCCCGCCCCTTCTGCCTCCCCCTCCCCAGACACAATCCTCTCTGGGACCTCCCCTGATCTCAGTGGTGGAAGAAGGTACCTTTCGAGTCGTCGTTTCCTTCTGCCCGGCACTGCAGCAAGTTTTTCGTTCTTCTTTTCTAGTCGAGAGAACCGCGCTCCGAAATATGGGAACACATACCTAGTGAACAACGGGGTAAGTCAAAGAGACTGCCTGCCGTCTCGTCATTGTCGTGGTCGTCGTACCTATCGGCTGGCCCAGATTTCTCAATGGGATCGCTGACTGGCTAGTGATTTCGAGGAACGGTCCAAGAGGTACGCTGAAGGTTAAGTACCTTGGATCATGCACTTTGGGGCCTTGGAGCCGGCTCCACACCCGCCCGACAAGTACGGTACGTACCTTTCGTGGGTAGGGACGCAGTAAGGTATGTATGCTTGTTCCTCCAGCTTCCCGTCCCAGTTGATGGCAAGCCCAGACGTGTGAAAAGTCTCCAAAGATTTCGTGTGTCTTGGTTGATGCTGGCATTTGCGTTCATCAGTCTTTCCATTGCCTGGGACTTGCAAAGCCTCGACCAGGGTCCGGGGCCTCAGGCTGGTCCCTTTCCCTTCTTCCTTTCCTTCTCCCCTACTGCCCCCATCTGGCGAGTTCCCTGCTGCTCCTGATCCGACTGCGACAGGTGTGTGTGCGTATGTGTGTGCAAATATGTGTGTGTGTGTGTGTGCGTGCGCCGCCTGCAACTGCATCGTCGTGCCGCTGCACCGATGGGGACGGAGGCATACATCGGGTCGTTGGTGGTCGCGGTAGTGTCGAGGGCAACCGTACGGCACCTTGAGCAGAGAAAAGAAAGCTGCTGGTGATCGACGGGACGGCGGTAGGCAGGTAAGTTTATGGGGTGAGTGCATCAGCTAGTGAGCTATGGTATGGATTTGGTAGTGTAGGTATCCGTACTCTACCGTGGTGTATGGTACGTATGGGTAGCAGTAGCCAGTATGCCACTGCCAGTTCCACGCGCATTTCGGCTTCCATCCCTCAAATGATGCTGCGCAGGTGGCAGCTAAAGACGGGACAGTGAGTGCAAGCAATGCGGAGGCAACGCCGCGAAGCCGCGACGCAGAGAGCGAGGAAAAGCGTATCGTGCTCATCCCGTCATGCCCCAGTCCCAAGTCCCAGATCAAAGATGTACTCCGTACCTTAGTCGCAGTCGCAAAGTGCCAGGCCAGTCAGGTCGCTCCCCTTCTCTCTCTCCTTCTCTTGAATCTTGTCCAGGTGTCTCTCCTCTTCCTCGTCCTCGATCCATTCCATCCATCCTCCTCTTTGCTGCAGTGCTGGCACCCCCGGTCAGTCATAGGCAGTCCCCTACCTTAGTCGCTAGTCCAGTCAGTGCCCGCCATTGAATCCAACTGGGCTGCTGGCGCTAGCGCCACGCCTCACGCCTGGTCTCGCCTAAACAAGGTACGTAGGCTACGTACCGCCAGATTCAGATTCGCCCATCCTTCCATTTCATCCACTCTTGCGGGCTTCCTCAATCTTCAATCTTTCCTCATCTTGAATCGACGACTGCAAAAAATCGCTTCCCCCTCGACCGACGACGCCAGCAAAACGCGCCCACGAAGGCTCTCATCGAGTCCCCCATCGAAATCTCGTAAAGAACCCCCTTTCAATTACGCCGCCCACAGCGGCGCCGAGCGGCATGGTCACCAAGGAGTACCTCGACTCGGACAGAGTCAACTTTCTCGTCTGGAGGTGAGTTCACCCTTTTTGCGTCTCACCCACTCCCGCCCGCCGCACCTCCACGCACAATCGCGCCTCACTCATCTCACGCCCTCTGCCTTTGCCCTCTCATGAATCGCTTCTCGACGGATGGCCTCGCGCCCTCATGCTATCGCTGACCTGCTGACTTTGACTCTCCTCTCTCAGGTATCTCTTGGAAGGCAGTACGTGACAACCAACCGTCTGGGTACAGCCAGCGACAGCTGGTGGTGGGCCACGGGCTTTTTTTCTGACGATTGCAGACTACCGAGAGACCGCAGCCAAATTCCAGAAAGAATGGCACATTCAGCAACCTCATCGCCATTTTGACTTCGCAAATCACGTCAAGAGCCACGCTTTGGTGTCCGTCATCAACAAAGGCCTCTGCTACCATGCCCTCGAGAGAGAGCATGCGAAGAAATTGGTAAGGCATTGTGCTCCACTCGGCTGTCCTTCCCCCCTTCCCTTCCGCGTCATAAGCAACCGGTGCACCCCGAGTCGGCGGCGAGACGGACGGGTGGGTGTGTGGAAAATGTGCGAACTCTGGCAAACTAACGTTTTCTCTGCGCGTGCAGGTGCCTTCAGATGCTGCGGCTGCGGCCGAAGCACTGCAGGTGGGGTTATTTGGGCCATTGATCGCTCAACCGCCTCAAAAAATTGAGGAGGATGAGGACGCAGATGGCGAGGTGGACGACACAGAGATGGAGGTCGAAAACACTCGGAAACGCCAATTTGACAGCCGGCCACAACAGCAGCACATGGTGAATGGCGGCTCACCCAGCAAGCGGCCCAGGCTGAGCAATGGGTATGAGAGCACGAACGGGGCGGATGCGGCCACGGACCCCATGGAGCTAGACAGCCATGGCGACAACAACCATGCCTATCCGTCGCCTCTCGAAGGCGAGCAAGCTCCGACGCCCACCCCGAGAACAGATGGCCCCGAGCAGGGCACGCAAGTCGACAAAGTTGAGGAATTGGCCACGGAGACGACATTTTTGCGATTAATGCCCGATGACGGCAACTCCAGCGCCGGTGCCACCAACAACGCTGGCGACGGCGGCGCCCCGACGACTTTGACTACCACTGCTGCAAGCGCAGGCGGCCCTGGAACTTCGCCCTCGCCAGCCAACGGTGAAAACGCACCCATTCTGTTGCGCTGCGAGTGGAACCCAAAGGACCCATCAATCTTGGCGGCTGCTGGAACCGATGCGCTAGCCCGAATTTGGACCATCTCACGTTCAAGCACAATGACGCCCACTCCAGCTCCCGAACCCGACGGTCACGTGCATGGTGTACATCGCCCGTTTCATAGTCTCATCGACGACGAGACTCCCAAGACAGCCACAGTAGGTCAACTTGCTTGGAATAGTAGGGGAACGGCCATTGCCATCGCCATCGAACATGGCGACAGGGCATCGGTTCACATCTGGGCAAAGGACGGTTCTCATGTCGACAAGTTCGACGTCTCAGACCCTCCCGTGATCAAGCTCCGTTGGAGCCCGAGCGATGCAGCCCTTCTCGCCATTGCGCCCGATAACAGCAACGCAAATGGACCCGGCGGCGCTCTGGTCACTGTCTATCACTCCCTGACGTCCAACACACTGTCCTATTTCCTGCCGAATCACGACTTGCTCAGCTGGCCACTGGATGCTGCGTGGACCAGCGAAACAGAGTTCCTCCTCACCGGCGGAGATGTCATGCTGTCACTAAAGTGCACGGAGACGGCCATCGTGCCGAACAAGAAATTGGAGAGCCGAGAGGACGACACATTTACTCAGGTTGTCTACGACCGGCGATCAAAACTTTCCGCTACCGCGAGCGACAAGGGCATCCTGGATGTAAGTGTCCCGAAACGCCTGTGCCATGAAAGTTCAGCTGACTCAACCTTGTAGCTTTGGGACGAAGATGGTCACCGCCGGTCAATAACGGCCCACTCTGGGGCGATCACGGCGGTACAGTGGCAGCCTCTCCCGGATGATGCCGTCGTGCCGGAAGACGAACGATTGGTCGCATCTGGAGGCGACGATTGCGCCATTATCATCTCCAACGCCAAGGACCCTGAGCCTGGAAAACCAAAGTCTATTCTGACCATGGAATCGCCCATTGTATCGATTGCATTCACACCAGATGGCGCATTCATCGCCGGAGCCACGGCCGGTCGCATTCTGATCTGGAAGGTTGGCGAGCAGCACACGATGCCAAGGGCGAGCTGGAGCAGATCGCCACATCCCGGATGGCTCAGTCCCAAGGCGAGCTCGGAGCCGGAGGACGAGGATGAGCACTGTCTGTGCTGGGATGCCGACGGACAACGGCTCGCCTATGGAGCTAACAGCAGAGTAAGTCATATCTCAAAACCTCATGGTGCGACCTGATTCTAATCATGCGCAGCTGGCTGTGATCAACTTCCGTCGGTAGACGAAACAGAGATTCCGTGCCCTCTGGCACACGCTTAAAGTCGTTCAAAGCATTCCAATGGAGTGTTGGACGTTATAGAGACTCGGTAGTCCAACATCAAACCACCGAGACCTTCCGAGAAAGGGGAAACCATGTCCACCCTCCGAGAGTCTCAACCAAACGATTCTGTGTCGTACATTTACCACTTTCGAATTTTTGCAGTTATCCGGCGTCGCGGCGGTGTTGTTTATCGATGATTTCAGACAGGTCCCCAACAAACGGGGTTGGGGCGGGGAACCGGCTGCCTTCTTGCATACGCGTACCTTCCATCTCACATTACAACTGAAGTTTCTGGAAAGGACGACTGGCGTCTGCGTTGGTTTAGATGTCACCGTGGTAGATGATTCGGTCTCTTTCCCCCCTCTGGTTGACTGATTGTTCTCCAACGTACTCGTGTCCCGCCAGCGGAGGAGGGGTACTTACTTTGACACTTGAGGGCTCAGCACGTTGTACACTATGCCTGTATATACCAAACGATATGGAAAAAGGAAACTATGACACTTGACTTCACGCTGGTTTGATTTGTGTGTAATTTTTTGACGATGTCGTGAAGGACTACAGGATACCATTGTGGTTCTAGACCTATCGCGAGGTGATGAAGAGCGACAGCCTATGGTGGGAAGGCTCTATGTCAGAAATTCTACATCACCATCATTATAGCTTCTAATGCAAAATGTACGGTATGTGATTTGGCTTCAAAGTTACCTACCTTAGATCACCGACGGCTTGGTTAGACGTGACAAAAATGGCAGCCCGGGCCCCCGCATCGGATCCGGACGGACGACGGAGAGGGGGAGGGGACAGTGTAAAGGGAACGGGAAACCCCAGCCACACTTTTGCCAGCGCCTCTCCTTCAATGTCGTGCCCCGCACGTGTGATTTCCAACGACGACGTCCCCTCCATTTTTCATCCGTGCGCCGCGTCCGTTTCCCTTCCTCTGATTGCAAAAGAAGTTGCGGAGTATCAATCCCATTGTCTTCCCGCCCTCGACGATCGAAAAACGCATTGTTTCTTTTTTCGACTTCTTCCCGTGGCGGACTCGGCGATCGCGACTGACTGAGGGGGCGTGCTTTTTGTCTCACTGAGATCCGACGTGGGTTTTAGCTCGCGATATCTCGACACTGCTAGACGAGTTTATCTTTTTTTTGACGATCGGGTTAACGAGCGAGGCGACTGCGTGCCGAGTGAGGTGAACGAAACGGCGCCAGGCAGGATCAACCTCGCACACACCCGCCGTGCCTAATCGACCTGGCAGCTGGGAGCTCTCACCAACCGACCTTTGCGACCTTCTCATCTCTCTCGTCTCTCACTCATCCACATACAACACGCTAAACCACAACCCGTCAACCACTGTTACAACATACACATCACACACAAGGAAAAAATGTCAGCACCATACTACACCCCCCAACGACCCTACTTCCCCCCCTCAAACCACCCCTCCGCATCCTCCTCCACCTCCACAACACGCGCAGGCGGCAGCGGTGGCGCATCGGGGGCAACAGGAGCACCCTCCTTCACACCCGCCATGCGCGACCGCCAAGCGCGCGGGAAAGACCCCTACTCGCCGCACGACAGCCCCTCGGACTCGGATCTCGAGTATGAAGGCGGGGCCGGGGGTTCGCCTTCGAGGGGCGGCGGCGGGGTGGGTAGGTTGGGACACCTCGGTCCCGGGGCAGGACATCACGGCGGCGGCGGTGGTGGGATGTTAGCCGGGGGAGGAGGGGGAGGTGTGGGCGACGGCGATTCGCATGAGGTTAGGAGAAGGAAGCTTTGGGCTGTTGCTGTGCTTGAGGATCCGGAGAAGTTGGCCATGTACGCGTGTAGTCGCGGAGACGTAAGTACCTTTCCCCTTTTCTCCCCCCCTCCTTTTTTTTCTCTTTCGATCCGTCTTTCTCATTCCATGTATATCGCGCACCCAACTGACGTCCTTTGCAGAGCATACCCGGCACCCGCCTCCACTTCACCCGCATGCTCTGCGGTTTCGACGAGGAGCCGATGCACCAGCATCAGTCGGACCACCGCAAGGCGTCGGCGTCGTCGTCTTCGGCGCGACGGGATCCGAGGCGGCGGAGCGCTGGAGGGGACCGAATGGGTCGTCATTGAATCGGGCCACAGGCTGCATGGCACTTTCCTTTTTACCCTCTGACGGCCTCTGACGTATGACATGACACTTTTGACGCGGTTTGCGGGATTACGGACTTGAGACTTTGGTTTTGAGATTTGGGGAATGGGGTCTTCTTGAGAGGATTGGTATCTTTACGGGGAAGCAGCTTGCTCCGCCTTGACGTTTAACTCGTGGACGGTCTTGACGCGACCAAAGGTGGGGGGACGGGGGGGGGGGGGGAGGGGAACATCCCTCGGCTGTAGTGGACGAGGTTGGCCTCAAATCGAGGCACGTAAGGAAGAAGAGAAATAGCACGGCGTAAATGGAGTTACGGAGTCATCATCACGTCCTGCATCCTCAAATATACATTCTCTCGAGTCAGACAAACTGCAATGGGTCCACATCACGACTGAATACCAGCCAAAAGTTCTCAGTACGTGAAACGTCAATGTGAAAAAGGGATCGTATGTCGGTCTCCCGCTGGTATCCGCACCGGATCAGCCAGCTGACCTTATAGAAGCTATGTAATTCTCTCTCTCCCCTCTGCCGTTCTCTAGGTAAGCTACGGTCAGGCCAGGTTTATCCTACGAGTAGGTACGCAACCCCAGACCTCCCCTGGTCATCATAATTACACGAAATGGCAATCCCGTCTAGAAGAACAGGTTTGCCGTGGTTCCAATGTGCAATCGTCGAAGCTCCCCCAAGATGGAATTTGAATCCAAAAGGGGGCCAGTAATAATAGTAAATGAAAACAAGAAAAAAGCACCGCCAACGCCGAGTAATGCAATGGTCTAGAGTAATATCCAACTTGTCCCGTCCTGTATCTTCCCTCCTTGAGCTGTCCCAGGTCACACCGTATCTTTAGGCGTACCTGGCGCTCTGAGTCCTGTTCATCTCCCAACCTCCGTTCTGGTAGGGGTCACCGCCATGATAAGGCGGAGGCGCGCCGGGCCGCGTAGCAGCCGGCGGCGGCGGAGGAATGTTGGGATTACTCCACGCGCCCCCGTAGCTGTTCCATCCGCCATTGTGCGCCATCGCCGGCACGGGCACGGGTTTGAGGCGCTTAGCCCTTTGCCGGCTCCTGCTCCGCCGGCACGCGCCGCAGATGCAGCTAAACAACACAATGAGGACTAGGAGGCCGACGACGATGACGACGGGGATGAAGATGCCCTTGTTGTTCTGGATCCAGTCCATGATCTCGGTGCCGGCGTTGGCGCCCTGGCAGACGCCGTTGGAGCACTTGCCGCCGCCCGTGCACGACGTGCCGTCGAGGAAGTTTTGGTTCATCGTCACGCAGGCGCCGTTGCCGATGCTGGGGACGTTGCAGGAGATCATGCAGTCTGAGCTGCCGCTGTTGCATGAGGTAACCGAGGTGGAGTTGGTTCGCGATCCCCAGGCGGTCTTGCACTGCTGGTCACGAGAGGTGCACTGTCCAGAGGCGCAGGTGAGGCCCTCGCCAGAGTTACCGCAAGAATCACCGTCAGCCTTGTGCTCGTCGCTGGGACACGTTGATGATGAGCCGCTGCAGGTCTCCTGGGGGTCGCAAGAACCGGTGCTCGTTCTGCACACGGTACCGTTGGAAGCGAACTGGCACTGGCCGTTGCAACAGTCCTCGTTGGCGGGGTCGCAGACTGATCCGGTGGTGAACTTGCACGTCGTGGGGTTGCAGCACCTGTTGCTGCCGCAGCCAGAGGTTCCACCGCAGTCGCAGTCCTCGCCAGACTCAACAATGCCGTTACCACATTGGCTTCCGGTGATGGTGTTGACATTTCGGTTGTTCGTCAAGCAAGACGACTTGACCTGGTTACGGAGAAGACCGGAGCAAATGTTACCGATACTGCAAGGAGAGAATGCTCTGATACCGGTGCCGGTCGACGGGTTCATAATGTAAGAGCCACCCGCATTACAGGTGCTGGAGCTCAGGGGGCAGCACCGCTGCATGTCGGAATCGCCATTGCTGCAAGTGTCGGAAGTGCAGTCGTGTACGGCACCAAAGGTATGGCCGACCTCGTGAGCGATAACCTGCCACTCACTTGGCGTTTGAATCACTACGTTGGCTGACGCGACCGTCTCATTGTTACTGCCGCTGCCTGATGTCTGGGCTCCATCGGTGCAGGCCTGTCCCAACCACGCCAGACCAACAGCGGAATCGGTGCCGCAGGTACTCAGGAGCGTCCAGAAGGCGTTGTCATCGTTGGACTTACCACGCCACGCCGAGAAGAGATTGAGACGATCGGTAATGGTGACGCTGTTACTGCATGCGACGTTCCACGGGGCGGTCGAGCTGGCCTGTCCAGGGCAGTTGGCGTCGCTGATTGTGAGATTCTGAATGCCGAGTGAGATGTTGAATGTGCTCTCGTACACCTCGGAAGCGGCGTTGATCACATCGATGATGTTCTGCCTGACAGCCTGCGTTGAGTTGAAGGCGGCGGTGTAAGTGCAGTCCGTAGCAACGCCGAGGAGGGCGATCTTGCGTGTCGTCGGGCATCCGTTGGTTTGTCCGATGGTGGAGACGAGGTTGACACCTGCGCCGTTGTTACCGGTGCTGCCGTCAATCTGCCTGCCGAAGATGTTGCGTCCGAAGAGAGAGTTTGATGGCACGGACTGCAGGGGTTCGGTATCCCGCGCGTCAAAGATCTTGTAGTCGGTGTTGAAGTCCAAGCTGTCCGAGTTGCATGAAGACCGGCCGAAAATTTCCCGCTTCTTCTTTAGATCCTCGCGATCGGTCCAGTATTCGATAATATCCGAGTCCCTCCAGACCACCATGTACTCGTCGGGGTTCCGGCCCTTGCCCGGAGCGTCGGGGTCCTCGCGGTGCTTGCGCGCATGGTAGTTGGTTCCAGTCTGGATTCGGTGGTGGTCGTCGTCGATGCGGAAAGCGCCCTCGAAAATGGGTTCCGCGCCGTCTCGGTGTACCGTGATTCGAGCCCATCCAGCATGCCTCCAGTCGTTGGGGCTTCCCTCGTGGCGTACGAATGCCTTTCCCCTGAATACCCGGTGCTCTAACCTGTCGACAGTTTCTGTGGTGTGGATCTTGCCGTCGTGGCCCATGTAATTCACTTGGAGGTTATTGTGGAGAATGTCATCGTTCGGTTCCAGCGCAAGGCGTATTTCCTGTTGCTTGTCGTGTAGAGAAAAAGTGAGATCGAAGTGCGAAAGGGCGTGGCAGTGTTGTGAAGGGGAGTGGAAAACGGCATCTTCGAGGATGGTGACATAACTCAGCGGGTTGCGCTGTGTCGAGTGTGCTGTTCGCCGTCGTCAGTACGCCTCGCAGTACACCATCACTTTCCTAATACATACCATAAACACTCTGGGGAAGAGCCGCGAGGCCGGCAAAGGCGGCAGCTATAGTCCTGAAGGAAACCATGGTTTGTGGTGGTGTCCCCGCAAACGGGGTGAGGCTCAAAGAGGCCTCTCAGTTGTGGTGTTGCGTAAGCCTCTCGAATAGGGGAGATTGAGAGAGGAAGAGGGTCGGTTTGCGATCGTCTTAAACCACTGTTGTGCCCACGTCGCACCGCGTCGTCCCGGGTGGTTTCCAAAAAAGAGCAAATACACACACGATGGGATGACGAACGAAAAAGGTAACCAGACGGACAGCAAAGTAATAAAACAAGAATGAACGAATGGAGAGTGGTGGACGGGGAAAAGAAGGTGGAAAGTCCGGGTGCTGGCGGCCGTTCGACGGGTGACGGAAGAGGAGAGAGCGCCAGTGCTCAGGAACTTGCGGATGTGGGATTCCTCGGGGGGCGTGTGGCACACTGCAGAGTGAGAGTGAGGGTGAGAGTCCACTGCAAAGTGCCAAAGAGCGTGCGAGTGTGAGATGAACGGTGGATTGCGCAACACGATCTCTTGGTACGGGGGCGTGGACCAACTGTATTGGAGCTCGGGAGGTGCTGTGGATTCCACAGGCGGGCTGGGCGACGTCTTGGTAACTCTTGGCCTAGTGCTACTCGGCGACGCGGCAGTGGCAACGCCAATGTCCAAGTATCCTCGTGGGGGCTGGGACAATGCAAGCTGTGCAAAGTACCCGTAGCGTCCGTAGCGTCCCTGGCAACCAACCCGGTTTTTGTGTCTGTATGTACGGAGTACCCGTACAGTGGTTTCTCTCGGTTTGTCGTGTTGAGTACGATGCAAGAGAGAGAGAATGGAAATAAACGACAGTCCCAAAAGGGGTGGTTGGGTCGGGTGAGTGAGAATCAAGGTTGCGGGATGGGTTCTATTGTGGCTCTGCACACTCTTTTCTCTCCCCTCTAGACTCCTGACTGGTTGGTGGTGTACCCTTCTCCAGGACCGGGGGAGGAGGAGGAGGAGAAGAAGCCTACTGCGTAGGTACTGTACGTAGTACGCAGTGGAAGGATGTCAGGATGGAGAATGGTTCGGATTTTGTGTCCCTGTTTCACTGTTAGTTGCTGACAACCTTTTGGCAACGGAAGCCGCAAATGCCAATTAATTCTGCGACCCGGTCGATCCCCCATCGACCCCGAGCCCATGGACGCCAACACGGGCGCTACGCTGGACGCTGCGCTTGCTTCGCTCGCTCTCGTAATCCATCCCAGGCACTTGGGCTAGCTTGTCACTGACACCAACACCCCGGATAGGAATTAAACGAGAGGAAAATGGGCCACGAAAGAAAAAAAAAGAAGAAAGGCCGAAGAACCCGCCGCCCGTAGCCTGATTCCGGTCCAGCCAGAAAAAAACCACTGACGCAGGAGCCGGCATCGGGGCTTCTGTATACTTCGTAATGTTTGCGCTATAGTTCATCTCATGGCGCTGACCGACATATGCACGCAATGATTCAGGCTCATGCAAATATAGGAAGACTGCAAGAAAGGGAAAAAAAAGCTTCGTTCCAACATACCTCTTCGATGCCGACACCAAGTGGGATGCGGGTGCGTGCGTTGCGTTCCGTTCGTAGGCTGTAGCGAGAGGGGAATCCCGGCGTAAAAAGCCAAGATGCTCCTTTCCCGGGGATCTGACACTGTCCTCGTCTGAGCTGAGGCACGAGGAGACCTAGGAGGGCCGTTGGAGTCCAAGTCCCGCGAATACCTGCTCCAACTCCCGTGAATGTAGAGGGGGCCAATGGCCTAGCAAGGCAATGGAGCCGATGAATGGAGGGGGGAAGGACTGGACGTGATGGGATGAGATGGCAGCCCTGGGAAAGACGTATCGGGCTGAGCAATTGGCAGCGTGTCAGCGGTTTCTCTGAGGATTCTCCTGCACATGCACATTCAATGAGTGGTGGTGTGTTGGGTTTCCCTTCCCTTGACAGAGGGGGATCCCTACTTTACACAGAGCTGTGTAATCGTGGGCTATTCTTAGCCGTGCTGTTATAGACAGAATACGTACCTTTTTCCGACGTTGGTGGTGGTTTTTCCCTTCCAGATTCCCCAAAGGCCCAAACCCTTGGCTCCAAGTTGCGACCTTTTTCCCGTTGTGTGTTTCAGAGCCCAATGGAATGGCACGCTGGGCCAGGTAGACTGCAAAATAGGGCGCTTTCTCGGCCAATGGCAACTGCCTCACCCTTGCGAAAGGGTTTCGTCGAGAAATGATGCTGGCAATGGCAACCCGAGTGAAGGGGGTTCTTCAAGCCTTTATTCAAGTTTGACGTTTTGACGGGGAGCTTAGGAGAAATGTCGAGATCTCTATTGTGTATAGCCTCAAGGACAAAACGCACAATCTGGTCTGATCCGTCCAGTGGTGCATGCATCCACGATGATTTAAGTATTTTTCTTCTATTCTCCCCGAAATCTTGGAATGTTCTCCGATTCTTTGACGGAATGGAATCTGTGGATCATTCAATTGCGCCGAGATACCACTATTATGCTCATCACTTTTTCTTGGCTCCCTTCTCTGCCACTCTTTACCCACGGTAAACGCTTTCCCATCTGGCGAGATGGGCCATTTCCTTCAACCTCCCCCCGCCCGCGCGCGTCGGATGGGACGGTCTTGGTGCTTGGGTTGTGTCCTACTTGCTTGTTGTTCTGCTACTACCAGTCCGGTGTTCCCATTCACCACCGAAAAAACGAGTAAGCTTATTGAAGCTTACGTCTCCCTTCCCCCCTCTCTATACACTGGGTCCCTGACTTTCGGGAGGCTGAGCAGGGCTTGGCTTAGAGTTCTCTGACGGAGCCAACTCTGTCTCTGAGCCCGGGGACTGCGTGGTTCGGGACCGCTAAACCTAATTGGTCTCTCTTTTTCCTGTGTCACTCATCCTTCACTTGGAAGTTTCATTTTGCTGCTTCTTCTTCACAAAGTATCAGCAAGAGAACGCTTCTAATACACCTAGGCACGCATCCGAGACAGCTTAGTTCGGTACGAGTTGCCAGGCAGCTCCAATTTCCAGGGTCTCAAGCGAAGTAGTATTGGAAGTTACACAATCAGAAGAAACCCCAGAGTTGATTAAACCTCCCGCGTACAGGGACGGCATGGGAATGGATGACAGAGTTCAGAAACTCAATACTCACCCTCCCCGCTATCGACCGAACCAATCATCCATCCTCATCTTACACCTTGGCTTTTCACCAGGGAAAAACATCAGACGGCCTAGATTTCTAGAGCAACCATTGGCATCAACACCGCCTTTCCCTAATGTCCATCTCTCTACACAGCCCGCGCTGGTCAGTAAGTCAGTCAGTCGAAAGGGTCGGATTTAAGCCTCTGGTCCTCCGCCGATGCCGTGCAGTACCGCCGCACTCACGCAGCGTGAAAAAAAAAAAAACAAGCACATCCAACTACTTACACTAGCACAACTTACATCTCGGCGCCCCCCCCTCATGAGGATTGCGCGTCAGACCCCATCCTGTGGTGGCTTTGCTTTCTGCATGCACAAGAGAAAAGCCAAACGAAACAAAACAAGTTCTTCTCTCGACCAACCATTTCGTTTCTGAACCCTTTTGCTTGCTGAATAATTGATAAACATTACCAAAAGTCGGTGGAGATGGATGGTGCCCTTTCACAAGTATGCGAACTGGATCTTTCACCTTACCTTACCTTATCCAAGGAGGCCTCCTCCATGTTATGTTCCCTGTCTTCCGAGAGAATCCAACCTTTTTTTCCCCCCACACGCATCAGGGTATCAAATTACCTCCGAGCAGTTCACGGCACCTGAGGCCGCCGCATCTTTGGACGCCAAGTCCACGGGGGGGAACGTCTCGCCTGCTAGGACTCCTCAGGAGTCTAGCCTTGATTTCTTGGCCCGAACAGGTCGATCGTGGCTCTTGGGTTTCCGTCTCCGTCTGATCGTCATCTGATACTTTCTTGGACAGTATGTAGAAGCCAGAACAATGGGAAGTGACGGAAGCTGCCTTCTTCCGGAGTACTCCATCATGATCCATGACCACTGCTCCGTGCCACATGGATCATAATCGTAGGTACGCTGCCATGTAGGAAAGAGTTGATATTGGAGCCAGTGTATATTGTGATTTCTTGACTACTGCTACAGTTTCACTTACACAGTTACCCACGTGATCATTGTCCCGTTGGACAACCTTCGTCCACACAGATCGTAGCCTGATGATAATCTGTCGGTGATATTCAAAACGGGCAAAGCTCATGATCTAGAGGATGTGTAAGAAACTCCCATTCTTTCACCAGTCACAGAATCTGCTGTCATATCTGGCGGGACTAGAAAACCCAGTTCAGAGAGAGTCTTGAGCAACATCACCATCGTCTCAGAGAGGGTCCCGAGGAATTCCGTTCGGTGTAAGCGTACACCTAATACTGCTTTCTACTCACATTACTCCCACAGCCACGTGTCTTGCCAAAACTTAAGCACCTAGCGGCAGAAGACTAATCGAAAACACAAAATTGACGGTACGGCGGAGTCCCCATTCTCTACTCGGATATAAGAGATACCTTTGATGACATGCCAAGTCCAACCAGTACCGTGTAGACCCTCAGCCAAGAGGCTACGGATTGGGGAAGGATGGACACAGCAAGGCGCTGTTCGGTCCTAAGAACAATGATGACGACGACATCGGGTTTGCCTCCAATTCGTCTTCCAAGCCATCCGTACATGTACCCACCGACTTCTACCTACACACACCCTTCGTGAATGGGAGAAACGAGCTGGCGACGCACGAGGTTGAGGCTATGCTTCCAAGGCACGTTACGGGGAAGCGCCGGTACCTGTCCCACCAGACTCTCCGTAGAGACCGAGCCTTTCCTCTCCGCCTACTCCCGCCTCCTTGTTCACCAAGGGAAACCAACAGGCAGACACCATCTTCCGTCTGCAATTGTATCTCGGCCCGGTTCTGCACAGAACGGTGAATGCAGAAACACACTTCACTTCCCAACCCCCATCACACAAGAACCCAACCTACAGATGTCGCATGCATAGCAAAACCCGCAAAAACGACATCGTTCCGTCCTGCGAGGCCGCGAGGCCCGCGAATGGTGCCGTTCTAGCGTCACGCATCTCCCGCTGGCCGTGCTCTCTCTGTCTCTCTCTCTCTCCCCATCTTGCCTCCGGCCTCGAAACCACCACCAACTAGCGCGCCCGGGCTTTTTCTCCCTCCGGGGGCGGGCGGAGCGCCGAGTCTACTTGTAAAGAGGGGCATCCGAGTGTCAGCAAGCTGCAGATACACACGGACGGACGGACCCGTCTCTTTTCCTTTCTTTTTACTCCCGGGTTCTCAGTGACCGCAGACCGACTCTCCACGTTCTCCATCAACGATCGGGCCGCTGTCGTGACCATTGTTTCTCGGTGTTCAAGAGAGCAGCTGAGTCTCGGTGGCAAAAGGGTAGCTTCGTCGACTACGAATACTGTATCAGCAGGCATGCCCTTCCTTGACTTTGATAATACCCTTCAAGCTGACCCGTTGATCGGTGGGAACCATGTATGAAGTTTCAGAATGGGTTTGCCCACTCGTCATCAAGATATCAAGCTAAGTCCGATATCATGCCGGGCCTGTGAGGCATGTGGCGTGGCACGCGATGAATAGGCAGTGTATGTTTCCATGTTTTTTTCCTCTTTGGCATTTGGACTCGAAAATATTTCAAAATATGGTTCGCTATATGGCAAAAAACAAGAAGCAACAACCCTAGAAAAGCTATTCATGGGGGTTTCCAGGCGGGACGGTACATCAAACCGATCGGTTCGTACCTATATCCACCCTCCTCTGTTCATATGGTATCACTCACGTCTCTCCTGTCTCTCTCTCACTCTCCTACCATCGTCGTTCTGCATTTACTTCTTTCTCTTTTCCTCGTGGACAATGTTGATAATCTTTTCAACAATGGAAGGATCCGAAAGCTATTCTTTGCATTAGCACACTTGTATGCATAAAGAGGTGTTTTCAAACTTACAGTCGTAACATCACCAAGCTGATCCTCCTCACCAGCCAAGATCTTGCGGAGAATTCTGCGCATAATCTTGCCGGAGCGGGTCTTGGGCAGATCGGGCACGATGTGAACGGCCTTTGGTGCGGCAAACGGTCCGATGCTCTTGCGCACCTGCATGATGAACTCCTTGCGCAGCGCGTCCGAGGCCTCGTTGCCGTCCTTGAGGGCGACGAAGGCGTTGACGGCCTGGCCGGTGAGCTCGTCCGCGACGCCGACGACGGCGGCCTCGGCGATGGAGTGGTGCTCGATGAGCGCGGCCTCGATCTCGGCGGTCGACAGGCGGTGGCCAGAGACGTTGACGACGTCGTCGACGCGGCCGCGGATCCAGTAGAAGCCCTCGTGGTCACGGCCGGCACCGTCACCGGTGAACTAGAGTCATTGTCAACCAGTGTACAACATTGTCAAATAGGAGGCGAGACTCACGTAGTAGCCTGGGTAAACATTCAGGTACGTGTCCATGTAGCGCTTGTGAGCGCCCCAGACGGTGCGGGCCATACTGGGCCATGCCTGCTTGAAGGCCAACACACCCTCGACATCGTTGCCGTGAATCTCTTCGCCGGAAACGGGGTCGATGATGGAGGGCTCGATGCCGAAGAAGGGCAACGAAGCACTACCGGGCTTGGTCGGCGTGACACCGGCCAGGGGAGTGATGACGTTGGAGCCCGTCTCGGTCTGCCAGTACGTCTGCAGTTGTGTTAGTCCTGTTATATCCTCGCGTCAATGCCAGCTTCACTTACGTCTACAATGTGGGCCTCCTCCTTGCCGACAACCTCAAAGTACCACTTCCAGACCTCGGCGGCGATGGGCTCACCGACGGAGCCGAGCACTCTGAGGTGCTTCATGTCGCCCTTGACATGCTGGTCACCGGCCCGCTTGAGTAACCGCAGAGCGGTAGGGGCGACGTAGAACTGGGTGACTTGGTGGTTCGCGATGATATCCCAATATCTCGAGAAGTTGGGGTAGGCGGGTGTGCCCTCGAAGACGACGGTGCTCACACCGAGCAGCAGAGGGGCGTATACGACGTAGGTGTGTCCGGTAATCCAACCGACATCACCACCGCAGAAGTAACGGTCGCCATCGTGGATGTCAAAGACGTACTTGCCCGTGGCGGCGGCACCGACGAGGTAGCCACCAGTAGTGTGCATAACACCCTTGGGCTTACCGGTGGAACCGGAGGTGTAGAGAAGGAAAAGGGGGTCCTCGGAGTTGACCCGCTCAGGGGGGAAGTAAGAAGGCCACTTCTCAACCTCTTCGTGCCACCACCAGTCACGGCCCTTTGTCATGGGCACATCGGCGCCGGTGCGCTTGTAGACGAGGACGTGGGACACATCGGGGCACTGCTTCAAGGCATCGTCGACAATCTTCTTCGTGCCGATCAACTTGCCACCACGCTTACCCTCATCAGTGGTGATGACGACCTTTGAGTTGCCGTCAATGACACGATCACGGAGAGAGTCGGCGGAGAAACCGGCAAAGACGACGGAGTGGACGGCGCCGATACGGACGCAAGCGAGGAGAGCAATGATGGCCTCGGGAATCATGGGCAGGTAGATGGCAACGGTGTCTCCCTTGCGCACGCCCATCTGCTTCAGAACCCAGGCGGTGCGTGAAACCTCGCGGAGCAGCTCGCCATAGGTGACATTGCGGCCTTCGCCAGGCTCGTCGGCCTCGTAGATGATGGCAACGCGGTTGGGGTCCTTGAAGGCGTGACGGTCGACACAGTTGTAGCAGGCGTTGAGTTGGCCCTCAACAAACCAAGCGCTATCACCACCGGCCAGGGAACCGGAGTAGACGGTCTGGAAATCACTGAACCAAGACAGGAGCTCGCGGGCTTTGGTGCCCCAGAAGGCCTTTGGGTCGGTGATGGATTCCTTGTACAACTTTTGGTAGTCCTCGAGACCTGCAACAGGGGAGAGGAAGGGGGAGCTCCGGTCAGCCAATGAAGAGGGGAGGAATTGGGGTAAAGAGGGGAAGATGGCTTACTGCTCAAGTGGGGCTTGCTGGGGTGCTCTGCGGGAAGGAGACAGAATTGTTAGCCCAAAATGTCCAATCAATAGCTCCGAATTGCGCTGCCCCTCCTTCTTTCTCCCATGGAAAGTACAAAGTACTTGATGGGGATCCATATGGTTGACCACAGTAACCACAAACCCCCTGCAGCCACCATGGGCAATCTCCAGTGCCCCTCACGCGACTTTCGGACGGCAACAGGCCATGGAACTGGGTCTGACTCTTGGGTGTCTGGGTCTGGAATCTGGCTTCTGCAAATCGGCGGCGCACTTACTGTCAAGCATCTTTTGGGGGGGATCTGTTGGGATTCAAAATTAGCCATGGTGGTTCTCCCAACAGACATGCAAATAAAACCATTTGGTCGAAGCGAGAGCAGTCAGGCTTTGCGTTGCGCTCGCCCAGAGAACCGTGTAAATGCGGTTGAAGGGGTAAGGACGCAGACGCAGACGTTCGGTGCTGTTTGGCGCGAGGGACCAAAAGTAGACCAGAAATGGAGCTAGGAAATTGGGGTTCTGTTCGGGCTTACGGAAGGTATCAACGAGGTGGGCCTCGGCGACCACGGGGGCCTTTTGTGGCTCTGCGGCATCGGTCATTGTGGCGGCGGGGTGGTTTATGTGTGTGTGTGCTGCGTGCGTGCGTTTGTGTGTATTGTGTGCTGTTTATGAAGCGATGCGGGGTACTTTGTGCAGGCTTGTAGAGGTTCTGTCGAGCTTCGAGAGATCCGCTGGCGCTGCTAAGCTGTGAGAATCGTGCGACAATCGTCCGCCTTTGCCGTCCTCGTCGTAAGAGAAGCAGTCCTGCTCGTGCAGTAATGATGGGAGGTCGCGCGCAAGCTGGGGTCGGAACTGGCGCAACTCTCCACAAGTCAAGCGTCGAGTCGCGTGTTGTCCTAGATAGGCGTTGCTGCAAAGCGGGTAGCGGCAGCAGAGAAAACAAGTCGACGTCCCAATGGGTGGTTCCCTTGAATCCTGTCCTCGTTGTGTTTGCTTTATGCGTATGTAACTGAGAGGGGAGATGTCCTAGAAATGTAGGAGTAATCGGAGATGGGTTGTGGAAGTGAAGAGAAGAGGAGGAGTAGGAGGAATTGGGAAAGACGAAGAGGATGTGAGTCGTAATTAAGAAGACCAGCTCTCCAGGTGGCCGAGCCGCGAATTGGACGGGGGATAGGATTGCTTTTAATGGACGAATGGGGAATTGGGACTTGTACTGGGAACGTCTGGTAAACGTGGACTCCCACTCCGGGCACGTCAACCGACAACTTGAGCCGGAGACGCTGTTCGGGACCTGGGACGGTGCACCGCGTCAAGCTTGAGAGCTAAAAGGAAGCTTCCTTGTAACGACACTAGCCACTCACTCACTCACTCACTCCTCGGTACCGTACTCCGTACCTTGCCTTACCTTACACATACATACCCGAACATACATAGCTTCAGTTGACAGCCACTACTTAAGTCTCACAATACTAAGTCACCCTCATACAGCATCTCCGGCAGCCCAAGGTCCCAGATTTGGGCATTGTGTGGAGTGTCAGTGAATACAGCCAGGTCTCCATCTACAAGGAGCCCCATCCACGGTACGGAGCACATTCACGGATCATGGTACACTGCAGCGCAGGCCGATGATGTTATGGAGAAAAGGGACAAGCCATGCGGAAAGGGAAACTCCTTCAGCCCATCCCTTGCCCTCCATTGGTCATCATTTGCCATGGCACCCCGCAATCCCGTCCGCTTCCTGTAGCCTGTAGGCGGGCTGTGGCTGGTCCATCTCCGTACTCTGTACCGCTGTACCGCTACCGCTTGGCCGGGGGTTGAGCTGCGTCTTGCCTTTCCTTTGCCCCGAACCACCTGCGAACCCTCCCCTTCCCTGCAACCCCTCGCGTCCAACCCAGCTCCCAACACCGCGCAGACCTGCATCGTCCAGTCAAAGACGAGACGAATGTACCTTTTGACCCTTCTCCCCAGAGCCCAAGGACGCCAAGCTACCCGTCTCCAAACTCGCCAAAGGAGCCCGCCAGCCCGCCTGCCGTCCGCGCCTGGATGCTCCTGGGCCCGTCGGTTGGTCTTGGTCTGGGGGAGGGGAAGGGTTTCTGCGCTAATGAGAGACAAAAAAGACACAATTGGACCTCGCAACTGTGCCTTGCAAGTACTTTACCAAGTATCCGTAGCTCATCTGAATGCGACGAACTCTGTCCGCCTACCGATTAGATTCTCCCGTCGACCGGCCGAGCAAATTGAACGCCCAATGACCCTGACCCTGCTCGTGATCCATGGTAGCCTGCTATTGGGATGACGGTGACGACGTCCAAGAGCCTTCTCATAGTCTTGCGCTCATGTATACAAGTGGCGATCCATTCGTTTTCACACCATCAGCGCTAGGGAGCCTGTCTTAAAACGGGGGCACCGCGTGTCAATCAGTGTCGGTACTGAAGTTGTCTCCTGCTCGTGCTCGTAAATAGCCTGTATGGATACCCTGACCGCCTAAAGTCGGCCCTATGATATATATTCATCGATTTACCATTGACCATGTCACTTCATCGTAGCAGGAGATATTGTGAGCCACCGTCTCGGTGGAGCTTTCTTCTTGCACCGCGGCTGTGAGTGTCGACATCTCTCATGGTCTTCTGTCTCGGTTTGTAGCCTGTCTTTTCGTGTCCTGGCCTGAACTCGCCGAGAATGCGCCAGTGGGATAAGTGGCGCCCATCACCCGACTTCTTCGTCCATCATCACCTTGGTTGCTTGAGTGGCCGAGCCAGACCGAGGACAACCGGAAGCTCCAAGAATTTGTCAATGCAGCAGACTGGTCTCCCGACGCTTTGCTGTCAAATCATTTTGGCGTCAAGCGAACGAGGCACCAAAGCTTGCCCCTCACCTGGCCAGCGTTCCCCGCACTCTTCTTCCCCAGCGGCGTCGAGTTTGCGCCTCATAGGTCTCCTACCTCCTAGGCTGACCGCATTGCGCCGCTATTCAGGAAGCCATGCGGCTGTCGCCCAGCCAAGTGTACGCCAGCCGAGGACGATGGATGCTGATCACGGCGCGCGACCCTGGAGTGCCGTGGCGTTCCGGCCCCCGTGATTGGCCACGACCCCAACGATGACATATTGATGATTGTGTCCTTTGGCTTGGCTCCCGCGACTTCTTGACGACCTTGCAACGACCATATCAACCCAGGTCCTCTCAAAGGCAATGATGTTGTGCTTCAAACAAATGTATGCCGGTTGTATCGGAGCATCCAACGGGAGGTAACTTCAATAAAGTCGAGAATCGAACGGTCCCAGGGCTCCGCAGGCCCCGCTGTTCCTCGTAGGCATTTCGGGGTCTGGCATTGGGTCGGGATTCAACAAAGTCTCGCAGATTCCGGGGTCGTAATCCACCACACCTGCAGTCGCAATTTGTAACTGTCTTCTTTCTCCTTGCAGATTGTGGGTAATCTCTCAGGCTGCGCACTCGCGCTTGTTGCCGATTGTCCTTCGGAAGAGAAAAAATGCTCCCGAACCCACTGTGATGACTGTCGATGACTGCAGTCCTATCATGCGGCATCTCCGACGTCGGCTGCGGTCCACAGAATAACCTACGGAGGCTGCCAAAGTATTCCGTACGTAGTACATTGGTACGAATAGTAGCATCCACTTGGGTGATCTGTTCTCCATGATACTAGAGTTGCATCGGAGCTATCATGGCCGCCGTCGAGGCCGCCGCCAGTTGGGGGAACCAAGTAACCTCCATCTGAAGTTGCAGGCAGCATGAGGAGGTTGGTTGTCGTATTGCTGCAGCATGGCATGGGCCTGTAGGCAAATGGAGGGGCACATCTGTACTAGCACCCTGCAGGCAGAAGAAAACCATTGATAGAAATTGCTGGTGTAGCGAGTGGTGGTGTGCGTGTGTGGTTGGAGGGGTTAAACGGAAGTCCCGCTCGTGCTTGCGCAGGTTCAAGAGAGGAAAAGAGACGCCCATGGATTGCTTGTAGTTGGATGCCATCCTCTGATGCAACACACAACAGGCAGGTGCTGTGTACTGCCTGTCTTACCTAAGGCACCTGCATCATGTTTTTGTGTACCTGACGCCTGGCGCTGTCTGCTGGAAAGTGGCTTGCCTCATACCCAGGGCCATTTCCTCCAAAGAGGATACCAAAATGCTGGTTCCTGTCGACTCTGCGAACATGATCGAATTGAAGAGATTCACGTTTCAGCTAGCAAATTTTCTCCAGCACCAAACGTGGCGTGACGGCCTCCTGCAGTTAAACACCTCGCCTCCGCGTTTTCCCCCTCAGAACCCTTTCACCCAACCCTGGACTCCCCAGACAGCTCACAGACTTCCCGCATTTTACCCCGTGGGCACCCGGATATTCCATGTCCACCAGTCGAAGTACCTCAGTGAAGTATCGATACACAGGGGCAAGTGCGCGCCCGTGCTTGTGATGCGCTGTTTTAGTCGTGCTGCGTGCTGCCATTCCAGAAGGCCGGGTCCCTTGCCCTTCCTCACATTTACCCCCCTGCTCCGTTGTTCTTGCTGTGCAGCATGTGTGAGACTGATTCCGACCTAACCTTTCCTTGCTCATCCGGGTCAGTCCACCTCCCGCCGTCTCATAGGATGGACGAATGGAAGTAGTCTTGGCATACCCGACACCCGCGGGGGAAGGCTTGGGCAAAACGCCGTCCCGCCGTCGTTGCCGGCGCATCTGTAAATTGTGGCCCGGGAAGGAGGGCTGGAGGGGTCTTCCTTCTTTACGGGAAACCCGGGCGAAGGATCCTTTCACATCTAAGCGATTTGTGTGGAGAAACACAGGGTACGGATTACCTGTCCGTGTCAAAGAGCGAGAAAAAAAAAAGAAAAAAAGTGTTGTTGCTTCAACCTTTGGTCGGGGTTTATTCTGGAAATCGGAGATACTCCCAAACGGGCCATTTGGGATAAATCACCGCGTCCTCCGAGCCTCGTGCGGCAGAATATGGATCTCTGGCATCCCCATCTAAGCATGTGGGAATTTCGCCCTTTCTGTTGGGGAACTCCTGATGACAGATTGTTGAGTGCAAGCAAAAAAAGAAGAGGAGCCGTCCTAGACCTATCAGATTTACGCAATAGGTTCACTTGCATCCTGCGTGAGGCAGCATCGTCGCCTAAGCACCCAAGATACATAAACTGACATTCTATCCTCGGTACCCTGGTCGGTCATCCTGACTGGAAATATGGGCCCTGCCGTGAGGCTTTGCCGATCGATCATAAGTTACCACATGCATGCACTGCGGCTCCGAATGCTCTTGGAGACATTGGACGCTCAACTTACACTCATAAACATCCAATCGGACTGATGGCGAAACACATGAGAGACCCAGCTGGTTGGGAACCGCGAAGTGGACTTGTTTGCATTTTGGCACTGGCCTGGCGTGCCCGCTAGTAGTAGAAGAAGTATGTGCCCCCGACATATGCCGCCTTGAACCCCTAAACGCCTCCTTTTGTATTATCCATTTCGCTCACAGCTCCATGCTCATCAAGTACATCTCCATGATCCTCATGAACTTGGCCACAAACGCTTCCAGGTGGAAGATGACCTTCGTGCCCATCCTGATCCGGTGCTCGTAGAATGCCGACCACTTGATCACCTCCGCCTTCAGGGCATCGTCGATCAATGCAATGAGCTTGAAGGTGAGCGTCTTGAGAATCGTGGTTGGCGGGATGCAGTGCGTGAGAAGATCGTATAGCTTTGCTCGCACTTGGAGAATCCGTGCCGGCGTGTGCTCATCGACAATCTCCCTCGCTATCTGGCTGATAAGTGCCTCCCAGTCTGGCGGCGGGATTGGTGTGCTATCCGTGACTTTCTCACTGTTGGCTTGTTAGTTTCTGATCCTGCAAATGTCGTGCAAAGGTATCCTACTTTTGTGCGTGGACAGCCTCGTACATGAGCAGAGCTCGTCGCAAATTCCTGCCACTCTCCTGCGCGATCCTCATATGCAGGCCCTTCACCATGGGCCAGTTCTCCTTCTTCGCTGACACTGCCAGGACCTCACAAATTTGCTCGTGGGTTGGTGCAGCTACTCGGACCAGCAGTGTTCTCGATCGGATGGGGGCGATGATGTTTGCCGTCGAATTCGCTAGGAGGATCAATCGTAGGTTAGGAGAGTACTTCTCCATCGTGCGACGCAGCGCAGCCTGCGCATCTCTGGTAAGGTGGTCTGCCTCATTGATGACCACGACCTTGAATCTTTGCTTTGCCGACTGATCGACCTGTTGCGTCTGTGCCACCTCCTTCAGCAGATCCTGAACGACAACTCTGTCGTAGTTTCCGACGTCTGACGGGGTGATCTCGAGGTGGTAGTTTGACGCGACAATGTTGAATTCGAGCTTGCGGTTACTCGACGTCTGGAAAACACGCGCATCGATCTTGATCTTCTCTACACCGGGTCCGTACAGCTCCTTCAGTGTGGCAACGATGCGTGTCTTCTTTCCAGCGCCGGACGGACCGTATACCAATAAATGGGGGAAATCTCCGCTCTGAGCCTGTAAAATGTGTGAGCAGCTGCCTGGGAGAGAGCAGATTTGTAGCTTCCTACCAGAGAGCCAAGACGGTCTGAAAGCTCCTGATGGTATGTCAGAGCATCTAGTGACCTTGGTCTATGTTTATCGACAATAAGCGCCATTTTGGTTGCTGTGATGTGGAAAACGCCGTGTTGAAGACCTGAAGTTGGCTGGCGGAGCGGGCTGCAGAGCGTGGGACTTTCTGGTGATGCGCTCTGAAAGAAGACGCGTTCGCGTTAAGTGGGAAATATCGAGGCGTGGCTGGTGGCATAGGCCCGTGCCCTCAAGCCACACATGATAGCTTTGAGGCATACACCATTACTTGGCGCATAGTAACGACCCTCGAATTCATCCGACTCTATAAAAACCTATGCGTGCAAAAAACATTTTTCAATGATAATCCCACGGTAGACTAATGATGGGTGTGAAAGGTATTTCCTTTATTTGTACAGTCGCAATGACACCTCCCCATCTGGTAAGGTCATCTATAGTACAGCCACTCCATGAACTTGAGATTGCGCTGAGCCTATCTCAAAGTTAAGAGCGGTAAATGTTACAATCATTTTCATCCAAAACTTTAGGGCGCTGCAGACGGCGTAGCGGTAGACGCCGCGCTGGTGGGCTTGCTCGTTGCCTCAGCCAGCAAGTCTTCAGGCGCAATCGCCTTTCTTGGTCTCTTCAGATCCTCCAACGTAACACCGTTCTCAAGTTTCGTAATACCAACAACAGGGGCCGCTCCCTTGTGTACAAACTCCCATTGACCTAGCATCAAGTCAGTCTTGGCTGTGCTTCACGCAATTGGGAATGTACTCACCGGGCAACTTGTTACCCGCCAGACGGAAGGCATCCTTCGCAACAGCCTCGTGAAGCATTCCTCTGATCTCGAAAACGATCTGGTTGACAGCAACACGCGCCGCCCAATGATCGAAAGAACCCTTTCCCTTACCCATACGCATCTAGTCCGGGAATCAGCACTTGACTATCGCCCATAATTCCTCAACATCCGCCTTACCTCGTTACCAGACACATAGACACCAACGTTGCAGCACACTCTCTTGTACAGCCGGTACTTTTGACCACGTAATCTCATCTTAATCGTATCTTCAGCGTTCTTGAGCTGCTTAGCGCTGATTCTTCGGTGGTGATCCTTCATTCGGAGACCGTAGTCGCCCCAGATGACAGTCGTGCCCTTGGTCGATCCTCCCGTAGCCACGCGAGGACGTCCTTTCATCATCTTCTTCGTTCGGTCGATCGAGGGTTCGAGCCATGTGCCCTGCGCTGCAGGTGTCGTGGAAAACGGGCGGGCATCGCGGAGGATCTGGGATGCGACCAGCGGCTTCGTCAATTGAGGTCGGATCGCGGCCCTAAGAGGACTGACTGTCGGCGTCGTAGATATTCTGAGGCCTTGGAAGGCGCTGAGAAGCGCCGTAGGAGCGGTGGGCCTCATGTTTGCGACTTGCCGATGAACGTCGTTGATGATGCGATCTCCAAAAAAATGTCCCTAGCTTCACGAGAGCTTAGGTGTGGCTTGGATGGCCTGAGATGTTGGGCGATAATTTTGCTGAGGCTTTGCCTGGAGCTGCTGCGCCACAGCACTCTAAAGTGAACTGACCGGGGTCACGGACCTCGCGTCACTTTCGCGTAGCAACTGGAAATCCATTACGTGCACGCTTCCCGACTTGACGCCAGGCACGGCGACCTCGATTGGTCTTTTCGTCTGTCAACCTCCAACTTCCCTCCAGGCAACAGCAGGCCAACTTTCGATATAAACTTTTCGCTGCTTTCAACAATCACTCAACGGAAGACAGGTGACTGTACAAAACGCAATGCCTGATATTAGGTCATTCTTTGGGCCGAAGGGAGGCGGGCCCCCGAAGCCACTGCCAAAAAAGGTAGAGGAGCCCCCAAAGGCCCGAAGGGGCAGGAAAGTCATCGAGGACAGCGACGATGATGCCGACCCTACTCCTGCGCCGTTAGTCGATTCCGAAACCCTGCAGTTGAAGACCAAGCTAACTCGTCCTAGAAAACCGGCAGCGAAAGCTGCTGTCAGGAAGAAGGCTAAGTACGCGAACTATATTGCCCTCTTCGTCGATTGCTTCTAATCCTGTAGCAGAGACGAGGCTGCTAAGGGAACCGAGACCACAGCTAGCGACTACTTTGCATCATCCAAACCTTCCAAGGCGGCTAAGCCTGCATCCGCCGCAAAGCCAGACCAAGCATCTAAAGTGAAGACCGAAGTCGAGATCAGGACCAGCCCACGCAACAAGAAGACTACTGCGAAACCTGTAGAAGTAACGCCCAAGAAGCGCGCCGCCAGGACATACACCAAGATCGAGTCCGACGACGATGCCGATGCTTACAAAGACGAAGACGATGAGGATGACGATGACATCTTTGCTGCTGATGTGAAGGGTCGCAATAAGCGAAAGACCGACGACTATGCGGAGGACGAGAGCGACGAGGATATTCAACCAAAACCGAAGCGTGTAGCCTCGCGGAGTGCCGCTAATGGCACCCCAAGCAAGAGCACAAGGGCAACAGCTGGCACAAAGAGGCGCAAGACTCCTGACGACGAGGAGGAGGAAGATGAGGAAGAGCAGCCGCCAAAGAAGAAGGCGCCCGCTAAGCCACGCGCTCCCAGGGTTAAAAAGGCAGACGAACCTGAAGATTCGGCTTATCAGTCGATCCTCGACAACATCCCCACTGTCCGCCCTCCGACACCTCCACCCCAGGACCCAAATGCCCCCAAGTTTGACTGGAGGAAGAATGCCGGTGGTGGAGGAAACAGCGCGGCTGTGCCTGCTAATGCAGGTGCCGCGGAACTGCCCGATGGCGAGGATGAATGTCTCTCTGGATTGACATTCGTCTTCACCGGTGTCCTTCAAACCATCGGCCGTGAGGAAGGTCAGGCGTTGGTCAAGAAGTACGGTGGCAAAATTACTGGAGCACCAAGTAGCAAGACCAGCTATGTCGTCCTGGGAGACGATGCAGGACCCAGTAAGCTGAAGAAGATCAGGGACATGAACATCAAAACCATCAACGAGGAGGGCCTGTTCGAACTCATCAGGAAATTGCCTGCCTATGGCGGCTCCGGCAAGGGTGCGGAGAAGGCGCGCGAGAAGAAGAAGAAAGACGAGGAGGCTATCAAGATCCAGGCAATGGAGATGGAGCGAGAAGAGAAGGCCCGGAAGGCTGCAGCAGAGAAGGCAGCCAAGCAAGCAGCCGCCGCTCGGGGGACTACAGTTGCCCCTGCCCCGACAGCAGCTCCAGTGCAGCTTTGGACATCAAAGTATGCGCCGACGGCACTCAATCATATCTGCGGCAACAAGGCGCAGGTCGAGAAGATCCAGGCTTGGTTGAGGAATTGGCAAAAGGCACGCAAGTACGACTTTCAACGGCGCGGCGCAGACGGTATGGGTGGCACGCGAGCTATCATAATCTCTGGTCCGCCCGGCATCGGCAAGACCACTGCAGCACACTTGGCTGCCAAACTCGAGGGCTTCGATGTCATTGAGAGCAACGCCAGTGACACTCGCAGTAAGAAATTAGTCGAAAATGGCGTCGCTGATATCATGAACAACACATCGCTTCTCGGCTTCTTTGCTGGAGACGGCAAGAAGGTTGACGGAGAAAAGAAGAACATTGTGTTGATTATGGACGAGGTCGACGGAATGTCCGCAGGAGATCGTGGTGGTGTTGGAGCCCTGGCTAAGTTCTGCAAAAAGACCGAGATTCCCCTCATTCTCATTTGTAATGAGCGGAAACTGCCAAAGATGAAGCCGTTTGACTTCGTCGCCATGGATGTTCCCTTCAGGCGCCCGACGGTAGAACAGGTCCGGTCCCGTATCATGACAATATGTCATCGCGAAGGCCTCAAGCTACCTGTGCCTGTTGTCGATGCCCTCATCGAAGGCAGCAATAAGGATATTCGGCAAATCATCAACATGATCTCCACCGCCAAGCTCGACCAAGCATCGATGAGCTACGACAAGGGCAAGGCAATGACCAAGGCATGGGAGAAACACGTCGTTCTCAAGCCTTGGGATATTTGCCAGAAGATGCTCGCTGGTGGTCTGTTCGCTCCCGCCAGCAAAACTACTTTGAATGAAAAGATCGAGCTATACTTCAACGACCATGAGTTCAGTTACCTGATGATCCAGGAAAACTACCTGCGCTCAAAGCCAATGGCACTTAATAACAGAGGTTACAACAAGAGGGAAGAGAACCTGAAGTACCTCGAATTGATAGATCAGGCGGCGGAGAGTATCAGTGATGGTGATCTGGTTGATCGAATGATTCACGGGCCTCAACAGCAATGGAGTCTCATGCCTACTCACGCCGTTTTCAGCACGGTTCGACCATCGAGCTTCGTTGCTGGCCAACTCATGGGCTCCAACTTCACCTCCTGGCTCGGCAACAACAGCAAGACTGGCAAACTCGGTCGATTTGTCCGTGAGCTACACTCACACATGCGGTTGAGGTCATCTGGAGACGCCAATGAGGTTCGCCAGCAATATCTGCCTGTCTTGTGGGATCAGATGATACGCCGGTTGTCCGTAGAAGGCAAGGAATCTGTCGACGAGATTATCGAGCTGATGGACAGCTACTACTTGACACGAGACGACTTCGATGCGATTCAGGAGCTCGGCGTTGGTCCGCAAGCTGAGGGCCGGGCTGATATCGAATCCAAGACAAAAGCGGCATTCACGCGAACGTAAGTACTCGTGCTTCTTGCTATTCATTCTTAGCGCTGACAACTCTCCAGCTACAACGCAATGTCTCATCCTATCCCTTTCTTGAAGGCCAGCAATATCATGGAGCCCAAGAAGGTGGCGAAGGAGGCTCCGGATCTCGAAGAAGCTATTGAGGAGGACGATGATGCCGATGTTGCAGAACCTGCCGATGCGGGCGAGGAGGACGAGGACAAGATTGACTTGAAGAAGGACAAGCTAATCAAGGCGCCCAAACCGAAGGCTAAGAGAGCAACGAAGAAGGCCAAAGCAGGCGATGACGATGACGATGAAGATGAAGATGCCAAGCCTAAGAAGGGTAGGCCCAAGGCCAAGGCAACGACTGCCAAGGGAAAGGGCAAGAAGTAATGGCATAATGGTCGACAGATATCAATCTAGGGGCACCTTTTATCATGGGAGGAGAACGCCAGTGTTCACTGAGTTCGAGTGGGGCATACATGGCAATTGTAGAATTATGAGGTTTAAATCAGGAATACCTACTGTTCATTGAACACCTTTGATCAGCGGCTAGATATTGTATGAAGTCGTTTACCAATCACAAAATGATTTGAGGGATGTACATCATGAAAGGTAATCAGTGTAAAGTGGTGTGAGCGACAACGTCTGTGTAAGTTAATATGTGAGGAACCAGACTTGAGAATGACAGCTGCATTTTGACATCTTCATGAAAGGCAACTGCGAGTATTTGGTAGACAACGTTTTTGTGCAGCCCATCCATGGCCAGTGAATCCTTAAGGAGAGCTTCCTGCCAAAATAGGTTGTTCTTGAACCTTTGCCAGAATCCCCCGAACACACTCATCACCATCAGTACAAGGGGTAATGTCAACCATACACAAAACTTGAAAGGCACCCAACCAAGCTCCGAGTCCCTCATTTTTCAGCATTCCAAGTTCGAAGTGAGTACCTCTTGATGGCTTCGATTTGTTACCTCACCTTCCAAAAGCACGAAGCTAATCCAAAACGTTCGTTGCGCAGTCCGCCATCTCGAATGATTCCTATCAGTTACAACGCTTATGTCCAACCGGCCGTCCATGATGTCGAGCGCTTTGGATCATCCCGCTTAGCCGCCGGAGGGGCTTCAAGCTTCAAGATGATGAATGAGAAGGATCAAAAGAAGCCCGGGTCCAAGAAGACGTTCCGGATTGCCGCAAAGGCCTTGAAGGGTGAATATCTCCTCCAACCCTAGACGCTTTGCCTTCCTGATCTTACGATCTCTCGCCTCAACCACCCTCTGTTCATTCATTTCCCGATCCTTCCTCTTTTTTCTTCCCATCGAGTCCTGCTGAGCTTCATCCATCTTCCAATCTCGAGTGTTTGAGGCGTTTGTTTCTTCGGAAATACTCGAGAACACCTGATTGCCCCCCCCCCCCTCTTCCCATACTCGGATCCTCGTTACCAACATTTTTTTCATCGCTTCACAGTCGCTCATTATCTTCATCGCAGGTCTGGTATCGAAGGCAGCCTTCTCTCTCAAGAAGTCAAAGAGCTTCACTACTCTTAAGCGCCTGTCGAGAATGTCTTCTCGACGTGACCGCGGCCAGCACTCGCGCTCCAAGTCTGGTAAGTCATCCGACCTGCTCATCGATCTTTGGGCTGCTTTCAGCGCAAATACGAACCATATTCCTGACGAAGAAAAACAAATAAATAGCAAACAATATCGACACCGCGGGTACCCTCGAAGATCACAATCCCCATCGCCTTTCCATCATCGAAGAGGCGTCTCGCGAGTCGCGCGAGTCGTCCCACGACATCTACGCTGCCAACATGTACGATGAACAGGGCTTCCTCAGTGAAGACCACGAGGACATCTACGATCTCGACGAGTTCGAGATGATGAACTCCAATGTCGGACCCCACGGCCAGGACAATGGAGCCCTCACCCACGACACGGTCTTGTACGGCAACTGGGAGCAAGACAACAACTTGCAGGAGTTCAACCGTTCTTCGAGTGAGTCTTTGAATTGTCATCTTCTCAACTCTTTCTCTAACTTCTTGAACACAGGCCCGGAGACGGTCGTTTTTGACCATGCCCGCTATGCCGGTGTCAACCTCTGGGAAGTGAGCATCAGCACCGATTCGGAGTCGTACTCGCGTTCGGTCCATGAAGGTATCAAGTGCTCCGCGTTGTTCTGCTGCTTCCACTAGGGTCTTAGGTAGCATATTCTGGTTTCAATGAGATACCTTTCTGCTCTCACTGACATCATCTACCTACTCCCTGCCTGGGCCTCAGAGAATTTTCTGTTAGCTCTTTCCCTCATATGAATGTCGTAACTAACCGACTTATCCTAGTTCCTGATCCCAGCATCAAGATAGAAGGAATCCCCACGACCAAGGACTGGTCCATCTTTCAAAGCGAGCTGGTCGACTACGGCGCCGATGAGCCTAGCCCTCAGCTCCCTGGCTGCTCGGCCGGTCACCCTTTCGCGAAGGAGTGGTTCATGACAGACTCTATGATGAAGGCCTACGATGCTGTGCGCGGCTCCATGCGGGATGCGAACGACCCGCTGCGATCTTGGATGGAGGTGAAGGCTTTTGAGTCTTCTCTAAGAGCGAAGAGAGATGCTACCAAGGTTGCGGTTGACGGCCCTTCTTGCCAACATGATGAGAAGCCAGACGTCAAGGGAAAAGGAAGAGCTGCCGATGGCGGCGGCTTCGCTCACAGCGAGCACGGCGAGAAGCCTGAGTGCAAGGGAAAGGAAAGGGCTGTCGACGGTGGCGGCTTTGCATGCGGCGAACCCCAGAAGTGAGTCTCCGTCCGAGGATGTGCCCTCCTACTCGTCATCATCCTAACCACCATTCTACCAGTACTTCCAAGACGCAGCCATCTCCTATCAAGGGAGCCGCGACTTCGGGCTTGAGAGCTGATGTGAAGCGAGAGAAGGATGACTACGTCAAGTGAGTTTTCGTGTGACCAGTTGCTTCGTTCAGCCTGATGACGAACTGTGTCTAGGATGCTCGATGACACCCACCTGTTGTCTGCTGAGTACGCCCCGGATACTGCGGACAGGAAGGGAGCCTACAATGTCCCTCGGCCTAAATATCTTCACATCGCGCCCGATTTCGAAGATTTTAGATTCGAGGATTACCTCCCTCCGGTCACCAAGACCCCTGAGTCCTCTTTCAAGGGGCTGCTCCCTTACAAGCTGCCTTACGACCCGGACCGCAACTTTGGTAAGTCTGGCTCAAGTCATGATTCGCACCAATACTGACACATGTTAGTCGAGGACTACGGTATCTCGGACGACGAGGGTGATCCCGAGACTGGAAGAATCTCCCCTTGTACTTTCCGCCTTCTGGCCGAGGGATGTGCTGAGCAAAACACTGACGGAAAGGTCTTCATGGCCGATGATGTAAGTTTTACTGCATCTTCGTTCTAAGTAACCCATGGCTGAATAGGTTTTAGGCTCAGCGTATGCGTCCCGAGACTTCCATGGACGATGGCCCTCCTAGAGAGAAAGCCCCTGACCGTCTCCTCATGGAGTTCGAGACCCAGAGAGACATCAACGACAATGGCTATCTCACGCCCTGCTACTCTCTTGACTCCGAACCTTCCATCATCTACCTGCCTGCTGGTAATAAGCACAGCAATGACCCTCTCAAAGGTATATAGACACTGACTCTAGCATAGGCGTGACCTTCCAGCACAAGATGCGCAACTGGTGGTTCGGCCTCTTCGATCGCATGAACCCCGAAGTCGCACGTAACTTCCGCAAGATTGAGTATCATGAACAAGGCGACCCCCCGATCGCGCCTCCCAAAGCTGTCACTGAGGATTCGACCACCACTACCGAGCCCAGCGGCCCCTGGGCTCAGCACTACACCCACTCCGACATCGAGACGATCCTCAATACCCCCGGTGCCCGCAAGGTCGCCGGCGTCGAGGCGACGAGCGCGGCCGAACTCATCACGCAGCGCCAGAAGACCATCCTCCGCTGGAAAACCCGAGACGAAGAAGTCACCCGCGAGAACGCCGTCCTGCGCGTCGACGTCGGTCGAGCCCAGAAGGAGCTTCGCGAGATGCGCCTGTCTGTCGACCACGTCCTGGCGCAGAGGGCTGCCCAAGAGCGCGCCGATCGCGAGCGTGCAGCGCGGGAGCTCAGAGAGGCCTGGGAGCGCAAGGCCGCGTGGGAGCGTGCTGAGAAGGAGAGAATCGCAGCGGAAGAGCTCGCCGAGAAGGAACGCAAGGCCGCCGAGGAGCTTGCTGAGCGAGAGCGTAAAGCTGCTGAGGAACGCGCCGAAGAGGAGAGGAAGGCGGCCGAGGAGCTCGCCAAGCGACAGAAGCATGAGAAGCGGGTGTTGCGCCGTGTGTCTGCGCACTTGCACGACTTGCGGTACGAGGTTCAGGCTAAGTTCCACTCCCTCAAGGACGCCGAGGATGAGAATGAGAAGATGAAGAAGGAGCTGGTTCGTTGCAAGACCCGTATCATGGAAGAGTGCTCGAGAGCCAACTTGTCGAGTCCCGATGAGGTTCGCCGGGCTGTCTCGCAGAACTTCCGGGATAAGATGGCAGCCTTGGACCTTTCTGGTTGAAATCTGGAATGAGTTTGCAGTGGGAAATGGACTATGACACAGTCGGCTGTTCTTGTGACATTCTCGCTTCTATATTGCTATGTTCAGCGTGGCTCTTTATTGCCTGTTGCTGATGGATAAGTTCTAGGATTTGGATTGTGGTGAGTTCACCGGGCTCACGAGAATACCAGGACAAAGCTATATGGCTGGGGCGATCGGTGACGACTCGACTTTTCTCGACAACTATGATGGCTTTGGATCTTCGAGTCCTGGCCTCTCAGTCTTTTGACAAGTTTGTTATGAGCAGACAATTAGGTACTGCCAAGCTACCATCATCAGTGTCGAGTGGGACCATTGACTAACACCACGTCGCAGGTTGGGGGAACGCACAGTTCTTGACGAACTCTTCCGATCTTGTCCCCCTTTTCCAGATTGCTTTCTACGAACGATAATTTGGGTCATGATGTGTCCATTGTTTGAGTACGATGCTCTATGTCGAGATTACTGGAAGATGTTAGATTGGCCTAGGAGCCGAGTGCGGCCTTATGACATTGTTAGTGGAAATAGGTAGTGCCAAAATATTACGTTCAACCTTGATCGGTTGTGATTGCAAAGACCGGGATGTGATTGTGCGTGTGTGATTAAGACACAGGGAGATTGAAATCCCCTAGACGGTATGATTAAATTGTACCAGAGCTTTGAGAAGAATCATTAGACCCCGAAACCCCTATTCGGGGTCTATGTATACACAAACGTATCCAGATTCTATCCGTTTCTTCTTTTCATCCAGCAAAAAGGCCTTCCCATTTGCGGCCCCCTTACATTTTTTTCCGCCATGCTATTGTCACATCATGAGAGGAGCATTATACACCGACCGGAACGCCCAGTTCGCTGTTCCGGGAATCGAGAGAATATCGTAGAACATAATGGTACAAGGGGGGCTGGTAGGTTGCCGACGCCTCCAGCGGTGAGCCGACCAGCCCCATGATTTTTTAGAACAAGATCTTCGTAGAGATCGGAATTGTGATGTAGGATGTCGAGACATCGGCCTCTTAAGCGTTCTTGACGACGCCGACCTTGGCAGCGCGCATCACGCGGCCGTTGAGCTTGAAGCCCTTCTGCTGGACGTGGAAGACGGTGTTGTCCTCCTTGTCGGGCTGAGGTGCCATGAAGGTGGCGTCGTGCTCGTTGGGGTTGAACTTCTCGCCCTCGGGGTCGAAGCGCTCGATGCCGTGCTTCTTCAGCGTCGACATGAGGATGTCGTCGGTCATCTTGAGACCCTCGTACAGGTTGGCGAGATCCTTGAGATCGCCCGACTTCTCCTCGACCTTGAGCTTCTCCTGGGGCACCATGGAGAGGGCGCGGTCGAGGTTGTCGATGCTGTCAATGAGATCCTTGGAGAACTTCTGCAGGGCGAAGTCGCGCGCCTGCTTGACCTCGCGTTGTGTGCGGTCCTGGAGGTTACGGAAGTCGGCGATGGTGCGAAGGCACTTGTCCTGGAGAGTTGCATGTTAGAATTGGGTCTCGATCCTCGGTGTCCGAGATCGGGGGACAGAATGCGAACGAACCTTCCAGTCAGCAGCCTCCTTCTCCTTGGTCTCCAACTGCTTCTTCAGGGCAGACTCGGCATCATCGGCAGGCTTCTCGCCCTCCTTGGTGGCCTCGGTCGTCTCCTTGGCGTCGCTGTACCATCTCGCAACGGCAGGTCGCGCGGCTCGTATCCTGAAGGCAGGGGAGCTCTGGAACTGATTTTGGAAAACAGACTTGGGAGTCTGGGTGCGCATGCCGGTGCGCACTGCGCGGGAAGAGGTAGCAATGGCTTGTCTGAACATTTTGGCGGTTGTGGGGTTGTGTAAAAGACTCGGGCGGGCGGAAACGTGGTTGGAATCGAGGAGGCGATGTAGGGACTGGTCGTGTGTACGGAGAAGCTTTTAGAAGAAAATGAAATTTTATCGGAATGGCCCCAAGTGACGAATTGCCGTCCCTTGACCCCCCGGCCATGCGGGAAAGTTCGCGCCCAATCATAAGATTCCAGACAGCTCCATCCGGGGGCGGATGAATCGAGGGACCGCTCAGAGCTTTATCGATAACACTAGCGCCAAGGCAAGGCCAACGCGCTCTCAGCAGGCGCCAGGCACAGTCGCCGCACCTTCCAATTGGTAATTCAGTGGCACCTGAGGCGGCAGGGTTCACTCTGGCTCTGGTCGCAAAAATATCCATTCAGCCTCCCCTCCACCGTGACACAATTGCCATCTGCCACCATTCAGTCCACCTGCGACCCACGATAATTACGATTGCCAAGGCGCTCTTGCTTCACGTACATACGAAATTGAACACGTTTGCCGCACTATCATCAGGATTGCATCTCAGAACCTTTGGCCGAGCTACAACTGAAAGGGGAACGGCGGCGCGATGGATTACGAGCCGATGCTGTTGGATGGCGAGTCCGGAGGACCATCGATCAAGATCTCAGGGGTATTACTTCCCAAAATCCACTTAGCTAGTGGCATTTCAAACTGACAGCCCGGCGCATCGTTAGGCTGATAACATCCACGTCAACTTTGATCTATCGAACTGCGACCTTTCCTTCGCCAACTCGCTGCGTCGCGTTATCCAGGCTGAAGTCCCTGTGATCGCCATCGACCTGGTCGAAATCGAGGCCAACACATCTGTCCTCGCTGACGAGTTCATTGCCCATCGCCTGGGTCTGATTCCCCTCCAGTCCAAGGACGTCAACAGCTTGCTTTACACCCGAGACTGCGACTGCGAGCAGTATTGCGACAACTGCAGCGTAAAGCTTACGCTGCATGCGCGATGCTCATCAGACGAGACCATGAAAGTCTACGCCAGCGACCTCATTGTCGACAGCTTCAGACAGAACGGCACCGTAGGAAACCCTGTAATCCTCGACCCTGAAGGACAAGGCTCTTTGATTGCGAAGCTGCGCAAAGGGCAGGAGCTTAAGGTATCATGCATCGCGAAGAAGGGTATTGCAAAGGAGCATGCAAAATGGATGCCAACGTCTGCTGTTGGGTTTGAATACGACCCTCACAACAAGCTACACCATCTGGACATGTGGTTCGAAGAAGATGCGAAGGCCGAATGGTGAGTGACTGGATTGACATGTTCCTTGAAAGATGAGAGTCGCTAATGGTAGCAAAGGCCCGAGAGCAAATATGCCAAGATGGAGGACCCCCCACAAGAGGGCGAAGCTTTCGACTACGACGCAGTTCCCGGCAAGTTTTACTTTGAGGTCGAAGGCGTGGGCAGTCTGGAGCCGGATCAGATTATCCAGGAAGGAATCAAGATCTTGCAGGAGAAGTTGGCCCTCACGCTCCACATCCTCACAGGCGAGGCAGACGACGATGGCATGGGCGACTTTGATGGACCTCGCAGTCCCAACTTGGATATGGACGGCGGCAACCCCTGGCAAGATCAAGGCTATACCACTCCTTTCAATGGCGGCAACCAGACCGCGTGGGGAGGCAACGCAACGACACCCTACACCACAACGACACCTTACGGCGCCTCCGGACAGTCTGGATGGAACTGAGAGAGAACAACGGACACAAAATCATAAAAAGGCGTTCATGTATGGAAACCACTTTGAGACATGGGGGTGGTAATGGAGTTTGCGAATTTTTGCAAAGAAGCTAGCTTGGCCATCAGCTGGCTACATTGATTCAGCTCGGTGGAGGTGGAGTTTGCCTGACGACGCGCGAAACGGAATCAATACGCACAACAAGATGCACTCCGCAGCGGCAAGAGGGGGTAGGCTTCTCAGCGTTCTGACGGCTAGACCTGAACTCAGACTGGCTTGGCTTATAGACACCCGTGACAGGGGATGACGGCGGTAGAGCAATCGTAAAATAAGATAACAGCCTGTCAAACACTCGGGCAAAGAGAGGTGGGCGGGGTTCGATTTCGGCCGAGAAGGCAGCTCTTCTACCGGACATCTGTAATACAACTCACACAAACCTCACACAAAGCGGACATGAAATTGCTGCAAAGAAAATCAACCATATCTTTCTTTCCTGTGTATACCCTCCATTACTCCTGTCAAATGCAGCAGAGTTGCCTCTTTTTCCGACGCCTCCAAACATGCCAAGATGGTACTAGTGATGATGATGCAGCGCCAGTCTATCTAGGTATTTTAACGCTCATTCTATAACACAACACAAGCCTTTTTTGTGTGTCTATTACCCCTTGATGGACGCATCTTCACCGTTGCCGATATCAGCAACCTTTCTATAGACCTTGCGGTGCATCTCTAGGAAGACAAATGTACAGATTGTTTGTCTAGGCGGGGGTTAGTAAAGTGTATACAAGACGTCCATCACGCAAGCAAGCGGGGAGAGGGACAAGAACGTACGGTCCGAGGCGGAGGAAACTGGGCACCCAGCCCTTGAACATCCACCCAAGGCCCTCAGCTTTGTAAATCTTGGCCAGGGTATGCGCCAGCCCCTCCTGGGTGCTCGCCGACATGACCCGCGTCTTGATGACATCAATGGGGCTCGTCACCGTGGCGGCCATCACACCAGCGAGGAACGAGGCCGTAAAGTGCGTCGTCAGGTTATCCCCCATGGGCGTGTGGCGGATGAGGATACCCTTGAAGGTATCGTACGACGCGAGCTGCGAGGCCGTCATGGCCGCAGCGCGCATGCTGTTGGGGAGGACGCCCCTGAACCAGCTCATGATGCCTTCCTCTCGCGCCATGCGGAGCATGCCCTCGAGGGCGTGGCTGTAGTTACGGCGCTCGGCGGCGGGGAGGGCGGCGTCCTGCTGCATGCGGACGTTGAGGACGTCGGCGGCGTTTCCCGAGATGCCGCCGACGAAGCCCGCGGCCGAGGCCATGGCGACGAGGACGGGGAAGGAGGGGGGTTTGCCGTCGTTTGCGCGGGTGGCGCGGATCTTCATCTCCTCGTAGGCGCCGAAGCGGACGGTGGAGTAGGTCATCTGGCGGAGGAGGGAGGCCGAGAGGCCGTTGTAGAGGCCTGTCACGCCGTGGTTGCGGATGATGTGGGTGAAGGTGCCGACCATGTTTTTTGGCGCGTCGGGGCGGCGGACCTGGAGGCGGACCTAGAGGAGGATGGCATTGTGTAAGTAAGTAAGTTCTTGCTTTGGGAGCGACGTAGTTGTGTCGTTATTTGCTACGGCTCTTAAGAGAGCTTGAGTTTGCTACCATGAATCGAGGCTTTCATTCGCTGGTGTGTTGTAGAAGTGGGAGCGCATTACCTTCACTGTGAGACATTGTCAGCTCTTGGCTCACTCCGACGTTTGTAATATCGCAGGCTCTCTCGCGCGCCATTATCTCGAGATCAAGGTTGGTAGAACTTACCCAAATCCAGGGGATGGGTCACGCAGGCGGCCATACTACTGGCGCTGCCTCCGAACCAAAAAGGATACCTCAGCGATGGTTCCGCCGTCTTCTTCTGCTTTTGAGGCGCCGGCGTCGTCGCCGTAGCCGTCGGTTGCGCTTTCGACTGCTGCTTCTCCTGAGCCCCCTCGACCTGGCCCAACTTCAACGGCGAGGGCTGCGACGACGACGGCGGCCCGGACGGCTCGTCGGCCGATTTACTGGCGACCATGTTGGCGGCGGCGGCGGACTGCATCGTTGCAGGGTGTTGCGCAGTTCCCTATGATAAGCTCATCCCGTTGCGGCGCAATTGAACACTGCGTCGCGAAAATGGCAAAGGATCCGTAAGTAAAGAAGCACAAACGGACGACCTTTGTCGGATTTAACGTGAGTTATGTCCAAGATTGCCTGGTTCCCCTCTCTCTCGTGTCGGCAACTATCAGCTGAGTAGCGTGTGTTGCTGGGACGTCACTTTTCGGTCGTTGCGGTCGAGTGACGTCTTTTTTTTGTTATAAAGCCGACTTCGGGGGAGAGGGTGGTGTGGTCGTGCAGGAGGCCTTCTTTTTTTTTTTTTGTCGCTGCTTTGGGGTATGCAGGTGGTGGGAGGAATGGAAGAAGCCGAGGAATTGGAGACCGGCTCGGTTTATCGCGAACTTTTTTTTGTCGTTATCTTTTTTTTATTTACCTTAATTAACACCGATTCGGCTGAACGAGGGACGCGCTTCGAGTCGGCTCAAGGGAACGAAAGAAAAAAAAGGAGATTTGCTGATTGATCAAGTCCCCTTTCAGAGGGAACCACCACCACCAACAGTCAACAACAGAACCTGTTGCTTCGATTTTTTTGGTGCGTCATTGGGCCTGCAGCGAAGCCAGGGTGCCATGCGCTAATGGAGGGCGTCTCCGGACCCTTGCTCCGGGGGGAGTCGGCAGGGTCTGGCGCCGTGTGCCCGCCCCGGGTCGCAATGCCAATTGGCTTGGCCCGTGCATCCCGTAGCTTTTGTCAGACTTCTGGAGATCGACACTTTTTCGACCAACTGCTGCGAAAGCTCCCTTTTCCTAACGGCAGCTCTTGTCGCAACGCTACATCGAAGCTCTACGCCTGTGATGAGCACATAGGAAAAGGGCCTTTGCAAACGGACAAGGGCGTTCACAACTTCAAAATGCTCGTCCCAAGATTAGCCGGTAGGCAATTGCAAAGTTGCTTCCGTGGCGCCACCTGCGCCGCGAGAGCTCCCCGACAATGGCAGGCCATCGCTTCATTGTCGATGAGCGGTAGCCGGCGCAGTTACTCCTCAGGTTAGATCACAATCAATTGGTCCTTGGTGATCCCTTTAACCTAAACAAACAAATATCACAGAACCCTCGACGATTTCAAGAACCCTAGACCAGAAAAAGACCGTCGATGTCAACGGCCAAACGATACCGACAGACACCTGGTTCAACGTCCCGACAAACGTCCTCGACGCCGCCTCGCGCAAGCTTCACCTCCAAAAAGATCACCCCGTCTACATCACGCGGCAAATCATCGAGTCGCAGTTCCCGGCGCCAACATACAAGTACCACAACACCTTTGACCCCGTCGTCACGACGCACCAGAACTTTGATTCGCTCGGGTTCCCCCTGGACCACCCCGGCCGCGCGAAATCAGACACCTACTACTTCAACAAGGACACCCTCCTCCGCACGCACACGAGCGCCCACCAGGCGCAGACTTTTCAAAAGAACCTGAGCGAGGGCTACCTCATCAGCGCAGACGTCTACCGCCGCGACGCCATCGACAGGAGCCATTACCCCGTCTTCCACCAGATGGAAGGCGCCCGCATGTGGGACAGGACAAAGGTGCCTAACGGCGACATCGCCGCCGCCGTCTGGGAGGACCTCGATAGGCTGCCGAGGCACAACGTGAAAGTCGAGGACCCGCACCCGGCCTACGATGCGGAGCGGAACCCCCTACAGGAAGGTCACCACTCCCCCGCCGAGGCCGAGGCCATCGGCGCCCACCTGAAGCGCTCGCTCGAGAACATGGTGGTCGAGATCTTCACGAGAGCGAAAGCCGCCGCGGCGAAGGCGGACCCGGATTACAAGGACGAACCCTTGCGTGTCCGCTGGGTCGAGGCGTACTTCCCCTTCACGAGCCCCTCGTGGGAGCTCGAGGTCTACTATGCAGGCGACTGGCTAGAGGTGCTGGGCTGCGGCGTGGTAAAGCAGGACATCGCCATCAACGCCGGCGTGCCGCAGCAGGTCGGCTGGGCCTTTGGCATCGGCCTCGAGCGCATCGCCATGCTCCTCTTCCAGATCCCCGACATCCGCCTCTTCTGGTCCAAGGACGAGCGGTTCCTGAGCCAGTTCCGGGGCGTCTCGGACCAGCTCGATAGCATGAAGCGCTTCGTGCCCTTTTCAAAGCATCCGGCCTGCCCCAAGGACGTCTCCTTTTGGCTCGGGAGCACCTCCTCGGCAGCAGGCGGCAACACGAAAGCCAACACGCAGGATTTCCACGAAAATGATTTCATGGAGCTGGTGCGCGACATCGCCGGCGAGCGGGCCGAGGACGTCCGGCTGGTGGACGAGTTCACGCACCCCAAGACGGGGCGACGTAGCATGTGCTACCGCATCAACTACCGAAGTCTCGAGCGGACCCTGACGAACGAGGAGACCAATGAGCTGCACAGCGAGGTGACCCGGAAATTGGTCGAAAAGCTAGGCGTCGAGATCCGGTAGGGGAAGACAGAAGAAAAAAAAGGCAAACAAACACTGTGCAAGCAGTTGTTCAACGGTTGGCATAGTTTGAGGGGTAAAAGGGGGCTGTGCTGCCAACAACTTGTTATTCCCTCATCTTGAAGATGGGACGAGGGCTTCCCGATCCGATGGCGGTGAGTAAGTCCCCATTCGGCATGCCATCATGATTGCATGGCATCATTCCAGTGTACTAGAACCCCGGCGTAAGTTATACGTCTCTGCCTGAGGGATTGTCGTGAGACGGGTGCTGCTAAGCTTTTAGCTTGCGCCCTGGCCATGTGCCTGTGTAGAAGAAGAGGCCGTCACGGTCGTGTATCATATCAACTACATTGTACTATCAAGAACCACCCCAAAAAAAGGACGGACTGAGCTCAAGCTTGGCGTTTGTGAAGGCTGAGCAGAGCCATGAATAAAAATACTAGAACTTCAGGGTGAAAAGTTACGGGACCTCGGGATTTCCTTTGATCCCGTCGTCTTGCAGATGTGATGTGCTGTGTTCCTCGGAAGCTATGATTCTGAAGCAACCGTGTGATGTATGCATACGAAACATCAGACCAACGGGAAGAAGAAGAAATAGCAGCAGTAGAGAACCGTTGAAAGTCAGCAGTGGATCATGGACCGCTCTGTCAAGCGTCCGAGCATCTCGGAACAAAGGAAGAGAAGATTTTGCTGCTGCTGCTGCTGCTGCTGCTGCTCCCCAGACGATTGTAAACATGCCTGCTCTGATTGCGGGAGCTCAACTCCGCCGGTTCGGGAATGAAGCAAGAAAATAAAATTCTGAAGCAGTGACGCCGGGGTTGCAGATCGATTGTATCATGCGCAAAACCTTCACACATAAAGCTCGCGCGCAGCAGCACGAGCGCATTAGTCTTCGGGAAGATGGAGTAGACCATCGACCCGTCGTCCCATCACCAAGAAACTTGGGACGGTCGTGCAAAAAGCCAGTTTCAAGGCTTCCTTCTTCTTTCCTTCACACAAGATTTCTAGCCAATCCTCGCGCTCGCATTGTCACAAAAAACATGAGACTTGAGCCGGCCTACAGTACCAATGGTGGTGGAGTGGAGAGAGGTTTTGCTCGATTGTTAGACAGTTAAACTACACAGCCCACGTACCCTTGTCGAGCTCTCGTCGTTCGTTGCATCAGACCAAGCTGTGATTGTTGCAAAAAATTTCCTCAATGCTGATTTCCCCCTCTCGCAAGCGAGTTCCTTGTAATGTTGTCCAAACGGATGAGATGAGTTTGCCATCGCTTCAGGTCCGACTCGGCAGCAAAGTTTATCAAGCGGTAATCTCTCTGAGCAGACAATGTCTTTGGTGTAAGGAAGCCCCCGTTCTTCCGGGAGATAAGGTGCAAGGCATATCAAGCTTATGAGTACACTACTCTATAGACGTCCTGATGCCGCAGGATCGCAACAAAAGGTACCTAAGGTAACGGTCGGAACCATGAACTTAAGGCCCTGCAGGTCAGCAGTTGCAAAAGTGCTCTCTCGGGACCGTAGGAGACGACTTGGTCGATCCTTGACTGTCGTGCAAGCGGGTTGAGAAACGAAGACTCTTTGCTATAGGTGCAACTTGCCCAACTAGGCAATCGGCAGCCGGTATTATCTGGAATGGCGCCAGTGAAAAGACAGAGTGTCGGAGGTGCAGCGGAATGCAGAAAAAGAGCATGCATGTCTTGGCCTAGAACGGTGTCTGGGGAAGCCGATTGCAGCACGAAACATCAATCTGGCAGGTGGAAAGTCTTGGTATTTTGCACAGCCTCGTTTCCAGATCGCCAGAAGGGTATTTGCTGACCGTACAGCAGGACCGTAAGCTTCCGTGTCAATCAGAGAGAGGGGAGCGTTTCTGCGGCGTGTCGGGGCGATCGGGTTGAAACATTGGCGAACAGCGTCACAGAATGGGTGCTGCTGCCGTTGCAACGATCAGCGGCCGGGCCGTGTTGAATGCTGAAGGCAAATTCCATCTTGTTCGTCTGCTGTCCTCTGGGCTCTGCGGATAGAACCTCGATATCCATTGTGGCTGATTGTCCCTCTGCTAAGGATCAGACGAGCGTGTGCACTGGTAAATGTCTCTGACCAGCGGCGTAGGGAAGGGGCTGAGGCTCGGTGCAATTTGGCGCAGAGCTGGCTGAGCGAAGACAAAATTCGTAGGCCGACTCGTGTGCCGGCGCGGGCTGAGCCGGCATAGCGAAGTTCAAGCTTCGAAGGCGAGCCGTGACTGAGGCTTTTCGGGACCCCATCCCGCGATCAATCTCGCACGGGGTGACGGAATGCCTTGCCCCTATTCATCCGGCCGGTATGTCATAGCATGAACTCCTAGATCAAGGCAGGTTTTCTGCTGAGTTGGCGCCGCCATCGCTGCGGTTCGTTGAGAGGGGCGGCGGGCTCGCATCATGGGTGAACTCCCCTCCAAAGCCAAGCCCCAGCCCCAGATGATATGATGCCGGGGGTTGGAGGCGTTGCTCAGCCAAGGCCAGGAACACAAGCTTCGGTCATTCAGATTACACTGCAACCTGCCGACAACATGGTCAGAAGAAATTTCGGATAGAAGCGCGAACCTTGGTTTGATAGCATCGCAAGTGGTCCAAGGAGGCGCCGCCCCCAAGCCTATTATCGAACCGTAAACTCGAAGTGTTGTAGATACAGTGAGTGATTAAGACTGAGCTTGTCTTGTGAACACAACATTTGCTGCACAGCCCCCATCACTCCATGGACCCTTGGCTAGGGACTGAACGCTGTGGGGGTTTGACTCGGTATCCCTGGAGTCTTTTTAGCTTAACCGCGATAGCGCAAGAGCGGGGAGATGAGCTGTCGAGGTGTCGGTTGTCGAATCACTAATGAATATGGTGACAGTCAACAGGTCTGGTATCTGCATCTGTAGGGTAACGTTGACATTCGGAGTGTGCCCGAGTCCAGACTGGGCATCTCGAAGATCCGCGATGCAGGTGTCTCTAGAAACGGGTGGCTGCATGCCACTCGGAATGGACGCACCGGAGGCATCCCAAGACCTCAGAAGCGACAGGAGACCCAAGCCCTTGGTGGCTGTCTGCTGTGCCTGTTTCTCGCGTGTCCAGGGACGTACGGGAAGGGAAAATAAGAGAGACCCGAGTGTGAGGTCACAGGACATGGTGGACGGATACGGTGGGAAGGGTGCGAAGATGGCGATGCGCCGCTACCGACCGTAGTGCTGTCGACGGCTGCCGTAACTGCGGTCAAGTAGCGGGTCGGGGCACTGATTCTCAGCGCTTTGGAGCCCAAGTCTCGCTTCAGAGTGTGCCGTCATTCTTCACTACGTCCACCTGGGCTCAGTTCAGGTCCTTCGGATAGTGCGTGGGCGTGTGGGGGAACAGCCGTGGAAGAGGCTCCCGTCGTAGAATTGTTGCAGGGGGAGGCCTGCGGGAGGCGAAGAGGTTTGCTGCTGGAGCCGACAACGACAACGAGACTGCGTTCAGAGACTGCCCTGTCACAGGAGTGCCTGCCCTGAGGGAACAGCCGTGCCAGCCAGTTTGGGTTCAATGGAAGGCAAGCACCGCCCTCATGGCACACCGTAAAGTCGTCACTAAGGAAATTACCGATTGAGGCGGAGATAACTGGAGCCGCTACCGTAACGGTACGTACTCGAATCTAGCCCGTCCAAGAGTCTTAGCTCATCCGTTAAGGAAGACACCAAGGGACCAGAACACGGAAACTGCGCGTAAAGAATGGCTGGGGTGGCGAATGGCATTCTCGACAATTCGATTTCCAGCGGGGCCGACGAACCAAGACCTGTTCGATTCGTCAATAGTCTGCCGTGTCAAGCGGTTCCATCTATCTCCACGCCAGCGAGGGACGATGGAGGTCCAGGTCTTTCGTGGATCATTTCCCATGAGCCACCAGGTGCAAACCGCAGCACGGCGCGAAGCAAGGGCAAGGTCCTGTTGAGGATGAGCTTGAGGTATGGGCATGGCAGATATTGCAAAGCAATGTCGCGGAAAGCATCCCGTGGACACTTCTGACTTGAAGAATGCCAAGCCTTCTGGAGTGGGAGGAAAAACTTTTGCCGTATCATTTCTCTTTATCCGTATTGCCTCTTGCTCGTGCACAGCCCCAATTCATGTCAGCCGTGTTAGTCCTGGTCCTGTGCTGCTGGATGCCCAGTGCTTGCCTTTCACGCCTCTATCAGTCTCTCTGCTCAGAGGCAAGATAAGCAGCCCGGTGAGTTGTTGAAATGATGAGCCGAACGATCAAAGTAACTTGCGTATCTCATAGCATCTCTCTCAGCCTGTGTACACTAGGATTGTACAAGCTGGTGCCTTGCCGCTGTTCTCCATGCGTCGTCCGATCCCGACGTGCTCCTTCTCGCGCCAATGCACCTTGGCAAACCCACGCGCCCTGCTTTGCTGTGAACCTTTTTCCCACCATGAAGCCTGGAGTAAGCTGCCTGCACTCGCAGCGACTGGGCTGTAAATTGACTGCGTGACTAGCAACATAGGACGCGACTATGTTGTCCGTGGGAACGGATAAGGAAGGGGACCGTAGGAGACTCCCCGTCTGCCCGCCTGCCGTCTCCACCACTGTGACGGCACTCTCCAAAAAGGCGGCGAAACTTCAAACGGGCCCGTGAGTCCGTGTGGCCTTCCCGTTTCATCCACACAGACACTTCCAGCGCCCCACTCAACGTCCAGAGGCAACGGCACCCCTCCCCTCTACGCAGTACCTAAGCTAAGTACCTAACAACTCAGCCATCCACCATCCAACCATCCCACACTCCGCCCGACCCCAGTAGTCCCTCAGTAGCGCTTGGCCAAGCCACTCTCTCACTGGCACGCTCAAACATATAACCAAGACCGCCTCCCGCCAACCACCACGATCATTCTTCGCTCCAACTCCAGCAACAACCAAAACACTACACAAACAAACCGCACTACTGCAAGCCTCTCTTCTGCAGATGAATAAGATCACTACACAATCTGCGTAGAATACACAGTAAAGAGCTGGAAAACGACCTCCTCGTTACACACCGCAAAACCCACACCTCAACCACATACACATACACATACACAACCATCCAAAATGGAATCACCTCAGTTGGATACCCGCCCCATCTTCTCGAGACGCTCGACCGGCTCCAACAAGTCGCTCTCCCTCGATCTTTCGTCTCTGCCGCCTCTGGTCCAGCCGACGCCACCCACAAATACCCTCCTCTTCACAAACCTCAACGACACCTCCATCTTCCGCCCCGACAACCTCCAGACCATCCGCGACCTCATCCTCAAGACGGCGCCAGTCCACTCATGGGCACCACTCAAGTCCTTCCGCCGTATCGTCGTCTCCTTCTTCTCAGAGGACGACGCCATCGCCGTCCGCCGTGTCTGGGACGGTGAAGCCGTCATGGGCGAGCGCGTCCGCGTCTACTTTGGCCAGCCCACTCCCGTCGAGGTCACCGACCGCCATCTCGCCCTACCCGACGCCGGAAAGCTCTTCTTCATCTCTCCCCCTCCCTCGCCCCCCCACGGCTGGGAGATGAAGCTGGAAGACGCCCCCAACAAGATGGTGCACGCAGAGGACCTCGCCGATGCGCTGGCCAAGCTCCACCACCGCCCGACGGGCGTCGAGACCCCCATCAGCCCCGTCGACGGTTCAAGACAAACGCGCAGCAGGAGCTCAACCCTGCTCTACCAGCCTGACGTCAACGGCACCAGCCCCGATTTGCCTGCCATCTGCCTCGAGGACATGACCGACGAGCCAATGGAGTTCAGTCCTATCGAGCCGAAGCCCATCATGGCGCATACTTCTCGCCCACCCGTGGAGCTAATGCACCACGCATAATTCTTTGATTTCAACCCAATTTGATTTTTGAAAGAGCGATCTTGGTCAGGCGTTGGATGGTACGATATTGGGATTGTGGCGGTTCAGGAACTTTGGGCACGCATCTAGCATCGAATGGGCTTGCGATGGCGTTTAACGGAAAGACCACAGCTTGCACATTGGAGCGGTACACTTTTGGATTGGGGAGGAATACTATTCGAATGGGATCGGCACTGTCACACTGTCGTTCCTGCTGGCCAACGAGCCAATTTGTTGCGCAAAAAAAGTTTCTCCTGTGTTGCTAAGAAGCACACAAGGTCTTTTCCTGTACACTAGATTCACCTTTCGCTTTCAGTATTGAAAGACAGCGAAACAAACAAACTTGATTACCAACAAAGAAAAGTGACGTGGACCCCTATATCTGTCTCAGTATTGTAATATGTAGCTCTACTACTACTTCTGCGACCCGAAACCTGCGGCAGAGACGTTCATGCTGTGGAGTCAGATTCGTGGACTGGAATGATGCGCGCCAGGCCAAACGGTTTGATCTTCAGATACAGTGATCTACAGTGTGGCTTTTGAACCCCATCAACCAAGGGCAGAAGAAATCCGGCCCCTCACAGCCGATCGGGACCAGGCCGTCTGACGATTGTTTCTGACGTATGATGGGCACCTTTGTCCCTGCAAGGACTCACGTTCATCGGCAGGTATAATGCTCAGAGAACCCTCCCAAACAGGGCCGACGCCCCGCGGATGCCGAGCCAGGCGAGCAAACCGCCCACGGTGGCAACCACGCCTAATGTGATGAGGCTCCGGCGTTCGTTGCTGCGCACGCGGCGTGTGCTTGCTCCTGCTCGTGCTCCCGTCTTTGCATCTGCGGGGGTGGAGCCGGGCTCGTGAGTCGACGGGTCCGGGTGCTGCTGGGTCCGGGCCGCTGCCTCGGTGGACGGAACGTCTAGGGTCGGGATGTACTTGAATTCGAAGTTTGTTTCTTTGCCTAGGGCGCCGAGCTCGGGTTTGTTGATTGTTATATTGAAGAGGGCTTTTTTGAGGTTCTGGGAGGGGTGTTAGAGGGCACTGTAAGTTCATGTTGTAATTAAGGGGGTCGCGTTCTCTTTTGTCAAGTTGTTGCCGACATATGAACAAATTATAAAAAGAGTATATCCAAAGGTAGATTGTAACTAACCTCATTCCTCGACTCGTCCCAACGGGGAAACAGACGGCGGGAGTAACACATGAACATGAAGAAGAGACACTGGCCGAGTATAAGCAGCGAGTAATAAAACGGCGGCTTCTCCACCGCCAACGCGCGCGCGAGCTTGGGGCCGTTGAGCCAGTACGTCTCGGCGGCGAGGAACTCCCTCGAGACGTGCCAGGGCGGCTGCTCGGCAAGGCCCGTGAGGACGTTGTTGGCGAGGGCGCGCGAGGTGTCGGAGGGTTGGATCTCGGAGGCAAGCAAGGACTCCATCATCGCCCTGGCCTTGTTCAGGCTCGAAAAAGCGTCGGTGGGCGTGCCCATGATGTAGGCCACGTAGCGCCAGAGGGCGAGGTAGTCCTGTTTCTCGCTGTCCTTGAGGAAGATGCCTTGGCGGGGCAGGCCGATCCAGAGGAGGGTGGAGGAGAAGGTCGTGATTGTGCCAATGGAGTCGAGGTCGTTCACGGGGACGCCGTAGGCTGCCACGTCGTAGTAGGAGGGTCTCTGCTTGGCGAGGAGGAGGATGCGGCGGCGGACGGCGGCGTGGAGCAGGCGGACCCGGACGGAGGAGGCGTGGCCTTGGCCGCCGGGCTGAATGGAGGGGAGGTCACGGGTGACTTGGATGATGTGCTGAAAGGTCTCGAGGAGGCGGCGGCGGGTGACGTTGACGCCGAAGCCGCCTGTTCTAGAAAGGGTTTCTACGACGCGGCGGCCGCCCATGCCGCCTACGAGGGATTGGAATGTGAGCTGTAGGTTTGGTGTTAGTGAGGGCTAAGAGGTTTATGACGAGGACATACATCGCGATATGAGTGTGGATTGGACTTACGGCGAATATGGTTGGGGCTGCGTATCGGAGGAAGACTTGCTGTCCGCGTTCTATTTGGGCCCAGTCAACCCACGGCGGGATGGTGTTGATTTCAGTCCATAGTTTTTCCAGAACCTCGTCTGTGTCTGCATTGTCTTTCAAGAGAGCATACAGGTCTCGATGTGGTTTCGCATTCTGAGGAGTGTCCCCTTTCTCACTCGGGTTGGTTGAGGGTCCCACGGGAGGTGATATCTCATCCAGTCGGTCCAATGCTTCGGCGCTGAGCTCATCGTAAGTATATATCATTGGGCGAAGGTCATCAGATGTGAGGTGCTCATCGGTCCACTTAAACCAGTAGTCCCAGACTTCTCGCCACTCTTCACCCCGGTACCAAAGGACACCTGCCATTGCTTTTACTGGAGTTGCAAAGCTTTGACAGTAGACGATGTAAAAGGAGAGTCAGATGAAATGAATGTATGAGACTCTAGCCAAGCACTAAGTCTAAAGTTGAGGAGAGAAAATTTGAAAAAGGCCTGGAAGTCTCAGTGTTCAATTCGCCTTGGCGAATCGGGGGGGCAAGGCTCAAGCTAAGGGCGGAATGACTTCATAGACCTCAAAAGACTTGTCTCATCGGGAACTAGATGTTGTACCCAAAGTCTTCATCCGATTTAAGCTCCAGAAATCATATGAAACGAATAACTACAAGAAAACGAATACAAGGCAATGAATGCAGGACCAGAGAGAAAAGCAACTTTAACTTGAAAGTTGGAGACAACCGAAGTGGTGGCCCTTCTCGGATGAGGAGGGTTTGACACCTGACTGGGCGAATCACCGGACCACACTGGTCGACCCGTAAGCCGGCTGGAAAGATGAGGGTAACTGCTACTGAGATTGGACGAAGATGCAGGTATGTGCTTCGGGAAGGTTGGCCCCACGGCCTCAAAGACTGCCAAGGACATGGATGTGCCATGATGTCTGCACGTGATTGGGCCTTCTCTCCAGTTGTGAGGCAGGGGCGGTATTCGGTTTGGACTGATAATTATCACGAGCTCGGTTGGACGAAATAGCCTTTAGGACCTCTGCTTTATTAGACTTGAAAGAGTTCTGCAAGTAAGGCCATGGGTTGTAGCTGATGATGTGATGGACGTGCTTCTCTTTGATCACTTCAAACCCATGTTGGTGTTAGTCCAAATAATGTAAAAGCAGTCCACCGGGATCAATAAAGGTATATATGACATGACCTAAGAACTAAGGGGCTAGAACAACAAAAAAGAGTTCACCTCGGTAGGCTACATCTCTTGGTGCTCATGCTGGGATTCGAACTCGGGTACTCGCTAAGCCTGTCGTCGAGTAGGCTGGTTGGCGTGAAATTGATTGTTGACCTTAAACCACTCCACCAACCAGCAAGATTGACCTGATCCATCGACCTAGACGGACGCCTGCTTGCTGGTGACAGGAATGGGATTGAAAGGGAGTATATAGGCATTCTGTGTATATTCACTCCGGTGATAGAATGGGATGAAGTCGATGTTCATTCTGATAAGGTAGGCGCTGGCGGGGCACCGCTTTCGAGTGCTGACTTCCCACCGCCGCCCCGCTGCAAGCACTTTCACAATAGCCCCTACAGTTACCCGGCGCAGCGGCGCTTTTCCGCCGGGCGCCCCTGCGGCGGGTTCCCTTCTCCTGTCTGCGCGTCCCGTCCCGTCCAGTCGCGGAACCAGATTAATTAGACTCGAGCTCGACTTTTTTTTTTCTCCTTCCCGGGCCAGCAAACGCCTCCTTGTCTAACCTCACCTCAACCTACCTCATATCCGGCCTTGCTTCAAAGTACGACTTCCTCCCATCTCGTCCCGAATCAGAAATCGCACGATCACGCGATGCTCTGCTCTTGTCGCCTGAGCCCCCTGCGGCTTTTCGTCCAGGGTATTTCGCAATTGCACATCTCTGAACCCTTCGTCGCAACGAGACTCCCGCAACACCTCAAGAACACCCGTACCTTACAGATCAGCCAAGCCTCCACGTTTGCGACTTCGGCCGTCCGCAACAAAAAGCGTGACTTTATACCATTTGAAAAAGGAGGAAAGCAGGCTACATCAAGAGGGCCACTGGAAGAACAACCCGACGAAGAACCGGCGAAACCGAAGCGAGAAAACTGGCAGCTCCAAAAAGAGGCCCTAAAGAAGAAGTTCCCGGACGGCTGGAATCCGCGCAAGCGCCTGTCCCCGGATGCAATTGCTGGCATCAAGGCGCTGCACGCCCAGTTCCCTGAGGAGTACGATCTGAAGACGCTCGCCGACAAGTTTCAAATGTCGCCCGAGGCGATCCGCCGTATTCTGAGGAGCAAGTGGCAGGCGACGCCCGAGGAAGAAGAGGACAGGCAGGAGAGGTGGTTCCGGCGCGGCGTTAATGTGTGGTCGCGGTACGCGGAGCTGGGCCTGAAGCCGCCCAGCAAATGGCGCCGCGAGGGCGTTACCCGAGACCCGTCGTACCATCAGAACCGTAAGGAGGCGATACAGAGGAGGAAAGAGGAGGAAGCCAAGGAGAATGTCGGGGAGAGGCTGCAGCGGAAGCTGTCTGATACCATCATGTGAGTGCTGGACAATAGCGACTGTACTTCTTTTCGACCAGCAGCTCGGATACCATCTCAGCTCTTACATCATAACGGCCGGCACATGGCCTCAAGAATCTAATAATGAACATCACATCAACATACATCTCCAGCGCAGCGATTGTCAAACTCAAGTGGTCGAATATGCGCATTGTGACGGAGCCAATCATTCACCCCTAGCGGTTGCATGAACCCCATACTACTCATTGGATCTGCGATAGGCTGCTGTCAGCCTCCTTCACAGATGCAAAACCTCATCGCATGCGCAAATCGAAGACATTATCATCAAGAAACGTCCCAGCTTGTAATTTTAGACAAATACACGAGTCGCCAAATTAAACCATGAGACTTCTATCGACAAAGACAACAAAACTCGAGGTCTTTCATCTCGAAAATGCTCCACCTTACGCAGTGCTATCTCATCTTTGGGAGCATGACGAGGTTCTATTCCAAGATATGGGAGACTTGTCCAGAGCGGCTCGGAGAGGTGGCTTCCTAAAGATACAATTGGCATGTGCTGCGGCTGAAAGACAAGGACTCGGGCATATCTGGATCGATACCTGCTGCGTAGACAAGGATAGCGAAGCTGAGCGGAACGAAGCAGTCGAGTTCAGCTTTCGCATCTTCAAATCAGCGGCAGTATGCATTGCCTACCTGTCTGACGTTAGATCAGAGAGTGCTATGCTGGCTGAGTATACTTCTGTAGCTGACCCTTTTCTGGACAACAACCTGGAGGGCAAATTTCGACATACATTCAAACGTAGTCGATGGTTCACGCGATCCTGGACACTGCCGGAACTTGTCGCTCCACCGGGCCTTCTATTCTATTCCCATGGATGGGAACTAATCGGCACACGATCGCAGCTCCGGGAGCATCTGTTCGATATTACTGGTGTTGACACTTTCGTTCTCCAAGGTGGTGATCTCGCGAAGGTATCTGTGGCCAGGAAGATGTTCTGGGCCACAAGCCGAAATGCATATCGACTCGAGGACATTGCATACTCTCTGGCGGGATTATTCGGCGTCGAGATGATTCCAATCTATGGCGAGGGCAACGTAAGAGCATTCTTACGTTTGCAAGAACATATTGCGAAGACCGTCCCAGACCCCACGCTGTTTGCCTGGAGAGAAGATTGGGTTCGGAAGACCTCGAGGTGGAATAATTTCCCAGATCTTGTCGACTCACCCAACCTCTGGGCCTATTTTGCAACCAGTCCAGGTGCTTTTAGCCACTGTGGAAGGATGTTTCCCGCCATGTTGGCCATTGACGATGCCGATCCCGATCGGAGAAACTTCGACGATGATGACTACTCAGCATGGGAAACTAGCTCTGTTGTATCCTTTGACTCGTCAGCAACCACGTTGATTGAGGGGCCAACTTCAAAACCTGTCACATTGGGCCTGAGCAACGCCATCACATTTTTTTCGGAGAATGACACGTTATGTACACTGCTTGGTTCGGCTGTGAGAAAGCCTGAAATAGGATCCGATAGGCTTCGGAGGAATTTTACCCGGGTTTTACGATCATTGGGGCTAGAGTTGGCGATAGAAGCCGCGTCCAAAGACGAAGCTCTATCAGCCGTATTTTTCCGTGTATATCGGGTGGCAATCGCATCAGGGGTCACATCGAGAATCGTTGTGAAGACCCTCGAGCCCATCGCCTTCGATCAGCCGAGAACTAAAGCGCCGGAATCTATTTCAGGCACTTTATCTGAGGATCCTCACCCAAATGAAGTCGTGCAGGTCGAGCAGGAAGACGACAACCTAGATCATGAAGAAGATGGATATATCTCCGAGGAGAAAGAGAAGGAGGAACAAACGAATGAGTTGAACTTTGAGTCTATCCGGGCTTTTGTTCTCACCAGCGGGGCATTCGAAAACATGAAGAGAAGACTCACCGACTTTGTCAACCCCACCTTCCGTACTCAGGCCCAGAAGCTCGTTGCGAAGGTCCTCGAAGGCAAAGACACATTGGATGACCAGTATTGGGTTGGCATGAAGGACAAGATGCAAGCCATCCTAACAGAGCTGGAAGAGTCGTGTCCTCAAAGCGTTGTGCTGGACACCACAACCACCCCCAAGAGGCTCGATTTATTCCAAATATGGGTGGAAACTTTGACAAAGGAAATTTGGGATTGGTGGCCTATGTCGCCGCCCAAGCATGCTTTGAGCTCGACTGAGATGCGACTTGGATGGCGCTGTGTAAGTTCGATGTGTCGGTCACTCACAGAGACTTACGTTGCTGATATTACACACTCAGAGGTGCGGCATGTCAAGATGGGAAACCGTTCCAGCTTCATTTGCGGGTAGCATCACAATGTTGCTGCAAAGGTATCCTCTCGCAAGCGGAAACCATACAGCCTTAGCAAGCGTCCCAGCACTAGACGCTCTGCCGACGTCTTCGAAAATCGATGAGGCGTCATCGCTGGGGACAAGATCTATCAAGACCTCCAGCGTCAGCGAATCACCAAAGTTGCCCGACCCAGCGTCCTCGCCTGTTCAGGAGAATCAGACTGGTCAGAAGCGTGAATATCCCCGGCCGAGGTACATCTTTTTGCTCGCGACTACGGGTCGGCATCGGCTTAGGCAACTACCCTCGCTCTACTTAGACACCGTGGATTTTGGACAAGAATTGCGAAAAGCGTATCGCGAGCTGAAAGGCTTCTGGAGGAGGTGGTTTTCGCCTTACAAATTCTCTCATTGCGAGTTTGTGCGTGTAAGTGATATCCTTTCGTTCGTCCTAAAGCGAGGCAAAGACACTAGATTCTTCCCCATCACGGCCTCGTGGGATGGCTAGCATAATAGCACGCGAGCCTGAAGACTCATATTGAATTCTCGCCAGTTCGAAAAGTTCTGCCGCAACGGCTTCGCCCACCGCGGCCTCGAAGTTCCAAATACATCCCAAAAGGACTACTACTACAACCCGCGTCCCGCCCTTCGCGAACCCCCGATCTCTCCCGAAGAGTTCAGCCACGTCTTCCACTACACAGCCAAGAGCGAGGCCGTCATTTGGAAATCGCTCGGCCTGCCGTTCTATGATATAGTGGAGGCGCTGAGCGACGATACCGTCGGATGCATACCGCAACGGTACCACTACCTCGACGAGCGGAGCAATCGCAAAGAGGACTTTTGGGGCCTGTATATCAGAGAACGGCGGTCTGCGCTGATGACGTCGGTGTATATCCTGCTATGCCTCTCGCCTTTTTTTGCGTTTTGCTTTTTGTACTTGTTTGGAGTTATTTCGGGGGATATACAGAATGCGACGACGCCGCTTGCGTTGGCGTTGACGGCTCTTGGGTTGTTTTTGGGGTCTATGGTTAAGTCTTAGGAAGAGGGACTTCTTCGATGCCATGTTTAGTGATCTTTCCGTGGCTTTAGCGGGATTGTATGAGGATATATGGATGTTTGGCGTTGGAGTCTGATACCAGGAAAGGGTTGAGCCATTGTCACAGCTGGTGTGAATCAGATGTCGGTCCTCCCTTCAGCAGATTAACTCATTTTTCACCGTATTACTTACTACTTCAAGTTTCAAGACGTGGGAAGTGTGCAATCAACAAATAATGAAAGAACCCTTTCGGCAGGTTCATATTTCGCAACTCTGTAAGTGCCACATCATGAAGACACCGGCTTTGAGTATAGAATCAAGGGATCAAACCATTACATCGTTCCTATGCACATAGCCCGCACTCACTCATGCATATCAAATTTCACTCAACTACTAAGCCTCCAGCAAAACACAACCCAAAGCAAAAAGCAAAAGAAACTGTTCGCCGAATGACGATGATTCCAAGGACCGACCGCGATTCGAACGCGGGGCCTAGAGATAGGTTGCTGCTGAGGAGCTGCAATCTCTCGCTCTACCACTGAGCTATCGATCCTGGGTTAGGCGGGATGAAGGGCTTAGTCATCTGGCTGTTGGGAAAGAGGGCGTCTCCATCGTCTCATGGAGACTCTGGCAAGGAAGGAGAAAATGCAGCAAGGGGATACATAAGCGAGAGGCAAAGAGAGAGAAGCGAGTTGGGGACTTGAGAAGTGGGAACCGTTGATGTGGATGATGTGGTTACATGACACGCTTCGCCTGCAGACGTGGAGTGGGGGCTTTTTTTCTGCTTAGCAAATTGTGCATATGTAACCATATGAACATGTTCATTGTATGCAGGTGAGAAGGACGGGTGGGATATGGAAAACTAGACGAAGCGCGGGATGCTTCACATTCACAAGAAGACAGGTAACGGAGCGACGTGCGTTGTGGGAAACTTGCAAGTGGCATTTAAACACAAGTTTGATATTTCGGCTCCCAGTGCTAGCTCCTTCAACCTAGGGCTATGTTAATTAATGTACAGGGCGAGGCCAGTCTAAACACAACGCTAGAGCTTTAGATACCCAAGGAGAACTCGACGCCGACATCAATGTCACGGGCTAGAGGATTACAGTTAGCATCTGAGCTTTAAGAACGAGTGTATGGGGAATTCTATGACTTACCCATCTTGACAACCTTGGACAGTTGCACAGCCTTCTCGGCGGCGGTCTGGAGGTCGTCGATGGAGAAGATCTTCATGCCAGAGTTGTTGATGATCTCGTGGGCGGCCTCGACGTTGGTACCCTGGAGACGGGCAATGATGGGGATCTTGAGGTTGAGCTCCTTGGAGGCGTTGATGAGACCCTTGGCGATGAGATCGCAGCGAACGATACCACCGAAGATGTTGACAAAGATGGCAGAGACCTTGGGGTCGCTCGTGATGAGCTCAAAGGCCTCCTTGATGGCGGCGGGGGTGGCACCACCACCGACGTCGAGGAAGTTGGCGGGGGTACCCTTGTTGAGCTTGATGATGTCCATCGTGGCCATGGCCAGACCGGCACCGTTGACGAGGCAGCCAATGTCACCGTCGAGCTTGATGAAGTTGAGGCCGGACTCGGCGGCGCGGACCTCGTCGGCGTCCTCCTGGGTGGTGTCGCGGAGAGCGAAGACCTCCTTCTGACGGTAGTCGGCGTTGTCGTCGAAGCCGAACTTAGCGTCCATGCAGAGGACCTTGTGGTCAGAGGTCTCGGAGAGGGGGTTGATCTCGATCTGGGTGGCGTCCTTCTCGAGGAAGATCTTGTAGAGCTTCTGGATGGTGTCCTTGGCGTCCTCGATGCACTGCTCGCTGAAGCCGAGCTTAACGGCGATGTCGCGGGCGATCTCGTCGGTGACACCCTTGTTGATGTCAATGTTGGTGGTGATGATGGCGTCGGGGTTCTCCTTGGCGACGGTCTCGATGTCCATACCGCCCTGGGAGGAGGAGACGATGACGGGGGCCTGGGAGGCGCGGTCCATCAGGATGGCGAGGTAGAACTCGCGGCGGGCGAACTTGCGCTCGCAAATGTAGACGGAGCTGCAGAGCTTGCCGCCGGCGCCGGTCTGCTTGGTGATGAGCTTGTGGCCAATCATCTGCTCGGCGAACATCTCGGCCTCAGTGGGGGAGTAGATGACGCGAACACCGCCCTTGAGGCCGTTGTCGAAGGTACCCTTTCCACGTCCACCGGCGAGGACCTGGGCCTTGATGACCATATCCTCACCACCAATCTCCTTTGCGATGGCCTTGGCCTCGGCGGCGGTCTTCGCGTTGGATCCCTTGGGGACACCGACTCCATACTAAAAACGAAAAAGCGACCCTCACGTTAGCTATTGTTTTGGTTCTTTATCGCGCTGAGCTGGCTGAGAAGCTCCTGAAAAACTGGCCCCCCCGAAAAGGAGTGGGGCCCCATGTATCGCAGATTCTCTGGTGGGTGTGTTTACCTGGCGCAGAAGGTCGGCGGAGAGGTACTCGTGAATGCTGAGGTTTCTCCTTTGTTGCTGGGCAAGGCCCGGGTATCTGGGAGCGGCGACCTTTGAGGAAGTTTGGATGGCAGAAGCCAACCGGCTGCGTCCGAGCTTGAACATGATTGTGAAGGGGGTTTATGTGTTCGTGTCGCGAAGGACGGGGGGTGGTTTTCGAAGATCGGAGGAAGAGGGAAAAAACGTCAAGCGCGCCTGTCAATTAAATGACTGACAAGAAGGTCCCGACGGGTGGGATGAAAGGCGCGAAGTCGTAGGAAGGAAAAAGGAAGAGGACTGACGAGGAGTCCTTCGAGTGTGCTGTGATGCAATTGGTTTTGCAGGAAAGCGCTATCTCCAGCAATCTCAAACGGGAAAACCAGAGGTTTCTGGGCCGCGGGAATTCCCGGTCCTCTGGTTGGTTTTCGCTCGGAACAAAGCTTCAGCCGAGCTACAGGGTTCCACCGCCGCTTTTAGCTGCCAACGGAGCTTGCTTCCTCCGCCAAAACCGTCGCCATATTTCTGTGACCCTACACATCTAAGTTTAGGGAAGTACAAAGTAGAACCTGATAATCACAGATAGATTAGCTCATATCTTCATTTCTCTCTTAGGACTTCACAATAACTCCATATCACTAGGTATTCCATCGCTGGCCGAGGCACGGGATAGCTCCGTCGAGAAGTCAGGGTCGAACTCGGAGACCATCCGGTAAAGCGGCCGAAAGTGGCCCGAGCTCCGAACCCGTGCGCCTGTCAAGACACAACGCCAACCACGTGTCTGCACTGCTGCAGGAAGCTGCATCTGCAGGCTCATCATGTGGCGTCATTTCTTCACCTCGACTTTCAGACATTGCTAGGACCCAGCTTTCTGCACGCTGCCAGGCGACTCCAGAAGCAGCACGTTCATTTGTACTAATATTGTTGAAAAACTTACAGATACACCAGAACAAGTCTTGACTCCCTCGGCTCAGCTCCAACCTACCCCTTTCTTGAGCGCCATTGCGTATAACCATATTGCGGCATAATGGCAACCGAGATGAACCCTACCCATCCAATCGTCTTGTCTGATTCAGTATAGATGCTATCTTGACGACATCATATGTATTTCGGAACCGAGAGGTCGTACCTATGACGGTGAAACTCGCTTGATCGCAGTTTTGGAACCTGCTACAAAGTCAGCGACCATTGTTGAAGTTGCCAAAGGTTGTGACTTACAGAACTCATCTCGGTATGACTTTGCCAGTGCGCCAGAGTCAGCCTTTCACCACGTTTAATCCATCCACTATATCTGTTGCGTGACCGCTTAGTTGGTGGACGCAATACTCAGGTGCCGCGCTGGAAGTCGGGCGGAGAGCCTTAGATGTTGCCATTTTCGACACCAGCTATCGGCTCTGGTACAACACTGACTACGACTGACCATGACTGGCATACGTGGACCAGGACGTAGACGGGCCGGTCTTGCGCCAATACCCACTGAGCCACGACTCTGCACAGTATGATCATGGGCAAGGCTTTCCTCAATCGTCCCAACCACAGTCGCAGTCTTCGGCTAGCCAACCACCATGTGCTGATATCCGCTCGAGCTTGATCCAGCCTCCTCGCGGTAGTCGATCCCGCAGCTCGAATGATCTCCTTGGCATTTGATAGCAGGCTGCCGGCAAATTGCAATATCCTGCGCAGCCAAAGACGCGATGAGGGTTTTCCTTCTTGGTGGGAAGCGGTGGCTGCCGTGCTCTTGTCGTCGTCATCCGTAGGCGTTATTGCGGAGGGCTGGACATAGCAGGAGAGCTGGTAGGAGTAGTATTCCTCAACGTACTGCTCATCGGACGCATCGTTCTCGAATTCCGGTAGCCGGCAGAAGGGGTTCTGTGGTAGTGTTGTTGAAGTATTCCAAGTAGTGTTTCGCGCATTTGTATGGCTCCAGTTGCTTCGTGCCGGGCAATACGAAGGCCGCTGACACACATCCATCTGGTTTGAGTTTCGTCATTCCCAGCATAGGATTTTACTAGAGTTGACCGTCAGGGTTCATGTCGTTAAGCTGGGTTGACGATGGGCTGTGATGTGGAAGTCAACCCAGCTTAATGCCTTGACGGCTTAATAGTGAAGGGCGAGGCGAGACTATAGACGTCCCGTTCTCAAAGACGGCAGTTCTTTGCGTGTCCAGGCATGACAGCCATTGAATCCGGTAGAAGCCTCAATAACCCTAGGCTGCTCTGAGTTCAGCAAAGGTCCTTGGGTAAGCAGGTGCTGGTAAAAGACTCACACATCATAATGCAATTTTAGTACTCAGACTAGAAGAGACGCGAACCTCAAGGAGTAAGAACATGCCTGATGATTCTGCTGCATGTTAGGTCTAGAATGAAAGAAGCGATAAAGGAGCTGTCTTAGCAAGCCTAGTTGCGAATTTGGGAAGACCCCTGTCTTTGATCTGATATGACTTTCACTTTGTCTCAGCAACACTTGTTGCTTTGAAGTCGTTTAGTAACTGGTTAAAATCCGATTTCTTTAAAGGAAAGACGGACCAAAATGGTAATTGGCAAAGAAGAGCAGATCAAGAAAGACATCAACAGTCACAAGTGTCGGGCCGGAAGAACCTATATCATCAAATTGACTCCGATGCGACGCCGGACGTAGTGATCAGGCCATTCCACTCCGCAAATCCCAGGACCCATCTCCGAGATCCCTCCAGCCACAGCATCTGTCGGCACAAAATGGATACCCCTTCGGCTATTGCGATTCTCGGATGAAGGGGCGTCCACAACAACCATCAAGCGGAAGGGAAGGGGATCCACCGTGAGGCTCAACAGACATGTCGTTTCCCGGCCCGCGGTTAACTCTCTTAAATTCCTCTCGAGATCCCAGTCGTCGTGACCGTTTGACCTTACAATACCCTTGCTACGGGAATAGCGTTCCCATGCATCCCTCCCGTTTCTTGAATGTTCTTAGCTTGCATGCTAGCGAAAGGCCCTCCCGGCGGACACTTCCCGAACCTTGCCCATATCTATTGACACTGACCAGGGTCGATGACGCGAATTTTGGTTTTTGTTCGGGATGATTCCTTGACGGGGTCTGGACTTTGGTGTTGCGGATGATGGAGATACTCGCCATTTCTTCTCGCCACTTATTCCCGGGTTTTCTCCCTCACGAAGACACCTCCAAAACTTTTGGAGACCAAATATTCTTCTCATTTTTTTTCGGTTTCCGAGCAGAGACACCAGGCTGAACGTGTCCGCTAGCTACCGTTTGCTGATCGGCCGGATGATCGGTGCCTTACACAGCTCGCGGTCGCAGTCGCAGTCGCGAAACCGTTGACGACGTCGCAGCCACAACCGCAACCTCGCAACGACGAAGCCAGCGAAACAGTTTCAAGTAGGGCACCGCTCAGGTCTTATCGCACACCCGGTAATAGAAAGATGAGGAAAAAAACTGTTGATTCCATGATGGAATAGGCTCCACATCGTATGTTGGCCGTAGGAACAACAAGGAAAAGCGGGCTCTGACATTGCGAAGACTCTCCGAACCAGTCCCGAGCCAACTTCAAGGTGAGGTGAGAAGACGTTGGAGGCGATCGGCGAAACCGCGAATGTGACTAACCCAACCAGTACGTACCCCCTTCGAACCTCACAAATCTCGCGACTAACTTGTACCTAGACCATTTTTCTCTCCTTTCCTCTCAAGTTTTCACAACGCCGTCTTCTTCGAGATTTTGCTAGTCTTCCTGGACTCGAGTGGGCCTTGGACACGAGACCGAGCAACGACTGCAGTCTTATTGACAGCGGTTCCAAGGAAGCGAGACGCACATGGCATCGCACTTTGGAGGTGCGCCGGCGGCGGCAGCCAGCCCGGTGCTAGCTTCTTAGGCAAGCGCCCAGTCGAGATTGTTCTTCGTACACCTCAGCCGGGGCGTCGAGCTTTTGCAAGTGTGCAAGCCGTCCACTCAGCTCAGCTTCACATGCAGGTAGGTCATGGGTAATACATCCAGGGGTCCCACAAGACCGTCTTTGACCTGGGCTCGGCCGGCCATGGTCTCGGAGGTCATTCATCGTGGGTATATAATCTCACTGGGGCCACCCTTTCCCGAGAAGTCTCCCTCCCCTTGTCTCGGTTTTCCTGTCTCCATCTCCAGTTCTGTTTCCTCGCCTTCGTTCCAGAGTCTCTACGCTTTCTTGTCAAGGGGGTCACCGTTTGACCTTTACCAAGTCCAGTCGATCTCTACTTATACCCTCATACACACGCATACACATAGACCCTCTGGACTTGGTTCACTGGTCCCTTGATCCCTTCCTTCTACTTCATCTCTCAAGCTCCAACAAACACCAACATCACAATGCCTTCCGAACAAAAGCCGCTCAGCTGGTGGAAGCGCCACTGCACCCCGCCGCCAGCCATCAACCGAACTCCCCAATGTCCATGCTCCGCCTGCTGGAACGGTAACGGCGAGCACTGGAAGACGACCGTCCCACAGACCACGGCGCCAAAGTACGCGTCCATCCCGAGCCAAGCAGCAGCAAAAGAGACACGGACGATGGCTCTGCGACGAGAGTCAGAATCAGACCTGACACCGCTCCGCCGCGAAGAGACTTCGTCGACGACAAACCTCAGCGTCTACTCCCAAGATAGCAACGCCAGTTCAGACCGCGCCTCTGTCACCGACGTTCACCGCCTAGCTCTGGGAAAGGAAATCATCTAAGAGGGTAGAGAAGGGAGAGGGAAGGGGGTGATGAGGGATGGAGGGGAAAGCGAATGACAAGAACGCGAGGAAAGCTGACTACATCTGGGCTACATTTACCCCGGGAAGTGGCATCTTGGCGTTGGGGAAGTCTGGACCATTCTTTCCGACAATTCCTCTTTACTTGCCCTGTGTCGCTCGAGCAAGGCCGGCCGTCCTTTCATTCAGGCAGGTTGGATCACAGCCCCTCAATCCTGCCCCCGGACGCCAAGACGCTTACTATCGTCAAGAGCATCGTTGTTCTCGCAAGCTGCACAAGCGACGGTCCAGAGCACCAGATTTAGGGTTTGAGATGCCAGATAAGGGGTCCTTGGGTCGCAGTCGTTGGACGAACTGGGAGCGACGCCGGCGGGCGTCCACCCCCTAGCTTTGTGTTAGCGGGGGTGGTGGACTGGTCCCGTTGGGCTGGTGAGATCTCAATCCTGGGGAAGTGATAGGATGGGGTAAACAGAAACATGCTCTTGGGTCTTGGCCCTTTGGTGTGGTGCCGTGCCGCTGGTGGTTGGCGTGCTAGCTATCTCGCTTTTGGCTTGAGGTGGGCTTGGAGAGTTGGGGTAATGGCAGGCCTGACCAGGTATGGTATGCCGGGGGGTTTTTGGCTCCCGCATGTCAGCCAGTCAGGCGGGACGGAGAATCAGCCAAATGAGGTTCGCTTGGTTGGTCCGGTGGTCTCTCGGGAAGCCGTGACTTGGATGTTGTGTCAAGGCGATAGATACCATGAGATAGAGAAGGGTGTTTTGGTGTTGGTACATTGCGGAGGGCGTTACTTTCTACACGAACACTGGAGGATGCTTTGGGGTTCATTTTGCTAGTTCAATAAACATTACACCAAAGACTTCGGTACCCGGGTTTCCAGTATGATTTATCTCATCTTTCAGATAGCTTCCAGGTTTCTATCATTTCTCTGCTCCTCCTACTGTCTCGAAGAATCATTCGAAGCTTTGGCGGAGCATCTACGGCCCCATCACGGCCCCGTCATTTTTGATCGGTCGGGAACCTGACCCCACCATTGCACCGGGAGCCGAATCAGGTATTTTTTTTTTTTTTTTTGGGAGCAACAAGCTTTGAAAACAGCACGCAATAGCTTTAAAGAGTGACAACAGCAGCACCTTAAGGCGAACTCCAACAAAGATAGTCAACAAAACCAAAGTATAGAACGCTTCTGAGCGACAAACACAGCACTGGCAGTGCAAACAGCAAAAGACAAGGACCGACCGCGATTCGAACGCGGGGCCTAGAGATAAACTGCGTTTAACTGCAATCTCTCGCTCTACCACTGAGCTATCGATCCAAGTAGTTATTGAATGTGAGCAGGACTACCAGAGCAGTATTCAAGACGGGTGAGAGGACACGGTGGCTGCAAATGACAAACAGAATGGGTCTCTGTGGGGCTGAAAGGTATGCAGCTTAGGGCGGTACAGTCACTGTGGAGGCCGTTGCTATTCTACGTCACTAAGAGCTCACCCCAACGGTCTGAGCTGGTGGCATGTAACTGAGGTGAGCTCCAGAGCTCAACTTTGAATCACACAAACTACCAGCCTGTCAAACCAGACTCGATCGAGTCAATCCCACACATCTCGAAGAATGGCACCACATGTAGATCCAGCCATCCTCGAAGCCCTCCAGCTTGATCCTGAACAGACCAAGATCGCGTCTCATGGCGGCTCCGGATTCGCATCATCTTTCAAACTCACCTCTGTCATCGATGGTCAGCCCACCAACTTCTTCGTCAAGACGGGGTCTGGGAAAGACGCCGAAGTCATGTTTAGAGGTCGGTGAAACCTGGCTGGAGTGCAGAGTAATCTGGTGAAGAAACACATCTGCACTTGATTTGGCATCCAAAGCTGTCTTAGAAGCAGGAGCATTGACACTTCCCGCAGGCGAACATGAATCGCTAAACGCAATCCACAACGCCGTGCCGAATTTCTGCCCAAAGTCGCACGCCCACGGGCGATACCAATCATCCCCGGGCACATACTTCCTCGTCACAGATTTCTTGGATCTGGGATCCTCGGCCCCTGGCGGATCGGGCATGTCGCTGGCCGCGAAGCTCGCCAAGATGCACACGACTCCGGCGCCCGTCCCGGAGGGATTCGACAGGCCTATGTACGGCTTTCCTGTGAGCACATGCTGCGGCTCGACGCCACAGGAGAACGCGTGGAAGGAGACGTGGGCCGAGTTCTATGCCGAGAACCGGCTGCGCGGCGTTTTGCGCGCAGGGATCAGGAGGAACGGCGCAGATGGAGAGTTGGCGAAGGTCGTGGAGACCGTTGCGAGCCGGGTTGTTCCGCGGTTAATCGGCGAGGACCGCATCAAGGGGATCAAGCCGGTGGTGATCCACGGGGATTTATGGAGCGGAAACCACGGCCGTGGCCAGATTGCGGGTAAGGGCGGCGCGGAGGAGGTTGTCTACGATTCGTCGGCCGTGTATGGGCATGCCGAGTACGAACTGGGCATCATGAAGATGTTTGGCGGCTTTGGGAGTAGTTTCTGGAACGAATATAATGAACTGGTGCCGAAGGCGGAGCCAGTTGAAGAGTGGGATGATCGAGTTGCACTTTACGAGTTGTAAGTCCACTCCCTCGCGTCGCTTCGAGCTTTCGCCCACTTGCTTGAAGGGGGGGTTGCCATGGTGATTTGCCCCGCTAACTTGTAGGTGCCGCAGATATCACCACCTCAACCACTATGCGTTATTTGGTGGAGGATACCGCGGAGGCGCCATGGGGATCATGAAGAAGCTGATTTCAAAGTATGGCTGAATCAATTGAACTTTCACTAGAATTACCATGGCGTTGGGAAGATTGGTTTGTGCTTGAGGAATTCCACATTAAAGCCGGCCCGCGCCGGTGGGAACCATGAACTTTGTATTAGCGGCCAACCGAAATGACTGACAGCTCTTAGTTTCAGGGACGGCAGCACTGGATGGACACAGTCGTCTCCGTTGAATAGAAATTGTAGTCAGGAGCCTCACATCGTATCTCATTACCCATACAATTCACCATGACTGGTCCGCTATTCGACGGAGATACCTCACATGTCGTGGTCACGTCGTCTGATGTTTTCGAGGGGATTTTGGAGAGATACCAGGATTCACATGCCAGGGGTTGCCCTGAGACCGAGCCTCCAATCACTGGGTGACTGGCCACTCGTTGGGAACTTGGGGGAGGGAAACAGCACGGACCAACCATTCATCCGGCGCAACTGCACACTTTCCCACAGTGGAGGGCAGTAAAGCCAGGTGGGAAAGGCAAGATTAACGGCCCATGACAGGGGAATTTGATCACAAGGGTCGATGTGGTCACTTCCTCTCCCAGCTGCCAACTCCCATTAGTACGCACTGCACTTTCGCCCCTGTTGCTACATTGCACCCGAACAACGTTTGGCTTGCTCTCCCGTTCCTTTTCTTCCTCTTCTTCCTTACCTATTTCTGGAAAACGACAATGACCGAATAAACCCTACGAGACTTGCCCCTCCACATTATTTGCTTCACTCGTCGCTGCAACCATGAACGGCCACTTTGCTGCTGTCGGCGAAGAGCCGGATGCCCAGAACTACGAGCATGGTATCCAGGTCATTGACGATCAGAAGGACTTCAAGTACGATACAATCTCCCCCGCCTCAACGAACCGACGATGATCAACGGCTAACTGACTTCTGTACAGCTCCCATGTCGCAACATATTTGCAAAAAGTGCGCGTCGCCGAGGCGGGGTTCAACTACCACCTCATCTCCGTCTTCGGCTCCCAATCCACCGGCAAGTCGACGCTGCTGAACAACCTCTTTGGTACCGACTTCTCCGTCATGTCCGAGACGATGCGCCAGCAGACTACCAAGGGAATATGGATGTCCAAGAACAAGAAGGAATCCGGCATGGCCGAGAACATCATCGTTATGGATGTTGAGGGGACTGATGGACGCGAGCGTGGCGAAGACCAGGATTTCGAGAGAAAGAGCGCTCTGTTCGCACTGGCAACTAGCGAAGTCTTGATTGTCAACCTCTGGGAGACACAGGTCGGCCTGTACAATGGTGCCAACATGGGCCTACTCAAAACCGTCTTTGAGGTCAACCTACAGCTCTTCCTCAAAGACAAGCAGTAAGTCGCCCTGTGCGTGGGCAACCCCGCCGCTCGCTAACAGCCTACACAGGTCGAGCTTGAGATCACTCCTCTTCTTCGTAATCCGAGACCACCTTGGCACGACGCCCCTTGCGAACCTGCGCAACACCCTGGTCCAGGACCTGACTAAGATCTGGTCCTCCATTTCCAAGCCGCAGGGCCTCGAAAATTCGCGCATCGAGGACTACTTCGACTTCGCCTTTGCCGCCCTCCCCCACAAGATCCTGCAGGCTGATAAGTTCACTACCGAGATCCAGAACCTGGGGAGGAGGTTCACTGCGGGGCACCGCACGAGTGGGGCCAGCACTCAGGAGTTCGATGGCGGTGTGTTCCTCCCCGAGTACCACCGACGCATTCCCGCCGACGGCTTTTCGCTCTACGCTGAGGGCATTTGGGATCAGATTGTCAACAACAAGGACCTGGACTTGCCGACACAGCAAGAGCTGCTTGCGCAATTCCGTTGCGATGAGATCTCGAGGGAGGTCCTGATTGGTTTCGATACTGCCGTTGTACCGCTCGAGGAGAAGCAGTCCGAATCTGCCAGAGCCGGTAAGCCCGCGGTACTGGCCGATCTGGGTGTGACGGGACGCGAATCTCGTGAGAAGTGTCTCAAGGCATTCGAGATTCAGGCCAGCAGGTATCACAAGGGTGTCTACTCGCGCAAGCGCCAAGACTTGGAAGCTAAGATCGACGGCCGCCTCAAGACGCTTTACAACGCACAGCTGTCCGCCGCTCACAAGGCCGCCATTGCTTCCTTCAGTGAGCACGTTTCGGGTGCTGTCAAGGCTGGCCAAAAGTCCGGCGCGGCCTACGAATTTGCTGAGATCGTTACCGAGGAGAAGAAGAAGACGCTCGAGTTCTTCAAGACCGAAGCTGAGAGCCTCGCCATCCCTGGCGTCGCTTGGTCCAACTTCAAGTCACAGTATGTGTTGTTTGAGAAGGAGTTGGACGACGTGAGCGGTAAGCTGCGCAAGGAAGAGATGCGCCGGTTGGCCACGAGGGTGGAGCGATGGGTCAAGTCCCGCTTGGGCGATGCGATTGGCCTCGAATTCAACAAGCTCGGCTCCGGTAGAGCTGGATCCGGCGCCCCCGAGACTGGCGAGAAGCCTGCGGAGAAGGATCTTTGGGATCGTATCTGGACCGTGTTTGTCGATATCGTCAAGGACGCACAGGGCAGGTTCACCGACCGTGCCAAGAGCTTCGAAGCTACCCAGGATGAGGTCGAAGTTGGTCTCTGGCGCCTCAGGCGCAAGAGTTGGGTCGCCCTGCGCGAGAAGATTGAGGAAGAGGTCATGGAGGGCAACATTCTGTTGAAGCTGAGAGAAAACTTTGAGGACAAGTTCAGATACGACGAGGCCGGCGTACCGAGAATCTGGAGACCTACTGACGACATCGAGGGCATCTACACCAAGGCAAGAGAGTCGACGCTGACGCTCATCCCATTGTTGTCAAAGTTCAAGCTTTCGGAAAGCTACGGACCTCCTGAGTTGCCTGCCTGGATTGGATATCAACCCCGTGGGGTTGAGCCCAGCGACGAGGAAGACTTGACACCGATTGGCGGTGTCGATGAGGAGGATGGCAAGAGCCTCGAGGAGGAAATGACTGTTCTCAGCGAGAGCAAGCGTCAAGACCTCGTCATCCGGTTCAAGAAGACCGCGGACGGTGTCTACGTCGAGGCCAAGCGCAGTGCCATTGGCGGTGTCGCACAGGTACCCCTGTACTTCTATGCTCTGCTGGTGGCTCTTGGATGGAACGAGATCGTTGCTGGTGAGTTGTGTCTCTTTATTATGATGTGTGTTGAACCGAATACTAACTTACGACAGTCCTGCGCAACCCGTTCCTCTTCGTCTTCCTCATCATGCTCGCCGGAGGTACCTACGTCGCGTATACGCTCAACATGCTCGGGCCCATGTACCAGATGGCCAACGCGGCCGCCAACCAGGGTGTCGAAATTGGCAAGGCGAAGCTGCGCGAGTTCATTGAGAACTCGGACACGGCGCGGCAGGCGCTCGCCATGCCCGCACGCGATAGCGATTCCATCAGCATGGACACGCTCGACAGCCGGGGCAAGAAGAAGAGCGCTGAGGATGATATTGATGATATTTAGACTTTTGTCTCCCTCGTGCGCGCGCGCGTGTTTGTGTGTTTAGTTTAAGGTAGTTAGTGGTGAACAGCTGAAAATGAGGCTGCGTTCCAGACGCCCGATAGAGCGAGGGAAGAAGGGGTTTTATGAATAGGGAGGCAAAGGATATAATGTCTATAAGATACGTTTTTCAGTTATGATGAAGTGCCATGTGATACCCGTGTAAGCCCATGACTTTGCTCGCACGATATCGTCAGCCTTGATTTTCATATAAAAGGATTTGACGCAAGGTGATGAAACGAAGTAACCTGCGCATCCACGGCTTCTGGTTTCACATGTTTGCTATACATCACCAAGTCCATTCACAAAGTACACTGTTGCAATGGCAAGTTTATCACAGAAAACGGGATCCAATACTCAAGAAATGCGACTTCGTGGATATTGATTGATGCAATTATAAACCTCCCTTCAAAAACACAAAAAAAAACAGCCGCTACTCCTCATGATAGTCCTCCAACTCGCTCATCCCGGACCACGGCGCAAGCTCTCCCCTCGGTTTAAGAAAGTCCTGTTCTTGGACCCAAAAGGGAAACCCTCATCCAACAGCTCGAAACCGAATCCAAACGGGCTACCTCTTGAGCCACTTTTCAGAGGGAGAAAGAGAAGACGGGATATCTCGCAAAACACACTGCCGACAGCCAAACAACTAGAAGAAACCTAACAGACGAGCCGATGTAGATCCGCCGTCTCTATCATCCCTAAATCGACTTTCAGCCTATAGTCGTATCCTGGGAGAAATTGGCACCCGCATTGCTCATCTCGCAACCCTGAGCAAAGAAGATGCGAGCTGGGTTTTCGTAGTCGTTGTGGATACTGTAATAGTTCCCTGCACGGCAGTCAGTAAATCATTCATACTCAAGACGCAGGCAGGAACGGCTTACCTCTTGGCACAAACCACATGCCACCGGCGCTTATTCTAAACTGGGACTCGTGTACCGTAACCAAGACCTTGCCTTGGAAGACGAAAAACACCATCTGCATCTTACGCGAGTTTTTCGGCCGCTTTTCTGCGCCGGGCGGGAGGTCGACGACGCCCGAGCCGAAGAACGGCAAGCTGAGGGTCTTTGCGAAGCGAAACGTCGCGTCCCGAATGTCCCTCGTCTGGATGGCGCCCGCGGCGACGGCGATCCGCTCCTCGTCGATCTCGACCTGCTCGTTGATAGCGGGCGGGTTGAACTCGTGCTCCGGCTGCCAGACCACAATTTCGCCGTCGACGCTGCCCGGGTCCTGCTCCCATGGTTCCGCCGGCTCCTCGTCCTCGGATTCGACCTGCTGTCGCCGTCTGCCTGCCTTGGCAGTAGGCCTGCGGCCTCTTGGCCTGCCCTTCCTCGCAGCCTCCCGCTCCTCTTCCTCCACGCGGACGACCTCCTTGACGCTCGGCAGGAGAAATCTGTTACCCTTCTTTCCATCTTCGAAAGCCTCGTCCTCGTCGTAGGTGACGTGCTCGTTCTTCCAGAACGCCAACGGCTTGTAGGACTGGCGACCGGATCTCGTGTGGGTGATGGAATGGGGGTCCTGCTTCTGCTTTTGCGATACCAGACCGCGCGCTTTAGGCATGGGCGGCCCCTTTTGCACCACGCCCAAAATCGAGTCCTCGCCCGCTGCGGCTTGCGGCTTGCGTCCTGGCCTGCCTTTGGGTCCTGGTTTGGCTTTTGAGGCGGCCTTGGCCGTCTGCTTCGATGATTCCCCCTCTTCCTCCTGGGGCGCAGCTTTCGGCCGCCCCCTTGCTCCGCCCGTTGCCTTTTTTGGTTCTTTTCGCTGTCGTTTGGATGCGCGATCGTCTTCCTCTTCTTGCTCCGCCTTGTCTCCGTCGGAATTACGCGAGCGTCGTCGTTTGGGCACGCTGACCTCTTCCGCCTCAGGCTCAGGTTCGTCTGACTGGATCTTCTCCTTGCCCTTGCCCTTGGCTGGCCTGCCTCTCCTCTTAACGGGCGCTTCTTCTGGTTCGGACTCACGGTTTGACTGTTCCTCTGCCTCTTCCTGGATAGCTGGCTTCGCCTTTGGTGGACGGCCTTTGCGCTTGGTAGGCTGCTTCGGAGCCTCCGCTTCTGAAATTTCCTCTGTTTCCGATGCTGCTGGCTCAGATTCGGGTTCTGGCACTTGACCGTCGTCCATGCTGACCATTTGCATCGACTCCTCCTCCCCGTTTTCGACATGGCCATTTTGCGCCTGTAGCACAGCCTCCTCTTCTTCTTCGTCTTCGGAAGAGACTGCGCGTCCACCCTTGAATCCGTTGGGACGTTTACCGTTCAACCCGGGTCCGTTTTTCTCCAGGGCGCCGTAGTCAAGTTTGCGTGAAACTGGAGCTCCACGGGTTGGCTGAGGTTCTATCGGCGACGATGATCTCCGCTGGGGTGACAGCCGTGTCGGTGACGAGGAAGGGCCGAAGCTCGGGTGGCGCATCGCAGGTGATCCGAGGTTTGTCTTGCGCGGGGAGGTCCCTCGGGGAACGAGCCGAGGGTGGTTCTTCATAATGGTGGAAGGCCCGGGGCCGGATTCTAATACGGAGCTTCGTCAGAAAGCGAGCGATGTTGCACGATCTCAGTAGGGCTTACCCGACTCCAGCTCCATGTCCTGTTCTCCATCGTCGCTGGCGGATCCATTGTCCTTCTCCGGTGAGGAGAAAAGGCCGTCGATGGGTTGCATGCCATGTTCGTCGCGTACGCCCGTGTCGGGCAATTCAATGCCAGTCTTGCTGTTGGGATGTCAGTTTAACAAGTCCATATACAAATTCGAGCTTGCGATCCACGCCAGTCCGAGAGAAGGAGTGCGCGACGCACCGTCCTTTCACACCAAGCTCATGGAAATCGCCTGTGGAGGTCTCGCGACGACGGACGTTACTCTGTCGCGGCGGTGCCATTGCGAATGTGTAGTTGTGAAATGGTCCGGTTCGAGAAATTTGATTAAAATTCGAGATGGAGCATCCCGGTCTGGGTCTTCAGCACGAGTGACTCGGGTGAGAATGAAGGGACGTCGTGGACCAGATCGTGGCCGTGTTTATCTTGGGGTGAGGTGTTGTTGGGGAGGTTGACCGCGCGCAACTTTTTGGTTGGCAAGTAAATTGACGACGCGCGCTGGACACACCTGTGTCGATGGACTTGCAGTGGCCGGGGCCTGCTGCAAATCGGGGTTGACAGGGGCAGGTACTTGTGGACTTGGCGCCCCTGCTCAACGCGTCCCCATTAATCTAGACGCGTCGAGGGGCTAGCCAACAAGATTTCCCGGTCCTAAGTTCAAGTCACTTTGAGTGAACAACTGACCTTGGTTTTCACAGTCTCAACTATTTTGGTATTCAGCTCGGAGTTTGGAAAAGACGTGTTGCACTTAATTCTCAAAAGATATCCATAAGACAACATACCGTCCATACGACACTGCTCTTTTACCTTATAAGCGATACCTAGGGCGAATCCAGATTGCTCTCAACTCATCTCCAGCTCACCCGTGACAATGGAAGACTCTCCAATGGTCGAGGATATCGCTCTCGAGACTCCAGTCCCGGGTGCCTTTGTTCCCCCTTCTATCAACGAAAAGGCCATTCTCTCGGGCGACTCATACACATACTTCTCCCCAGTTCCCTCAACACTTCTCCCACCAGCCTCATCGACAAAAACCAGCACACCTGACGAATCAGATTCACCGGCAGCGGCCGGCACTCCAGTCTGCTTAGGTGTCGATGAGGCCGGCCGCGGACCGGTCTTGGGACCCATGGTGTATGGTGTCTTTTACCTACCAATTCCCCTCTCGGACCCCTTACTCCGTGAGACCCATCACTTTGACGACTCCAAAGTGCTCACACCGGCCGTCCGCTCACAACTCATGACGGCTCTGTGTACGCCGGGCTCCGACCTGGCCGAGACTTGCGGCTTCGCCATCTCAGCACTCAGTGCCCGCGACATCTCATCAGGCATGATGCGCCCGGGGGCCAACTACAACCTCAACGCCCAGGCCATGGACGCCACCGTTGACTTGATCAAGGGTGTCTTTGCGCAGGGCGTCAACATCCAGGAGATTTACGTCGATACCGTCGGTCAGCCCGCCGCCTACCAAGCCAAGCTCCAGCGCTTCTTTCCCGCAACAAAGATTACAGTCGCGAAGAAGGCAGACAGTCTCTACCCCTGTGTATCGGCCGCTTCTGTATGCGCAAAGGTTACCCGTGATGTCGCGCTTGAGGTTCTCTACAAGGGGCGAGCCCCTAACGCTGCGGCAGAGGGAGAGGAGGGCATGGCCTGGGGTTCAGGATATCCATCAGATGGACGGTGTGTGTCATGGATGAGATCCAACATGCACCCGGTGTTTGGATGGGGTCCCGAATGCAGGTTCAGTTGGGGCACGGCCAAGGACATGCTCGAGGCAAAGGGAAATCCAAAGGTGGAATGGCCGGTCGAAGATGACGGCGATTCCGCGCGGATGACAGACTACTTTGCGTCGGGGAACAGGGAAGAAGATGGTGATGAATTGGGGACTTGGTTTGGCAGACCGGCTGGCCTAGAGGCGTTTTAGTATAATAGTTCAGATTGGGATTGTAAAGTATGTCTCACTGTTTGAATGCCGCCTTGAAGGTGTTAATATCTTGCGCTGCCTACCCTTACGACGTCCACATGTATGACCGATGATATGTGAATAGGCTGCAGTAAACAACGATGGTTTGCTTACGTTTAGGTCTCATCGACATCGTCTACAGATAGCGCCTTTCCATTGTATCATTATGCCTGTAGAGTAGAGAGTCAGCCACTGTTATGTCACAGTCCTTTAATGAGGTGGTCGGGCGTAGTCATACAGTCCCCGGCTGCGTCTGGCCAGCATCACGAACAGCCTCATTGTCCACGTTTCTTAGTATAACCATGTTCCAAGTGTTTACAAACAGCGACAAGCCAATGCTTTGCATTTGCCCACCTTCTCAGCCATGCCAATGCTGGTCATGTCACACGGTTCCTATCATTTATTGGCGTGTCTGTGTGGCACCTCGTCATGCTGTCTACTTGACTCGCAATCAAGACGGACTCCCCTTAGTCTGATCATCATGTCGTTTTGACGATGAACACAGATGCACACTTGATGTACGGCTATCATGATCGATCTATTATGAAGGACAGGAAAACACGTACCATCAATTTTCATCGCCACATGGTCGCATCTTCCGCTGGCTACTCTTCATCAAATAGTAGATAGGTTTATTTTAGGTTTCCAATCACCGTGTTGATCAGCCATGAAAGCACTCAATACTTGAAGTATTCGGTATCATTCACATTTTGGTTGTCAGAGACGTTGGCTCAGTCGTGATCGGGTACCTTCATTTGAACATCAATTGTCACTTGCGCTTCTTTGCTGAGCAGTTCATGTTCAATACGTGTAATAAGCGATATTCACCCCAGCTTCTGGAATGCCTGTTCACATTCTCTGTCTTATCAGTAAGGAATCGGCCAGGCCAGCAGGCCCCTCCCTCTCCATCAGTCATTTGACTGTGGCAAGTTTACAGGAAGTCTTTCACTCGGTCCTTGGGGATTGAACAGCTGCGGAAAGCATCGAAGCAGAATTACGATGTTTGGAATGTTCCCTGCTCACAAAGAGGGCATTTTGGGGTGGCGGTAAACTGATGATACTTACCACCAGGATATATCACGAGGAAGCCAGCATAATATGGCAATCATAAACTCAGTGATTGTGACATGGATAGGAAACCTACGTGACATACAACTGTCTAGGAAGGATTGTTCGAAATCTCAAAAGACCTACGCAAGCCGAAGCTGCGTAGAAATTTCTGGAACCCAAGCGAGCATGCGTCACTTGAAGACACGGCAGGCAACCACATGATGCTGGATGAGGGCACTGCCGGAATAGTTCGGGAACCGTGCCAAAAAGACAAAAAACCGCTATCTAGAGTTTGAGGTTTACGATCGGGAGGACACTCGCTGGGGACTTTATTACAACCCAAAAAGTTCAAGGATCCTGCCATCGTTTCTGAGGAGTTCCTCGAAATAGGCACTCTCCCGGCGTCAGGTTCTCTTACGGAAGTTTACAAGCCGACCCCGGTCGCCAAGGCCGACGAAAGTATCGAGATGCCGTTTGAACGCCTTCTCGTCACATTTAATTCATAATGATGATCTAGATCTTGCCGGGGTGAGTCTTTGTCAGCTTGAAATGTTGAAACAGCCAAAGAAAATCACGAGCATCGCGGGGAAAATGGCTCAAGGTTAGTGGACGAAGTAACTTGTGACGAGAATATGAGATGTTGAGAGTAACGCTAGGTTTCGAGAAGATGGGAACTCTTGATTTGTTTCGAAATGGAATGCCTAGCCTCAAGGAAATCATATCGAGGGCTACCGAGGTCGATAGACCCCCTGCTGAGGAGAGAAACAACTGAGACAACGAGCACGTACTCTACGTCACTGCCTAGTACGGGAAGGACGACTCTTCTTCGGAAAAATTCAGAACCCATTGCTTCTGGAAGATGAGCACGAAGGGAACTGAATACGTGAAAAGCCAACGACAGAAGATCGAGTCCACTGTGCCATCCCCTTATTCAGCCAATCATTACGAGTATATGAAGAGCTTTTCAAGAAACACAAAAGAAAATGGGCCATCTATCCTATCGCCAAGATGGAGAAGCCTGACCCCTCTGACGACTCATCATGTCATGCTTGGTCAGGACAGGCAATGATTGCTCTATACGATGCCTATCATCCAGGCATGCGAGATATGTCTTTGGGAGGGCTTCAATAACCCCGTCACCTATTTGCCGGGTCAGGTCACCAGTATCTTTACAACAATCGCTGCGTCAGTGATGAAATCGGAAGCATTTTCTTCACTCGCGAGACCCGGCTTCAAAGCTAGCCCTGGCCCAGAGAGTGGCCTCAATTGGAACAGTCCAGTCTTGGAGTTGTATCGTGTTGCAAATGGCCTTTGGACGGGGCCAGAAAGAATCCGTCATGAGGATGGTCCATCTTGCTGGCTCTACAAGGGACCGCCGTGCAGAGTGGAAGACAACGGCAATGTCAAGGATCTCGATAGACTCGCCGTCACCTTTTGTACACGCCCAATGCCAGAAGGCGTACGAGGCACGAAGGAAACCATTCAGCGCCTCCGCCTTCCTTTGAGAAAGAATGATGGCGGCGAATGAAAAGTCAAGGATGGCGACTACATGGTTCCCGCGATCGAGATTGCAATTTTGTCGACGGGTAATCGCCATCCTTGTGCATACGAGAAGTTTACTGGCGTGGGTCTATTCGACAACTTCAAGGAAGTGTTCAGAGTTGCCTGTCGCATCGAGAATACGAATGCAGACGGAAACCTCGAAACTCGATACTTGACACAGGAATCAGCAGTTTCACTGCCAGATCTCTCTAAGATCCATGGTACGAAAGAACAAAGAGACGCTATGGATGGGAGTTGGGCCCAGGCAACGTCCAATCTCGCGACATTTGTAAAGAAGTGGAAAATGGGACCCGAAAGTGTCCCAAGCACCCTCATAGACGGGTGGCCAATCAGGCTTCGCAAAGTCGCACCCAATTTCTTCACAGAGGGACTGAGGGTTTTCACTCCCGAGAAAGAAGAATCAGACCGGCCCAGATTGCTTTCCGTCAAAGAGATAAGGGAATCACTTGACGGGAGGAGTGGTTTTGAAACTCAGTGGTATTCCACGAGCATAACCACTTGGCAGCAGCCATTCGTTATCAAGGGAAAAAGCACTTCTCAAGCTTCAGAGGCTGGTCAAACGGAGAAAGCAGGCGATGGAAATGTCAAGTGCAAGGAGCCGCGTCGTTTCGTTTACGACTCAACGGCGGCTCTTAATACAGAGGAGTATATTCAGGAAGAAAGAAAGGACCAGACAGATTGGGAGATATGCGACATCGCTGATTAGCAGAGGCCGCTCTCGCGCTTTGAGGTCAATTATATAGTTCCCTCGCGCGTTGGGTACACTTTGCAATCGAATGTGCTTGTAAAACTCACTAGTTCGAGTACTTGGTTGAATCTATTCGTTTCAAGAACTCGACTGAAATGCATTTGCGGGACTGCAGTCATTTGTACCCGAACAGCCGTCCGGGCTGTGGTCGTCTCGAGGTTCCGAGCCCGATTGGAGACCCACTTGTAACAGGATCCTCCTTTGGTCAGGGCCGGCCGGTCGGCCGGGTGAGTGGGGTCATTTCCGATTGTCGCAGCTTTTTGATAGACCATCTCTACGCAGTACACAGTATCCGTGCATTCCTTACCTACCTTACCTTAGGTACCTTTGCCATTCCTGCTGGTGTTGGCGGAATTTCTGTCTTTGCCTCCGCCTTTGGTTGCTTAGTCGTTGTTGGGTACTGCCATCCGTAGGAGCATCAGGTACGAATACGTACCAAGAAAATGAGAATCAGAAAAAGCATAGAGGTACGAGAGGGGACCATAGCAGTAGGAGGAACAGAAGAAGAAAAACCCGCAATGGTGGGTTTCATTGGGCTGCCATGGCAACAAAGGCTGCCCTTTGCGCACCTGCATGCAGTGTTCACCACCTCACACACCACCAACCCCAAGAATAAGCAGCCTGATTTCCCAAATCAATTCCTTTTGCCTAGCTGTACGGAGTATCAGTCTGCCTAATTGTTCCTGTGAATGCTGCAGTCCTTTGCATCCCTTCTCACTTTTACCGCCGCATTTCTTGGCGCTCACAACCCAACCGACATTGATCGCACCTTCTGTTGATTTCAATTGTCGCCTCTCGGTTGCTTGAGATCGAGGGGTCTGACTAAGGTCCAGAAAGGCCCCAGAAAGGAGATTCGAGATGAGTGTGGTGGATAATAGATGCTTCATGAAGAGTCGCTGGGTCCGGTCGCTGGGCCACGCACAGCTGCGTGGCCCAGTCTGGATGATATCACCTCACCAGCGATGGAAATTCTCTTTTCTGGAGCGGTGTGGATTCGTGGACGAGAGGGGAAAAGTAGAGGATACCTACACAGACCAGTTTTAAGGCGTGCATGGGAGCCAAGCCAGGGTACTGCGACAAGGGGCGCAAACGGGCTGCCCCTCCATAGACCTCATGGAAGGTTATGATGTCAGCGAATCGCCTTTCGCAGAATCTTTCTCACGTCGCTGGAATCGCCTTGCGAAGCGCTGGGGAATTGCCTCGAATCCTGGAAAATTGGAAACTTTGCCTCCTGGAGAGGCTGAAAAGGCCCTAGTCCCGAATTAATCCTTGTAGGAGTTGGTAGAAAATTTCAGGCGAGTTCGAGAGGCTCCTGGAAGTGTCCCCAGCTGGGCCGCAGCGATTGTGGTACCCCACCAATTGAGGGTAGGTGGAAGAGGAAAGAACCATTTCGAATTTTTGCGGGGCACTGAGTCGCTCCTGCCTCCTACCTGCCGTCTACCTTTTAAGAATCCAAACACCAACTCTTTGCATTTTCTGTCTCTTCACTCTTCACGAAATCCAATCCTCTTCTTAATACCCATCAAAAATCAGAAGTGTCCAGCGCATTTCTTTTTTCACCGAATTCTTGATCGCTGATATCAACTCTACCGGAATACAACTTCTCCCGGTTACGCGCACGAAGATACCCCTCCTTCACACGCAAGTTCTAAAAACACCACAACTCTTCTTCCACACACCACAACCGTCACAATGGCTTCCGGAGGCAAGGCTGTCGGTATCGACTTGGGTACCACCTACTCGTAAGTTACTCTCCTTCTTGCGCTACTTTCTCTTTCTCAGCGTGCCTTCCCGCCGCCTATATTCCACCACCACTCAATACGATCACAACATATACTAACAGCATTTAGATGCGTCGCATACTACTCCAACGACAAGATTGAAATCATTGCCAACGATCAGGGAAACAGGACAACCCCGAGTTTCGGTACGTACCAAATCTGAATTGCTGTCGAATTCCTGACATTTGCTAACTTTTTTCGCAGTTGGTTTCACCGACACTGAGCGTCTGATCGGAGATGCGGCCAAGAACCAGGTCGCCATGAACCCCCACAACACCGTCTTCGATGCCAAGCGTCTCATTGGCCGCAAGTTCCAGGACTCCGAGGTCCAGGCCGATATGAAGCATTTCCCGTTCAAGGTCATCGAGAAGGGCGGCAAGCCTAACATCGAGGTCGAGTTCAAGGGCGAGACCAAGACCTTCACTCCCGAGGAGATCTCCGCCATGGTCCTGACCAAGATGCGTGAGACTGCTGAGTCTTTCCTCGGCGGCCAGGTCAACAATGCTGGTAAGTCACACATGTCCCAACATCAATTGACAGTCACAGACTAACTGGTCTCAGTCGTCACTGTTCCCGCCTACTTCAACGACTCCCAGCGTCAGGCTACCAAGGACGCCGGTCTCATTGCCGGCCTCAACGTTCTTCGTATCATCAACGAGCCTACCGCTGCCGCCATTGCCTACGGTCTCGACAAGAAGGCTGAGGGTGAGCGCAACGTCCTCATCTTCGATCTTGGTGGTGGTACTTTCGATGTGTCTCTCTTGACCATTGAGGAGGGCATTTTCGAGGTCAAGTCCACCGCTGGTGACACTCACTTGGGTGGTGAGGACTTCGACAACCGTCTTGTCAACCACTTTGTCAACGAGTTTAAGCGCAAGCACAAGAAGGACCTGTCCTCCAACGCCCGCGCTCTGCGCCGTCTCCGCACCGCTTGCGAGCGTGCCAAGCGCACCCTGTCCTCGTCTGCCCAGACCTCCATCGAGATCGACTCCCTGTTCGAGGGTATCGACTTCTACACCTCCATCACCCGTGCTCGCTTCGAGGAGCTTTGCCAGGACCTGTTCCGCTCTACCATCCAGCCCGTCGACCGTGTCCTCACCGACGCCAAGGTCGACAAGTCCCAGGTCCACGAGATCGTCCTGGTCGGAGGTTCCACCCGTATCCCCCGTGTCCAGAAGCTCATCTCCGACTACTTCAACGGCAAGGAGCCCAACAAGTCCATCAACCCCGATGAGGCTGTTGCCTACGGTGCTGCCGTCCAGGCCGCCATTCTGTCCGGTGACACTTCCTCCAAGAGCACCAACGAGATCCTTCTTCTCGATGTTGCCCCTCTGTCCCTCGGTATCGAGACTGCTGGTGGCATGATGACCAAGCTCATTCCCCGCAACACCACCATTCCCACCAAGAAGTCCGAGGTCTTCTCCACCTTCTCCGACAACCAGCCCGGTGTCCTCATCCAGGTCTACGAGGGTGAGCGCCAGCGCACCAAGGACAACAACCTTCTAGGCAAGTTCGAGCTTACCGGCATTCCCCCCGCTCCCCGCGGTGTTCCCCAGATTGAGGTCACTTTCGACCTTGACGCCAACGGAATCATGAACGTCTCCGCTGTTGAGAAGGGTACCGGCAAGTCCAACAAGATTGTCATCACCAACGATAAGGGCCGTCTCTCCAAGGAGGACATTGAGCGCATGCTTGCTGAGGCCGAGAAGTTCAAGGATGAGGATGAGGCCGAGGCCCAGCGTGTCTCTGCCAAGAACGGTCTCGAGTCTTACGCCTACTCCCTCCGCAACACCCTCAGCGACTCCAAGGTCGACGAGAAGCTCGAGGCTGACGACAAGGAGAAGCTCAAGACTGAGATCGACACCATCGTCACCTGGCTCGACGAGAACCAGCAGGCTACTCGCGAGGAGTACGAGGAGCGCCAGAAGGAGCTCGAGGGCATTGCCAACCCCATCATGATGAAGTTCTACGGCTCTGCTGGCGGTCCTCCCGGTGCTGGCGGTGCCCCTGGCGGCTTCCCCGGTGCTCCCGGCGGCGCCCCCCCCGGCAACCACGACGACGGCCCTACCGTCGAGGAGGTTGACTAAATTGATACCCTTGATGAATTCTTTCCTTAGAGTCCGAGTCATGGGTGTGGCACCGCATCGGCTGCCACTGGGTTTCACGACTAGACTTTTGCTTTCTTTGCATTTATGAAATCACGATGGGAAAAGCACGGTTATGGGTCAGAGATGTATTCTAGCTAGACTCCGCGGTTTAGGAAGTCTAATATAAAACAGTAAAATTACTTGTTCATTCATTCATTTATGCTTGTGATGTGCTCTTACACTCGAATACTACCCTATAATCATACTACTCAATCATGAATGGAAAATGTAGTGGTTGTAGTAAAAGGGCTTCACTTGGCCCGGCCGCAAAAATGTGAGAAGAGATGGATCCTTATTGTACAATTGTATCATGCTGCTGGTTCGATGCCGAGCCCCTGCCTAATCTGCTTCCGCCTCTCAATCTCCATCCTCTGCCACTCCTCGTCATTAATTGTGGGTTCCTCCAAACTCTCCGTAAATGCCATGCCCGGTGGGACCTTGGTGGTCCTTGCCTGCCAGACGTCCTCACTACTTGGCTTGCCATTTCCATACTTTTCAAACTCCTTCTGACGATAATGGTCTCTTATGGCATCCTCCTTCATCTTCCCCGAGTAACTCTTGATCCTCATGCAGAACCAAAAGTCCTCCCAGTGTTCGCTGCAAGAGCGCATCGTGCCGTATCGGTAAATGCTGTTCCACTGGCCGCCGACAGACTGGCAGTGAAAGGCCATGTCAAACGCCTGGCGGCAAGACATCTCTGTCGGAAGGGTGGACTCAGCCACGGGATTGTCGGAGGGTGGCGTGATTGCACGGTTGCTGGTTTGAGAGGGGGAATCGGGTGAAGATTTGAGGGAGAACCATGATGAAGACGATGATGACTTGGACGGTGGGGAGGATGATTGTGCTGGCGCTGACGCCTTTTCTTCTGGCTGATTGCCCGATTCGTTCTGGAAAAGGGCGAGGAACTTTGCAATCTCGGGATCGATCTCGGAGTCAGTCGTCTTAGTCGAGGATGGCGGGGTCGGCGCGGGAGCCTGTGAAGCTTGTCCCGGGGCGGGAGTCTTGGGGGGAGATGGTGAAGCCCAGAGCCAGCCCATTTCGAAAAATTGTTGATTTAAAACAGAACAGAGCGTAAAGAATCGGGCAAAGTCCCAAGGTGATATCGTCTTGGGCAGGTCGGACGCAATCGAGAATGAGGGGAAGTCGGCAACCGTTACCATCAATGACCTCCAAGACGCCGCGTCTAGCCAATGAGTGGTTGCATGATTTTTGCCATAGCTGCGCGTGCTCTAGTGGGGCGTCGTCGGTTCGGATAAGATATCGTCCGTTTCGAAACTTAAGGTTATGGGGCGCGTTGGACCTTCAAGTGGGGCCGCAAAGCGTGACATCATCCCACGCGAACACCGGGGCTGACTTTCTCGTGAAGGAGCTAAGCAGCTCTGGTAAGGTGAGGTGAGGCAGGCAAGCTAGTCGGCTGCCTTGATTCTCTTCCATTGCCTTCCACCCAGCTGTTCTCAACGTCCCGTCCTCAAACTCAATTCCACTACTGGCTGTCAAAGCAACATGTGAGTCTGCATCGACATCCATCCAATGTTACCTACCAGAGCGCTGCTTCGCTCCGGCATGAGGCCTGCGCCTCGGCTGCAGATGACATGGGGCCTGCCCCGGCCAATTGCTCAATCCCAGCGACATGGAGCTATCGTGCGCGCCGCGTCCAAAGCATGGGAGAGTACCGTAACCGGCGACGAGAAATCCGGGCATATCGCCACTTCGGAGAGCGAATCCATTCTCTTCTTTGACAGTAAGATTTCTGGTCACCCCTTCTCTCAGCCGAGACATTCCTGCATCTGACCCAGGACCTCGCGCCCCGGGTTTAGTCCCTACCCTCTCCCAATTTTGGCCTCCTCCGAGCATCAAGTGTCGTATCGATGCCCTTCACTGTCTCCGTTTCTCTCCTTGATGACATCCCCTGCTTTCTTCCCACTCACGGTCTTGTCCTCTTCACCCCCACCTTTGTGCCTCTTGTTCAATGTCCATCTCGGCCAGCGCTGGCGCGAGGAAACAATACTGACAATGGCTGGTAGACCTCTTTCCTCTCAAGCTCACCTACCTCCTCCGACGGTCATGGCAGTCAGACCGTGACCTGACCGACCTTCTCAAGCGCTTCGATAGCTCTGGCGGAGGCCTTAGCACCGATCCAATCAACCTAGTAAAACAGGCGATCCCCGACGATCTCCCAATCAAAGTCACAGAGATCCTACCGCGACTCAAGGACGGAGGAGCTTTTGTAAAATTCAGCCATGGCTCCGACGTTGTACCAAAAGATATTGAGAGTGAGTTTGAACTTCGTTCTAGTCCGCAATGACGTCTTTGTCGCTATTTAAACTGAGTCTCCTCAACTCGTGTCAATGCCTGACTAACACCCATAAGCATCTCTCGCTCGTTCGCTGGAGAAACATCCCCTCAGACCATGGTTCAACCCCTTTCGTGGGGTTCAGGCAGGATTGGTCAAGGGAGTTCCTTGGCTAGAGGATCTCTACCGGTTTCCCAAAAGTCGTGTCAAGGTCGAGTTCACAGGAAAAGATGCAGGCGGCGAGGCCGTCGAACTCTCACAGGAGAACCTCTACAGTCTGTTTCGCAGATACGGTAAAATTGCCGAGATAACTTCACAGCCTTCCGACTCGAAGGTTCTCCCAAAGTATGCGTACATCGACTTTGCGCGCGTCCGCGACGCCATCATGGCGAGAAATTGTCTCCATGGATTCCTGGTTGACGAAGGTCTTGGTGGCGGAAAGACTGGCACAAGGCTTCGCCTATCCTATGAGCAAAAGGTCAAACCGCACAACATCTGGAACTGGCTCACTAGCCATCCTAGGGTGGTAATTCCCGTCGTTGCCGCCCTCCTTGCTGCCATCACAGTGGCCATCTTCGACCCCATACGCGAATTCTTCGTCAAGGCCCACATTCAACATTCTTTCCGACTGAGCAACAACAAATTCTACCGATGGATCAAGAGCCAGACTTCGGACATTTTCTCCTCATTTGGGCACAAGAAGGCTGACAAGGCCGGGTTCAGTGCAGTTTGGCAGCATCGCCGAGACCTTATCGAGCAGATCCAGACTTGGCTCCTTGAGAGCTCCGACACTTTCATCGTTGTTCAGGGCCCTCGGGGTTCAGGCAAAAAGGAGCTCGTCTTGGACCAGTCACTCAAGGGCAGGAAAAACGTTTTGGTGATCGACTGCAAGCCGATCATCGAGGCAAGGGGCGAAAGTGGAACCATCAAACACCTAGCTGCCGCCGTGGGCTACAAGCCGATCTTCGCTTTCTTGAACAGCATGAGCAGCATGATCGATTTGGCAGTTCAGAGCACGACTGGGGTCAAGGCTGGCTTTTCCGAGACACTGGAGTCGCAGGTGGTCAAAATCCTTCACACAACCGCAGAGGCCCTAAAGGAAGTCTCCCTTGCCGGACGCGACAAGGACGGCAAGGATGGCGACCTTTCAGACGACGCATACTTGGAGGCCCGTCCAGACAAGCGGGCTGTTGTGGTCATTGATAACTTTTTGCACAAGAACGAAGGCTCAAGCCTGGTCTACGACAAGGTTGCGGAATGGGCTGCGGCAATGGTTCAGAATAATGTTGCCCACGTCATCTTCTTGACAGACGACACCTCTTACTCAAAATCGCTATCGAAGGCGATGCCGGATCGCGTCTTCCGCCAAGCTGCTTTGGGTGATCTCTCCCTTGATGTTGCCAAGAAATTCATCATCAGCCGTCTCGAAGAGGACGAAATCGAAAAGGTTCGAGAACAGTCCAAGGAGGCAGAAGAGAAGGAGGATAAGCCCGAGCAACACCGAAAACCCGATCTCTCGGAGCTGGACTCGGCAATTGGAATCCTCGGTGGCCGTCTCACAGATCTCGAATACCTTGCTAGACGACTAAAGGGTGGCCAAAGCCCCCAGCGCGCCATTGAAGATATCATCAACCAGAGCGCCACTGAAATTGTCAAGATGTACCTTTTAGGTGGCAAGGATACTGTCGAGGGCAAGAAATGGTCCACCGAGCAGGCGTGGTACTTGATCAAGGCGCTTGCTTCTCACGATGCTCTTCGATACAACGAGGTTCTCTTGTCCGATACATTCGCCTCTTCCACCACCCCTGGCGCCGCGAACGGGGAGTCAGCCTTGGAAGGACTTACAAATGCAGAGCTCGTTACGGTAGAGACCTACAACGGCCGGCCGCAAACAATCCGCCCAGGAAAGCCAATGTACCAAGCAGCATTCAGTCTTCTGCTTGACGACCGTGTTCTCAGGGCCAAAATGGACTTGGCCCTTCTAAAAGAGCTTACGAAGGTTGAGGCGAAAGTCATCGAAAAGGCTGAGGGAGAGCTGGCGCTGTTGGGCAGCCTGCCAAAACAGCCTGCTCAAACCGGGTCTCGAGTGGCGTACCTGCTCGAAAAGCTCGAGGGCAGCCAAGTCAAGATCACAAAGTATGAGAAGGAGATTGCAGCTCTCAAAACGGTTCTCAAGCACAACTACTAAGGCTTCATTGTTCGGGGGCCTACGCTCTGTATCAAACCCAGGCAGAGAACGACCGACGATGATATACGGTGGTCAATACCCTTCTCAATATTCCATTAATACTAGAGCCCTCGGCCTCGCCCAGAAATGCGCCTGTACAATATACCAGTCCTTGCTCTGTTGTCAATTATATCTGGCGCGGCTATTTGAGGTACTCAAGTCCAAGCTTGGGTTCCGTGGTGTACCCAGATGAGCGATCTTCCCTTATATAGGTTAAAATGTCTGGTCAAAAAGAGGGTTACTAATTTCTCATCCACAACATCGCTTCTTAAGGAAACACCAACTGCTTTGAAAATTCCGAAATTCCATTCACTTGAGTGCTTGGATGCTATTCCACACTTGTAATCAGTTCCTGAGTATCTTAAGGTAAGTAAGAAAGGGATCCATGATGTGAACAATGAATGGAAAGCAGGTGTGCTGTAAATTTTAATGGGTCCTGTCATTGTGGACCCCGGAGTCCTGTAACTTGCGGCCAATGAGACGCTTGGCATCGAAGACCACAGTGTTATGAGGGTTCATGGCGACCTGGTTCTTGGCGGTACTTACGATAAGAAAGCTGCTCATGATCCTCAGTGTCGGTGAAACCAACTGCGAAAAAAGTCAGCAAAATGTCAGCAATTCGACAGCAATTCAGATTCGGTACGTACCGAAACTCGGAGTTGGAACACCTTAAAAATTTTAATTTTCGTGGCCTCCGGCCATGAATGATTGCAGCATATCACTGCAGGAGAATAACCCCAGCATTGCTAGGTAGGCTCAGTCCTCAGATATGAAGGTGGATTTCCTAAAAGATCAATGACCCAGTGGCAGGTCTTCCAGCAGCACAGATGGAGCAAAGGCACTGTAGACACCGCAAGGGCGTCCCCAGAGCAGAAAACAGGACACGCACTCGCGAATCAGCTTGTAATACAATTGCAACGTCTGTTTTTTCGAAGGCAGTCAGACTGAACAATATCTTAGACTCCGCATCATCTTCGCCTGCTGGAGGAACCGCCGCGGGGATGAAGGTGGGCAAACGCCTCCACAGCCTTTTGGAGAAACGCATAGAAATACCTACACCTGCCCCGCGGGGTTCGTTAGGGGTCCCTCGAAAATGACCATTTTACTGGTTGACAGTGCCAGGACAACACGACTCAGACCTCACCTATCGACCGGAAACTTGGCCGAAGGACATAAAGGTGCAAAGTCGTCCTTGGAACAAACCCCGGTCACAAGATCATGTGCTTGCGGTGCCATCAGTCAGCCAAGAACCCAACCCAATCAATCGAGGGTAATGCTTCTCTGGAGAGCTGCATCCTCCAGCAAGGGTGCAGAGGAAAGCGATCATCGGCCCTATAGCCCAATGCGACAGCCCAAGCTTTTGCGGACGACGATACAAGCATTTTAGAGGGCTGGGCACTTTCTCGGCAATTCTGGGCATTGCGGGCGGCTCTCTAGCACGATTTCTTGGCTACGACTCTAGCCGACGACACCTCATCAATTCGCGATTCGTGATTTAACAAGACGATTCAACTAAGATGGGATTTCTCCTGTCAAAAAATGCGCCACAAATCCACCAAAAAAATCACGCAGCCTTTTCGCCGTCTTTTGTCGGTACTATGAAACTCCAGGGACGGATTTACACGAGCTGTTGCCGACTTGACCCCACCAAATCCTCTGTGCCTTCGTACTATGGCACCATGTCTACAGTCTAAGTACCTAGAAAGCCATTCGGTTGGTTTCCAAGTGGAGATGTCGTTAACTGGTCTGCCAAAAAGACCAATGGCAAGCATACCGCCTCCAGACGATGACGTCTCCATGCTGGCGTCGAAATGAGGAGTCGATTTATCCTGGTCGAGCGCGCTCTCTTTTTTGTCCTCTTCTCTCCCAACCATCTTTGGGTATGGAGAACGCATTTTCCGTGCCCCAAACCCCGCAAACCCGGAGTCAAGAAAGCGTACCCGGTTTATTTTCTGTCACCTCTAGATTCTCGGAGCGTAAGCAGAAAGATGCAATGGCGACCTCACCTCACGGTTGCAGAAGCCACACGGACTTTGATCTCGACTAGGGCGTCAATCTCACCGTTCTTGGCGTTCTCGACGAGATCTCTTGTCCTGTCTTGGCTTTTCCCAAATTCCCCGAGATAAGTGGCGGCATCTCCAAGCCTCCAACGACAGAATCCACAAACGATCCCGCCTCGAAGCGTTCCCCCCCCGGTCGATAGCCTACCCCAGAAACGGCGCTACTCTCCAAACATAGTGGGATCGGCAATTGGATAGCATCTCATCTGACAACGCCATTCCCGTCTTGCGCCGCACAGTAGCCCGCTCGCTCGTTTACCTCGCATGTTTACGACAAGGGCAATTAAGACGGTCAACCTTCTCGGATGTGCTTGAGTCTTGCACTCAAATGTACTTCTGACTGTATCCGTCCCACAGGGTCCCACGTTTTAATTACGTCTTGTCTCGAATGGCCAGGGTTCCTGTCCTTATCTCTTGCTACACGGACGTTCCTACACAACGTGTGTTGCGTGTGCCAGGACTCAACCGCCGGGACGTGCTTTTCCTGGGGAGGAAGTGAGAAGTAAGATCAGTCTGGGGAAAGCCATGGGTTTTTGACTGAAGGATATGACTAGAGAGCAACGGACCCTCAGAACCATGAATCCGTTCAGTCAAAGACGGGACCGTTAACGGCCAAGGCTGACCCGAAGAGCTTAGCTTTCGCTTTCGACTTTGCTGTCTGCGGCGTCTAGCAGCCGGTATCATATTGTGCCGATCTCTGCCCAATTCCCCCAAAACAGAGGAGTGCTACCAAGGCGCCGGGCTTTGGTCCGCAGAACTCACTTCGAATGACAGCCACTGCTGGTGGAGATCTCAAATGTCGCACAACCCAGATGCGCCCTTGCGGAGCATCGTTACATCTCTTTCGACCGGTAGCCCAATTAGACACGGGAATTTAGACGATGGGCCATGCAAGGCCGAACTCGCGAACCATGTAGTCTAGTATGCTCTCCGCTGCCTTGGTCAGGCCAAGAGAGAGCCGCCACTGTCATGGTACCCAGTCGTGCCATTCACATACACCACGCGCGTGAGGGGAAATTATTTGCTCCATGGCCCATCTGAAGAATAGCTACCATCTCCCTGCCCCCCAAACCCCAGCGAATCCACTTTCAAAGGTTTGGACTTTCCCCATGGGTCGCCCCATTGTGGATCACCTCTGGATGCTCGTACGCTGTGGTCTAGTCCCATTGACATGAGAGAGGGGGGAACAAAGCCGGTCTACCTAGTTCGCGTTGACAGACGCCTTCGAGCTGCCGTTCTTGACTTGCGAGGGAAGGTGGTTGCGCCGATCTGGTCTCCGTGAACCTTGTGCAGAGGTTGGGATGAGAAGTTGTCTGTGGGTGAGATACAAATATCAGGCAGCGCCCATCCCATGCTTTCCCGGTTTCCCCCTCTCCTCGTCCGAGCCCTGTCTTTGAGTTGGACGATCACTCTCGGATTTCAAGGCGCATTCTATCGTAGAGACTTGATTGTCATCTTGTGATAGACCAAGAGTATAGAGCTCGAAACACTCACACTTCAACCAAGAAGCCATCAAGCATTGAGTCGTCGATAGTACTCAACGCGCCGCAACAATGGCGGACGACAAACACCTAGACGGAGCCGCGGTGTAAGCCTTACTCACTTACAATGAATCTTCAAACTTCAACTAACACGCCCAGCTCGGGCGACTTTTCCAACATGGAGAAAGCCCGTCGCGGATCGCAAGCAACAGTAGACCTAAACGACAACGTCGACGCAAAGTCCGTCCTCCGCCTCCAGTTCCTCAATGGGACGTAAACTAACCACCCACCCAACAGAATCAGGAACCCCCTCCTCGGCATCACCCGCGCCGAGCTCCTCCGCGACGTCGAAGCCTTTGCCCACGACAAGGGCCTGCAAGAATACATACCCGTCTTGAAAAAGGGCGCCCTCGTCGCCCAGGACCCGACGGGCTACGAGGAGATTGACGGCCCCGAGGCCCTCGACGCCACCGAGATCCAGGTCCTCCGCGACGAGATCGAGCATAAGTGGCGCATCCCTAAGATCCTGTACCTCACCATCATCACCTGCTCCATCGGCGCCGCTGTCCAGGGATGGGATCAGACGGGTAGCAACGGCGCGAACCTGTCGTTTCCCACGGTGTTTGGGATTGGGGGTACTTCGCACCATGATACTCTCCTTGTACGTCTCACTCACTCGCAAGCCATGGTTCTGGTATTATCACATGCTAATACTCTAAAAAGGTCGGCCTCGTCAACGCGGCGCCATACATCGGCAGCGCCCTCATCGGCTGCTGGCTCTCAGACCCGCTCAACAACTTCTTCGGCCGCCGCGGCGCAATCTTCTTCGCCGCCAACTTTTGCCTCTGGCCCGTCATCGGTAGCGCCTTCTCCCAGACCTGGCCGCAGCTGCTCGGCTGCCGTATCCTCCTCGGTATCGGCATGGGAGCGAAAGCCAGCACGGTGCCCATCTTCGCCGCCGAGAACTCGCCCGCGCCGATTCGCGGCGCTCTCGTCATGACATGGCGTGAGTACCACCCTCTCCCCCATTTTGATATAGATATCATGACGAGAGTCATAAGTATAGTTCCTGCTGTATGCTGACCGCAACATCAACAGAACTCTGGACAGCCTTCGGCATCGCAGCCGGAACGGCAGCCAACCTCGCCGTCGCCAAGACCGGCGCCATCGCCTGGCGCCTCCAGCTCGGGTCCGCCTTCATCCCGGCCCTGCCGCTCGTGCTGCTCATCTACATCTGCCCAGAGTCCCCGCGCTGGTACATCAAGAAGAACCGCTTCCCCGATGCCATGAAGTCGCTGCTGCGGCTGCGCAACCACCCGATCCAGGCCGCGCGCGACATCTATTACATCCACACCCAGCTCCAGGTCGAGGCCGAGATTGTCGGGCGGTCCAACTACGCGAAGCGCTTTGTCGAGTTGTTCACCATTCCACGTATTAGACGGTGAGTGATGATGCCACAAATATAATGAAACGAAGAAAGAGTTTGTGTGAGATTTAATGAGTATCGAGACTGACTTTTGTAATCTGATGCAGTGCCACGCTGGCTTCCTTCACCGTCATGATTGCCCAGCAAATGTGTGGTAAGTCGTGACCCCGAACTTGAACACCTCTAGATCATTACTCACCAGTGGACAGGAATCAACATCATCGCCTTCTACTCGAGCACAATCTTCAAGGAGGCCGGCACATCAGAGTACAACGCCCTCCTCGCCTCCTTCGGCTTCGGCATGGTCAACTTCCTCTTCGCCTGGCCCGCCATCTGGACCATCGACACCTTTGGCCGCCGCTCCCTCCTCCTCTTCACCTTCCCCCAGATGGCGTGGACGCTGCTCGCCGCGGGTCTCTGCACGCTCATCCCGGGCACCGGAGGCGCTCACCTGGGCCTCGTGGCGTTGTTCGTCTACCTCTTTGCCGGTATGTCCCTTCTAATATCATCCACATGTGACATATCAAGAAAGAAAAAAACACTAACAAAGTCACAGCATTCTACTCACCAGGCGAAGGCCCCGTCCCCTTCACCTACTCCGCCGAAGTCTTCCCCCTCTCCCACCGCGAGGTAGGAATGTCCTGGGCCGTAGCGACCTGCCTCTTCTGGGCCGCCGTCCTCTCCATCAGCTTCCCCATCATGCTCGCCGACCTCGGCGTCGTGGGCTCCTTCAGCTTCTACGCGGGCCTCAACGTCGTCGCCCTCGTCATGATCTTCTTCTGGCTCCCGGAAACCAAACAGCGCACCCTCGAGGAGCTAGACTACGTCTTCGCGGTCCCCACCCGCGTCTTCATGCGCTACCAGCTCACAAAGGCCCTGCCCTACTGGTTCAAGCGCTGGGTCCTCTTCCAGAGGGACGCCACGCTGGAGCCGCTGTACAAGTTTGACCTCACGCACGAGGATCACCACGGGAGCGAGACGTACGAGAAGACGCAGGTCGAACAGCGGGATCAGAAGAGGAGTGGTTCGGCTACCGGCGTAGACGTCACCGCCTCGTAAACGGATGGGGGCTGCCGAGCCGAGGTACGAGATAGAACTTGTAGATGAAAGACCTAAACGCGGCGGGGAGTGGTAATGTTTGCACTGACTGGCCTGGGAGCGCCGTTGGACCCGTGGAACGTTGAGAACTGGGGGGGCTTTGATACCAAATGAGGCTGAGCTAGACGGGAAGAGCATGGGAGTTTACGGCGTGTAAGACACACGCGCGTCTACGTAATTAGCGTCGTCGAGTTGACTTTGCTTACTCGGAGAATTGTTTTGTAGATGAGGGAGAGGCAAGAAGGGGGGGGGGGCGGCTCTGAATGGGTAAGCCCGCCCACAATCCGTAAGCGAAACACATCACGAAAGCACCGGAACATATCCTGATGATGCCACTTTGCGTGCGCCCCCTCCCTTCGTAGCTACGTAGCATAGCCTGTAGAGAATGACTGCCGAATGTGCAAGTGCCCCTCCAATTTTCACGATTCATGACAGACAACATTCTTTACCACCACAAAAGACTTTTCAACCATCCTGCCACGTCTCCTGCCACCAGACCGGCCCGCTTGACACACAGAAAGGCTGGAGGGGCGTGGTTGAAGGGCACCGGGGAAAATGTCTCTCGACGAATCTGGCTCAGGGGCGGCAAAGCGGTAAGAACATTTGCAGGTCTCAGTGATCTTCTCAGACGGCGCGAGAGACGGCGGCTTTTCTAAATGGGTCCTCCGATCTCCCTGGTAGCGGGGGCCGCGTTCGATTGACGTATGCACCCCGACAACCCCGAGTTCTTTTCCTGGGACGACGACACCAAGTGCGGAAGAACGCGTGGGAAGGCAAGTCGTTCTTTGGGAGACATAGAAGAGCGCGCTCTCAGCCCTTGGCACGAGAGCAACGGCAGCTAGGCGTGCTAAGCCAGCCAAGGGCTCGTGAAGACTTTCCCGAACTGCCCGCCGCGAGCAGTGATCCAAATCGAGATTCTTCTCCCGCCGCTCTCGTGTTGAGTCTAGCGTCAAACCCAATAATGCAGACTGAGGCGATCGATTATGAAAGATTTTCGCAACACGGGCTGTAGATCCGATCCAACCTCCGACATGCAGATTCAAATCGTAGAGAATGTGAGACGTGGCGCCGCTTGCGCTGCAGGAATTCAGAAAGGGGATAGGCGTACTGTAAGAGGCAACATATTACAGTGTTGGAAGTCACATGAAACACATACTTGAAGAGTAAAAAGAAAGAATGCGCAAACAGGCCATTTCGTCTCGTGTGGAATAGAGTTCCTCGTCCGTGGACCGTGCCTCTTGCTCGAGAAGGTGAGGAGAGATCGTGTTACACCGCTGCAGCCTCGGAATCTCTAGCGTTTGCTTTTTCAGGTACCCGCGTTTTTCGAGGGTCTGAGGTGTGTGATGTGTCTCTGACGATCAGCTCGGGCTGAAAACCGTTCTTGGGATAACAAGAGGAACCGTGAGGGAGTCGGTTGTGTCATTGGTCGCCACTGGCGCGAATCGCAATGAAGCCACCGTCGGACTAGGCTGGCGCCGTTGAGAACGCCGGCTGTTAGGCTGCCGCGAGCCGCGGACGGGGCGGCTGGTTGGTTGGGTTTTGAAAAGGGCTAGTGAAGAAGAGCTGGTGACAGGGAGGGCGACTGACAGGCCACCGAGTGGGCGCAACCCGTACACGGTAGATGAGTGGCCGACCATGTGGCGGTTGATATTGCGAGAAAAAACCTTGAAGCTCGCCTGCGACCTATGGTGAGTATTAGAAACAGAGCGGAAATTGAATTGACTTCGTGATCAATGGGTGCAGGATTGAGCGGCCTGTCGAAGCAGGGACCCATGGGCAGGTCTAGACGGTCCAGACTCGAAGAGACTTGAACGCGCGGTGCAAGCCAGTTTCTGTCACAGCTTGTCTCTCTCTTGTCCTTGTAGGGCTCCGCTAGGACGCAGGGGGCGGGGATGGGGGGGAGGAGAGCTGGGAGACTGGAGACTGGCGCTCGAAAAGGAGGAGACTGGAGACAAGATGCGGCGGACGACGAATGGACGAGTGGGTGGCTTTTGGTGCTAGCGAGAATTGTATGCGGGTGGAAACGAAACAGAGACGACGTCGGCTTGTGGGAAGGCTGAAAAAAGGACGGGAGTAGTCTGGTGTTTTGGTGTGATTCTGTAACTATGAACGGCATTGATTGCCTGGTGTGACGGGCTGGTCCGACGGAGGATTGTTGTTGTCTTTTGGTCCCTAGGGGAATCTTGGAGGGTTGCAACATGGGAAGGGGGGCCATGCCAAGAAGGGTGACTCTCCAGATGGGGTGGAAGGGACGTGAGGGAGTTGACACCCACAGTCCATCGAGGTAACTCGGTTCCAAGAGGTTGGATGATGGGCAAAGAGCTAAAGATGGATCGATTGATGGATCGGTGGATTTGGTACTCGTCAAGCGGCGGATGGATGATGCTTCCAGCAACTGTCAAACGCAAACATGTGCCGGCGCGGACGGTGGGGGATGACTTGGATGGATAGATAGGTGATGGAAGGGTGATGCCTCTCTCGATGCCGAAGGAGAAAAAAAAACAACTCCACGCTCGTATTCCACCAAAGATGGTGGTGGGTGGAGACCAATAAGTTAATTGGGGTGAATTTTCTGAGTGTTATTCCTGGATCGCGATACGGCAGTGGCAGTGGCAGTGATAGTGTTAAGTGGCCACTGGCGCAAGACCACACGTTGGCGCCGGCGGCAGGCGGCTGACGGGCCAGATCTGCGGAATTTACAGAGTGCTGACAGAACGTGGAAGGCGAGCCGCAAGAGCGACCTGGCACACCTGGGAGGTATTCCCAAAAGCGCAAAGGGTCAGCATTGATCCACGCAAGGAGATGTAAAAGGTTAAGCTTCTAACACTCCACCGATGTGGGAACATGATGGAGCGATAGTCGGCCATCTCTCGCAAATCGAGCAGCTAAACAACAGGCGACTCGTCAGCCGGGTGGACCTGACCGGGCAGCTTCCCTGATTACTCCGTGGGAACACTGCGACTCCAAGTCTCCAACAACCAGGGCAAGGCCGCAAGATGGCCAACAATGGAAGGGCCCAGCAGATGAGGTGGAAGGCGCAGACCACCTTGACCCCAGAGAACAGCGCTGGGAACTGCTTGGGAGAGCCGCTTGGTGAATGGAACCCGAGGACCCCAGAATGAATTGGGAGGGACCCTTCCTCTTACCAGTTCCCACCAAGGTCGACCCTTTCCCACGCAACACTGGCTCAACCCACCCCAAATGACTCCAAAACAGTCACTGGGGCCTTCAGACTGCCGGTACTGACGCTGCCCTAGAGGGATATGTGACGATATTAAGGAACAAGAAACCGAATGAAGGGTGCTCGCATGGCAACATGGGGTTACAACTTACACCATTGTAATCTCACCAAAATGTGCAATCTCACTCTCATGCAGCAACACATGCAACTACACCGAGACACCAAATTCAACAACCAATCGAGTGGCGACGAAGGAACATCAAGCTTCACTCACTCGTAAGCGGTTCTGCGGCACGTCTGATGTGCGGCACTCGGACAATCAACTTGAGGAACCTTGAAGTGCACTAGAGAACTCTCAGTGCAACCTTTTGATAGCACACACATCCTCACAATCACATAGGTACGACTACAAACGTGTGTACTATGTGCTCCGTATGTAAGCAAGCTCTGTGCGAGTGTCAAAACTTCGGATATGTCATGATATGCATCCCAGACGGAAAGGAGCAATACCGAACGCGTCCCTCGACCTTGGCGGGCAGTGTCTTCCTGCAGGCTGCAAGGCACATACATACATTCACGGTTTATGACCAACGTCCATAACAACAATATTCATATGTCGTAATGTCCCTGTAACTTGCCAAGTACCGCGTCCCAGTGACACCCCAATCGCGCGGCATTCCATAGCAGAAGTAAAATAGATGCGTAGAAAAAAACCAAGAAGTCCACCGGCGAGCACGGCATCATCAAGGCCCACCTGAGAAGAGGCACCTCCACCCAGCTGAGGTACGTATCTCTGCCTACCCTGCTCTAGTCCACCAGGTAGATACGGGGATACCTAGGTACTGAAGTATCCGTAAGTGGATATCACAGACCATCCACCAACCAAGAATCGGGAACCACCAGTCCTGGGTACCGGCCAATCCCAGCAATCGACCCGAGAACTTCTGAAACTCGCCTGTCAGTGGCTTGTCCCCTGCATCAAAGCTGCCAGCCCGTCCTGCAGCAGAAAGCCGGCCACTTTGAGATTTCTGGCCCGTTTTCTGCTTGATCTGGCTGTCTGCTCTGGGCCTCTGGCTGTCCAGGCTCTCGTCCACTGTGCAGAAATTCAGAGCACGAACTCAAGGTACCTACCTTGCCAGAGATTGGCCCAGAACCAGAAGGGAAAAAAGCAAAAGAAAGAAAAAAACTAGATGCACCAGAAGGGGGGTGCCCCGGCTCAGCACAGAAGGAAGAAAAAAAAAAACCCGCTCAGGGGTCCCGCCAAGATGCACGCTCCAAGACAGCCGTCCCTCCCACTAACGCGTCTAGCGGCGGCGGCCCCCTTTCGTCCTGTCTTTGCGGCTTTCCGCTTGCCCTGCCTCTAAGTGCCTTGCTCGTGCTTGCCGTGTCGCCTTGCACTTTGATGATCGTCAACCTGCTAACCGCACCTTACCATCCCACGTCTCCATCCTGTTTCCCTAACTAGAACAGAACCTTGCCGTCATTCTCTCTGCCATTTTTGGCTCGTCTTTCGCTTAAACCCTGAGCTTCTTCCCCTCCTCGCCTTCTTTTTCATCTAGACTCCCGCTCGTTTCGACCTCTCCATTCACTCTCACTCGCTCGCTCTCTCTTTTCTCCTCCTCCCCGCCCTCTCTTCCCTACCTATCCTATCCCGTCCTACCATCCTCCTCTAAAGATACCCTTTTCCTTGTAATTACCTTCGCTTTTGGGAATTGGGTTGTCGCCACACACGAGGATAACACAGAACATACACGCGCGCTCACCTCTTGTAGAACCAGACCCAGTCGTTACTCTTGGTTCTCAACCTTTTTCTCACTTTCCTCTCGAGCCTCACACGACGCCTCGATTGGTTTCCTACAAGAGCTGGATTCGACATCCGCTCCGTCTGCGCATTAATAGACTGCAACTATACAGCAAGTGGTCTGTACAACAATCACCAATTACCGTTTTATACCAACATTCCTCCTCCTCCCTCGACTAGATACGACACACCTTAAGAGCTCCTTCGCTATTTCGGCATGCCAGGACCTCTCTCGCCGCGGCATTCGGGATTCCTGCCTATAAACAACACACAGTCGAACGACATGCCTGACGGCGATATCCCCCTGACCCAGGTCAGGAGCGCCGCCTCTACTGGCGCAAGGAAGCCCACGATGAACGCTTCCAACGAGGACTCTGGCTCCTCTGGCACAAACGAGAAGCATGGCCTTTTCCACCGCCCCAATGCCAAGGGCGGACGCCGCAAGAAGAAGGCAGAGCTTGGCCGCCACGGAACTGCTGGCTCGGACGAGGTCAAGATGAACGCCATGGGTCGCTTCTACACCAAGATCACCAGCGCGTCTGTCGTTACTCGCTACCTGGTTTACATCATTCCTATCGGCCTTCTACTCGCGATACCACTCATCGTTCTCCCCATTACGGGTCACAAAGACGATGTCACGATTGGCAACAACAACGAGAAATCGCTGTTTTTCCTCTTCTTGTGGATTGAGATCGCCTGGTTGACTCTCTGGGCTGGCAAGGTTGTCGCCTGGCTCTTGCCTCACGCCTTCATGTTCTTCTGCGGAGTTGTCAGTTCCGGTACGCGCAAATACGCCACTGTTCTGCAGAACTTGCAGATTGCCCTTTCACTCTTCTTCTGGGCTCTGGCATCATGGCAATCATTCCAGGCCCTCTTCAAGTCCGACAACCAATCTTCCTGGGTTACCACCATGATTCGTCTTCTTGGTGCCACATTTGTGTCTTCAGCCGTATACCTTGGCGAGAAGGCCATTGTTCAGCTCATCGGTATCTCTTACCACCAGAGATCATTTGCTCTCCGCATCAAGGAGTCCAAGCGCGAGGTTCGCTTGCTTGGTCTCCTCTACGACGCTTCCCGCACCCTTTTCCCTATGTACTGTCCCGAGTTCGAGGACGAGGACTATGTGATCAACGATAGTCTCGATTTGATCTTAGCCAAGGCTGCGAAGGGTGGCAAGGGCGGTAATGGTAGCGCTACGCCCCTTCGCCTTGTCGGCGATATTGGCCGTGTAGGAGACAAGATCACCGGTGTCTTCGGTAACATTGCCTCGGAAATCACTGGAAAGCAGGTCTTCAACCCCAACTCGGCGCACTCCATTGTTATTGAAGCCCTCGAGAAGCACAAGCCTTCTGAGGCTCTCGCCCGCCGTATCTGGATGTCTTTTGTGGTCGAAGGAAAGGACTCGCTGTACCCCGAAGACTTCCTGGAAGTGCTTGGACCCGCTTACTCTGATGAGGCCGACGAGGCTTTCGGTATGATCGATAACGACATGAACGGCGATATCAGCTTGGAAGAGATGACTCGCAAGGTTGTCGAGATTGGCAAGGAACGTAAGGCTATTACCGAGGGAATGAAGGACATTGGTCAGGCACTCCGCGTGTTTGATAAGGTTCTCATGTTCGTTGTCGTCTTGATCGTCGTCTTCATCTTCCTCGCGTGGTTCCAGTCCAGCTTCTTGACCGTAAGCTCCTTCCTCTTTTACTCTTCTGTGAACGTTGCTGACCACTTTAGACCGTCGCCACTGCTGGTACTGCGCTTCTTTCTCTGTCATTCGTCTTCGCCGTTACTACCCAGGAATTCCTTGGTTCCTGCATCTTCCTCTTCGTCAAGCACCCCTACGACGTTGGTGACAGAGTCGATATTGTTGGTTCCGAGAAGCAGCAACTCATCGTGGACAAGATTTCGCTTCTGTACACCGTCTTCACCCGTATCGACAAGATGCAGGTCGTCCAGGTTCCCAACATCGCTCTCAACAACCTTTGGATCGAGAACGTCTCCCGTAGCAAGGCCATGAAGGAGGTCATCGACTTGAACGTCTCATACGACACCAGCTTCGAGGACCTCGAGCTCCTCCGTGTCGAGATGGAGAACTTTGTTCGCAACTCCGACAACTCCCGCGACTTCATGCCCGATATCGCTATTGGTGTTGCCGGCGTCGGTGATTTGGACAAGCTTCAGCTTAAGATCGCGATCAAGCACAAGTCCAACTGGCACAACGATGGCGTTCGCGCTACTCGCCGCTCCAAGTTCATGTGCGCCCTGGCCATGGCTCTGAAGAAGATCCCCATTTATGCCCCTGGTGGTGGTAGCGAGGCCCTTGGTGCTCCTGGCAACCCATCTTACTCCGTCGCCGTCACCGACTCCTTCGCTGCGTCAGCCCGTGACAAGGCTGCCAAGGATAAGGAGGCCGCGCGTTTGGTGCCCTCTCCCGCCGCCGAAGGAACTGACGGCAACCCCGACTCTAAGACTGAGAAGGCTGCCGCAGCTGAACTCAACCTGCGTGACCCTATGGTCGAAGAGGAATGGGGCTACCGGGTAGGCGATGATGACACTTTGTCTTCCAAGGAAGATCGCCGCCGCTCCAACGATATCGACCGCGTCCGCAGTCAGCTGATGAAGCGCGCCAGCACCAAGGGCGGTGGTGGCCGTCGCAAGCCCGGCGAAGGCATCCCTATGTCCCCCGTCGGTGATGGAACCGGCCTCGGTCTGACTCAGACGATGTCTCGCAACCGAATTTACGACGAGGAGGCAGAGACGGGTGTTCAAGGATCCTACAACTCTCCCTACTACGGCGCCCAATCAACCGGTTACTCCGGCGCCTACGGACAGTCTCTGTCTCCCACCATCTCGCCGCCCCACAACACCAACCTTACCCCCCACCCACTCCAGAGCGCCCCATCGGGTCAGCGTCCTCGTGGACGCAGTGTATCCAGCACCCAGCAGGAGGTTCAGCCGAGCACTTCAAAGAAGCAGTAAAGGGAGATGCTAAGAATGGCACGAAAAGAATAACAAAGTAAAAGAAGGAGAAGCAGCAAAAAAAAAAAAAATGGAGAAAGATTAATACCAGCCGGTCAATTGTCTGACACAAAAACCCGGGCGTTTTCTTTTACGTGGGCATTGAGACTGGCTTCCCCATGCCTAATGAATTTCCTTACACAAACTTCACATGGGGAACAGATAGATTACGAATAGAGTATGATGACATGTCGTCCGCAGATAAATACTATTCCTCTTAACAATGCTTGGCTTGCCTCTCCTTTTATGAAGAACTTTTTCCTAGGTCGTCAACACTTGTTTACTTTAGTACCTAGCAAACGTGCTCAACCTCGCCAACGCCCTCCAAGGGGCCCAAATCCAGCTTTAGCGTCCTCCCAAACAACTCTAGCAGAATCTCAAAGCAGACCTTTGTAATAGCGGGGTCATACCGTCCCTTGCTCAACTCGTCGCGGATAAAGGCGTGCTGGGCCCACGCGAACTCGTAGAAGCTCGTCGTGACGCCTGCCTTGCGGAGCTTAGCGCGGATGAGATCGCGGCCTTCCGCGGGGACGTGGGTGTCTTTCACGCCGAAGATCATGGCCACCTCTGCGTGGGTGAGGTTTGTGGCGAAGAGGTCTAGGGTGTGGGTGCTGTTTTCGGGGGCTGTTGGGGAGGAGTTTGCGGAGGTGTGGGGGCCTAGGGTGCGGGTGTGGATGTCTGTTGCGAAGTAGGCCACGCAGGAGGTGATTCGGGGATCGAGCTGGTGGTGAGGTTAGTTTGGTGAGGATTGTGAGTGGGTTTCTGGTGAGAGGTGGGAGTTTGGAGGTGGAGGGAGAGGTTGAGGAGGAGCGGGGGTGAGAGAGGGGCATGGAAGGGGAAAGGAGGCGAGAGACGTACGGAGGCTCTGACGGCGAGGTGGCCGCCTAGGCACATTCCCGTGCTGCCGATTTTGCCGGTGCAGGTTGGGAGGGTGAGGAGGTGGTCTACGGTGCGGCGGGAGTCTTCGTCGTAGGACTCGAGGGTCTTGATATCAGCGTTGGAGATGGTCAGCCAAAATATTCCTTTGTGAGGTCTACCTATGTAGAGATAAGAAGGCTAGCGAAGATGAGGGCGTACCTTCTCAACCTTCCAGGCGTTACCCTTGTCGGTGCCGGGAACATCGTAGGCCAGGGCCTCTGGGCCGGTGAAGTCGTGGTAGGACGAGGGCGCGGCGACGATGTAGCCCTGTCCTGCGATCTGGCGAGCGAAGCGGGCGACGGGGCCGGTCACTGTCGACTTGTTAGTTTATTTTCACGAGAAGACGGAGTTTATGTATAATTCGCATGCGATTCAAGTCTGAAATGGGATTATGTTGTATGGCAAGCCAATAACAGTCGAAGACATAAAGTGAAGCGAAGTCAAAGTACTTCGTCAACAACTCGGTGAACTCGGTGTAGGATCGGTGAGGGTGGGGTGGAGGGGTCGAGCACCCCCCAGTGCGGGGGAAAGGGCAGCTTTTTTGGGTAGACCCCGCCGCCGCCATGGAGAAGAGGCATGATCTGACTGACCTTGGTAGATTTCAGAGAAGAGGCAGACACCGGGGAACTTGCTGCAGCATATGTGAGTTGGGGATTCTCAATCTGATTTTTGAATCAAGATCACTTACGCCTGGGGATAGCCTGGAATGGAAGGGTGGAAGAGGAAGATTCCTGTTACCATTGTTAGCTTTCGAGTACCATTATTACGAGGTCGGTTGGCACGCACTCATGGAACCATCCTTGCCGTCGGCCTTGGTCGGCACGTCTACGTAAGACTCCTTGATGAGCATTCTGAAGAGTCTATGAGAATTGACTGATTGAGTAAGTAGGAGGAAGCAATCGTCGAATCGACAGTCAGTGAGTGAGGTTTGTTGTAGTTGAGTGATTTGCATATCATTGGCTGATAGCTCTGGACCTCTGATCTGGAGGACCTTAGTAAGCCCCCTTCCCTCCTCCACTCTTCCTTCTCAGTCCACATTGGAATGAACTCGAATAGAAGCTTATCTTCAAGTCTTAGCTTGGATATTCACTGGATTTTGTAGTGGACCTGAGCGTGTGATGAGTGTTTGACGGATATTCATCAAGGTGACTGTAGCATTGCTTTTCACTTGGTATTTCTGCCCCCTCCGCCTAAACACCCAGCCCAATCCCTGATATACGCTCTCCCATGACCCTGCGCCAGCACTATGCTTTCGCTTTCGATTATTACGCCATCCGCATGATATCAACACCGTCCCCCCTTTGCCCGTCTTTCTTCTGAAAGACGCCCCTAAATCCTGGATATTCCACGCCATCCACATGACGTTCTCCGTGCGCCGTATGCTTCCCCTTCCCCTGATCATATTCCCCATGTCGGCAATTCTCTCGGATACATATGATTACAAACCCCGTACTTCCCTCACTTATTCTCAAGATCCTTGGCATCCTGAAACGTCTCATTCAGCTTCGCCGTAAGCCCAGCCCGCATCGCCTGAATCTCCTTATCCCTCTTCTCCGACAGCGCCAACAAATCCCGGTACTTCCTCTCCCACTCCGACTCGGCGCCGCCCGTGCCCTTCATATTCGGCTTCTCCAGCTTCTCCTCGGGCCGCCGCCACCGGTTGTACATAACCGTCTGCACCATGTTGTAGTTGCCCCGTATCGTCCCCAACCGGAACTCCCAGCTGCAGCTGTACGTCGCGCGATCCTCATACTCCTCCTCCCGCTTCACCCGCAGCTTGCTCGTCGTCATGAGCGCCCTGCCGCCCGCCAGCGCCGCGAGATTAATCAAAAAGGCGTCCTGGTTCGGCGCCGTCTGCCACATCCTTTCTACAGTGGTGTGCACGAGCGCGTAGGCCTCGGCGATGCTGCAGTTCTCGATAGGGTTGTTGTCCGCGTCCACCCAGTCGCCGTTAGCCGTCTCGTGCGCGAAATAACCCAGGACGGCGTCGATGTTGGTCCGGTCCTTCATGTTCTCGAACATGCCGATGGGGATGTCGTTGGGTTGCGGTGGTATGCCACTGCCTTTCGCGGCTGGCGGCGGGTCGACCGGCAGGACGGTCTGCGCTTTCAGGTCTACTGGTGGTATGGCACCGGGGGGGAGGGGCACGTTGTGACCGGGCGGGAATTCCAATGGTGGTGCTGTGGCTGTCGAGTTTATTATGTCGGGTACTTCGCCCGGGGGTTCTCCGTTGACGATCACGATCGGTGGAGGCGGCGGCGTCGCGAGACGAACGGATCCTCCTTGACGTTCCGGAACCTGTAGTGAGATACTCGGCTTGGCCGGCCGCGGTATATGCGGCGGTGTAGGTAATTCCGTGACTGCGACTGGTGGTACCGATGCGGTCTGGGGTATTGGCGCCGGGGGTGTAATCGGGCCCGGCTCAATCTTGGTATCGGGACTTGGCCGCTTGTACGCCGGTCCTTCGGCGGGGAAAGCCACAAATGGGCCATCGACATTCGTTTTGTTCATAGGCGGTCTCCCCCGAGTCTTGCCGCTGCCTCCTGGTCCGCCACTCCTCCACGCAGAGGAAACGACTTTGGCACCGTGTCGCCGGTGAGATGCCTTTGGTCGTGAGGGAGTAATAGCCGACCTTGGTTCCGCATCACCCCAGAACCCGCTGTTGCGCGTTGACGGCGTGAGCGCAGACATCGGGCCCTGTGGATACGCCGTGAGCGGCGTCTGCGCTGTGTCAGGGGCCGGAGGCCAGCCCGTCACTGATCCCGTGTTGGCGCTCAACTTCAAATGATCAGAGCAGCCGAACGTAGCGCGTCCATCGGGATGAGCGGACCACGGACCCAGAGTCTCTGGCCGGGCGGCGGTGTAGGCCGTCCCCGTCGGCGGCGAGTCCAATCTCGCTCGTTGTGAAGGGGACTTTGCGAATTCGTCGTCTTCTGGCCTTTTCCTCCCCCGCCTGGGCCGAATCTGTGGTAAAAGTGCTCGGAGAGCCATGTCGTCTTCTGCTAGCACACCATCCCTTCCCGCTTCACACACTGGCGTTGGGTCATTTGGGATCTCTGTCCAGTAAGGGTGAGGGTGATCCATCAGATACTCAAAGAAGGCATCCACATGCATAGAATGCATCCAGCGCTGTGAGAGTCAGCCTATTGCGCGATTCATTGAACCATGCACAGGAACATACCTTGAGCCGGACGGCATACTGCTGAATCTTTTGAGAACTCTGACCCTTGTCCTGATCAGGGGGTTCGACGCCCAACTTGAGAGCCAACTCTGCCCACGTCTTGATCTCCTTGGTCTCCAACTGCTTGATGAGCTCGAAAAGGGTGAAAGTGCTGAAGCTCTTGCCGCCGCTCTTGGGCGGGACCCGGAAAGCTTCCCGCAGCGCCGCCGTGTCCGTGTCGGGCGGGACGGCCGGGTTGCAGGACATGACGAAGTGGGTGTAGGCATCCTCAATGGTGTCCGCCGTCACGTTCCTGTCCGGGAGGGTGAGCCTGCTGCTCGAGATTGACGAAGTCGACGACCGTGGGGCGGCCATGTGCTGATGCCTCATTGAAGGCGACGGGGATTGCCCATGCATGCCGTTGGGCACCGCGGACGGCGGCGGTGGCAGCGGCGGCGGGAGCGACTGCGGTTGGTGCTGCTGCATCGTCGGTTGCGGGGATATCATCGCGCATGAGTCGGTGTTGAGTAATCCGGGATATTGGACATCATCACCGACGAGGCGAGAGTTGGGCCGCGCATTGACAGCACGCGCGATACGAGTTGACAGCGTCAAAGCCTAACGACGACGCGACGAAGTGTATGAGTATCGTGAGCGCAGCATCACCACCGAGCCAGCTCAACGAGGGGGGCAGAGAGTGTCCCAGATGCGTCTTTCTGTCTGTTCTCGAGACAAGAGCAGGTGATGGAGGCTGAATGGCCCGGGAGAAGATGGGGGGCGGGTAAAACCGATGCAATCCGTCCCGTAGCTCACGGTCTCATCTACTTAGGTGACGGACAGTCAGATCCAAACGGCTCTTTTTCGAGATGAGAGGAAAGCTTGGGTCAATCTAAACATTGAATCGAATCGAGCTGGTAAAGTCGGGGTTAATTTAGGGCCCTAGCGAGAGAGCGATGGACGGGCAAAGGAGAGAGAGGGACGTGCTAAAATTAGCCTTTGTCACCACCAGAGCATTGAGCAGTCCTAATGCCAGTCAAAGGGGGCCACCACCACTGGGGGACCAGAGACTAGTGTAGAGGTCTAGGTACGCAGTAAGGTAGGTAGGAGTGGGAGAGGAGGCCCTGGGTGGTAGAACCGTAGAAGCGAGGTCTTGCTGCAGCCAGGGTCGCTGCAACCAGGTGCGCCATTGCGCTTAGGGCCATCCGGAAGCTGGGAAGGAATCCCCCGAGAGGGATCGAGCTGAAGATGGAGCTTGGTGGCAGTACCTAGGCTGGTAGGTGACTGTGGTGCTGTGGCAAGGTGTGGTTAGGGGGAACGGCAATTGCGGCCGTGTTGAAACTGTCTCAAACACGGCGAGTTGGACACTGTGCAATGTCATCATTGACCAGCTTCCCCAGATCGCCTCCCGCTTAGTCACTGGCCCCCAAAGCAGTAAAACTGCAGGAAATGCCTTTTACACTTTCTGCCGGCTGCTCTCGGCATTCCGATCTGATCTTGCCGTTTGAAAAAATTAAGGCTGTCTGTCAAAGACCGAACTTTAAAACATCTTCACGAACCACTAATAACAACTTCCATACGGAAGTCAGGAGAGACACAGATACCTAGGCCAACTGTATAGGTGTTCTAGCGCTCGTCTTTTCATTGTGTTAATGTGCGTTGATGTACGTCTCTGGATCAACGGTTGAATGGCTAAAGACAAGAACGAAGGAAGGGTGGCTGCTCAGGCAGACAATTACATTCGCAAAAGAAATATATCCTTCACACCCTCAATTGTCTTTGTCTACGATAGTGCGAAGTACGGAGTACGGTATCCCACCTAAGTAGGCAGGCCCGTCGATCACATTCAATCAAACGAGGCGTAATTCCAAGCCTTTTTTGACCTACGCCCTTGACTAATGCCCACCATGCCTTGTCCTCCTCTATGTACAAACCCCGGAAACCGGGAACCGACCACAGTAGACCCCAAGAACCCGAAAACCTCCAGAGATGCCACGCATCGTCTCCAACCTGACTAATCTAATCCCATTGACCCAATCACCTCCGCACCGAGGCTCTTCAGGCCAATCGACTCCAAATGACGTGATTGCTCTCTCACAAGCATAGGCCCATATTCGGTGCTTTGAATGGCTTCATTTATCATCATGCTTTGAAATACAGCATCCAAGTGTTTCAGTATATAAAGAAAGAAAAGGTTGCTGCTAGGAGAAGGAAATATTTCAAAATATCACTGATCCCACTAACATCATCTCATCGCCACGCTCATCAACGGCTCAACGTGAATTACAAAGATCAAAACTCATTTACAACCTTCAGCATAAAGCTCTAGATATCATCGTGCACCACAAACCCAGACCTCATCTCCCAATGGCAATCGACAGAGTCCCCCGCGGCCAAGTCCGCGCAACCCTGAACTTCTTCGCCGCTCCCGCCGACAACGCGTCCCCCTACAACCTCATCAACCCAGACGGTCCCCCCTCCAGAAACTATGGCGACGCTCCCACAGAAACCGTCCTCAACGACATCCGTGGCCGCGAATCGGAATTCTCCCTGGACCGCGACGCCTTCGCCGTGATCCGCAACCTCCCGCCCTCCGCAGAGAAAGACTTCACAGACGACGAATCCGTCAAAGAAAACTACTACCCGGAACTCGAGAAGCTCCTCCTGGAACACGTCCCGGGAAGCACCCGCGTCCTCTTCTTCGACCACACCATCCGCCGCGCCGACCCCAAGGCCCCGCGGAACCCAGTCACCCGCGTGCACATAGACCAGACCCCGTCCTCCGTCGTCCAGCGCGTGAAAAAGCACCTCCCCGAAGAAGAAGCAGACAAGCTCCTCGCGGGCCGGTACCGCATCATCAACGTCTGGCGCCCGCTCAACAAGACGCCCGTCGAGTCCTTTCCCCTGGGCTTCGCGTCCTCCTCGACGCTGGCCGATGAGGACATCGTACCCATCGAGCACCGGTATACCACGGGCTACACCGGTGAGACGGCGGGTATCAAGTTCAGCCCGGAGCAAAAGTGGTACTACCTGAGCGGCATGACGGGAGACGAGCGGCTGCTGCTCGAGTGCTTTGACAGCGAGGGTCTCCGGGACGGCACCGGTGTCGAGGGAGGTCGCGTGGCTCACACTGCTTTCGAAGATCCGAGGACGAGGGCTGATGCTGTAGGCCGTGAGAGCATCGAAGTACGGGCGCTGGTGTTTGGTCCTTAGAGATAAACTGATCTGGAGCTGATTTGAGTTGTACTTGATGAGTCAATGATAATATGAATATTTTCAACTATGAGCATCGGGGTATCAATGCCGTGCCACACCCCTATAAATATGGACGAGACTATCGTCTATCCGTTGTTGCACCACCCCTCTGCGACATCATATATGCCAACCTTTGCTGTGGTTCGATGTATTGTTCACTAGATGCACCCCTTCATCATGAAAAGAAAAAGAGAGAAAAGAGATGAAAGCTTGCTCAATGCTGTGGAGTTTGACCGCATTCGATGGAGTTGATGATTACCCCCAAAAGTCGTTCGAATACACTCCTACCAAATATCCTTTGCCTGGATCAAAACCATTTTGTTTCCCAAACGCCGAAACACCATTCAACTGCTCGTACGTCATCACTGGTTCTGGTTCTTACGACCCTTGCCGCGCGCACTTCCCTGTCGGCTCATCGCTGCGCCGCCGGTTGCACTGCTGGTACGGCTCATGGGGACGGCTGCAATGGCCGCGAGGGACGATGGGGGAGCCTCGTCTCTAATGCTGCTCTCGATTGGCATCAAATCCTCACGAAGTTTTGTTGGATCCGGACGAGGGCCTGGCTTGAATCCTGTGTACGGAGTCATGGTATAAGGCGTAATGGACGCTTCCAAGATCCTCCTGCTGCCATTGGGATGGTCGATGGAGTCGCCGGGCTTGTGGTTGTAGTCGTACTTCTTGAACATGTCCATGACCATTATGTCGGAATTGATCTCGTCGTGCGACAGCGGTTGCGGCAGGTTGCCGTCAGTATTACCTCTGACCGGCTTGAAGTAGTTCGTCACAGAGACCGACGGCAGTTTGGCAGGTTCGTGTGGCTGCATGATTTCGAGGTACTTGGGCAATTCCAAGCCATTGGCTCCCTCGACGGCATCGATCAGGTTCTGATTGATGCCGGCCCTCGTGCTTCGAGTGGCATGGGAGCTGGTGCGTTCCATCGTCGGAGCGGACAGGGCCTCGCTGTCGTGTTCACCGTTTTCATCGCCGTTGCCAGAGTCGCTGCCCGGGGATGAGCCCCCGTTCGCATAGGGCTTGTGTCTAAGGATATGCTTGTGGGAAGCAACGGCTGCGGCGTTGTAGGCCATGCTGAGTTCCTTCTCAGTAAAGAGCTTATCAATGCTGTAGGCTGGGCCATTTTGTTTCGCGGCGACTCGAAGCTTCTCGTTCTGCCAGAGAGGTGTTGTGTTGTTGGGGTCGAGCGCTCGTCGGGACGGAACGGGGGAGCCGTCGTCTTCGCCGGGGTGCCTCTTGCGCTTCTTGCTGTCAGCATAGCTGGCAAGCTCTTCGGCGTCCTTGCGTAATCTCGTCGCGCGTTTTCCGTGAGTGCCACCGGGGCTTGCCGGGTTGGTGATGCTGAACTGGTTGGGGTGGAGCAGCAGCGCAGAGGAATCTGAGATCTCCAAGGCTTCCTTCTCCTTGTTCAGGCGGTACTTCCTTGACAGCAGGGTATTAACGAGTCTATCGCGGAGTGTTGAAGAAAGGGCTTGGTGCTCGCGCTTAGCAGTTTCGACCTTGTAGAGGTATTCGTTCTTGTATTGGTGGAGGCGACGCTCATGCTCGTGCTGTTGTATGCATTCATTAGCTTTGCCGACGTGAGGACAGGGAAAAGTCGGCCACACTTACCATGTGCTGAAGCAAATGAAAGTCTCTGTATTCAACAAGATCCTCAATGCCTTGGACAAAGTCCTCAAAGTTGGGGCCCGCCATCTGGAGCAGAGTGCGGTTGCTGTCGGAAAGCGCCTCTTGTCCTTGCGTCTCTTCATGTTCCTGTCGCAGACTGGCAATGATGTTCAGGACATCGTCGGCGTAGGGGTCGATGCGCTGTACGAGGTTGGTGTCAACCTGGACCTTCTGAAGCTGATCGCGGTACCCAAGGTCACGATCCCGACTGAATTTCTCTTGCAGGTTGGCGATCTTGTCGACAAGTGCCTGGCGCTTGCGGTCGCGCTTCGATTGGGGCGCCGGAGAGGCTCGGCCGGCCTTTGGTTGAGCGGAAACACCCCCCAAATTGGGGATGGCTGCTTCGTTGGCTGCCATTATAGTGATGATGGATAGCTTCGTGTATTGGCCGTTTGGAAATATAATCAATTCGTTTGTTCAAGGGGAGTAGCGTTGTTGTACCTGGAGAGGATGGTACGGTCTGGATTTGTGTAGGGCGACCGTCGCAAACCGGAGCTCAAGCAAGACGAAGTTCGCTGGAAGAGGAGTTTGAAGGAAAAGGATTCGGAAGTCGATTCGACAGAGAAGGTGCCTCTAATTCACGACTCTCGAATATGGAGGATATCATTCAGCCGCCCATTCGAGGTGGTAGCTCTTGCTGGGGTGTTTGTGTGGGAGAACGTAGAATCGGAGGAAGGTGAGGGTACTGCGGAACGAGATGGTCCTGTGCAGTGTGTGCTTGCCTTGTCAGCCTTTCCGCTAAGTGACCGCATGCGCCTCCGAGTTCTGTACCTGACCGCTGGAGGGGTGAATTTTTCTTATTGGACGGGGTTGCCCGATGACTTCCGCAGGGGCCAGGGCACTCAGTGTGTGGAAGGGATGAAAAAACAAGCAGAGGTGGCCTGCCAGCTGCAATTCAGCGCATGCCGATTTTAGGCCGAACCCCCTAAGACTTCCAGCTCGCAAGGTACAACCTCCACCTAAAAGACTGATGAGACGAACACTCTTAGATGTAAGGTATACCTAACCAGGGAAGACTTCGATTTCAACGGATGTAAGATAAATCGAGATAGGACAAAATGAAAGATTAAATCTCTCATTCTGTATTGTATTCCACCATCTTCACCTTCATGAGGTTATAGGTCATGAGCTCTCACTATCGCCTAGAAGCTCAGGATCCAGTGCTTTACCGCTTGCATGCAAAGCTCCATGAGATGCCCGGCCTCATCGATCATAATATTTACAACCCGTTTCTAAGTTTCTGAAGCTGGCTCATCAAGCCGTAACCCCCGAGATACGTCTTGGTCTCCGCGGCATCAGCATGAACACTCCCCTTCCTCGCCCGCCCCTCATTCCCATCCCTCCTGCTCGCTTGATCAACCTCCCTCATGAGATCCCGATGCCGGTCCTCCACCATCTTGGCCAGACTCTCAATGAACTTTGTCCTGCCCTTCTCCTCCGCCGTGCCCTTCCAGACCTTGTTAAGCTCCTTGAGCTCCTCGATCCGCTGCGCCGCCTTCTCGATACCCTTGACGGGGTCCTCCGACTTGGTCAGCAGCTGCGAGATCTCATCCCGCAGACCCTGCAGCACCTGCTGGCCCTTCTCCTCCGTGCTATGCTGCTCCGCTCCCGGGTCGGGCGCCGAGACCGAGAGGAAGGACGAGCTGACCGAGAGCTCCGACGGCGGGAAGACGAATTCCATGGCGTCTCCAAAGGTCTTGATGACGGTGTCGAGGCGGGAGCGGACCACCGTCAGCGTCCGTAGCTGGTTGATGTAGGGTGGTTCTGAGGTTTCCGCCTTGCCCTCCGTGGCCGTAGCTTCGTCGTCGCCGGCCTTGCTGGCGCCCACGGATTCTCTCCTTTCTTGCCCGTCCGCGGCCTTCGGTACCGTTCCCTTGGCCTCCTGATCCACACCACTCGGCGCGAACTTCTTGATGTCCTCCTGCAGCGTCTCATTCATCGTCTCAGCAAGACTCAGGGTCTCACCTCGGAGGAGCTCGACTTCGTAGGCGAGTCGGCTGCCGCTCCGGAGGATGTCATCCGTCAACTGGGTCAACGTGCCGGAAAGCCTCGTCGTGTGGATGTTGAGCTGGGACAGCAGCGTTTGCGCCTCGTTAGACAAGTCGGCCAGCGGGACGGCCTGACCGTTGCCATTGCTTCGTGATGAGTGGTAGCCACCATGTTGAAGCGGTGGCAGAGTAGCATTCAGATATGCCGCTGGGTCAAAAGAAGGATCCAGGAAGCTCTGCAGGAAATCGTCTGCTACATGGCTTGATTTGGGTTGGATTGTTGCTTCCGACTGTTCGCGAGTGTGAATAGGTAGAGTTTTGGTGGCGCCAGCATTGCTGCTCTGTCGGCGATGTAACGCCGATTTAGAGTCCCACGACATGTTTCCTGTGGGCGTTCGATGCCGGAAATTAAAGAGATGAAATATCGGGCGTGTCGTCCCGAAATGTTGACTCGCTGAGGACAAGTCTCATCCGAATGGATGAATCCATGCACTGAGTTTAGTGGTGAGAGGTTGGGCGGGTAGCTAGCCCCACTTTCACCCGCTGCTGCTCTCCCTTGCCCGAGAATCGGTACCTTCAACGTCTGGCTCCGATTTATTTCACGTCTCAAGGAATAACTCATCGAGTAAACAAGATCATGCCACGAAATGTCATGCTACAGTCAACTTTTCTTTTCTTTTGTTTATTCGATTGCATTGCAGAAGTAGACCTCTAATACGTCCACTATTGGGTATCTTTTGGCCATAGGAGCTCCCGTTTGTACAAACACCGAATCATCGTTACAAATACAATAAACCATATGACTATCAGACACGCTGCGAAGACGCAGCCAAATATCTGCAATCCGTTATTCTGCAAAGCCTTGCCAAGCGCGGTCGTGGCCGTAACAAGTGCAGTGTTCGGGAAGACAAATGACCACCATGTCATTTGGAAAGGCATCTTGCTCTCTGGCCGCACATACTTCCAAAGTGATCCTACGGAGACGATAAAAAACCACATGCTCAGACCCCAGAGCCATAGCCCGATCAAGACTGACATGACTTTGATGATGGGCACGGCAAGGTCGGTGCCCAGGAAATTGCTGGGCAGAATTTTGTCTGCGGAATTGCCGAGTTGAACTGGAGCATTTAGTCGGGCATCCAACCGTAGCAATAAGGGAAACCCTACCTAAGCCTCCGACCGTGAAGGCAAATGGCCCAATAGAAATGAACTGATTTGGTCAGCGTCACCGGTTCACGTTTGTACCAGGAACAATTACGCACCACACCAGGACGTTGAAAATCCCGCGGTAATTTCTGCGTCATCAGCCGATAGATAAAGGCAGCAGAGATCATAAAGGCAATCAAGCAGCCCGCGCCTTGCGTAGCGACTGCACAGAGAGCGATGGCAGTCCTATTGAGAGTGACGACCTGCTGGTTCGTTTGTACAGCAGCTTGTATAAGGTTGCTCGCAAAAGGTGCCGTGAGGAGCAAAGGGTAGGCTGGGAAGACCCAGGTAGGAGTCATGGTATGAATGGGAAATATCCTGATAAATGTTAAGCAGACCGAAACTACTCGCGTAGACTGAGAGGAAGCTCACAATGTCGACCAAAGAATCAGGTAAATAGTGGCACTAGCAAGCACACTCAAGGCTATGTAGAACCAGAACAGAATTTGCATGATTCTAAGGAGCCAGGGCCCTACATGCGGCACACCGAACTGGCATATGTTGATCGATATGATGGCGAAACTGTAGATATTCAGCTGATGCCCCAGCGGAATCGGTTAGGTGGCTTACGAGACAACAGCAGAAGGAATGAAGAGCGATTCCGTCTGGTCTGTGAATGAATGGGTGAGGGCCCCTGGTCTGGATTTGAATCGAATACTGGCGAGGGCACAGTTTATGATGAAGAGGATAACATTGAGCAGGAAAAATGCTACGGCTATGCCGTTGAGCCAGGCAGCTTGGTAGGGGACTGTTCCAAGTTAGCATATGCGCCGAAAGGTAGTACTCGGTTTACTGACGAGAGTGTATCACATTCGCCATTCCTCCGGTTGCCTACGTTGAATCAGTATCTTCTGAATCTGGTTTGTCACGTACTGCCTACCATCGTCTACTAATCATTAGCACCGGCATTGTTCAGGGAAGCGGGTATATTACCATAGTGAACCAAGTCCAGGTATGACAGGCGATCCGATCTCGAATTCCTACTTTGCCCAAGCTAAAATGCTTCTCCAGCGTAGGTTTGGCGTTGTTTGGACTAGACTCATTCGACTCTGCCTGCCGCTCGGCCGCAGGCATCGCCGTGCTATCCTCCGTTTCAAAGGCTGGTCCATGGGAGGAGCGAGGAACAAAGGGGGGCCGTCTCAAAGGAGATCTAGGTAAGGGCAATGATGCCAAAGGAGATTCGTTCGGAGTAGCAAAGTACGAGGGACGATTGCTGTGTTCATCCGGGGTCTGGTAGCCGCAGTTGGCTACCATTTCATGGGTGGGGGCCATTTTGCGGTGGGAGAATCCCAATCTTCAGGTCCTCGAGCCAGTAGCTTTGACACAACGTAAAGAGGAAAGAGTAGGCTGGGTTCAGCATTGGAGAGAGCGATGTTCATGTAGACAAGGTTGGTGATGAAAACAACGTGGTCGAGAAACAGAGAGCCGAGATCGAAAAGAGGCATGCTCAAAAGCGGGCGGGCGTCCTTGAACGCAGTTCCGCGCAGTGCGGGTTGAGTGAAGGTGTGTCGTTGGGAGAGGCGTGAGGGGAGAATTAGCCCCGGGCGTGGACGAGACGTGTGGGTGGATATAGTCAGATGCCGTCCTGGTTGTGTCGTGGTGCAGGGCCACAAACGCAGATCCTAGCTCCTTTCTTGCGCCAGGGTGAACAACGAGTCGTCGTGTGGGCTGCAGCCAAGGCAGTCTGTAGTGGTGTCGTTAAGTTTTTTTTCCCTGGGCTTGTTCCGTCGTGAACAGACGGAGTTGTTATGGTGTTTGTGGTGGCAGTCGCGTGGAAGATGTACACCGACAATGACGCGCTCAACAGTTGGAATCACGATGGGCTGGAAGCTGGCCGGGATTCGTTATTCGCAATGAGATTTTACAGTCAATGCTAGGAGTGACTTCTCTTGGTGTTACGGGAGATGACCCGGCTTGGTGAGTAAGGCAAATCCTAGTGAGAGGTTGTGAAGTGTAAAGTGGTGCCTGCGTCATACAGAGAGTTGGCGGTAGCAACGACGTGCTAGAACTTGCCCAGAGAACCGGATATGACCCTGCCGCGGATGACACAGCACGACCGGGGTCTCAGCACATCATGTGGGGTCAACCAACACCTGGAAGCTGTCACTGCCTTATCACAAATGCAGCAGAGATGCAGAGTCGTAATCAAGCAGTTGTCAAACTTTTCTTCCCTCCTAATTTTCCTTTGCGTTCAGCTCGCTCAAGAGTACCAAAGTGGACAACAAAACATAAGCCGGCCTGGAAAGTAGTCGCCGCCAGCAGCTGGCCATCTTGATAAGACTTGAAGAGCTCGTTGCTCTGCATTTATTTCCCCAGCGCAACGCTCTTTTCATCACTCGTAGGGGTCGGTAGCTTATCGTCGACAACGCTGATAGGATGCGCGTTACCGGCCAGCGACAACGCTAGACATGTGGGGGACAACGGTTCGGATCTCGACCTCTTCCAAAGTTGCGTCCTTCAACATCCGACCGGACCGGTATTTCCGGCCGAACATCTAGCCCAAGACTTTGACTACACCCACTCACCTGGGCTATCACACTATCCGGATTTCAACTCAGATTCGAGGACGGCAATACCTCCGTTTCCTTCGCTGCTATAGATTCGTACATGCACGCCGTACCCGCAGTGCAGCAATAATGACGCCTGAATTGTGGGTTCATCTGCCCCCATATAAGTAGGTAGTCAATTAGTGTCATTGTTGCCATGTGAAATGTGATGGGTCGGTCGTCCTCACAGGTATCGCCCTGAAGTTTTCTGCCGGCGGGTACGTTGTTGCTTCCCAAGTGAGATGAACAATCTTTCCTTCCAAATGGACCTAAGGTGGTACCTCAGGGTGCCTTGTACCTGAGCATCTGAGATTTCAACGACACTCGTTGCTCTCCATTGAATGCATTTCCCAAAACCACCGAAACAAAGTGTTCCTCTACGACGATGAAGTACCATCTCCCCTCAAACCATGACCACTATTGCTCTATCGCTTGACCCAGTTGTTCTGTCTGACCTCAACACTGGAACTGTCCTTGACATCGCGAGTACAGTTTCCTTCCGCTCGTCGACAGACCGAAAACTATTTTCAAATATCAACGAGCTGCTCGCTGGGATTCAAGCAGGAGATTTATTTATACTCAAGGCTCAGACTTGCTGTTTCCTGGTCTCGCTCACCCGGGAGGAAAGCAATGCAGAAGACCAAGCGGTTTTCATGGACACCATTGCCGCTGACATGACAAGCTATCCGGCAAGCAACATTATTGATGAGATGATATCTGGCACTTGCTAATCGGTTACAGATCTGGGCCCAGCTAGGAATCGATATAGTGCGCAATGTGGAGAGTCCTTCCAGCCATCGGCATATATCGTTCAAGATTGAGCATAAAGAAGCTGTCTTACACCCAACTCTACCTCCCAACACAACGGTCATTACTATGCAGCATCTGACCTGCTCCTTCTATGTTCATCAGGAATCATCCATCTCCGAAGGTCCTATGGAATCAGCCTATCAAAGGACGTCATCAATGACTAGCAGTCATGACTCTCTCCTTGATTCAGAAAGTGGCTTTGGTTTGGGCGTCTCGTCTGTGGAATAGGGTTCACCCGACGAAATCGACGATCGTTTCAACAGCCAAGACTCAGGCGTATGTCTTCTACCTTGCGATGCTGCCGCTGCATGCGACAAACAAAGGCCTCAAGATGGAGAGGTCACTTCTCCCATACATCGGCTTGTAGAAGCTGGTCTCGACACGTTGGTTGTCGGTCGAAGGGCTGTTGGCGGTATCAGAACACTGAGCACGACGAGAACACCAATTATATGCCTCGTGCCCGAGGTTTTCAACATGAACTATCTTTCGGTGGGTTGTCCGTCTGACCATTCTTGATACCGACGCGAGAACTAACCGAGACAAAGTCCTTGACTTGTCGGTCTCGCCTCCTACCAGCGTTGTCCTCTGTGTTTCAGGACCTTAATCACATTGAGTCTCGTCAACTACGAGATTATGCATCCGCATCTCATGGCATCCCCACAGGCAGTCTTCAAAGCACAGCTCAGAATCATGAATCCAATGACTTTGGACACCTAATTTGGAGGCTTATACGTGCGCAGATACCCGCTTGCGAAGAGACTAAATTCTCACAGCAACAATTCCGAGGATTGACGCGTCCGGAGGAATACTCAACAGTACCGGCCATTGATGCCATGATTGCGTACGGAACTATGTCAGAGGATGAAGCTTCACTCCATGAAGAAACCAGCCTTGCGACTAATGATGGATGTGAAGTGAATCAGGATCGCGATATCCTAGAGACGTTGTCAGACATCGATATGGAGTTTGACCAGAATACGCCGCCTTCATGGACCGTTGACGAGAATCCGCTATTGCCTTCTTCACCCCTGACTATGAACTTACTCATGGACCGGAGCGAGCTCAGACACGAGCATGAAGCATTCGACGATGAGGATGGCTACCCAGAAGATATTTCGGACTACGAAACCCATCTAGAAGCTTATAGCTCACCACTCTCACCACGACCCTCCTCGTACTTTGTAAGAACTTCCGAACCACACAGCGAGGCTGACTCAGAGGCGCATACGCCGAATCAAGCTTTCAACTTGGCAGATACATCACTGCCACCTCTTATTTCATTGCGAGAACTGGTCGCGGTCGGTCCTGCAAGTTACAGTGATCGGTCGAACTTCGGCCCTGATAACGGCGAGAACGACTTCGGAGAAGGCCACCATGCTAATGACCACCAAAGGCAACGGTCGATTTCTCTCGTATCATACTGCGATTGGCGAAGTGACGAGGACGAGGATGAGGGGCCGCTCTCGGAGCTATCGTTTCAACCAACCAGCCATGACCGCCAACCAGATGATGATGATGATGATGATGATGGGATATACGGACAACCTGAACTCGGTCGGAGGCCCTTGGGTTACATCTGGCCAAGCGAAGCCTTCTCCGGAAGCGAAATTGACCTTTACGATGATCAAATCGAGTAGATCAACTGTCGAAAACCTACTGGCAGCCTGGGGGCTGACATTTCGCCAATGTTCACACTGGGGTCAGGGAACGGAGTTTCAAGAGATATATTGCAAGAAATGGATGTCGAACGCAGCCTGTGACATTCGAGCATCACAAACTGTGGTATCTGCCGCTCAAGCGCGACCATAAAACCGACTCATTTCTGAAGCCTTAATACAATTCATTATCCAACCTCTCGCCCCATAGTTGCAGCTGAGAAGAGCTCGCCACCGCGATGTTTCCTCTAGTGCCTGGGCATGCATTGTGTCTCCCTCAGCGACGTAACGGCGTTGATGATCCACCACTTTATACAGGTCCCAGCGCCTGTCTTCGCAACGAATCTTCCGAAAAAAATGCGTGCCTTTCAGGCCGCAATCCCTCTCATTTCTTTCCTCCCTTGCCTCCCTTCTTCGGCTCCTTCTTCTTCTTCTGTTCGGGCTTCAATGTCGCAAAGTGGATGTACCAGAGAAGCACTCCCTGGAGGATGACGGCGACGAGAACGATCAGGAGGATAGTGAAGAGAATGGGCTGGTCATTCAGAACCGCGACAGCCTCAGGCGTCGCGCCAATAGATCGGAACCAGTCGAATTGACCCATTGTTGCGGTCTCGAATCTTTCGGAGCTGATCGATGTTCGGGTGCGGTGCAAGCGCGATAGCTCACAGAATCGTGCTGTCTTACGCCTTGCCGCTCTTTTATTTTCGGCGGCTGATTGAAGAGGTGCGAAGTCTGCTCAGGCACCTGTGACGGGCGGTATGGACTGTGGTGGTTGGAATTAAAGGTGTGTACAGGAAAGTCAAAAATGAAGGTCTGAGTCTCAAGTGCGCCAGTCACAAGGGAACAACAAAAAAAATGTACGTATTGTTGGGGGACCGGATTAGAAGGTTTTTGTTCGACAGCAGGAAACACGAGATGCGAAAAGCAGTCCAGAAGGAGAAAGGAAAAGAATAGGAGGGTTAGTAGGGGCCAAGATGTAGGGAAGATGATCCGCTCGGCTTCTCGAAACGGGAGACGTCACAATTGGGTGCGCTTCAAGGGCGAGGAGGTGGCCCTACGGTGGCCATGCCACCACCGTGGTGTGCCTTTTCGCAGGCTAGACCGCCTTGGGGGTATGAGACCAGGACGCGACATGGCCGCATCGTGGTGGTTGAATGTGTGAGGAAGGTCGCTGCCAGGGGAGGGGCGGCATCGATGCGCGTTTCAGGCCTGCGGCAGAAAGTCGACTGATGTCTGCTGCGGGTGATTGGCTGTGCAGGGACGAGCTGCAGCGGTTACTTCGGCACTAAAAAGGGGACCTGGGCTTCTTCACGGGAAAGACGTCCTGTTACAGGCAAGTATTCTTACACATCGGATTAGCCATGTGGTTGTTGAGCTGGCAACGACATCAAATGAGATCTTTGCGCTCTTTCCGGTCGGGAAAGCTTAGTCTTGGCTTCGCGATACCTTCGAAATGATACTCACCCATATAACATAATACTCCAGTCCAAATGCTTTGCGATATAGGCTTGACAGAGGTCAGCCGGTCGCTAACGATGAAGACGGGAGTCGGAACGAGACCGTGCACTCCAGAATTAAGTAAGCTAGGTAGCCCCTGGACTTCAGTACAGTCTCGGTGAGCTGCAAGCTTTCGGTATGACACCAATCACAAGTCGTCCACGCCATGATGGTCATGTGACTCGAGGAACATCTCCGCGCCGTCATGCCCGTGATTGCACGGGCCACGGGCGGGAGAAGACCGGGCTTATTGACCAATGATATGGTCTGGATCCGTCCAAGGCAATTGACTGCGAGACGATCCAATTGAGCTTTCCAAAAAAATTGTCGACTAGCTGGCGCGACCCTGAGCTGAAGACCAACAGAGCTCATCACGCGACTTGCACCCACTCCCCGACGACCTCATTCTACCCCTTTGCTGCCGGCAACGAACTGGCGCAGAGACGTCGCCTCTCTCTGCTGCGATGAACTCGGTACGCCCGGCGCGGAGCGTCTTGTCGAGATGCGTCTCTTCCGCCTCGAGCGCACCGGCCGCCCTTCCCTACCGTCTATTCCACAGCTCCGTTAGCAGGTCAGGTCGGAGGCGGTCACGATTCAACAATATTACCGCCGAGAAGATGGGTCTGACGACCCCTGATGCCATCGAAAAGTATGCGAAACAACACTTCCCCGAGTACACGGAACAGCAAAAGGAGTTTCTGAAGGAGAAGTACACCCCCGAGCAGTGGGAAGCTCTCCAGGCCGCCGAGGAGGCCATTGACCCGAAAGATTTGGTGATCCAGGGTCGGTTACGGACGGATCCTTACACGCAGCCCTATATCGACGACTTCTCAACGGTCCAGCCCATCATCGATGCGAAACCCCAAGCGCCTGCGAAGCCCGTGGAGCCGAAATGGCTCCCGAGGAGAATGTGGATCGACGACTACATTGAGAAGATGGCCGACAGGGTCGGCGGCCAGATGCAGGACACCATGGGCAAGGCGTTTGCCCGGGCGCTGCGCAACATCTCAAAGACGAACCCCGCGAAGCTCGACTTCACCGAGGAGGAGCTGCACGAGCTCGAGACCAACCCCGAGTTGCGCCGCAAGTTCCTTGTCGATAACGAGGCCGATGTGCTTGGGGCGAAGAAGGAGAAGAAGGCCGGGGCGGCGTCTATCGCAACCGACGACTGGCTGAAGCAGTTTGACCAGGAATTCTTCAACGAGCTGGAGGGCTCCCTGAGCACCTCGGAGAACCCCCTTCGCTCCCGCGTAGCCTTGTGGAAGGAAGCCGACGGCAAGGGCACTTCGGCGCTCGCCCCTGAGCTCGGCAAGGTCGAGGGTGTCAAGGGACTCTACCAACCTCCGGAAGACGTCGAGGACGACGGTCTCGACCCCACGGGTCGCTTCATCAAGCTCAAGCAGGCCACCGGCATGAAGATTAGCGATATTCTCTCCATTCTCACCAAGAGAGTCGTCGTTCGATCCGTTTCTAACCAGACTCGTCTGGGCAAGATCCGCAGTGCTTCCGTCATCGTCGTAGCCGGTAACGGAGACGGCAGACTGGGGTTGGGAGAGGCTAAGTCGACGGACCCCGGTATTGCAACAGCGACGGCCACGCTTCTGGCCATCCGCAACATGAAGCCTATCCGCAGATACGAGAACCGCACCATCTACGGCAACGTCGAGACTAAGATCTCGGGAACTGTTGTGCAGCTCTTTGCCCGTCCCCCAGGTACGTTCTAATCCTGCTAGTTCCTCGTTCTCTGTTATTTGTTTGACACAGTTATACTAACACACAATCAGGCTTCGGACTCCGCGTCTCTCACAGGATATTCGAAATGGCCCGTCTCGCCGGTATCCACGATCTGGCCGCCAAGATCCCCCGCTCCAAGAACCCTTACAACACCGTCAACGCCGTCTACAAGGCCCTCATGAACCAACCTGATCCGGAGGAGATTGCCATTGGTCGCGGAAAGAAGATGGTCGATGTGAGAAAGGTCTACTACGGCGGATCTGTGTATTAATCTGTATACCACTTCTGTATACCACTGTAAATGTTCAAACAAAAAGCGCAAATCTCTAGAGAACCCCGTCGGTGGCCCCCCTTGCCCCCGTGAACAGTGAACGCAAATCTTCATGTCATAAAGTGATTGGCGTCGTGTATTTTTTGGGGGGTATCTGCTCTGATCGTAGTCTCGTCGTGCATTTGTACACTCTCTCCAACTTCCTCTTGCGGTACAATCCAGACAAAACCGCCGCGGATTGCAGCATGCCTCCTCTCAATATAGATGTTGCACCCTCGTGATCCCACGTATTCGTCTTCCTCTACTCCTCCTCCTCCTCCTGGCTCCTGGCTTGGTCACCCCAATCGATCTCCTGCTGCAGCACTATACTGTACACGCTCGCCTTGAGGAGCGTAAACACCAAGCTCGTCTTGCGCTCCAGCTCCCGCAGGCCGTCGAGGATCTCGGTGCTCGGCGAGCCGCTCAGGTCTTCGAGTGTTGAAGCAAGCTACGGTACAAAAAAAGGGGGACAAGTTAGCGTTGCAGGTCTTTGGGATCGGGCAGAGGGGAGAAGGGGGGAAGGGAGAAAGGTCCGAGTCTGAATGCAATGTAGGAAAGCTGTGTGACGGGACGAACCTTCTTCATATTATCCGCCAACTTTTCGTACTCTTCCAGCACCTCGGCCTCCAACGGCGACAACTCCGGCTGCGAATGCAGCAGCGTGGAGTCCCGCCCCTGCTCCATTGTGATGATCCAGCTGTCTCTTGTTTGCTCTGTTTCGTACTATATACCAAAGTCAAGTTTGGTCGGCGCTAACATGGTACAGCGACGTTTCGTTAGGTTCTGGTCAATTATCGAGGGGAAGTTGTTTCGGTGAGTCGCGGTGGGACGCGTTGTGGCTTGAACCCCGCCAATCTAACCTTGGGCGAGGTGCCCAAGAACCTACCTACCCCGAAAAAAAGCATCAGTCCCCCTTGTCGGTGAGGTGAAGTGTGTCTTCGGTGAGCGCCTTACCTAATGGGGAGGGACTTGTAAGCGGCTCGTGCGCCTTCACCCACCCACACTAAAGATGCGCGCGGACTTCCCGTCATCTTCCAACAACGTCCGTCCACACCTCCATCTTTCAAGACAGTTTGGAGCGGTAAAGGAGGTTATCGTTAGAGCGTCTTACATGACGTCTAAGTATGCCCCTTCAGATGTCTTTCTTGTCAGGGGAGAAGGGCTGGGTAAGAGCCTGTACGCGAGGCACTGAATCATAGCGTCCAAGCCGTCTGTTACCTTCATCGAGAGGTTGTCTATGAGCTGGCAATGAGAGATGACTTTGAATTACCACCATCGCCGCCGACCTCTATGAAGATAAAACCAACACAGATTTTCTCTCACTTTGGGAATTCTGAAGCGCATCTATCGTAGGCGCCAATCTAGCAAGCGTGCCGTGTGCCGAACCTGATCATGAGCGTGTTCCGAAACCACACATTGTTCGTATCCTTCAAGTAGAAGGGATGGCTTGACGTGGCAAGCCTACTACTCATCGACATCTGCCCCGGATGGTTTCAGGACTAAACTAGAGCACGCGAATCTCATCCCCGTCATTTCGCGACAGTCAGCCACCGAGCTGCCATGGCCGGCCGACACCACCAAAACCACATCTCACTTTGGGCCCAAAGTCGGACTAAGATGGGACTAGAGCACAGGTGAGAGAGCTTAGGGGGGTGGGAAAGCTCTAAATCCAGATGCTCTAGCTCAGGTCACTTGATGAGCCAACAATGGCACCAAGCTGCCAGCCGTGGCTTCAATCTCACTTTTATTATAACTCGAGGGTGATCTTTCTTTTCTGGCGTCGTTCGAGATGGTTATCGTTGAAAAAAAGAGGAGATTTTCATAACATAGCACCCAGCCAGCAACGCGAAACGGTCAAAAAAGTGGCTTACATCAATTCAAAACTAAATAGGGAGCAATGGTCGGATCAAAGACATTCGAGCAGTCGCCGCCTCTCACGGCCAGCGACTCGGCCGAACTCCATACAAAACGCTCCAACACGCCCGCGCTCCTCGTCCGGCGATCATCCTTGATGAGCAAGTTCCCCGAGTCGAGCTCCTCCGCCTACGTCCTCGACTGGGAGACGGACAAGTGCAAGCAGCGCCTCCTCAACCACGCCGAAGACCTCTTGAGGGAAGCCGTGGGCCGAAGGCGGCTCACCATCGTCCAGGGCCTGCCGCTGGATCTGGTCCAGGTGTTGCGGGATTCCCTCGGCGTGAACTCTGGGTTTCTCGAAGCACATGCGGGGAGGCGGCGGCATCGACCGTCGAGGAACGACGAGGGCTCGAGTTTTGTTTCGTTTGCGTATCCGGAGCTGGTCAAGACTACGAGGGGGAACTATGGCCCGGATCCTGGGTATAAGCCGTCGGCAAGGCAATCTGATTTAGTGGATGTCATGGACGAGGCGCCCTTTCATATGATGTCGAGGGATGGGCAGGCAGTCATGTTCTGCCAGGCTTCGTTATGGATGAACAGCAAAGCTGATGGTAAGTTCTCAACGGGTCCTAATGGATACATTCCACGTACTGACTTGCGCCTTCAGTCCTCTTCCTAGACCGCCCCATCTGGAACGATCCATCTTCACAGGTCCAAAAGGCGCGGAGACCACTCTCCGTCACCCGCTCATGGCAAAGCAAAATAGACGAGTCCCAAATGGATGGCACCTCAGTCTGGAACGTCCTCATAGCCGAAGGCGACGAGCTCCCAGGCCTCGAAGACAGCCTTCTCCGCACCTTTCGTCACTCCAATGTCACGAGGCAAACCCTTCCCGAGATCCTCTGCGAGGCGGTCCACGATAAGTGGCTCGACTTCTTCGAGACCCTCCCCTCATGCGCCCAGCCTGGATCCCTGCAGGACGGGGGGCTCTACTGGCAGGCGACAGAGTCTCTCGAGCAGAACCTCGAGCTTGCGCAGGACCAAGCGCGCCAGCCGCTCCTGGGCGGCGGCGGTGGCATGCGGCACCCAGACTGGCGGTCCCTCCTTGAGCGTCTCCAGCGCCGCGTCGCCATCTCGAAGCTCGGTTCGACGCCGAGGCCGCAGACCGCGTGGCCCCGGACGCAGCCGACGACGGCGGTCCTTCAGACGCGGGATGTCAACATGCCCATGCAAGGCACCAATAACCAGCCGTACCCAGACGCCATGGCCGCAGACAGCGGCAAAGAAGCGAATCAGCGCGCCCTCGACCGCGTAACGTACCTCGGAGGCATCCTCCTCCCCTTCACGGTAGTCTCCGCCATCCTCTCCATGAACGACGAGTACTCTCCCAACGCGCCGCGGTTCTGGGTCTTTTGGGTCGCCTCCATCGGCGCTGCCATCCTGTGCCTCCTCATCATCTACCTAGACCAGCTGCGCTGCCTCGAGGTGTATTTCGAAGTAGCCGCCGCGGGGACGGTCGAGTCTTTCTTCCCCACCAGCAAAACTCACACCGCCGCCGCCGCCACCAACGGGATATCTCTCATGTCGATGCCGCCGCAGTCGAGATGGCGCCGGCAGCAGGCGACGGAGATGTACATGGACATGGCGGAGCCCGGCGGCGGAGACGTCGAGGTCATGGCTGACTCGGCGGTGAACCCTACCATGGTCGTGCAGCAGGGCCGGGACGGGTCGAACACCAAGGCGTGGCGGAGGAGGCAGCTCGGTTGGGGCGGCGCGGTGAAGAAGGTTGTTGGGTATTATCGGTGGACGGGCGGCAAGCCGGTGCAGATTAGTCCGTACGGGTCGGAGAGGCTTCAGATGAAGACGATTTGAAGTGTGTGGTTTAGTAGTTACGATAATGATAATCTCGGTCTGGTCAATGGAAAAGTCTACCTGTGATTTAACTGTACGACGGTATTTGGTTGCGTCCAGTATGACTTGTTCACTACCTTGACTATCTAAAGTGTCTAGAAAGGGCTATCCTTCGTCCTGTTTGGTTCTTCGTTCTATTGCCCCATACCTTTTTGCCAATGGAATCTTGGAGGAGGGCAGGCGACTGATGCCTAATAAGGCGCATGGCTAGAGCACAATGTAAGCCTGTGTTTTTTACTACTTGGATATCAACAGACGCCTGTAATTCGACACTACAAATACAGCTGCAGGGTCTCTTCAACGTCGTCTTTCCTATCCGGAGGCAGGTTGACAACTATTGGCATCTTGATATTGAGAAAAGGGAATCACAAAAGTAGGGTCGCTACGCGGGACCGCCCGAACCCCGCTAGATGAGGCCGGCGTGGGGCCGTGTCCGGATGCAACGTCTGATAAGAAAAGCCGTTTTTTCTGCTCCGGAAGTATGGAGTCCTCGTTAGATGCCTGTGAGGAGCTTTCGACTCCCTCTCGGCCCTGAGTTACCTGGGAAAGACCATGCAGTAGGGAAATCAGAGAGAGATTGCATTTGCTGAAAATGCCCAATCATCTTTCTGGAACAGGAATACGGCGGTTGGTACAGCGTTGCAGACTGTTGGTTGGTAGCAGGGGGTAGGCAGCAGGCGACAGCCTACAGGGTACTAAAGGTAACTTCTGGACCCCAACGATCTCAACCAGCAAGTTGGGACTTAAGACATAACGGTGTCTTGTCTTTGGGCGTCACGTTCGACAATTCGCGGCCTGGTACGAAATAGAATGGCCTACATTGGGGGCTGCACCGTGATTGCCTTGGTCCACTTCCCTATGCCATCCATCAATGTCACTGCAGGTGAATCGTAGGTCCGTTTCTACCCAGGCTGACGGATGCCTCAGCCAACAGTCTGTTTACTTATGTACAACCCCCATTTTCATTGTTGCTAGGTATGCCCCGTTCGTCCTCCCGTAATCCTAGAGGTATTGGATAGCACTAAGCCCAACTTCTATCACCATTACTCCGATCTCCACGATTTGTGACCCCTAGCCCATCCCCAAACGCAACACTTTGAAATTTGATGTAGTTGCCATCTGGTTCGATTTTTCCCATCATCTCTCTCAAAAGGCAGGTAGTCACTTACTGCTGCCTTCCTTCCTCTTTCCGCCTGCCTGCCCGGCTTGCTCTCCACTATCGTCCCGTCCGCCTATCTGTCTGCCTGCCTACGTACCTGCCTTACCCTTCCCTCACCTTTCCTTCTCACCACCTTCCACCCTACCTTACCTTACCTTACCTCGAACGTCCTCGAAATTCCTCGGGATTACGTCCAAAGCCTAGCACATTGTCCCAATCTCTCGATTGATGACACTCAACATGCGACTCATCGGCTTGTGAGCACTTCTCTCTAATTCTTTCACTGGCTATTCTTTGGTGTGAAGCTCCAGGAGATACTCCCTCAAGAGTCGCTTTTGCACATCTCCAGGTCTTTTAAAGCCAAGCGATTTCCCGTATGTATTCTTTTTCCATTTGACCCTTGCATCACACTTCTCCCGCACTACCAGTTGTACCCCGCGGTGTACATTCATTGCTTGGCTAACATTCTTCCTAGAGAAGGCGGCCGCTGCTGGTTACTTTTTTGTATCGAAGCGGCACAACTCGACTTCTGAATATCACTTTCGCATGTTTACATTGCTACACCACTATTCTTCACCATGGCACGCCACAAATTCAATGCCGATCTGGCTCAGGCATCCCGCGAGCAGGTTAAGCATATCTCGGGCCTTCAGAAAGGAGATGATGACGGCGAACTCACCTTCGTTCTTTCCCATGATGCTCTGCCATCTCCTCTCACCGTTTGCCTTACTGCCTTGAATGTGGACGACTACCCGCATGGCCCTGGCTTTGTGGCATACACCAAGGAGGAATCTGTCTCGAGTACGGTTTCCAAAGTCCTTGACGATATTCCCAACCTCAGTCAGGGCAGAACCATACTGAAAACGCTGGTAATTATCTCAAAGAAGCTGAGCTCAAACCTCAACTCGGCGAACGTTGACGAAGGCTCGGATGTGGAAATGACGGATATTGACGACGACGAACATTGCGGCAATTACGAAGACGAGGACGAAGAAGAGTACGACGACGAGGACTACGAATATGACGATATTGACTTCGGCATTGATTTTGGCGGTGATGCTACTCTGCAACCACCCAGCCATTCAGCCAAGTTCCCTAGCCGCCTAATCGACGATCTTCAGAAAGCCAAAGACGCCGGTTTCAAGATCTCTCTGTTGGGCGACGCTGCCACATATGAGGAAAGTTGCATCTTCGCACTTTCCCTTCTAGTCGAACACCTGGGGATTAGCGAGGACACACTAGAGGCCTGGGAAATTAGCGCTTCAGATTACATCGTATTGCTTTTCAAGTACGATGCAGGTTATCCTTATGTGGAAACATTTACGAAGCTTCCCCCAGGCCATTCGGAATCTATGCAGTTTCGTTTGGGGAAGTGCGCCTCTTTCAAGCCCACCCTTCACTCAGCACTCATTCCATTCCAAAAGAATCTCGACACTGCCAAGAAGAGCTCAGAGAAAGACGGCCTGCCGAAGGAGACCTCTCGCGAGGCGGCGTTTTGCTCAATGCCCATTTCGGAATCGCTGGACATTTTCCTGAATAAGGAGTTTGTCACCCTGCTGAAGACTCGATTGGATGATGGTGTCTCCTGGGACCGCGCAAAGGACATGATGGAGGAGATGACCAAAGAAGGGCACCTGCGTGTCGACAGCTCCACACAAAGCAGTCACGATTCGAAGCGAAGCCAAACGGCCGACAGCTCGATTGAAGAAGAGGCTCAAGTCTCGACGTCAGCTCTCACATCGCTCAACAAGGACTACGTACGACAAAACCCCCGGGATACGGGCCCATCGCCGCGCGAAGAACTCAGCTTGCCCCTGATTGCGATGCAGTTCGCTCTGCGCTACTTTGTCAAAAGCACGCAGTACTGCCTCGTATGCCATCGCAAAACTGAACCTGGATTTACTGCCCTCAAGCCGTACGTCTGCAACGATCCTCTCTGTCTCTTCCAGTATATGGCTTTAGGTCTGGGTCCCAGTACTGAGCACGACATCATCGCTCGTCCCTATGTCGTCGACCTGTTGATCAGTTTCTGCGCTGCTGCTCTGAAAAGTGGCCGAATTCGAGAATGGCCGCGAGGTCTGTCTATCAAAGTCCCCGTCCCAAGCCATGTCACACCAGGAGATTCCACGTCTGCGATGAACAGATTCCAGGCAACAACGATGCAGGTCCCGATTCAGGCCCCAATGCAGCCGCAGATAGTACAAGATTCCGGAATTCTAGTCTGGGCCCAAATTTCTGCTGGGAAGTTCAACGTGCGCTTTTCCGAGAAACTGGAGAAGTTGCGACCGGGAGACATGATCATTTTGGCCAAACGTGTTTTGCGCCGCGATGGGAAAGATCTAAACATGCACCATTGCCGCATCATCTCAGTCAACACGATCCATGACGACAGCGGCAACGATTGTGGCAAAGCGTTTGAGTTCGATCGTCTCATATCAACCGACAAAGTAACGTACTATAGTACAGTTGTTCAACCGCGCCCCGGGTATATTCAACCGCCTTTTGAGACACACGTCTATCACGAAGAATACATCGATGATGAGGAGGGCGATGCTGAGCTATATCTCTACGATCATGATCTCGACAGTCTGAGCGAAGCGTATCGGAGGGAGGCGTTATTGATTCTCGTGCAGACGATCCCTCCCATCAGATACCTACGGGACTTTCTTCTAAGCCACCAAGGCTGGTCTCTATCTAAGTACAAGATGATATCCAAGTCGGCTCTGGCTTTGCTTCGATGGGTTGTGGCTTCCAACCGCTCGCTCATTGTACAGATTGACCAGCCGGTTGACCTTGACATTGGCGGGATTCAAGCGACTGAGGCTCGACAAAAGGAACGCTTCGTCGGATTGGGTGACGATTGGATGCAATTCCGCTTTGCCCAAGGATCCCCTGAGAAAGAGAATCGGTTCAAGAAAGAGCTTGAGAAGGAGGCGAGTCAAAGATACCCAACGATGTTTGCATGGCACGGGAGCCCGCTCGGGAATTGGCACAGTATCATCCGGACTGGTTTGGACTTCAAAGAAATGCTCCATGGGCGTGCCTATGGTCATGGAGTGTACTTCGCCCGCGATTTCGCAACAAGCTTGGGCTACTGCATGAAGCAGGGCAACGAGACATCATGGGCGGGTTCAGAACTCAAGCTGTACGCCGCTATGAGTCTCTGCGAGATTATCAACCGTCCGGAAAGATTCAAATCCGTTCATCCGTACTATGTTGTCGACGAGGTTGATTGGATCCAGTGCCGCTACCTCATTATTCAGCGGAACCAATCAGTGAAGCACGAAGAAGAGCCAGAGACGAAGCCGGAGTACATCTTACAAGATCCCAAGTGGCAACCGGTGGGGATTAACAATACCGTGTTGGAGATCCCAGCTGCAGCACTGCCAAAGTGGCGCCAGAAATCCGTTGTTCCAGGGTCCTCATGGTCTCAGCCGATCATCCTCACGGATGATTCGGGCGACGACCAGCCAGATGACTTTGACAAGATCATGGACCTCCGAAAGGAGGAAGAGAACGACAACAAAGACGCCGATACAGTCGTCCTTGATGCCGAACCGGAGACTGATCCAGACAAGACCTCTTTCACGCCGGGCACACTTGACGTAACGACACTGCCTCAGCTGCCAGCCCCGAGCTGGGCTTCAGACGCGGGGCGAAAGGTCCTCGGCAAAGAGCTTGGCAAGTTACAGAAGGTGCAGGCTACAACACCTCTTCATCAGCTCGGCTGGTTCATCGATTTTAGCAACATTACAAACATGTTTCAGTGGATCGTTGAGCTGCACAGCTTCGAAAAGTCCTTGCCTCTTGCACAGGATATGGAGCGAGCAGGCTTTGAGAGCATCGTCCTCGAGATCCGATTTGGCCGCCAGTTCCCTCACTCGCCCCCCTTCGTCCGGGTCGTTCGCCCCCGTTTCTTACCCTTTTCGCGCAGAGGTGGTGGTCATGTCACGGCTGGCGGTGCCATGTGCATGGAGCTTCTGACGAACAGCGGTTGGTCTGTTGCGAGCAGTATGGAGAGTGTTCTACTCCAGGTTCACTTGGCTCTGTGCAATCTCGAGCCTTTTCCAGCTAGACTTGAGTACCAGGGAACAGGCCAAATGACTGGAGGAGGACCCGACTATGGCGTCGGTGAGGCCATTGATGCGTACAGACGCTCTGCCATGGCCCATGGCTGGCAGGTGCCTCCAGACCTACACTTGACGGCCAATGCGATATGAAGGACAGGGCAAGCAGGGTCGATGAACAGAGTTGATTGTTTCTCCAGCAAGGTGTGCTTGCTCATGACAAGGCGTTTTTAGGAAGGCTACTAAAGGTGGGGGCTAAGGGCTTCAAAAGAAGCAGGCATAGGAGTTCAAGGGACATGGGAACGACGGCATGGTCCATAGCGAGGCAGTTTAATAATTCTTTCATTCAGAGACACACTCAGGTGATTGTAGCCCACATGCCATGGCCTGTACTGAACATCTTCTGCGGCTGGCGTCGAAAGTAAAACTTCGTACGCTAGCACGCTCCGGTGGTCCAGCACATCGGCTTTGAATGCCGGGCGAACATAATACATGCACGAGGTAAAGAAAGAGTTGAGGATGGTGAAGCAGGCTCTCTGAGCCACCTTAGGGTACTCCGTGAGGTGACTACAGCTGCGGATACTTTACCTCCACTTACCTTACCTTACCTTAAAGTTGAGTGGGGTCTTGCGGATAAGATAACACTCGGCCAGAAGCTAAGGCAGTAATACGTACCCATCACTACTACCTCAAGGCTCAACCTAAGACAGGTGAAGTAGGTATCGTACTCCCTTGGTTGACTTTGTTTGTCGTTCGCAACGCAAAGAATTCTCACCAAACTGACAAACGAATCCCTGAAACATCCGACGACACATTTGGCGTCTTTGATCCCGTTGTAGGCGCTAGCAAACCTGTATGCCAATATTGAGTTGTTCCTCTGACGTTGCTATAGTCAGCAATCACCACCACTGATCGCGGGCCAAGGATAGGCGGCACAAGGTACCTGACCAACACGGGACACCAAGGTCCACAGTGCTGCACTCAACTGCACCTACGTACAGCTTCCCCAGACTCGATTACGCCCGCCCGCGGCCTGAGGCACGACACGACGTCTTGGCAGCCCGCCGGTAGCTCACTTCCTCAAACCCTCCCACGACACTCTCTCTACACTCCTTATTGGACTCGGATCGCCTTCCAGTCCAACCGCCTTTCACTCTCATCTCGCTGCCCCAAATGCATCGCGCAGCAGTGAGGGCCTTACGGACAACTTACCGATGTACGGCTCGTAGTTTCGCACGCAACAGCCGACGGGGTCTCTTGGACCATAACCTCTCCTCGTCCTACGCTACCCGCCACGGCCTGCGATCCTCCTCCTCGTATCAACACCACCCCGAGCATGCCGTCCAGCCGCTAAAGTCCTCCATGTACATCCGCCGCTTCTCCGTCGCCCTTGTGTCCACCCTCGTCGGCTACGGCGCCTGGTACTCCTACAACGGAACCGGTCTCGATAAGGCATCGAGCTTGACGAGGAGCTTCACCACCGCATCCAATGCCGGCGGCGATGCTGCCCCGACCCGTTCTGTTCTCGTCGTAGGCGCTGATCAGCTGCATACCGGTACATTTGTTGGAGAGGGGCCGATATCCAAGACGACGAGCGACGACGGCCGTAAGGTTATCGAGATGCTGACCCCCGAACAAGCTACCGAGAAGCTGCGCAAGACGGAGCAGTCCTTCCTCGTCAATAGAGGACAGGGCGTACTGCGCTACGACCTTGTCCAGCTTCCTAGCAACGATCCCATCGAAGACGACCATGCCGAGAAGATTGTCGAGGTGCCGAACCAGGCCGCGGGTGCTGCCGGCAAGAGCAACGACTGGATGTTCTGGGGCGTCTTTGACGGCCATGCGTAAGTGAACATTATGGCGGCGTTGTCTTTGATGAATGCTAACCACTGAACAGTGGCTGGACAACTTCGGCAAAGCTGCGCCAGACTTTGATTGCCTCCGTTGCCAACGAGCTCAACCAGACCTACCAGTCATCCGCTGACCTGTCTCCTGCGGCTGATGCTATCGATACCGCCATCAAGCTTGGTTTCACTCGTCTGGATGACGAGATTGTCAACCAGAGCGTCGAGAGGGTTCTCAAAGCCGGCTCCAAGACTATGGCTGCAGAGCTGCTGGCACCCGCCCTGTCTGGCTCCTGCGCCCTGTTGTCATTCTACGATAGCAGATCCAAGCTTTTGCGAGTTGCCTGCACTGGCGACTCGCGAGCGGTCCTCGGTCGTCGATCTGCGTCTGGCAAGTGGACAGCTACCGCTCTCTCTGTTGACCAAACAGGAGGCAACCCCGATGAGGCAGCCCGCCTTCGCAAGCTCCACCCTGGCGAGGACCGAGTCGTTCACAACGGCCGAGTTCTTGGCGGTTTGGAACCGACCCGCGCGTTCGGCGATGCTAGCTACAAGTGGAGCCGCGAGATCACCAACCGACTCCGTGAATCCTTCTTTGCCCGGTCCGCTTCCCCTCTCCTCAAGACGCCCCCGTACGTCACTGCCGAGCCTGTCGTCACAACCACAAAGATTGAGCCTGAGAATGGTGACTTTGTAGTTATGGCTACCGACGGTTTGTGGGAGATGCTTACCAACGAGGAGGTCGTTGGTCTTGTCGGCAAGTGGATCGAGACTCAAGCCAGCGGCTCTGGCTCGCAGTTTGATTCTACCTGGTCCAAGCTCTTCGGATCCAAGAAGTCTAGCCTCCCCGTCGAGCAGGCGAGCGACAAGAGCGTCGATGGCCAGAAGACGCCTATCCGCCTGCAGCAGTGGGGAATTTCTCCCGACGCCCCCGAACGGTTCGTCGTCAAGGACAAGAACGTGGCTACGCACTTGGTCCGTAACGCCCTTGGTGGCAAGAACGAAGAGCAGGTCTCCGCCCTGCTGACTCTGCCCTCCCCCTTCTCGAGACGCTACAGGTGAGTCAGGCTGCAAGTTCGAGGTAGAGTACATGAATCAGGAAGACTGACCAATCCGAAACAGGGACGATTTGACGGTGCAAGTCATTTTCTTTGGAAACGGTGAGAAGACGGGCTCTGTCAATCTTAACGAGGAGGCAACGGCTCCCTCGAAGCAGCAAGCCGTCAAGGCGAAGCTTTAGAATGCGTCTTCGTTAAACATGTTTCCGCAACGACCATATTACGGGACATCAACATCAGCGCACGTGTTTGTATCTTGTCTGTATGAATTAGCTTCTCCCAACCTCGCTGGCAGCGTAAAAGAAGAAGAATCGTGGAGGTTGGGTGGGTACGGCGAGACGTTGTCGCCCACTTGGCGCAAGAAGAGGTGCTGTTTCTGGGAAGCGAAAGACAGTTTACGATGTCTACCCGATCGAGGCATCTACCTGTTCAGAGAAACCAATGTTTGTTTAGCGATAGAGTCGAGTCTAGTGTTTTTCAATGAGGTTTGCTTGGCCCCGTTCATGTGGCTTACTCCTTGTTCAACAACTGATTGTGAAGTCGAGGCCGATTACATGACCTCGCCGGAATGAGTTTCCGATGAGACTGAATGCCTAGTCAATCCCCCTATTCGTCTGCCTTACAGATGTCACGTTCATGGCACGCAAAGTTGTATGATTTCTCAAGCTTTTTTACGTTTCATTCGTGGTTAATGATGGCAAGGGTTTACAGAAAACCAAGAAAAAGAAGATTTCCCTCCCCATGGAAGTTTTCTCTCTTCTTTTCTTTTTCACTCAACAGCCCACATCGCTTCCGCTTTCTCGATCCTCACGCGCTTGTCTTGCCTTTCTCTTTCTCTCGCTTCTGTTCTCTCGTTTCTTTGAAAAGAAAAAAAAAACCCAGTTTCCCAAACTCGATAAACGCCAAATGGAGGACTTTCCCTCCAAAACGGGGAAAACGGATGATGAATAACAGGAAACTCCTAATGATGAAGGCACAGAGACCCTATGCTGCAGGTTGAAATATTTTCGTGAGAAGTCCGTGGATAGTCCTCGAGAAGGGGGGAACCATGAAGGCCTTTGTAGCGTGGTTTCGTGGTTTCGCAGCCTTGTTTTTTGATTCCCTCAACTCGAAGAGCTGTGGTCGTTTTTCTCTTTGCTCCGCTCGCCTCTCGTGAGTTCTCATCTCTCTTCAATCTCGTCGCTTGTAAATAATAGTCCGTGGCTGTAGGTACCCTTGGTCAAAAAGCACCTAGCTCTTACACTCTCTCGGGGGCTATCCTATCTCTCGCTCGATCCCAGTCATGAGCGTGACTAATTCAATTGGCCTCGCTCCTACACACGAAGCCCTCCAGCCACTGTCACTGCCCTGGATGCAGTGACGAAGCGGACTACGAGTGATTTTGTCCACTCTGTTGTGAGTGATGGTCGTCGTCTCCGTCATGGTGCAGCGTGACACTGTTGAACTCTTCGAAAGGATCAACGACTTCACCACCGGGGGTCGTCATGCCACTATCCAGAGGAACTCCCTTGAGGTTTGCTTGCAGCGGGTTGGATCCGCTCAAGTCGATGCTCTCACTTTCCTTAACATTGCGGAAGTTGACAGTATCGATGCCGCGCCCAGTAACAGGCACAATGGGAGGCTTCATGTGTCGAATCAACGCCCACTGAGTCGTCTTGAAGAACGGATGAGCCTTGATATCCGAAGCACCGGCCTTGGCACCTAATCTCCGGTTTTCGTCTTTGATCAAAAGTTTACGAATCAGGGATTTGCAAAGGCTACACTCTTGTCAGTTCAACTTGCATTTTCATTACGTCATTTCAAGCTTACTTGGATAATTGAGGTGCCCCAGCGTGGTCCGGGAAGGGGATGTCTTCCCTCAAGATATTGGCAAAAGTCGCATTTCGGTTCTTGCCCTTGAAGGGAGTGGTTCCGTAAAGCATCTCGTAAATCAAGATGCCGAGGGTCCACCAGTCCACGGCACTAGTGTGGCCGCTACCCTTAATGACCTCTGGTGCAATGTACTCCTCTGTTCCGACGAACGAGTTGGTGCGGAAATTGGCGATGCAGGACCGAGTGTCGATGTGCAATGAGGTGGTGCTGGTACCTGTCTTGCCAATAACCATTGTGGGCTTTCCACCGAGATCGGACTGCTTCGACAAGTCAAAGTCCGAAAGCATGATGTGGCCCGACTGGTGGAGTAAGATGTCTGCATAGTATGTCAGCAACCGATTGGTAAGCGCGAAACTGGCTCTCGTCGAACTCACTCTCTGGCTTCAAGTCGCGATAGATGAAGCCCATCAAATGCAGATATTCCAAGGCCGCGGTGACCTCGGCGGCGTAGAATCGCGCATCGTCTTCGGGGATACACTTGCCGGGGCGCGTCTGTAGCGCCCTGAAGAACTCTCCACCACTGCAATATTCCATGCACAGATAAAGATAATCCTCCGATTGGAATGAGTGGTACAGCGTAACAATGAAGGGGTGGTTACTCGTAGCTAGAATTTCTTGCTCGGCAAGGGCGCGTTTAATCTTGTTCCGCTTGATCATCTCCTTCTTGCTCAATACTGCAGCGAGTCAGCAACATGTCAGGGTTTGGCTACCGGATATCCTGGATTGAATATTACCTTTCATGGCGTAGAGACGACTGCTCTTCTTCTCGCGGACGAGGTAGACCTTGCCGACGTCTCCCTTGCCAATCAACTTGATCTTGTCGAAACTTTGCGGGCCGACCTCGACATCGCGGACCTTGATGGAATTGGAGCTGTAGGTCCTCCGGAATGCGAGACTCGTACGGTTCGGGGGTGGGAGGTTGCCGAGGACGTCCTTGTCGGGGACGCCCAGGCTAGGGGCAGACGCCTTGGACGGATCAACCATCTCGAGGGTGCCCGAGTCCTTGTCGAGAACCAACGGGTCCTTGCTCAACTCGGCGGTGGCGGGACGCTCGGCGCTGCCCTTGCCTTTGGAGAACAAGCCCTGGGCATTGGGGGCACTGGCGACTCTCCTAAGTTTCCTTGCCAATTCCTCACGTCCGGCGCTCGTCGTCTGCTGTTCGGGGCCGCCGTCAGGACCTTGGATCTTGAAATTTGGGGTATCGGGAGGGCTAGGAGGTACTGATTCGTGATTGTGATGGCGAAGGCCCGGCTGACCCTGGTGTGCAAAGTAGGGATTCGCGTGCGCGGTCGGGCTGAGGGCCTCGTCGAGGGGGTTGCCTTCGCTGGCTGTGGTGTTTGTCCTCAATCGGCCGACGGTGCCCTTGAAAAAGCTGCTACCAAACTTGCTCCGGATTTCTGGACGGGGGGCGGCGGCGTCTTGTGAGGAGTGGACGTGAGCAGCGGAGGACTTTTCTCTGTCACGGTCGGCGCCGCTGTTGAGGTTGATGCGGAAGAGGTTCTTCAGCTTCTGGTTGAACTGGGCAGCGCCATTCTGGTGGGTTCGGCTGGCAGGCATATCGGAATCTCGGGGGTGCGCAATCAAGCGACCGATGCCATGGCTGACGGGACAGTTACGGGAGAGATGCGAAGAGGACCGACGATGTTCGGAAGTGCGGAAAGGAGATGGAGCGGAAGAAGAGCGGCGACGGTAGTATGCAGGTAGGTAAGGAGGTAGGTCGGAGGTGAGTAGGTTAAGGTGAAGGGTGAGGGTGAGGTAGGTGGGAGGAACGTGGGACTGGATGCGGAGTGTAAGTAGCGTCGAAAAGGTAAGGTAGGGTCGGGTGGTGGTGGAGGACGAGGAGGAGGTGCAGCAAGCAAGGCCGGGAGAGAAAGATAGGTGTTGGCTGGCTGGCAGGTAGGTAGGTGACAGAACGGGATGGTTGGTAGGTGGTGGTGGTAGGCAAGGACGGATAGAATAGGCGGTAGGCGAGCGGTGGACGGGGGAGGAGAGAGTCGAAAGCGAGTTAGTAATATGAGGTGGGCTTAGGCGTCTTTCCGGACGGGCTTCACGCTTCGGCTTCCACACCTCAACTTCCCATGGACCATGGACCATCCATCAAACCCCCCGCTCGTTGGTCGATGACCGTGGCCGTGGTCCAGGTCGAGGTCCTGGTCGTAGTCCTGGTCTTGGCTCGTCACCCGAGAACTACACTACCTTAGGTACGGCTATCTGTTCGCTCCTCTCACAATTCACAGCACTCTCGATTCCCATTTGGGGAGCTCACTGGGTTCTCGCTCTTTCTGTCGCCGCCGCCGCCGCCCACCGGGGCTCAATTGTTCTCTCTCTCCTCTCTATGTACGGGCGGATAAAGATGGACGAGACCTGTGCCCACTGTTCAGTGGCTCTCGGGCAGTGCACCGCGAGGCACAGGGGATCCCTAGCTCCAGTGGGTATACAGGCAGCCCACGCGAAAGAGCGGCAGCACAGCAGGAAACGCGCGCCTTCGGGGGGTAAAGAGGCAGTTTACCAGGTGACTTTTCATCGCCTTGCCTTACTGTGTGGCATGGCCAAGGGGGGAGGGGAGAGGATCCAATGATACAAGACATCCACCAACGGATCAGAATGGGACGGCTTTTTGGCAGGGATGTTCCGCTTCAGGCGGGCCCGGCTTGGGCCTAGGTTCCTCTAGGTTCCAGCGTTGGTCAAGACCTCTCTCAATGCTGGTCCAGAGTTCTGTGCCTCTGTTCTTTCTGTTCAGTCCAGGCTTGTGTGCTTGTCAGGTCCGAGCAGGCTGGCAGGCTGCTTGCAAAATGGGAATTGGGATGGCTTTGCTGACAAAAGGGCATTTGATCCGGCGATTGGTGCTCTTTTCCCCGACGATTTTCCACGCCTCGCAAATTTCCCCATTCACCACAGCTAACGTTATTCCATTGGGTCATTGGCTTTGCAAGTCACTCGAGGTACCTATCTCGATTCTTCTATGCATAAGGTAGGCATCTTGTCCCGTCTGTCCACACCACCTTCAAAACCAAAGGGAGAGTACCGGTATATCACTCGTCAACTCTATCTCAAGTGCCCTCTTCCCAACCGTTGATGCCTTTACCTTCTGTTCCAGTTTCTTTCTCTCCCTTTTGGCTTCAGAGCGTTCTGGTTCTTATTCATGCGTTCTCATCCCTCCGGCCAGTGTCGACGATGAAGGCAGGACAAATAAAACGCACAACATGGGCTTTGGTACTGACTACTGAGCGCAAGCCCAATGCACTGTCAAGAGCCAAGATAACACCGGCGCCAGCTCGAGATACGAAAGCCTCACCGGCAATTACATGCCAGAGCCCCAGCTCTCACAACAATGTTTCCCACGACAACAGCCGTCAATCTTCTACCTCAGTCTCTGATTCACCCTCTCTTTTCTAGTTTCTGCGTCCTCACGAGGAAGTCCCCGCCGTTGACATGTTTTATATTTTTCTCCCCCTTCGAGGGCTCGTGCAAAACACCCAGCATCAGACGAATATGCAGAAATGGGCACAGATGTCGGGGCAAATAAAAGCCTCATTGCGTTTGACCTCGCAGGCTATTCCACGTCTACCGCTGCAACTTTTGGACAGACGAGAGATGGAAAGGAAAAAAAAAACCTTACACGAGCTTGTTTCTGAAATGTCTAATAAGACACTGTCACACTATCAACCCTCTTTTTTGCAAGACACGCTCCCATCAACCACACCCGTCGTGCAATCCCGCGCTAGCACTCCAGCCCCTCGTAACTTAGTACCCAGGTGGTGTTAGGTTACAACAGAGTACTTATGTCCCCCCTCAATCGGTCCATTTTCAGCCCTCCACACCACCACGACACAGCGCGGGTCAATGGCCGGCGATCCAGTCGTCTGGGGCACTAAAGAGGTTTCCCGCCTGCTTGTTAATCAACCATGGAACTCGACTCTACAGCCTTTAAGACAGAACTCGACCGAGTAGAGAAAAGTCGCGAGCATCCACGGCGGCGCCATCCCCCATCGCCACCTTCCGTACCTAGCTGGTGTGGTTGGCTTGTCACGTTCGCGTTCAGCGCTTTTCGACGAATCATTTCACAGTCTTCACCCAGTCTCTCACTTTTCCCTCTGCATTGGCACCTGAGCCCGTCGGCCGCCCGTTGATTTACTAGGCGTGTAATGCTGCATGGGAAGTATTCTAGAACCGATCTTCAGGTTCTTTTTTCTTTTGGTGTAGGTGGTCCTCTCTCGGCTCTACCTAGGGATATCGTGCTATCCTACCTCGTCTGTTCCGATTGTTCGTTTCGCCCACCCGAAACCTCTGCAAAGAAGAAACTCGATTTAACTGATGCCCGGTAAGCCGGCCTACTTCCCGCCGCCCTGCTGAATCGAATGCCCTGAATGCCCAAGAGAGGAGGGCTGGGACGTGTTTCTTCCTGAACAGCGGCCCTCCCTGGATGCCGAGGTGTCACTCCACCTTCGCCTCCTCATGCAACGTTGGGCAATCTCCCCCACAAAACACCGCACATCCCCGCCGATGATGTAAGATGGAATGCGACCAGACTTCGTCCCTGGCGCCTTTTTTTTCTGCTTCCCTTCCCTTCCTGCATCAGCCTGAACTGTCTAATTTAGCAAGAGCCGCAATGCCAAGTCATCCCTTTCGAATGAATAATCATGCTCAGACACGCGACGACGACGACGACTCTCCCGGCCCATCCGCTACCCGTCAAGTGAGGCCTCGACAAATCATCCATGCTCGTCTGGGGAAGCGGGAGACCGCTCAACGGCCTTTCCAGTTGGCCGAACGAGTCCGTTGCACGACTTTCCAGGGGCCTTCTGAGCAGCGGATACCCCCGTTATCCTGAAGTTTCCGTCATCCCTAGGGAGGCGCAGTCGGTCAACCCTCATCCGAAACCATGCCATGAAGCTTGGTCCTCACAAGCATTGTCAGCGTGCTCGCCTCGCCGTTCAGTATCGTCTCAATGGTGTTGTCGTCGCCTCCAATAGCCGCCAGGACTCAGCCCATGATTCACGTCAACTGTTTGCTTGCGCCACAACCATCAGCCACATCATGCTCCTTCGGCCACCTCCTCCATTGCGTCGTCGTCTTCCTCCTCGCTTGGCAGATTCTGGTCTCTGAGAAGCAAAAGATCCTTGAGTTTCCGCCTATTGTTGCGCCACGTGTACAAGTCCTCCTCCTTCTGATACTTGATTGACGGTGTGATTTGGTTGCCAGCCTTGTCAAAAAGGTAGTCAGGAAGCTTGGCCCCATCATCGGGATCGTATCGCTTGAACGACACCTGCGGCCCGTCCCCTACCTGCCAGGCGACTGGGAGCATGTGTAGATCCTCCACGTGAGATTTGAGGTCCGCCAGTGTGGGGAACTCGTGAGGCGGCTGCTTTTGGGCGCATTTGGCCCATCGACATCCAGCTGCTACCGTTTTGGTATGAACAATCGACACATGCTTCTGCAGAGTCGCAAAATTGTGAAGCTCGGCCTTGCAACCCTCCCACTCGCAGATGTACGTGTTGAAGTGTGGGTTTAGACTCTTGTAGATCTCTCGCGGCTTGGGTGAAGCTGCTTTTGGCGGTCGACCTCGCCGCTTTCCCGCGTAAAGGGCGCCTGTCTTGGGCCTATCTGGCCGCAGTTTTCTTGGCTCTGCCTCGCCGGCCTCCTGTAGGGCTTTCTTGCCCGTCAGATTCGGTCGAAAACCCTTTGGCCGGCCGCGCTTGCGAGGCTGCAGTGGAGGAGTCGCCGCCCCTGGTGAAGTTACCTCTAACTCTGGCTCATCTGCGACGGCTTCTGGTAAGGCTGGCTTGGCGAGGCTCACGCCTACTTTTGCCTGAGCTGCTAGTCTTCTGAACTGGGGTGATAGGTCCGATATCACCAGGTCGTCTGCGTCGTCCTCGACTGTCCTCATGGGGGTCGTTCCTGTACGTTTTCTAGGACTCGATGGAAGAACCACGGCGAACGAGGAGGACCGTGGCGCTGGCTGAGCTGTTGATGTCCTCGGCTTTGTCTGAGCGGCTGAAGTAAAAGTCTGTGGCATGCTGTTGCCTGGTCGGCCGAAAAACTTATCCAAGGTGCGTTGTCGTGGGATAGACGGATTAGTCGGGCCCTGTGAGGTGGACTCATCCTTGGTGCTTGAGTTTGTGGGAAATAGTGGTGGCATGGTGAATTTACTCAAATCGACGAGTCCTAGCTGAACAGTTCTCTTTGAGCATGCTGGTGAGTGAGATTTAATCGGTTCCCAAAGTGTGTAGTCGTGATAAGTTGTGATGACTTGTCGTGAGGTTTGCTGCGTGGGTGACCTATGCAAAACCAACCTAGTGTTGTATTGTTGAGTATGAGCAGTGCGAGACACTCGAGAGATCGGCCGGGGATGTTGCAAAGGCCGATCTTTGAGGTCGAAAAGATGAGGTAGCGACGCGTTGATAGGTTGCAGGCGCGACTGCAGTCGACTGCAGTTGAGGGAACTTGGGGAAGGAACTGGCAATTAGCGGGGCCTTCCCGTTTAGGGCGGTTCGCACCGCAGGCAAGGGTGACTGCCGCACTTGCCTCAAGGCGTAGGTCCCCGATGTCACTCCTTCTCACTTATTGTCTCTATCTTACTTTAAGATTGTCATCACATTGAAAGACTTGAGCACCGTTTCTCGCTACTTGTAGTGGTACTAATGGCTTTTCGTGATGGAGAAGTCGCCAACAGGTCATGATGCTGACGAAGCCATATCTCCCACCGGCCCGGTACAATTGACACTCGATGTATCTGGGTACATTGGAGGATATGGAGTCTACTTCGTGTCAGTAATGAAGGAGATAAAGTCAATAACGACACAAGGCCGTGAATGCGCAGGCTGACCTGTCAATTGCACGACACATAGCTCGCCAGCGTTTGATTAATGATCTTTTTTCGCCATTTCTAAAGCGCTTTGCTAATCGATTCCTTGATGGTCGTTCCCTCGCACCTCGCACCGGGTCGGAGGCCGTAATTGGAGCTTGCCGGAGAGGGGTCATTAATAATCGGGCATCCCGTTCGGCCCTCCGCAAATGCCGTCATGAATCCGAGCAATGGTCTAATCTCACAATGCCGGGCCGACCACATGCAGGCCTCAATAAGACATAAAGCCACTGAACCCCTCATCTGCTCGCCGCGTATCAATCGCATTTCACAGCATCTCATTTTCACTTCATAATTCCTAATAAAACTTGAAAACAACACACCAAAATAAACGGTATCCCAAAACGTCTGATTAAACATGGCCTCCAAATCATTCTACGCAATCATCTCCGGAGCGGGTTCCGGCACTGGTCAGAACGCACTCCTACAATAGCGTAATGTTAAGACAGTCGAGACTAACGCAACAGCAGGCCGCGCAGCAGCCGTCCGTTTCGCAAAGGCGTACCCAGTGGTGCTCCTCGCCCGCAAGCCAGAGAGCTACAACGCCATTGTGGACGAGATCAAGCAGGCCGGCGGCCAAGCCTTCGGCATCACGGCCGATGCCACAGACGAGGCCGCCGTCAACGCTGCCTTTGAGACGATCAAGAAGGAGCTCCCTGGAAGCAAGCTCGCTGCCGCCATCTACAATGTCAACGCCGGCTTTTCCCGCAAGCCGTTCCTCGAGCTTAAGCGAGAGGAGCTTGATGTCAGTCTCGATGCTGCGCCGTACGTGAGACATCGTTTACTGGGTCTTCTGGAAGAGGCGACTAACACGCACGGTATACAGTAAGGGGTTCTTCACATTCGCGCAAAAGACGCTTCCCCTGTTGCTCGAGTCGGTGTCCGACTCCCCTCACCCGCCGTCTTTGATCATCACTGGAGCCACGGCATCCATCAAAGGTTTGTCTTCAGAGTGGGGATGAGCTGAAAGATGACTGACCTTCTTCCGCAGGCAGCGCATTGTTTGGAGGATTTGCGGCAGGCAAATTCGCCCTCCGCGCCTTAGGCCAATCTCTAGCACGCGAGTTCGGTCCGAAGGGGGTCCATGTGGCACACGCCATCATCGACGGAGGCATTGATACCCCGTGGGGTAAGGCCTACGTCGCCAACGATGGCGCAGAAGATGGCAAGATTTCACCGGACGCTGTAAGTGATTTTCAAAACCCTAAAGTAGACATATTGCTAACAACATCAAGATTGCTGATGCCTACTGGTACCTGCACACGCAACACCGCTCCGCCTTCAGTCAGGAAATTGACATCAGACCGTACGTGGAAAAGTTCTGAGCAATCAAGCGGCACTGGAGACGTTTAGATAGATCCACGTCATGATTGAATGTAACCACCAGTAATCTCTAGCCTCTCTCTAAGTAGCCAAAGATCCTCAATATGTCTCATTGGTAGTCTCACGAGTACTCAACTTAGGAAGTTGATGTGCACGTTACGTACGTAGTCATACTTCATTGATTTTAGGTGTGAGAGTAGACGGATCTGCCACCGTGGTTTGGCGTAGCATGGGCACGGCCGCCGGATGAACCTGGTCTTCCAGGTGCTCGGAATCGGCCTGTTTCGTGGTGCTGCTCGCAACCTCGGGCGCATACAAGAAGGCTTCTCCTCTGTTAGGAAGCTCAAGATCCGGACGCCTCGGCAGCTACCGGTTCTGGTACCACTGGTGGAACAGGGCCACCGTTGATGGCAGCCAAACGTTCCTCTTCCCTCTTCTCGCGAAGAGCAGCGGTCTCGGCACGCAGCTTCTCCAAGTTCCACATTCCATCGTCTTCTTCATCATCGTCGTCCTCCTCCTCATCGTCCTCGGTTGTGCGCCAGTTGCCACTTTCGAACAGGGCACGACCAGTTGCTTCCTTGGCCTTCTTGGCCTGCTCCTCGGCCGCCTTCTTGTCCAGACGCTCCTTCTTCCATTTGGCGAATGACTCCGGCGTGACCGGTGTGAGGGTGCCGGTAAGTTTGTGTCGCTCTGACTCGAGGAAGTCTTCCAAGGTGAGGGTCTTGAGAGGTGACTTGTCCATGAGGGCCTTTTCAGCTGCTCTCTGCTCCTTGGTCTTCAAAATGAATCTGTGGCAATGTTAGCATGAAAATGACCGCTGGACTGATGTCACTTACCCTGGTGGAAGAGCATGCTTGTATTTGCACTTGTCGCCGCCATTTGGACAGATCCAGAACCATCCGTATTTGCCGTCCTCGATGGCCTCGACGAAGAACTTGCAGACCTTGTCAGTTGTGGTCTGCTGGTTGCCCTTCTTGGAAAGAACGACAGAGCGAAGCTTCTCCTCGTCCCAGTCGGCAGAAGTCTCGGCCTTCTTCTTCTCCTCCTCTTCCTTGCGGGTATCCGTGTACAGGTTCTTCTTTGACGTTTTGCGTTCGTCTTCGAGGTTGTGAGAGAACTTGCACTTCTTGCCTTTCTCACAGTTGCCCTTCTTGTAAAAGTTGCAGACAACTGTCTTGGGGTCGACACCGAACGGGACTTTTTGAATCTGTGCGGGCTTGTTCAGAAGCATGTCGGTCTCCCTCTTGGCTTCCTCTGCCGCCTTCTTCTCGCGCTCTCTCGCCTCCTTCTCTGCCTGCTTGCGCTTCTCTTCAGCACTGCCACCATTCCTCATCGAAGACGCCATTTGGGCAATCTGCTTCTGGGCCGCGCCACCCTTCTTGTTTTTCATGCCGAAGGTCTTGTCCTCGACCTTGACGGCCTTCTTGGCCGGCTTGTCCACTTTCTTGGGAGGCATCTTGGCGGGGTATTCGGTTTCTGGAGACGAGAAAAGGTTGGTGGGCAGAAGCAAAAGTCTTCTGCTACGACTGAGTAACCGCTTCTGGCGGGATTAGTTTGGTTCGTGTTGTTGTGGGATGTCGACAAACAGGTCGATAGGGTCCGCTCAGATCGACGTAACGCAAAAAGTCATCACTGCAAATCCAAGAAGAGTGGGAGCGCCGTGGATGAAGTCAGAAGTTCAAGGCACGGTGGGCGGGTCACGTGAAGGGCTTACATTGGTGGGGGCGGAGCGTCACAGCAGATTTGACCGGGGGGTGCGGTACTGAAGTGGAGGACCGACTCGAGCACCAAGTCACTCTTAGCGTGGCCGGTCTAAACGTGGACAGCAGCTCCAGTGGTCTAGTTGTCCGTTTGGTTACCCATTGCCATCCTCATCTCAAGCTCCATGTGTGCCGCGCCAGCAAGTCCAAACAGCTCACCTTGACGAACAACTTCAACTCCTTCCATTGATTGTTGGAAGAAAGACACTCACTGTACGTTCAAGTCATTGTTTTCTTCTATTGCAGTATTGGTACGGAAAACTGACGCTCAAACGTCGAAGTCCCCCCGAAGATCCTCCTTGCACATCACGCAAAAGCATCGCCGCGCAAACGATCCCGAGCCCACCATGATTTCCGACAACGATCTCTACCGCCTTGCGATCTTCCTTGGCTCCGCCGCCATGGTTCTCATTATCTTCTACCACTATGTAGAAGTCAACAATGAAGAGGAAAAGCCCGAGAAGGCTGTACGACCCGCGAAGTCCGCCAAAGCAGCGTCCTAGAAGGCCACAAAACGGCGCAAGTGAGATAGTCAGGTGCCATGGGATATCCGCTGTAAGATACATATGGCGAGAGGCATTTGGGAATTCTGCGACTGCCCTGAGACGAACGAGACGCGAGGCTTGGGGCGACATATTAGCGATGAGAGAGGGCATTGATGTCAGTGTCTGAGGGGACAGGTGATATCGAATACGGTCTTTCAGGGGGTTGACAACGAAACGTTCCTCCCTTGAGAGAACACAGAGCTTCGAAAGTTAATGCAGTCAAAGAAGCAAACACTAGGGGCATCGACAAGCTCTTGCCCTCCAAAATCGAAACATTAGAGCATCACCATCGAGACGATACCTTAGTCTAATCTGGCTCAGCGCCGCATACACGTGATGAACATCGACTTTGTGCGCAAGATCCCACGGCACAACCTCCATATTGCGGTCTTGCAATGCCATTGACAGACACCGAAAACCATGATCTTGAACTCCCCTACCTTTGTTTTCTCTGGGTAAATGCTGTGGATGCCTCATGACAGTAGGCCATGCAACAGCCTACTCAGAATATTGGCTGTGGCGCTGATCAAATCTTGAGAATCAATCGTACTATCCAGTGACACCAGGGCCTGTTGGTTGACGGCCTGCTTGCCTCAATTGCCCCAATTCTTGCTTCGGCAAGTTATATCTTTCGACAAGGCGCATTGAACTCAGCGCCAAAGAGATGGAAAGGAGACCTGACCAGCTGCTTCCCGAAATGGAACAATTGGAAGGCGCAAACAGGGGATGTGTGGCTGAGGAGGCAGCAGCTCTGGCGGATCCATCTCGGCCTAAAGAGGACTAGTGCGACCAATCAACTTCCCGCTGTCAACGGGGTCCTCAGGCCCCCCTTGTTTTGGTCAGGCGCGCCGCAGCCTGCCGCTCCACTGGCACCAACACCTTGCCCCGTCTCCTTTCCCATTTCGCCTTCACCCGCCCATTCCATTGATCTCGTTACCTTTCTTCTTCCCAAAGACAAACCTCCCCGTCCAACATCAAAAAGACCCCTCGGCCTCCCGACCAAAGTTTTCCTTTTTCAGCTGCATCCTCAAATTTTTGCGCAGCTCCTGTATTCTCTACCTCTTCCTTCAGACCGACCACTCCTCGCGCGCAAGCTTCTACGCGTCAGAGTTTGATTCTTCATCACATCAGCACTTCGTTTCGCATCACGCTCTTCACGACCTAATAATACTTGAAGAGACCCATCGACCAGCTGCTTTCTCATCGCAGCATTATCGCAAGCACATTTTCCTATCAAACAAATCCAACACCACAGTCATCATGTCTGGAAAGCTTGACCAGTCTCTCGATGAGATTCTCTCGACCCAACGCCGTTCTGCCGGCGGACCCGGCCGTCGCTCTCAGCGTCGATCCACCGGCGGTCGCCCTGCGGCCGCTGCCCCTGTCGGCGGTGTTCAGAAGACATCGCGACCTGCGCGCGGCGCCGCCGCCAACAAGCCTAATGCCGCCAAGCCTGCGCAAGGCTCTGGTGACAGCAAGGTCATCGTGAGCAACCTGGTAAGTTACTTTCCTCCCTCCGTCAATCCTGGCGCAAGCTAACACATACGAAGCCCAAGGATGTCAACGAGCAACAGATCAAGGTATGTTGCCGATAAGGCTCTTCAGCCCTCGGACTTGGTTCGACATGTTATTTCTCGCCTGCTCTCCTTCCCAGCCGGCGTCGTAGCGATATCAAATCCACTGTGGCCATTGCCGCTTCCCAAACGGAATCCGTCAAGACACCGCCAAGACTCCTTCCTCGATATCTGCGATCCTGAGATACGGCGCAGAGCTCATCAGAAGTTGAGCACGTCCCTGTCGCGCGAACACAGTCCAAATTTGAGGTAGCCTGGTCAGCACCCAAGAAATTGGTACAGCCGACTGAAAATATGGGACGTTGGCTGTCTTCGACGGATATCCACAAGACCAACTTGGTCTGGCACCGCTCATCAGCATGATGATGCAATATGAAGCCCTTTCCGGCGAGCAAAGCAGTGAGCAACGTCGCAGCACAGGCCAGGACGGCTTCGATACATAGCTTCGCTGCTATCGATTCGCGAACCTACAATGAAGGATGGCCTTTCAGCGGGGTTTCGGGGCATAGTACATACACATGGCTATTTGGGTCTGAAACTGGTGTTACGGCCATGTGTTACGACGTCCCCCACAGCAGCTGTTACGACTTGGGGTGATACCCTCCGACTTGATGGCAACTGAACACGAGGCAGCCATGGCTTCAACTGGGGCTTCTTTGGGGATGGACGCTGACGTGCGTACTAACGCTCACTGCTCTGCTCGCTGCCAACCTCCTGTGCTCCGGTCGACTATTGGATTTCTGCCGACTCCTTGCCCCTCGTGCGGCTCGGGTTCGGACGACGCTCGTGATTGAAACATCAACGCTTACGGATAACTAACATCGACTTTCCCTTCAGGAGTACTTTCTCACATCAGTTGGACCCATCAAGAGAGTTGACATCTCTTACGGACCCAACTCTGTTAGCCGCGGCATTGCCAACATCACATTCCGCGAGGCGGATGGCGCTAGCAAGGCCTTCCAGAAGCTGAACGGTCTTCTCGTTGACAACCGCCCGATCAAGGTAAGCTTCTCGAATCATACCCTTTCATGTACACTCTAACGGGAACTAGATTGAGATCGTTGTTGGCGCTTCTCAGGCAGCCAACGTCATCCCTCCTGCCAAGAAGACTCTTGCTGAGCGCACCACGTAAGCAAAACCTCTATTAGATACTGAAATACATATTAACAAGAAAACAGACAACCCAAGGCTCAGCCCAAGTCTGCTGCCAACAACAAGCGCAACAACAACAGCAACAACGCGAACGCCGGCAAGGGTGGCCCTGCCGCTGCTGGCACTGGTGGCAAGAAGCCCCGTGCCAAGCGCACCGGCCGTCCTGCAAAGAAGACGGCCGAGGAGCTTGACTCCGAGATGGCCGATTACTTCGAGTCTGGTGCCAACCCCAATGAGAACGCCGCTGCCCCCGCACCTGCCCCCGCAGCCACTAACGGCGACGCTGCTATGGAGGATGAGATCATGTAAACGGCACAAAGCTACTACAAACTCATTCACATAACGCTGGGCACTGAGGAGGTCAAAGTGGCACATTGTGTGGGGGGCTCCCTTCAACTTTCCTTATGCGCGCGACTCCGAAACTCTCAAACAGATTGCTGGAAGGAGAGAAGACACGGAGGTTACGGGATTATGGCTTTGGTTTCGACATGTTTTGGTTTCTTTCAAGCTCTCAGACTGCCTCCCTCGGCCTTCCGGCAAAAACATCACAAAAACACCAACCACGGCTTCATTGAGCCGGAACACCACATCACCCATCTGCTTCGCCCAAATTATAGCAGGGCATGTATTATAGCGATCCTCAAGTCGGACAGACTCTAATACACAAAGCGCCGAGCCCCCAAATTGAGATTCAATAACGCAACGTGAAGTTCTTCGTGATTAATTAGTGTCTGAGCGAATCATTCAGTTATTTAGCGATCAGAAGGGGGGGGGGGGGGGACCGCTTGCGGTCAGGCATGCGGAGACCTTTAAGGATGTAGATAAAGGAACACAGCTGATCTCTCAAATCGATTCACCAACCCATGATCTTGAAGTAGGTTTCCCGGCTTCACAGACGCAAAAATTCGATCCTAGACATCTCCTCGTACACCGAGCGCCTACAGACAGACAGAGACCACGAACCGCGTTTGCTGGCAAGTAACTTCCACGGTGGGGTTCGAAAGAATGCTCAGAGAATCATGATATCCATTCGCTAAATGCCTACCACACCTTGAGTTCTCGTCTTAAATAAGTAGAAACCAATCCCACAGATCACGTGTCGTCTTTTCTTTTGGTCTTTTGATTCGAAAAAGTACATTCATAGTCGTTAGTCTAGAGCGGTATCCACGGGCGTTGCAGCCAAGATTGCTGGCCTAAGTGCCGGGAAAGTCGTCTCGGGGTGCGTGTTAAAGGAAGAGATTGCTTATTTCGCAGCAGCCTTGTCAGCAGCAGGTGCGGCCTTGCCGTCGTCCTCCTCGCCCTCCAAGGCAGGCATGTCATCGTCATCCTCATCATCTTCCTCGTCCTCCATATCTCCCAAGCCTTCCATACCCGGTGCGCCGCCGCCGCCAAGCTTGGAGAAGTCGATGCCGCCGAAGTCGCCGCCGCCGGGGCCACCCATACCAGGCATGCCACCTAGTAAACGAACGTGTTAGTCTTTGCAACTGGAAAGGCTCTATTGCACCGTAATCCGCCATGGCGTGGTGTTGAGTTGCAAGGGAGTTTGTAAATTACGTACCCATACCGCCGAACTGAGAGAAATCCTCCTCGGCAGCCTCATCCTGCTCGTCCTCATCGACCCACTTGTCAAAGTCGGTCTTCAGGAAGTGGACCTTCTTGGCCTCCTTGAGCAGGCGAGGCCAGTACTCCTCCTTGAGTTCCTTCTTCTGGAGCTTGAACTCGACATTCTTGCCGGTGTGGTTGACCTTGCTCTCAGCGGGGTCGATCTCAGCGTACAGCTCGAGGTCAACGGCATAGGAGCGCTTCAGAGAGTCGGAGGTACCGCTGAAGGACAGGCCGGTAGGCTTCAGGTCGACCTTGAGACTGGACTTGGGAACATCGGGAACGGTGATCGTCAAGTAGACGAAGTTCTTGGAGGCGTCTGAAGAGCTGGAGCGCTGGGCCCAGAGAACTGTGGGGGGGAGACCGGGTTAGCTTCGGCGCATGTTCCGACATGGGGGTTAAGGGCGTGACTTCAAAAAAGAAGATAGCATGAGTTGCCGGCGAATGTATAAGTCGGCGATTGATTTCCTAGAACGCGCCAAATGGGAAGATGAGCTTGTACGTACCCTCAGGAGTTTGTGTGGTGGCAGACATTTTGCTGGTGGGAATTTGTCGAGCAGGGAGCTATGACGGGGGATGAGGGGTAGGTTGATTCACGCGAGGCGCAAATGTGTCGCAAGGAGGCAATCGCGGTTGGCAAATTGACCTAGTGATAAGAGGTATTATGTGTAGACGTTGTGCAGATATCGACAACGACTGTTGGAGTTGGAGGAGTTGAGAGTGTGTGGAAGAGAGAAGCTGGAGGGGGTTGTGAGGCTACAGGTTTGAAAAGGCTGGGCCCTTGGTTGGGGTGAGGCCGGGTGGGCTCCAGTTACCGCCTGGAGATCACGGGCAATTGTAGAAGGCGCTCGAATCCGAAAGATTTGGTAGTAACCCACACCAGGCAGGCGGCAGGATGCACAGAGCACCTACCTTACGGAGTACCTCGCAGCACTAACAGCTCCAGTCTGGCACTGGCACTGGGGGCCAACTGGTGCTGCCACCACCACTGGGCCGCTGCGGACCGGACCCTGGCAGGGCTGAACGCACTGTACACTTAAAAATCCCGTCTCCTTTTCCCCCCCTCCAAGTTCCCCTCCTCCCTCCCGTTCAGTCCAGGGCTGTTTATTTTTTTTTTCCCTATTCTTCTTTTGGCCGTGCCAGGTACCTGGCCGAGCCTCTTTTCTGTCTTTCCAGTTGATACCAGGTACTTCTGTCCATGTGGGACTGTTGCCCCAGATGCGAGTACCTGTTTCCCTGTCTTCCCCTCTTTGCTGACGTTGGCTTCGCGGCCGAAAGAGCTTTCCAGCCCCCTGCAACCCCACGAAATAGGCGTAAGAAGCATTCTGAGTGGATAGATGTCGCTTGCCTGCAGCTCTTGGTGAGGCGCATCATGGCAGCCGCATGCACACAACAAAGTCGACCTGGAGCAGTCTGTTCCCTTGTGTCAACTAATGTAAGGCGATCTGGAATCTTTGATCTTCCGGCGAGACGAAAGTCTGTTCTTCATTCTGATTCCCAGGTCCCTCAGCGTCGGAGCTGTCATCCAACCGGGCCTGAGCATCCAACTACTTGACATCCATCTATGTATAAGGTAGGTAGGTAGCCAGCCACAACAGCGTAACTTCGTCCTGTCTTCCGACGCGGGTCAACTAAGGCAGGCAGTGAGATCATCGTGGGCCCTTGCCGATTTCTTATCCACCAGGGGTCTCATTTGCTGCAATACGGGCCGCCCGGAACGTGCGATTCGCCTACCTGTGTGATACTCACTGCCCGCACTCGGATTCCCAAACTGTCCGCTGGATGACACAGGGGCGAGCAGCTTCTCATTCGACTGAGAGACCTCTCATCCTGCCAATGGGTACCGATTGAATGGCATTTAGATTTCAGGATGAATTAAACGCTGCAATCTTTGACTCAAAATGTGTTTCTTGTTACTGCCAAGGTGCCAGTTCAGTCAGTCGAAGCTTTCCAGGCCCCCATCCAGCGTCGACCACCCACTCGCTTAATGCGGTACTCGTCAGATGCACTCCCTCCTTACTTGCACTCAGCTGATTAAGTGCATGTCAATCACACTTTCCCCACGTGACGACTATCCCCCACTACAAGCCGTATCAGTCGATGCGGCAAGCAGGGAATGACGACACATCGCTTCCCAACCCAAGGCAGCGCTGATTGAACCTGGCAAACGACGAGGCTGGCGACAGCCTAACACAACGCGCTACGAAGAACCATCCACTACATACCATCACGAAGCCTCGGTATCCTAGGCTCTCTGTATTGACGGTTTCCTTCGGCCCTTTTGCTTGTCGATCCGCACAACATGGAGACGCTGAGAGCCATATTCGTCAAGCCTGATCCGCAGCAACAGGTAGATTACGCCCGTCGTGGCAGCAGTACCTTGGGAAATTTCTAATGAGATTGTATCTGAACAGCTGCGGAAATGCAACGCTCTCATTCGCTCGAATATCCGTAAACTCGACCGCGACATCAACCAAGTCAGGCAAGTCGAGGCCAAGACGAAGAACCTCATCCTCCAAGCCGATAAGCGAGCCCAACGAGACCCGACGAGACAGAAACAAGCACAGAAGGAGGCGCGCGACTTTGCGCGGGAACTCATCCGCGCGCGCAAGACGAGTAATCGCCTAGTCACTTCCAAGGCGCAACTGAACAGCGTGCAAATGCAGGTCAACGAGGCGTTTACCGTGAGGAAGATTGAGGGCAGCATCCGCGCGAGCGTCGGCGTGATGAAGGACGTCAACCGTTTGATTCGGCTACCTGAGCTGGCCGGCACGATGCAGGAACTCAGCGCGGAGTTGATGAAGGCCGGCATTATCGAGGAGATGGTGGGCGAGAGTCTGCCCGAAGACATGGACGAGTTCGAAGAGGAGGAGGCCGAGGGCGAGGTCGACAAGGTCCTCGGCGAGATTCTCAAGGACCGCATGTCCAAGGAGAAGCTCCCCGCTGCGCCGATCACGCAAGAACCCAAGCCGGTCGAGGTCGAGGAGGAGGAAGAGGATGCCGAGGCTATGATGAATCAGATGCGCAACAGACTGGAGGCCTTGCGGAGCTAAGGGCTTGCATATCGATAAAGGCGGCGTACGGTGTTTTGTTTCACGGGCCAAGTCTGTCAGCTCGGCTTTTTTAAAGGCAACATTCCACACAAGGGTCCAGATACAACGACGGAGACACATCCAGGCCTGGCAGGGCTTTTCCCAGCAATTTGTCGGGCGTGTCCACATCTACACAGTTTCTATGGCTCTCATTGTGCTCCCGGGTCATCTTCATGTTTCGTCTGGCGTTTGGAGTAGCTATCATTCAGAAGTAAACATTCTCTTCACGTGTTGAAAGGTCAGACGGGTGACTCTAGGCCAAAGGACATTGTACAGTTCCTCTCGCTTGGCTATTTGCATAAGTTAAGAGACTCAAAAAGAAAGTCCTCAAACGAAAAAATGTCTTCCAACTTTGTCCAGCTCGTTGTTTCGATGTGGGGAGCAATTAGGTCATACTTGATCTTTCCATCATGAACCAAAAGAGACCAATTTCCCCGTTTGTCAAGCCAAATTTTCCAATCATACCTTTCAGACGTCCCTGGTCGTGATTTTAAGATCTGAGATCTCAACTTGGCAGCGCCCGCCATGTCTCACACGGAGAATGCCGTCTTATCCTCTCTGAGTAAGCTGTTCACCACGCTTCGGTGGGCATTGTTTGTGGAAGTCTTCAGAAAAGCACTTGGTTGTGCTGAGATCCTTCGCTGCCAGCTTGTTCCTCTTATTGTTTGTTTCCTTTCACTAAGGCTACATGTGCCTCTCAAGTGGCCGGTTGGGCGATTTTCGGTCATTCTTCCATGGATGATGGTACTGATGTCGGATTTTACTTAATTGGTGTACTGAAATGGATTAAAATCAAGTCAAGATCAACTTCTATGGCTATATACAAACAGCGCATTAACTTGGGCAAATCGAGAGTGAATTCGACAACATGGCATCGTGGCTCTCATCGGAGCAGCTTTTGCCAAAGGATCATGTGCGAGTTACCAAAGGCTGAGGGACGAAATAGCATTCTCTCTTGGACATACGAAGAACCTCATAATTTGATCCCGTAAATGATCGTACGTGGAAATTAGTTAGATACTGATTTACGACTTTGGCCTCGTTGTCGGCATACTGTGTTAATGTCAGATCAGTCATAGTGCTGTATTCTTCGGCTCTGAGGCCCTCTAATAAGCATGCGAGATACAATTCTACCGGGCTTGATTGTCTCCTTGTCTCGAGGCCATCGGACCATTGGACCACTTTGACTAAGTTCACGGGGAGCGACGATAAAATCGTAAAGCGTAGTTAAGATTGGAAGACTAACAGCAACGAATAAGGGAAAAGTAGGGAGTGGTGAGATGTCACAAGAGAGGTGGAGGATGGCATCAGAAAGGAGACAGGCCCCGACGGAGAAAGAAACGGCATCGGCGGCACAGGGCGCTATTCATGCAGCTAATTCGCCGTGATACTATAGTGCCCTGCCGTCGCTGGGATAACATCAGGTATAATAGAAAATGATTCAATCTGTTGTCTTCTCTCAAAGCTCAACAACTTCTGGGTTAGCAGCGAACCAAACTAAGAAAACACCACCAACTACATTCAGACTATGGAAAACATGGCTTAACATCTGAATGATATCAATTCATCTTCCAACCCCAAAATACCGCCGTTAACTCATAAAAACATCAAATCTGCATGACTTTAGAATACAACCTCTTCATACAACACCTCTCCATAAACCAATCCCCCTCAACTCTTCGCCACGTCTCATGATAATGCCCCGCGCCCGTAGAATGCAAACCCGACTCCGAGCCCCTCGTTCCAGCGTGATAAATCACCCCAAACACAGCGTTGACCTCGTCCTCGGAAACCTGCTCCAGGTCCCCCGCGTCCGTCAGGTGCATCGTCTGCATGACTTTAAAGGCCTCGCTAAAGTGCGCGACCCACGCTTCGCGCGAGGTCCAGCGGTACCGGACGCCGTTGAGGGTCAGGATGCTGCCGTCTAGGTCGAAGGCTTCAAAGGTGAGGGTTGGGAGCATGATTGTGTCGAAGCGGTCCCAGTCGCATGTGTCGGCGAAGCGGCAGTATTGGGCTTTTTTGCGGCGGATGATTTCTGCTACTTCGGGGGAGATTACCATCTTTTGTTCGGTATTTTGGTTTCTCGAGGGTCCAAGATGCGAGGGAGGACAGCAGATATAAGCTGATCGCAACAACGATGGTAAATGAGTAAGAAAAATAATCACGTCCTCCGTCTATTGTATTCTGACATATCCCAACGCTATGTACCAGTCTATGCCCCATCATCAAGTCACAAGCAGAAGAGGGGGTTTTGCGGGGACGCTATCGATCATCACACTTTCTGCCAAGAAGGGAGTTGATATCAGATACTTCCCACGCTCGAATTACCTATTGAAGAATCATGGTAACATCGAGACCGTTAGAGACATGGGGGTTTCCTGCAGCTGTGGCAGCCCTCCAGCATTCGACCCATCAATTTACTAGGATAGTTAGAGGGGCGTAAGCACTTGTCCATAGCACGCCAATCAGGGATTCCACTGGTTCATCGGGCATTGTATTATAGTGATGATTTAAGCATTCATGTGATCTTGGTGAGAACCTCAATATCCAGGGTCTCGTCCGATTAAGTGATAGGAAGTGCAGATTTCCCCCTTCTTAGCACTCAAGCATCGTTTGAGGTAGGTCTTTCGGCAAGACTAGCAAGTGGCTTGTTCAATTCAGTTGGTAGTCCTCGACGCACATATCGTCCTTGGAAATACATCTATTTTCGCTTGTTGCTTCCTGTGAGCATCGAGGCCAAGAGACAGTCAAGATCGGGTTGTCAAAAAAAAAAAGTTCATCAAGTGGAACCACCACTTCTAAGACGAAGCTTTCACAGGCCTTTGGCGGCATGTCTCCTATCAGTGATGCCCAGACAGGACTGATGATGAAGCTTCAAGACTGTCTTGCACCATCGATCGTGATATCGTAAGATTAGCAGGTTCGATCTATCACTGTCCTATCGCAGTCAAAGCCTTGCAACATGTCTGCCGCAAAGTCGGAGTTCCAGTCTCAAGCAATCGAGATATCCCAAGTAAGATATGTTTGCCTTGTCCGCATCTGATATCTCATCTCTCGCCCGAGCATGTCCCCTCGAACGTACCGCATCCGGTTCAAGACAGCCTTGAAACCCTCAACCACAACCACAATCAACAAAATCTTAACTCAGACATCTCTCTCAACACCACGATACCTCTCAGAGGCTCGCCGTCTTCGAAAATAACGTTCGCAACCTCGTCTCAGCAAGCAAACCACCCCCCCCCCCCTTTCCCCATCCTCATCCTCCACCCTCCAAGTCTCGAGATAATACCCGCTGCCAGTCAAATGAACCCCCCTTCTCAAATCCGGCATCTCCAACATGATACACGAGTCCCAAAGACGGCCTTGGCCTCATTCTTACTGTCCCGCTCCGGTACCCGCCCCGATCCCGATCCCAATCCCCGTCTCCGGGCCCCCTCCCCCCCCCCCCTCAACAGCCTCAAACCCCCCTGGACCACCATCACGCAAAGTCTGCATCTCCTTAAACTCTCTTTCCACGACACGCGACGAACGCGGCTAGGCAGTCCAAACCCACTTCTGCTCCACCCCGTTCTCGTCGATGTACATCCGGCCCGAGGCGTCGAGGAACCTCGATCTCCGCGTTGGGTAGGATCAGACTGGAGCGGAGAGACTATTGTTTGGCATAAATGTAGCGACAGTAGCGCGTCTTACTACGGCGATTAGATTCTGCTGTTTCGATGAAGATGGGCACGATCGATCGTTGGGAGGGTTTGTTGGTTTGGGTGAGAGGTTTGGTGCAAGTGTAAACTCGATGTGCCCATTCATGCATGGTTCCGGATGAATCTCAATAAGCCTCACGAGTTGACTTTGTCTCCACGAAGCAGGTCAATGGCCTTTGCATCCAACACGGCGGTCTATCTAGAGATCTAAAACCCTCATTCTTTGCGATATGTGACCCAATATCCTCACACAAGAAAGGAGATCCTCTGCAGGAGGCCGCTTAACCACGCAAAGCCTTGTAGAAGCCTCGCTTTCGTTTAGAACCAAGTCACACAGCACGGCAACGGGTATACAAACAGTGATATCTGTCCCAATGCTCAAGTTCACCGCAACTCAAAGGACAACAACACTGACACGTTACTTCTCCCCTCGCCGCAAAGCCGCATCTCCCAGTAACCCAACGGCCCCAAGCCAGAAGCAGTTGACTCAGCATGCCATCTGTAAGCTGCTCTCATAAGCGGCTCTGCTCTCAGTCAGACCGTTCAGCCTATCACTGATCAGTCGAGCTCACCCCGATGATCCCCCACGATCTGACAACCCGTACGACGAGACCGGTGAACCTCCACAGGCCCTGCGCCCAAAGCATACTGCGTAAGAATGGCTGATGTAAGACCACCAAAATTCCAACGCACGCGACGAACAAGAGATGAACAAAGCTCTTGTCAGCTAGAACACCCCCAATCCCTCGGCCGGCGGTTGCGGCATCTCCATCTTCATCTCCACGAGATGGAACCGCAATAAGGCTCAACGGCTCTGGAACGCCGAACGCAGATCCCTTTTTGACAAACTTCCCCGATCGATGGGGATATCCTTCAATGGTGTATCATGGCCTCGGGGCGAGCAGTCCCACAATCCCAAAACGGTCTGACCGTTTCGCGGCCACCGTTTCCGGGAGCATAACTCAGGGGGAGGGAAGGGGGAAGTTATGCATTCCACACACTGCATGACCATTTCCGTTGCCCTCCCTCCATCCACCCGGTAGACTAATCCGGCAGCAACCGAGCAAGAGCCGGAAAGTCCCAGGGCAAAACTGCAAACTGCAAATCGCAACTACCCCAACGCTCAAAGCAGGAGCACGTCAGGGAGAAGAGCGCGCAATCACCCGCTAGACCGGAACAGGACCCCCTGCCGCAACTGCATCCACACACCCACGCAAACCACGCTTTCTGCTCTTCTCTTCTACGGGTCCCACAACCCGCAGCCGGTCCAATTTCGGGGGACGGGGGGGATGAACCGGGATAAGCAACACCCAAACACGCACACCCTCCGCGGTCGCAGGGGGAGGAAGAAGAAGGAGGCTAAGAGTGGAAAAAACCGTCTAGCGGCTTTCTAGAAGGTCGTCCAGGGCGGACAATCTCAATTCCTGGTTCTCTGGTGTCTGGAACCCGGTCCTCCCCCCCTACCTAGCCCCGCGGGCATCCTTCCGGTCGCTCGGTGCGCGTTTGGTCCAGGGGGTGAACGCTACCACCATGAATCGCGACACCCGCCCGATAGATAGATAGCTAAAGGGTTTTTATTTGGCGTTGGCGTCGTGTCGTCGCGCGGTCTGGGGTCGGGCGTTGCGGTTTTGGGTAGGTCGACGATGCCGCGGTGGCTGTTCCGGTGCGTTGTGCTCGGTGCACTTGTTGCAAATAGATGCAACGCCGGGCCTTGCGGGACGGAGACGCTTGTGATGGCTTCCTTTTTTTTCGGGGTCCTATTCGGCTTCTCTCCCTCAGCCACCTCAAGCTTGTGAAAGGGTCCTGAGGGGAGACTGCGGAAAAAGAAGTGGCAGGCGGAAGCGATTTGCGGTGCTTTGCTCGGTGTGGCGTCGGTGTCGATAACCACACCGTCTGTGGCTACCCCAAAGAGCTTGACTGCGAAGGGGAACATAGCCGTACGTGGTTTAATCCCGTTTCAGTCTGATCTTTTCTGCTTCTTCCTTTCGACCTATTGGTGCTACCGCCTCGGCTACCTACCGCTTGGTGTTGATCGTCGAGTAAGTCCCGTAGTTGGCACGGACCGGATGCGACTCGATTGCAACCGCGCCGCCGCTCGCCCGTCAGGCATGTGCTGCCGCTGCTACTGCTGCTGCGGTGGCATTTGTCGTCGTCGAGCTTGTTTCACAAGTTACTCGTTGGAGTCATTGCCAGACACTGGACGAAGTAGAAAATCAGGGCAATCGATGGGCAGGGAATATGCAAAACTCTAAAGAATGTTGCCTGCCGCGACCAAGTCCAGAACGATCGCTGTCTATCTTGTCTGTCTTGGAATTAAGTTGTCAGCCAGTCTCGATAGGTCCATGGGCCATGACCGCCTTCAGCTTTTCGAATTGCCAAAGAGGGTTTCCCCTGCGTGTTAGCTCGCTGTATGCTCGGATATCTGGAAATGCTTGCCCAGCTGGTGGTCAAAGGTTGATCTAGCATATATCTCTCTCTCACACCCCCTTGCGTGCCTGCGGGATACATTCCCGCCGCCCTTTTACAAAGCCAAGGCAAGGGCACAATTGGCAGGTCCAGGAACGGGACGCCCTGCAGTGTGGCACAACCCCGAATTCGGGACGAGACTCTGCCGTTGATGGCGGGGACCACTCATATTGCGAGTTGCTGCCTCTGCCATCTCATTCGAAAATGGGCTGCGACAAATCCGTTGTCGTTGCTGGATGCTGACGACGCAAACGGTGATGAAGATGGCTTATTCGCGGGGGAGGGGCCCCTCTCCTCTCCCGCCCGTCGCAAACTCGCGTTCGAGACCCAATACGATCTCGCCGTTTCTTCGTTTGTGCGACCAACAAGAATGAGGGATGTGGAAGCGGAGGAACACAAACTTACAGGTTCCTCCGCTGCGCAACGTAACGGCTTTTCCTTGCCCATCCGTACCCTATTCTTAGGTGAGGTCACTCGGGTCAGCAATCAATCAACAACCCAGGCCCTGAGTCACTGACAAAGGGGTTGATTTGGCCTGACTATTCTCATCCCAAGGCTGGCGACACACACATACACACCCTCCACAAACCACCACCACCACCGCCGCCGCAACTACAGCTTGGACGGTCCGGGGAAACAAAGGTGGGTGGTACCGCCGTGTACAGACTTAAACTGAGTATCAATACGTATCCGAAGGTCATTGTAAATGGAATGGAATCACGAATGCGCCACCCCCAGTCTGACTCAGGCCGGGAAAGCATTCGCCGCGGGCTGAGCCAGAGCCCAGTCAGCACGGCCGTATTGATTCGCGACGGTAACGAGCATTTGAAAAAGGCACGAATGGCAAGTCGCCGGTGTGTTACTTTCTGAATAGGCAGGCAAGTTGCATCTTACAGGCAGGGAGCAGAAGCGATAACCAGGCGGTAAGCCTGTTCGGTGTGCTGTACACGGTAGAGACAGGGCGGTCTGAATTATCGGTATGCGCCTTGTCACCGCCTTCCCTGGTGTGTGTGAGTGCATGTGTAATATACCCGTTGTTTTAGTCGTATTGCGTCTGGAATAGGAATTAGGTTGGACGTCTTAGGTGTCAGTTCTGCGGTTCGGAAACATTGGATGTTGGGGGAGCATGGTAGCTACTAGTCAGCGGCAGCACAGTCAGAAGCAAGCTGAGCAAGGCACACCATCCATCCATCCACCCACGAACGGGTGTATTCGTAAGTCGATGGTTGTCGTCGCATTTCGTTTGAATGCGGATGCGGTTGCGGTTCCGGGTTGTGTTGCGCGTTCGCTCGGGGGGTTTCTCGCTTGTTGGAATGGGTGATGGTGGTGGTCAGGGTTGGGACTTTGGGCTTGTTGGTGATGTCGGTGGTTGTCTGGAGAGGAATGGAGGAAATTCGGGCATCCAACGGAATTCCAATCGACAACCAACCGCATCGTCGGGGCATCGCGGCGTCGCATCCGGGGGCCATCCATCTAGACCAATTGCATTCCCGCGAGTGATTGCTCTGAATCATCCAACTCACACAACCTTGTTGGTAACTTGGTGTATCCGTACTCCGTCACGTCCGTATAGACACCAACAATTCGTATCCATGGATAGTTTGGTGTAAGTATTGAGTGTTCTGTAATTAGTCTATATCCGTACGGAGTAGATGGAACTGATTCGCCGGCCGGGGATGATGGGTGTTGACTGTCACTTTGCGTGTTACCGAATGAGACGATGATACATCTGTAACTCTGCCAACACTCTGTATGATGTACGGAAGCGCCTCCGTGTGTTTCTGGAAATTGAGCCCCGACTCCTGGCGGATGAAAGAAGAAGCGCCGCAAATGACGAAGGATCCATGTCTTCTTTCCATTTCGCCTCGCCTCGCCCTGCCCTGGCCAGCCCGCCAACCTCGTCAACATGGCCATGGCTTCCAACCTGACTCCGGGCACCTGGGATTTGCAGGCTTGCAGCTGTATCCGTACGCCTCGTGGGAATTTTCCCATATTTTTAAGATGAGATGCCTAGGGTCATGACGGGAGAGGCTGGGCAAGCGGGAAGGGTGGACGAAAAAGCTGGGGTCGAACCGTCGCGATAATAGGCACCGAGCCCAACAAGCCGACAGGGAACAGGGCCGGAAATGAGAGGGAAGCCCAAGACTTCCAGGACCCCCAGCAAGCACTGCAAGCAGTGCAAGAAAAAGATGAGAAAAAGTCTTCCAAACTGACGGAAAAGAAACGATCTGATGCCAGTTGGTGATAGTTGACGGAATTTCTGAGACCGGGGATCTCGAACCGGGCCAGTGGATTGGGCCCCCCCAAGCAGCAGCTTGCCGGCCGAGAAGCAATTGGACAGCCGGGAAGTGAAAAGTGATGGACAGGAACCTGGAAAGAAAAGAAACAACGGCCGTGAGCGAGCCCGGGGGTCCGGAAATGGCCGTTCTGGCTGGTGGCCTTAGTTTGCTTTTTGGTCTCTCTTTTGGTGTCCATGCCATGTACGGGCAAATTGGTAAAGTTTGGGTAAAAGATCAATACGGAAGTTCCTAGTTGAGTTTCCGTCGTGGCCGTTCTCGTCTGTCACTGGAGCGGGATGGGCGCGGATGCAATGCGATGCGATGCGCCCAGAGAACCATCAGCATCAGCCCTGGGGAAGGGGAGGTACCTAGGCGGTGGGATTGATGAGGATGTGCTGGATGCAGCCACGGCAGATTTGCTAGCACATCTCGGTTCAATGTTTCGTTCTCTTGGCTCCCGATATTTGTTGGCGTTGGTGTTGGTGATGTGGCTTGCTGTCGCTGTGGTGTTGTACAGATGGAGGTACAAGGCCTCAACCTGAGGTGCATGCAATCTGGTATTGGCAGCATCTGGACCTTACCAGGCAAGGTACGCCATAATTAGGTAGGTATTGTCGTCGCTGGAACAAGAACAAGATCGGACGTCCACCATCGCTGGGCGGCATCAAAGGTGGCAGGGCCCTGGCGGCGGTGAGGCGTTGTAAGTCAAAAAGCATGCGGTAAGTCGGTGTACTTCCTGTAGTTCCCCGAATGCATTCAGTCAATCGCGGGCGCTCATTTAGGCATTCCTTTGATTCTTCCCCTCATCCTTGGCTTCCCCAGGAGGGGCTTCCAGCCTATCGAGGCGCATGGAGATTCACATTCGCAGCTGGGACCCGACAATCTAACAAGAATGAGGGGGTGAGTTGTTCTGCTTGATGCGATGAGTCGGTTAATGAAGCAGAAAAAGCAGCCAAGGGGGTGTATGCTATGTGTGTAACTGACTGGCAAGCGACAACGATCGATGGCGAGTGGAAATGTCAATATCAAAATCAAACGGATGCGATAGGCCGCTTCTGTGACTCGAATTCTCGGTCAAAGTTGTAGAGATTCAGCGAGCGATTGACGATTTGAGGGAGGTTGTCCAATCAGAGGTTGAAGCGGTAGCGCGTGTTGAGTTGAAAACCTAAGTAGCTAACTGTAGAGACCAGATTGGCAGATGGGTGACGGGTAAATCCGATGCAGCGAGAGAAATGCCTTCTGCCCTCCCCCCGCCGTTTGAGACGGCGCAAAAAGTCTGGACGGAGAAGCACCGAGCGCACCGAGGTTTCTCCTTCCCGTCTCTCTCGAGTCTCGCCCGTCTGGGCAGGAGGAAAGTACCTTCCTGCCGTTCTAACCTCTGCTGTGGAGGAAGGTACCTGCTTTCTTCAGGTTCCTGCCCGTGCCAGTTCTTTGGGCTCGCCCGAGGCCCGGGGCAGCCCAGGCTGCCTTCCGCGGGGGCAGGGGCACGCAAGAAGAAAGAGCGCGGGACAGGGCAGGCAGAAAAAGACCCCCCGGCCAGAACACTGAATTGAACGGTCGGCCCCAAGGCGACAGGGCCAGACAGAAGGAAAGGGCGATCCCCAGCCAGCGGCCCAGCACGCCTGCCCGCGAGGTGTGTTCAAACGGCTGGCCCCAGGCCACAGGCCCCCCCCGGGCCCCCGCCTCATGCCGCTGTCGGGCCTCGAATGGGGCAGCGATTAGCAGTGATTGCTGCTGATAGCACCGGGGACAAGTCCCTAGCGAACCGCCTAGAGGGCCTGAGAGCCAAACTCCAACGCTCCGGCTCTCAACATGCCCTGCATTTTGCCCATCCGTTCTGGCCCCCGCGGATTACCAGCTTTTGGCGAAACTCTCTTGGTCCCTTGCAAGTATCTTTGCTGCCCGAAGTGGGTGCAGAGGTACTTCTGGATCATGACTCTTCCCCTGTTACGGTGTAGGTAAGGTAGACAAGTGCCCTCTTCTGGCGACCAATGATTCCCGACACAGACTCACACCCTCACCCCCTTCCGACAAGGCGGTCAAACACCGCTCATTCATTTTCCGTTTTCTTTGCTTTTTGGCTGGTTGGCTGCCGCTCTGCCGCTGTTGGCCTGTCGATATCGCCAAATCGATGCTTCTACTAAGATGTGCGCTGTGAGACAGGCAGACAGCTCCCGCCGCTTCCCCGTCGGCGGTCTGCGGGCCTCTTCCGTATCGTCGCTCGGCGTCCAGTCTTCCTCTTCAAACCCCTGCCTCTCATCACACACAATCATCGCCAACACCGCCGGTTGTCTCTCCCTCCCGTTCTAGGTCGGCCTCAGTATCACAGTAGGGGGTGCCGGCCTCGTGTTTGTCACTGCTGCATCGTGGGGGTGGGCAAGCGGCACAATCGCACCGACAGGGGCCGTCGACAATCACAATTGAAGGATGCGAGACACCGAGACACCAAGAGACGGAAAGCAGCCTGGATAGACCCGATGCAGAGTCAGAAACTCTGAATTTGATGATATCTGGATTGGGGATGGCAGCTGGAATGGAATCGCCGGGTCTGTCTCCGACTCCCTTGCGTATCGATCGTATGTATCCGTAGGTAGACTTAGTTATAGTACGAATAACTAGTAGACACAGCTGGGCTGGGGACCAGTCGGAGTCTTCGAGACCGCTTGCGCCTACGGAGCCAGGCCCGTCCGTTCGCAACTCCATTCCCGTTGCCCCATGGGAACATTCCCCGCGGCACTCGAGCGGCGATTGCGATTCAGCTTTGTTTGCGCCATGATGTTTCTCACATTTGATAGTTGACACAATGCCAGAACAGGTACTATTGAAGCAATACTGATACTCTATACATGATGTAACACCGTACTCTGGTATAGTTGTATATATCATGACTCTTTCTGCCTGTGTTCGAGTCATCTCGGTGTTTCGACCATACAGTGGCGGTAAAAGCAACACCAAGTACACCAAACAACCATCAGCAACCAGCAATAACAAGCGTCATCGCAAGCCAGCGCCGGCGTCATCATAACCAACAACACCATCAGCAGCAACACTTCCCGCCCACGCCGAAAGACACCACCCACACACTGCCACTCCCGTTCGTATACACAGATAGATACGCGCAGCTGCAGGCAAGAGTCAACCCAGCCCATCCGACTTACTCGGGTGCAGTACAAACTCGGACAAAAGTCATCACCGAGAGAAAGAGGCCAAAAGCAGGATTTCCAATATTCCGTTCTTGTCATCCACCGTCCTCTCTATCCGAACCTATACAATCCCGCTGTACTGGCTGTACTGTACTCCGTACCGCGGTGCCGACGACGACTACGAAATACCGGTACGAGACTCCATAGTTCGGACAGCAGCACTCTCAGCAGCTCCTCGGCAACGCCACGTCGAGAATAGTCACCAAGCCCAGGCCCGCGGTCCTACTCTGAATCACCAGAAGCAGGTAATTAACCAGCCAGCCTGAGCCTGAGCCTGAAGGGTACCAAGGATTGGGAATACGGTCTTCCTCCCGCGCGACCGCCAGCCCTGTCGCCGACATTTGTCCTTTCTTCTTTCCCTTTTCATCTTACCGTCCTTGTATACACCCCCTTGCTCACCCCCCTCCTTGCCGACAACTGCAACCGCTTTCCGCCCAAGCCCAACACCTTCAGCTCTTTCCTTCTGGGGCCTTTACCGGTACCGCACCCCCTGCGCTGTCAGCACTCACATTTACACCCCCCTTCCTTCCGACCTGGACTTTCCATCTCCGTCACCGCCTCCCTTGCCTTGTTTTCCCACCCCCTCGGGATACCGGGAAAGCAGTTACCCCCATCTTTTAGGCTTGCCAAAGGCCTAGGTCCACTCTCCGAAATTCCTCGGAACGTTGCTCTGCCCAACCTTGCACCTCCTGTTGACTCTCACCCCCTTTTCTCACACACCCCCAACACCCGCAACACGCCCCCCCCGACACCCCCCCCCCCAGAAAACCAGAGGAAGGCAGACGCGCCCCTTGGGACTTATAAGTCTCCCGTGTCCACCTTCTCCCACACTCTTCCAGTTCGTGATAATCAACAACAATATCCACAACTCTGAAGTCTTATACGAACAAGACCTTTCAACACTCAACATCACTCTACACATCGCAGCCATGTACGGCTCATACGGTTCATACAGCTCCATGGGCTCCGTCTCCATGACCGCCCCCATCGATATCTCTCCCAGCAACATGCTCGCCCACGACCGGTCGTGCGCCTTCCCTTCTTGGCCACGCCGCGATACCCTCGCCGACTTTGACGGCGAGCCCAGAGCCACCTCTTACCTTTCCGACGAGGACCTCTTCCCCCAGGATTTCGAGGACGATTCCCACAGCGTTTCCAGCCACGGCAGCTTCTCTTCGCCCAACTCCCGCTCTCCCCAGATTTCCGAGGTTGAGCTTCTCCAGATGGAACGCGAGCGCATGGCTATGCAGCGCGAGGCCCTTCGTTGCGTCATGGCCGAGAAGGAACGTCGTCGCCAAGCAGCTCTCCAGCAAAAGAAGTCGCAACGCCGCGGCAGCTCCAAGAAGAGCCCCAAGAACAAGCTCGCCTCCATGACTCCCATCGCCGAGTGAGAGCTTTCCACGATAAAGCTGCAAGCTCTCTCTACTACATGGCATGTGGCAATGCGCAAACATCTATTGTTCGGACGGGCATACTCTAGCTCGCCGACACACCTCCTCAGTCTCGACAAACCATAATCCATAATATCGGCAGCCTCTTCAGCATGGCGCCAGCACAAGACCAAATCAGGAACGCCTCTGACCTGGAACATCCAATATGCTCCGACGGTCTAGGTCTCTGGTCTTCAAACACAAACACGCCTCTGGCGATTCAACCACCTTGGCCTCGGCCTCGTGTGCAACGCGGCCTGATTTCCATCACAAGCTTGCAACCGATCATCCAGCTTCCGGCTTGCTCATCACTGCACGGGGCGACTCGGAACGCAGTGTGGGGGAGCACAAGCAAGGCCGATCGTGGGGGGGCCAGCCTACAGCAGTGTGTCTCAGCCACACTCGCGCACGCCCGGCGGTATCGGCCACCCACCGAACAAGAGTCACCCGGCAATGGCTGGTGTGGCAGGTGAGAGGACTTACAGGTCGGCTGCCTCGTTACGTTGCAATCGATACCTGGTCCTCGTGGACTCATCATTTGGGCACTGGCATTTCACATGCCTTGCATCACCCTGTTTACTGCTTTTTCTCATTGTCTTTTCATGTTGATACCCCCCTTTGCTGTGGCCCACCGAGGTAGCCCAGCTAGTATTTGTCGCATGGAGTTTGTTTTTTCATATCAATCAACGGATCGACTTTTGGGTTATTGGGGGCAGCATGGCATCACAGCACAATTTCACAGGACTTTGCATCCGCATCATCGGGGACTTAAGCATAGGAACACCATTTTGCCCACACGAGGCTTCGCATTAGTTAGTTAGTTAGTATTTAGTACGAGATACCCTTCGCCACGCGCGACATCAACATTTGATTCTATTCTACATTACAAGATATCTGCATTCATCTATTCGCTTCCTCGTGATTTGTAACCCTGTGACTCAGGCATGCATCGCCTTCTCGTCGCTATAGGATGCATTTGCTTATGACAGGTGCGTTCGTGCATCGAGGCTTAACAGCATTTGAAATCAGGGAAAATGTCAGAGTCATTCCGTAAATTCCGTTCCGGCATGCAGAATCACAACCGTAGAGTCATACTTTTTACGAGCAAACGTAAGCATGTGGCACTCTGACCTGCCTAGATTCAGCGGTTGTTGATGTGTCTACGGAGTACCGCGCGCTGGTTGGACTGTGTGTGTGGCTTGTAGGGTTTGCTGCTTGCCTCACTTGCATTCGGTCGCTGACAAAGTCCAACCGCGGGTCTGGAATCAATATTGGGGAATTATTGTGGGAGCTGGGGAACTGGAAATGGAAACTGGGACTGGTAGAGTGGATGGTGCTGACCGGTCGGCCGGGGGCTGAAGGATTACCCTGTTTTTGTTCTCTCTCTGCTTTTGTGAGTTTTGTTGTGTGTTGTGGACTTGAGGTTGTTCTAGCCACAAAAATCATGTCGTCATTAATATCGTATTGTCTCGCTGGCTTTTCGGAACTTTGCGAGCAGTACCGGTATTGTGCCAACCCGCCAGCCAAAAGTGTGTTGGGGGGGGTTTCGGCCTGGTTGGGGGAGAGACGGAGGCAGAGCCGACGGTGTTGCGGCTTGTGACTGCCCTACACTGTCAAGTCTGGCTGGCAATATCGATGACAACAGGAGGCCCTCACAAAAACGGTCGGGAACCGTCGGGAGATGCACCCCTGTCAGTACCCTTTGCCTTAGGTAATCATTTAAAGTCTCGAGTTCCAAGCAACAATTCCCGTTGAGAATTCCCGGCGGGTGGACTATTCACTTGAACTTTTGCGGGTATGGAACTTGTAAGCCCTGGGATATGCGCTGCTGGCAACTTGGCAAGAGGGATTTGGTTGGAAGACACAGACCCCGTCATGCCGTTTGCTCCGTCCGAAAGACACAGCCTCACTTGATTCCACCCCAGATATTGGTTCCAGGCCCTGGGGACTCTGTTCGGCGCATTACGAATTTCCCAAGGACCCGGGCCAGAGGGAGGTTCCAGAGTGAGGAGACCCAAAAGTCATCTCTATTCTTGGGTGTTTTGCTATGGGGGGGACACAGGGAAAGGGAAGAGGGCTGTAAATTCTACCGAGATCGATGTCTGGATTGCGTGTCTCCATTGCAATCTTCGGGTCTTTGGACCGTTTTGGGTGAGCTGTGTTTGGATACGGGGCGAGCGCGTGTGTTGTGGCGTGCGCGTCTACCCCGTAAGTGTATCCGAGGCTTAGGTAAGGTTTTCTGGGGGTGTCTGTCTGTGGCTTAGCAAGCAGGCGGCCTCGATTGTGGCGTCGGTTCCCCATGAACAGAAAAGCCACAAGCCTCGGCACTCGCTGTCTTTAGCAGGCGGCCTTTCGACCACCGACACCGACACCGACCGCGGCAAAAGGTTCACAAGGACCCTTGCGGGGAGGCGCTTGGCTTTGACCCTATTTGCGTACGGAGTATCTGCTCGGTGGTGCTTGGAGGAACTGGATGCCGCTAATACGAACAGGCACAGGCAGGTTTCTTTCTTCGACTACGGACACTTTGATGGATGGAGTTTGACGAAGGATCGGGATGGATCGGAGATCCGGGGGTTTGGATCAGCGGGGGGGTTGAATAGAGAGTGTAGCTGAAGGCCTCGAACTAGCTACCGCTTCTCGGGAGGTTCTTACCTTGGCTTTGAGGAAGCCGAGGAACCAACTTTCCGGTTTTGCTTTGAAGGTTGGGATTTGGGGTATTGCTGTGCCGCGGGATGTTTTCTTCGACCGGTATACGTAGAGTTCAGTGACGTTCGGTTCCTTTTCGCTCTTTTTCGGGAAGCCAAGGAACGACTGTGACGCGCTGTAGACGCGGCATACCGAGGCTCCGGGGAAACTTGGAAGGAGGAGGGAGCAGCAGCAGTAAAGTCTGGGGTTTGAGTTCAAGCTGTATAGATTGCAATGCCTTGGCTCGATGACGGTATATGCTCCTAACTTCCTGCGGCCCTACGGGTGAGATGCGGAGAGTCGGGTAAGACACAAGATGGTCCACTTCCTCACCACCGGGGGACGGAATCTTTCGGACTCGGCCCCGGAGTGCGGAGGAGTTTTGGGGATGAGGAGGGGGAGGGGTGTAGACAAGATGCAAGATAGTCGGATCCCTATAGATGTTCGTAATTGTCATGTTCATGACCTCGGGGGATTGAGTGAGTCACTTGCTTTGTCGGCATCACGAGGGGTTGATCTTGAGATTTGACACCTGAGATTGGCAAGATGGGGGAAACGCAGATTATGGCGTGAAGGGGAAGATCTTGAGAGATCTTTACTGCATTTTTCTTAACGGTTTCAGCCACACCTTTTGGGATCTTCTCATCGAAAGACAATCTGCGTACGATGTCGTCAAAGGGACAGAGTCAGAATAATCGACAATTTGAATTCTTCATGATCTGATCTGATCTCATCGAGACCGACCCCAAGACTGATGTCTCGACACCCCCTCAGTGATAACCCGCGGAGGCGAGGACGCCGACCATCTGGAAGGGAGCCGGTCATTCCAAGAAAGGCTCCGAAATGGCTTGCATCCCTCTGCGAAACCGGACATGATTACCCTCCTTGCGCTTGCGGCTCCGCAATCCGCGGATTCTCGTTGAAGAGCTCAATCCAAGTCATGCTAGGCTTTGTTGCCGGTTATCGTGAAAGCTACTCCCGACATAAGTGATAGGGCTGCTTATAATGCGGGTGAGGTCGGGAGAGAAGGACAAGACAGGACCCTCCCCGCATTGCGTGCGATTACGCTCGCTGCAATGCAGATAAGACCAGCGGACCAGCTCCGTTAGTCGCGGGGTAACTCTTGTCCCAACTTATTTGAATGGAGACGATACGATTGGTTGGGATAATCCACACCCAGATAGGCAAAGCTGCTTACCTTTCTCAGTAATAAACTGGGGCCCGATGCATTCCGTTTAGAACTCTAGATCAACATAGTCCGTCTTTACGGCCGCGAGGAACAGGACCCTTGGAAAATCCCTTGCCGCGATTGCGGAATTGTGCACACCGCGGTCCCGCAATGTCGAGGTGGCGGCGCGGCTCTCTCGTCTCCCAATTCCGATCATCCCAGAGCAGCAAAGAGAAAAAGGACAGTATTGAACGGCGGCGCGGACAACATCCGTAGACGCCCCCCTTTACCCGTCGGCTCGGGTTCCAGCGAGAAGACTCTGCAACGATCCTTCATCCAACGGGCTAAAGAGGAGAGCCATAGCCTGGACGGGTGGGTTTGCTCCTCTTGTCTTTTCTCGGCTCCTCCTCTCCCAGTCCCCGCTCCTTGGGTTCCTGGACCCAAGCAAACTCCAGTGGAAAAGCGTGGCAGAGTGGCAGAGTACCAGAGAGCTTGGCATTGGCAATCAGCCAAAACCTGGGAACGGTGGAGTCCTGATGGAAGGGTCCCTGCACCGGGATGGGTTCCCGGCGCCTGGACCTCGTTCTTGCGGTTTGACGGGGGGCTTCACCATTTATCCAAACACCACTCCCCCCCTTGCCCTTAGATTGGGGCCTTGGAGAGTCTGAAGCGGAGCTCTTGGAGTCATAACGGAAAAAGGTGATTGGCAAATTTCGGGAGCCAAACGGGATGCCCCGGCGAATCCCAACGTGTCAAATCTCTCCCACTCCTCTTCTCTTCCCTCAGTTCCCCACCGACACCGACGACGGGACGATCGCTCCCGGGGTCTGGAGAGGGCTCTAGACCTTTTCCGGTCTTTACACACTTGCCTGTTTTGTCATGGACTCCTCATGGGCGGTGGAGTCAGCAATCATGGAGACTGGAGCTCTTCGGTGCAAAATTCTGCCAGATGAAAAGTCCACATGGGAAAAAGAGGGTCTCGCGGGTTATCAGCGGCGGGATTACTCTTGGCTTGACTTTAGGAAGAGGGGAAATTTGGGAAGAGAAGAGATATGGAGCACTTTAGGAAGCTCTGGAAGCTTTTTCTGCCAGGTCTGCTTGCTAGTGTAGAGAGAAGAGGGAGTCTCATTAACCAAATGGATGAAGTCTCGTTGGAATTCTCGAAGAATGCGGAAGGAGAATGAGTAGGACTAGGTAGGCTTGTAGGTAACTTTTACCCAACGGTCCTTTTGACAGACATCAACAGTGTCTAGCAAAAAGACCCTGTCTACTCTCCCTGCCTCTCAACTTTTCTCAAGATCCCATCTCAACCCCCATATGCGAAAAATTCTGACAAGCGGTATCCATTCACCCGCTGCGTTCGGCGCCTCTCTTTTGGTCTCGGTGCTTCTTTTCCCGCCGAATCATTCCCCGTCGTAAGCTTCAACACCCGCCTTCTCGAAGCTTTAGATGCTTCAAAAAAAAGACACCCCAATAGCTAAAGCAAAAGAAGGCCCTTCTTTGACTAGATGCTCCGCTTTTCCGAGGCTCTTCTTCGGCATTACGGCGAGTTTGATTGGTGACAAATGAACGGTTCAGAAGGAAAAGCTCTCTAACCTCCCCCCTCTCTCGGAGTCTCTCTCCGCAACACACCCCCGGTCCGAAAAGAAAATTCCTTTGCAGGGAAAATTCTTCCATGTGGCTTCTAAAGTGCTGCCAGAGTTTCTCCGCCTTGGAGAAATTCATCCAAGTGGTCGAAGATGCCGGGACTGCTCCACTCCTGATTTCCCCCCAAGCCCAGCCGTCTGGTTTGGCACTCAAAGCGCTTTGCGCGTCGAGACCGCGGCACCGCGTAATCCTCGTCTCGGTGTCGTTTCGGTAAACTCGAGTCGTGGAGACACCTACTTTCTCGTAAGGTCAAAGTCAAAGTGGTAGTCGGAGAATCTCCGACGCACACACCTCTCAGTCTCTCAGTCTTTTCACATCGCGGTCTTTTCTCCGGGGTCTCTCGAGTTCGGGTGGCTCATGAATCGCGTGTGGCGCAACCCAACCACAACCTCTTTCTTACTGTCGTTTTCCAGAAGAACCTTGGAAGAGGTGGGCAAGTCGTCCGAAAGGGCATTCTCAAGCGCAATCATCACCAAAAGCTTGTGAATTTCAGGGACGCAACGCGAACACCTGAATCAGTTATTCCCCGAACTGCAACTTCGACGTCAACTATGACTTCAGTCTTTTGACATGATGAACAATTTTGATCGTCCCCTTTCCCGTTCCATCATCCAGGACCCTTATACAACGATGAAATTTCTGTTCAAAATTTTCAACACGCCCCCTCCTTCTTTTGTCGAGATATCAAACGACCCTCAATTTTGTCTCTTTTCCCGGCCGGCAAACGTGGGTATCTTCAAAGTTGACAATTTCTGGCAATATAGAGACTCAGTATTACACACTAGAATCAAGATTCTAGCATGTGGGGGCGTGCGATCCCACAAGGCATGCCACGCGAATTGGCCACCCGCACAGAACTTTTTTTTTTTGTTTTGCTTTCGCTTTAAACCACGCTTCCATCGTCGTTCCGCCGTCATCCTGAAGCACTGGCCCCAAGGGAACTGACGTTCTTTTTCGGGAGACTGACTAGTGTACGCCATTCAGAGAGCGCGCAAAATCCTGACTTCAAAGGATGGCCAAACCTGGGGAAAACCGGGACCGCGGATTGGTTGATGGCTGTTGGTTGCCCGGGTCTGAAACCCGAGGCGTTCAAGCCACACACAAGTTGTGTAGTTCCGTTACACCGACACACACCGGGCAGGATTCCCCAATCGGTATCAAACGTCGCTATTCCTGTTGGTTTGGTTGGTTGGCTGAACGTAAACCCGGCGACCAACTCTGACGCCGTCTGCAACTTCCTGTGTGACATCAACCCCGCCTCTGGATACAGCTCAAAGACGAACCGGGTTCAGCTGTGTTGTTTTCCTTTCTTTGCCTACCTTACAGGCCAACAGATACCTGTTCCTCGGGGGTGACCTATATCTCAGCCCAGCAATGAGTGGGAACAAAGAACAATCAGAGACGAAAGGTGCAAGACAAGCCGACAGAGCAAACATTTTGTGTTTCCTCGATCCAACCAAAGTTGCACATCCATCGTTTGGGCTCCTTCGTTTCGCTCTCGGAGACCCCTCTGCCGTCCGATCAATGGTTTCGGGACGGGTTCCGTTTGGCGTTTTGGAGGAGCCCAGTGATCTGCTGCAAGCACAAGCACAAGCGAGAGGAAGAAAAGAACTGGACCGCGGTGTCTATCTACGAGTCTCCAGACCCAAGCCTGGATGGAACCCGTATCCGTAAGAAACCCCTCCCCAAAGAGCTTGAGCATTGGACGGAACGGTTCATCCGCATTCTTCAGTTGCCAAGACCTCAAGGCGGGAAACTCAAAAAGAGAGTATCCGTATCCGCCGTTTTCTTTCTCCGCCTGCGCAAGCACCAGCAGGAAGCGCATGCACGATTGACGGATGGCCCCCCGGTAAACCGTGTTGTCAAACTTCCCGGACAAAACGTGGCCGTTGAGGGGTCGCAGAGTCGTAGGGTCGTAGTAAATTTGCCCGAAACGGCAGGTTCAGTTCAGTCTAAACGGATCGACCGCTAGCAAAACGTCGAGATCACTTTATCCGCCGTTACCGCACCTCTTATCGCAGCTCTGGCAGCTCTCGGGCCTTTCCGAGATAAGATACGAGATGCCATCCGACATCCATGCCCGAGCAAGACATTTACGGTGAGTGGTGCGCGTGGGGTTTTAGGTACCACCGGCGTCCGGCACCGATACGGACCGGGCTTATCTCACCGCGCAGCTTCGTATCTGTAAGTGTACGGTGACACTCCCATCACGGATGAAGCTTCTCGTATGCTGTCATCCTGTTGGCATTGCTATTTTCAAACCTTTGTCGCTGGAACACCTTAGAATGGATGGATGGCGGTGGCACCACCACGCCTACACTTCAAACAAACGAAGAAAAGCCAGCGACGCCTCTTCCGTCTTTCCCCCTCCTGATAGCGGAGGGGAAAGATAGAGAGGGGGTGAGCTGGGCTGAGCTCTGAAGATCCTCTGCACGGATTTTGCGCTCGAGGATCCCGTGCCTTTCCGTCCGCAAGCGCAACAAACGCCCTTACGTTTATTTTTGATATCTGGGTGTGTTTGGGGGTGGTAGTGTAAAGAGGCACAGAGGATTGAACAGCAAACGTCTGTTCTTTCGCGATGCGAATCCCCCCGTAAGCCCCGGCGCCCCAAGCAGAGGTCCGTCCGGGCGAGGGGGGTTCCGTTGGACCACTGACTACGATAAGATACGGATACATACCAAGCCCGCGCGTGGGCGACCTATTCGTTCGCGACGTCTTTGAGCGAGAGCGCTGGCTGAGCTGGTGGGGGTTTCGTTGTTCACTGACTGTTTCCTTCACCGACGAGACGGCGGTGGGGAGAATGAGCGTGGGGGTTTGGTGTTTTTGGTGGTTGTGTGTTGTTGTTGGGTGATGTGATGCGTTTGTTGACCACCACCCCTCCTCTCATACCTTACCTTACCGCCAACCTGCCTTACGTAGGTATGTATGTATTCTGCCACCGAAGCCCGGAGGCGGTAAAGCCCCCTCGTATCGAACAGCCCAATATTGGCAATTCTTGCAAGAAAAATCTTGGTCGGAAGAGTCGTTCGTCAGAGCTTGCTTTTGTGGCTGCATACGCCTGTTTTTTTCTTGCTATTCATGATTTCTTCTCCCAACGGCGGCTGCGGCTTGCAGGCCCCCCGCCCCTCCCAAAGCCTAGGCCCTTTCTTCCACCTACAAGTTACATCATCGTCACCGCCATATGCCAAACACCCATCAGGGTCGAAATACTGCATGCCTTGGGACCTCTCTTTGGGTCTTGAGGGGTGTGGCGTGTGCTGCAGGGCAACGCAAAGGGGGAGATTGATCGGGCAGGAATAGCATCCAAATTTGAATAAGAGAGACAAGAAAGAAAAGAACCTGCAGTATCTGCAAGAAATATGACAACTGACAAAGTGAACAGGGCCTGGAGCGGTCTTGGGAGACTCGAAAGTCCTGGAACCCACCCGGGGCAACTCGGGGAATCTCTGCGCGACCGCAGTGTCTCGTCGATCCCAACGCTTGCGAGATTACAGAATTTACAGAAAAATCAAGAGGTGCAGAAAAACAAAAGCATACACCCACAGGACGAAACCCCACGGGCCTGGGTCTGGGTGCCGGCCATGGCCGCCGAGCAGCAGCGGGCAGCATCTCGCAGGTGTCCAGCCTGCTTCTGCCTTGCCTACCACGCTGCCACGCAGTTGCGTGCTTCAGGTGGCAGCGGTCACTGGGCACTGAGCGGTGTCTGTAGCGGTAATACCGTAATCTAGACGCTTTGGTCCGCTGTCGGGAGATGGGCGATCCTGAGATATCGTGTGTTCCAGGCCTTACTACGTAGGTTGTCTACCCCTCCGGAGCCGGGCTCCGGAGTGACGAGCACCTCTATCTTACCCCTCCCCTCACAACCGCCTTACACGACAACTATTTGGTCAGCTCATAGTTAAGGTATGATGAGGTGAAGATACCAATCACTTTGGAGCCCAATCTAAGCAACGTGGGCATCGCACACAGCACACCCCTCGGCGTCATGTCGAGATACCGCCTTATTCTCGACGGCCTTTGCTCCGAAAATCGCATCCACCCATCAAGACAGTCACAGAGCATCGTAATGAGAGAATCATCGAAAATGACTTCGCCGCGATTCGCGATACTCATCCCACTATCACCTATTACCACTAATAACCCCTCCCCCACGGTCAAAGTGCAGATGACAATACAAGTTGATCATAATCAACATCTCTGGAACGCGACGTTGAATTCAGTCGGGCGCGTCGCCGTCACATCACACTTCATCACAGTTGACGAATGCCAATAGCACTCGCAAGGTTCAAATACTGGTGTGCAACACAAGCAAAGTGTCTGGGTGACCGTGTCCCATGGCCGGCGCTCGGGACCTGACTGGTCGGGCGCGTGCGAGGGGCCGCGCTCCAATCACCGTCTGGCGCATCGCTCAAGTTTCGTGATGCTCGTCGTTTGTTGGGTCAGTTCTGTATTGGATAATGTGATGGCCAATCCAGTTCACCATCACCGTTTGGATATCAAACCGTGTATTCTACTCGTCTCATCCCGTTTGTTGCGTGCGCGTCGCAATCACATCTCTCTTCCCTTCATCAGTCTGTGACTCACCCATGGGAAATTATCGGTGATGCGGTGGATGCGAAAAGAAGAAGGTTTCCGTCGGTCGCAGACTTACTCTGCATCTTGCACACCGCGATTTCCCTTCCTCATGCGCACTCATGCAAGCCAAACGCAGATTTCTTGATTATCGCTGCATGCGCCGGCACCCTCTCAGGGCTTCACCTCTCTTTCTACCTACCACCCCCGGTCTGCTGCCCGCTTTCCCATGTCCCGCTGCATCAAATCCGATAGCGAGCCGCCATGAGCGCCGTAATGCACACACCACAACCCACAGCTGCCACCCCATCCCGCTCCTCCGCGTTAGGGTTGCAGGAGGGATATCCAGATACATGTACTTCGCCTTACGTGCGCTACCGGCTACGCAGGCATGGGGAATCCGAAATAAGGTATGCGGTGTGTCTCTGCCGTGTGTGGTGTGGTGTAACCCGTACCGCCGTGACACCGTGACAGACGTCCAGTGCCAACCCAAGCTGAAGGTTGAGGGGCGGGGGGTGGTTTGGGTGCCTCCCCGATTCGCCCACGATCGTGCAGCTTGCATCCCGAAGGGAAGAAAAAGAAAAAGGGCAAAGAGAATCAAAGGAAAAGCTACAGCAAACGCCCAGAAGCATCGCAAGCTGAAACCGCATCCCTTCAGAAAGAAACTAAACACCCCTGTCGAGTTCAGGTTTGGGTTCTGCCACCCCTCTATCCATCCATCGATGCTTACCTCTTCAACTCAGCTGCATACGGCACCCGTGTTCACCGCTCTCGATATAATCACAAAATGATTTTGAGAACAAATGACAATATTACGGATACAAATGTCCAAAAAATGACCGATGCGTCTCATACTGCGTATATGTCTGAGGATCCTTGGCATCGGAGAATGAACTGTCTCTCGGGCTCTCCACCAGCTGTCTCATTGCCCACATCCGCCAGGGGGCAGAATAATCACCCAAGACAAACCTGACTTACCTTAGACAACAAAAAGCAAGGCGAGAACAAGACAGCTCCATTCCAAACGATCTCAGAGTCTGGACATTTTGGGCCCTTGGGGGTCCTGTTTGCGACAATAAACCCCTGTCACGGCCGCCAACTGGCAGACGCACCACTGCGTTGTCTCCGATCGAGTACGCCAGATCGTCAGGGGAACGGAACCCTTCGTCGGGCACTGCTCCTCTTTGCTTCTGTTTTTGCTATCCGCCCTTTTGTGCTACGATGAGTGACGTGTTGTCTACAAGGTATGGGGATAGGTATGGGGCACCGTTGAGGGCGTTACGCATCGACCACACTCAAAGTCATTTGCTCTTGGGACGAACGTTGGCATGATGCGGGAGTGGCCACCGCCATTCCTTCTGTCCACCGCCTGGAAAGAAAAACCTTGCCTTGATGTGGATTGGCCTTCGGCGTCCGATGTTTCTCGCAACTGATGAAAGTCTTCGTGTTACTTGATGTGTTACCTTGAGGCCGTACCTGATCGTGCCGTAAGTTTGATATGGAAGGCGCTCTGAGGCATGTATGGCGGCCAGGCACAATATCCGCAAACGCCATTTACCCCTGAGCTGAAAGTGAAGCCGGAATCCAGAGACTCCTGTGAACAGCCCTTATGAGGCATACATGCCAACCATCGAGATCTTCCCATCCGTCCCCCTCCGTATCCGTCAAAAGCAACAACCCACATACTGAGAAACCTAACGGTGCTGCTTCATCCGCATACAGTCTCTAATCCTAGCACTCTCGCGTGGGAACTCCCCGCCGGCATCCGCGGCGGTTGTCAAACCTACATGAACCGCACGCAGCTCACCGCTGATCACTCATACAGCCCTCCCTGTAGACCGCTTCATCGGGCCGCGTCGAGGTTCCCACTCATCACACCCCGGAAGAAGACGTTGCGTTCTGCATCTGGCCCCGGCGCGGGTATCCACTAAGTCGGCCCCGTGTTGGCCCGTGTGTTCGGCGCCGGGTGGCCCGCGACTTGCCTATTCGGGATATGGGAAGTCGGGGGACTGGGCTACTTTGGATGATCTGCAAACGGTCCGTTGGTATAAGACTGAGTCAGTTCACCACAAGTTATGGTATGCGATGGGCGGTTTCCGTATGTCTTGCTATTCCACGATCGGCTTCAAGAACAAGAGCGGGCGGCTTTTTCTCACTTTTTCCTACCATGTAGGAGACAAGATCAGTCAAAAGTTCTCTATCATGTCCATTTTGAGTCCATTCTGAAATGTTGCGAAACAAAGACACCAGAAAGATGCCAATCTCTATAATAGCCGCGGAGGCTCATCAATGAGAGACAAGAAGATGAAGTACATGGAGCCATGTCGAGCGTCCTGGGACCACCTAGGATTTTCCATAGTCATTATTTTCGGGAATCATACCATCCTCCCATTCTCAACCCAGAGAACACCCAACTTTTTACTCCGCTTCTGTCTTACAAAGGCAGAGTCTCCTGAGCCGCAGAAACGGAACCGTTGTTGACGGCAGCGCGGTGGCCGCGGGCAATGTATCCGTAGGCGGGGTAGTAGGTGTCGAGCCAGGAGAAGAGCTCGAGGGCGCCGGGGGTGTTGCGCCAGTCGCGCATGAGGTCGAGGGAGATGGAGAACAGGGAGACGACCTGGACGCCGGCGGCGGCCATGCGGTCGTTGGAGACGTCGCGGATGAGCTCGGTGGTGGTGCCCGAGGCCTCGACGTTGGCCCAGACGGAGTAGCCCTCGGCGCGGAGGGAGAGGGCGAGGAAGGTGGTGCAGACGTCCGTGGTGATGCCCGCAAGGATGATTTGCGACTTGTTGGCGGCGCGGACGGCGTCGCGGAAGTCGGAGTTGTCCCAGGCGTCGACCTCGCCGTTGCGCTTGATCAGGGGCGCGGTGGGGTGCATGTCGAGGATCTCCTGGGGTAGGGGACCGTTGGGACCTGTTGATTTTGTTTGTCAGAAATCTGTGAGCAATAAGAGGGGTTGATGGACTCGTACCGGTCTCGGCGGAGGTGGTCAGCACGACGGGGAGGTCAAAGACCTTGGCCAGGGAGGAGTGAGCGAGCATCGAGTTGCGGTAGAGGGTGGGATCGAAGTCGCGGGCGAGGTTGAAGAGACCCTCCTGCATGTCGACGACGAGCAGCATCGAGTCGTTTTTGTTGAGCCTCTCCCAGGGGACGGCTTTGGCTCGTGTTAGTAGAGCTGTGCTGTATCCAAGGAGACTTGAGATGAAGCCATTGGGTGGGAAGCTTACCATCAGCATTGGCGACGGCGGAGAAGAGCGCCGAGACGGCGACAGTCATGGAGAACTTCATCGTGAGAGAGGATGTCTTGAGGTATGGACCTTTGGAGAGTTGTTCGAGTCTTTGAGATGAAGGAGACTGTTCTTGATTTGTCTGCTGGATGAGGATGGAAGAAAAAGCGATGATCAGAGGCAAGGCCCTTCTCTCTTCTTATACAGAATTCTAACGATGTACAGCGGAAGCAAAAACGCCCTCTAGTGACAGTAACATCAGTGGCCAAAGTCCCTCATTTCGGAGTAGACTCCGTTGAGCCAGCATCGTGGACGAATGCGTGGTTGTCAATGACCAAGCCAAGCACGTTATCGACAGGTGGGGTTTCCAATAGATCCGAATCCCACAAGCATAAGGAACAATTCCGAATAGTCGACATGGAAGATGCAGGGCATCGTCAAAGCCTTGCCCGTCCCTCCTTGATGGGAAATTTCCCCATTAGGAAACATGCTGAAGTTGACGATGGGGAAAAGGCGTATGGCTTTTGGCAAGCATTCGGTAACCAAGACGTTGGACGTTAGTAAGCTCCCCTGGTTCATCCAATGCCACAGCGAACCCATCAAGCCTCTTCGGTAGTTTGCGATGTTTGTCATTGGGTGGTTCACGCTTACCGAGCGGTCCTGGGTTGCTTCGAGGTGGAACTCCGCTCGGTGCGACCCACACCCGCATATTGTGATTGCGGAGAAAGGTTACCAGTGCCGTTCTTCTCTGTAAATCCGGTCTCCATCATGGAATTGGCCTTTCATCCGAGATCTCATTGCTGGGGGGGAAGTTGATGCGTGGGCTTGACTAAGCTCGACAAATTCGATGTGACCGAGAAGAATCTACCTTACCTCACGCAGTGCAAGCAAGGTTAGCAAAGCATTGAGTAAGATAGACGAGCTGCAGAACCTCATTTCCCCAGCCCCGCCAACGCAGAGCTTCAGAATATGACGTCCTGCCTACTTGGCCATAGGAAGACGGGGCAGACGTTGGCGGCTTAGCTAAGTACCATGTTGGTATTTGATAAGGCGGTGGCTTTGCTTGGTGAGATGCGTCCCGCTCCGTTGTGGAGACCATCGGGAACCGATGCCGCCATGTCAGAGTGGAGGCGCCGATTCCTAAGCTGAAATTGCGAGTGTGTCAGCACCCATCTGTTCACGTGGGAGCCGTGTCTGGTATAAGAAAGCATCACTGGTGTTCCTTGGCACCTCTCCGGCGAGATACTGGTTTCCTTAAGATCATCCCAGTATCAGAATTAGCTGTACTTACCTCGATTTGGACATACCAGGTACTTAAGTACTGGGCTGCGCGACATAGTTCAGACGTCACTTAGGTGTCAAACAGGCTCAAAGGATACTTAGGAGTCGTGAACTATGGCAACAGGGAGCATTAACTGGGAAAAGGGTTTGGTGTTGCACAACTTGATATTCGTCATCGAGAATGCCGAATCAACAGCTTGAAAAGTGATGATGGTTCAAACAATCCACACAGACGAGGAAGAAAAAAGAAGCTGAACATCGCATTTCTTAGGTATCTGCCATATCTACACCTCGGTATGCTCGGCATCAACGCCCCTGTATTCGAAGAACTTGTTCCACTCAGAGTCCTCGATGAGCGCCTGAGCCAGTTCCTTCTCGTACATGATGGCAATCTCCGGACCCTCATCTGACTCAGGCCTCGGATCCCGAGGCGGGTAGACAAGCACGCCTCCCTCAGAGATTCGACCCATTAGGTACCGATAAGTCGCAGGCTTCCCGAAGCCAAAGTCTGCCGAAGGAATATTGGCGTCACGGTGGTCTACCACAATGGTCGACATGGGCGGATGCGAATCGATTCTTGAGTTGAGACTCGACTTCACGCGGATCGTCGCCACCATCTTAAGCGTTTCGTCGAGACTTTCTTGCGTCACGCTGCCCGTCAGTTGTCGCACATACCGAGCTACCCGCCAGAAGGGCCAGTCTGAGATGAGCTCCGATACCGTGGGTTGTTCCACGGGTGCCGTCGTAGACATGGCCACGTACATGACGTTTTGCTGAGTGCGAGCGGGCACCTTTGGGCTGTGCAGACGTCGACGCATGTCGATGGTCTCGCACCAGAAGAGCTTTGAGTCTGGCGGAGTCTTGAATACCGGGGCTCGAAGACGTGTCATGTGCCGCCACATGAAGGCAGAAAAGGCGTCGTAAGTCGAGATCCACGTATCGTTCTCGGGCTTTGCAAGGCCTTTCAGCTGAGCGGCTTTACTATTTGGTAGATGGAAGAGAAGGCAGATTCCGACTTTGTGGCTTGGGTGTCTGTCAGGCGGCGGTGGTCCATCAACCTTCTCTTCCTCTGGAGGCTCGGGCTTGAGAAAGCGGGAGACATCATTACAGGCCGGGTCCCACGAAGGGTAGGGAGTGCCATTGCTAAACGCAGAACAATTCTCGGCCAGCTGGTGGATGAAGCCGGCCCAGGCCATGACGTCTTGGGAGTAATGGTGGTGGTGCGTGCTGAAGACGAGTCCGCCGCGGACGAAGTTTGCCTTGAAGCCTGCCGTGACGGGACTTTGTTCCGGAGTCGCCTCGGGCCTCTCGCCGTAGGTCATCGGTGACACGGCCCAGAGCCTGAGATCGCCGAGGGACACGGCGCTGAAGTTGGCTTTCTCGATGTCATCGAAGGACGGATACTTGTCGGCATCCTCTGGGGCATCAAGCCATTGAACGACGAAGCGGACGGTCGAGTCCTTTCTTTTGGTGAAGGAGTAGTCGCCCCAAGGGTCTTTCTCGATTCTTCCGTTCAACTGGCGGACCTGAGCAAGCGTTGTCTCAAGACCTGCTTTCAGAACTTCGATCACTCTTGGTTTGACGGCATCGTCTAGGCGGAAGAATACGGTGTAGTGGTTATATGTTTGGCACGTCAAATAATCTAGGGTAGAGACTCTGAATCTCTCCACTTCTGGGTCGTTCTCCCAACCGTGAGGATGAAGATCGTAGACTTCTTCTTTCGGCATGATTTAGTGGTTCTGCATCGAGATGATTTGGAGGGAGTTGCAGGTCTTCGGACTCGAATATCGCAAAATGGCAAAAGACATAGAATCTAGTGGCCGGGGTCGTCTTGTGCCGCATCAAATTGAACTGCGACCGTGTCGGAAAAGACTCCCTCACCCTGGCACCTTCCCCAGGCCCCTCAAAACATTATCCGATCTGTTCATCGCTGATTGGAGGATGCAACGAGCAGTATTCCCGATTCGGTGGGTTAAGTCGTGAACCAACGGCTCGCCAAGGACTCTGTTTTGTTGGCCGGGTGTGTAGAACCCCATCGGAGCCATAGCCAACATCTACATGCTTGCAAACCCCGTTTACCATGAAATTTGCTTCGAGCATGGGTTTCTTTTCTCCATATCATGTGTTCAATCATTAGGCAGGAAGGTGGCTGCCAGTATCTGCCGGTCGAAATGCACAAGGTAATTCTTGTACCAACGAGATTGTGACTGTGTGGAATCATAATACTAGGGGTATTCTGTGCCGAATCCCCATCAAACATACAATCTCAGCCCCCTGAACATTTGGAAAGAGTGAGAGTCTCTTGGGTTTATTTGTACTCAATTAACATCGCGATCTTTGTGGTTGCCGTGGCTGTACCCAGGAGGGCCATGGCACCCGATAGCTGTTGAAATCCCATGTCACCTCGTCACATAACCCTAGAATAATATTAATCATAGGCGTTCGGGAAGAAACGATTTTCAGAGGTGCCACCGTATGTGAACAAAGTCAAAAGTCCAGATGTCAAGTCCGTAATGTTGAATGGCTCCTGATAACCTAGCGACAGACGCGATTGCCTTAGCCTCATATTCACTTGAGAACTGTGATTATTCGCCTATCATGTATTCAGAATCTCTATCAAAATCGAGGGTAAATCTATATTCATCTACCTTATTGCTAAGTATGAGAGACCGGGACCACCGTCGACCGCCTCACTGCCTGGTCAACTCATATTTCCTTCCATCTGCCTAGTTCCTTCTGTTTTTTACTGCAGCACGAAAAACTTTTTCCTCTTTCCGTTTCGATTCACTTGCCCTCCAGACTTAAAATCATCCACACGCAAATGAGCCTCAAAACTTCTTCACCCCCCACAACCACGCGCCCATAACCACAAAATACCTGTTTCTGCAACACTCACAAAGTCACAAAGATAATAATAGTGAGTCTTCCTTCAGTCAAAAATGCCTTTTTTCCTTTTTTTCATTTTTCATTTTTCCCAAAATACTAATAAAATTTAGCCAAAATACCTGGGTCGCACTTCAGAAACCTTCACCACACTAGGAACTTGCCAAAGTATGCTCTGACCGATTATTCCTTCCAAAGTGAACTTATCAAGCTGACAAAAATCTTCCAGAAGAACACCATGGCTGACCAGAACCTCCCCGAGATGTCCGCCTCCGATGTCAACTTCATGTGTCATGTGTTTATGCACATGACCGAAAAGCCTGTCATTGACTGGGACAGCTTCGCTATTGCCGCTGGCTTCAAGAGCGGAGGTGTCGCTCGGGTACGTTCGCGTTCCCCTTGACAAAAAAATACTTAGGCAGTCAACAGGTGCTGACACTTTGACTTTCAGACCCGCTGGGGCCAAATCAAGCGCAAGTTCACCCCGGCAGACCAGGCCACTGCCACCCCCAAGAAGAAGACCGCGCAGGCTTCTGCCAGCACCCCGACTTCTGCCTCCAAGGTCAAGAAGCCTACCGGACGAGTCGGCGCCAAGGCCGCCAAGGGCAAGAAGATCGTCAAGGACGAGGAGGAAGAGGACGAGGCCGATGATGACAAGGCTGTCATCGAAACCAAGGAAGAAGTATTCGACATCTGAGAAGACTTCTCGACCACCAGATTTGCCGAGAAGGAGTGGATGTTCAGGAATGCAGATCTTTGGAGAGGTGGCTTCTAGGCGTGGCTTATGCGATATGTCTACGGGGCCAGGATAATCTGGGGATAGCCCAGCCAGGGATTCAATACGATCTCGAGTTTACAGAAACACCGTTACCCTTCTCGTCGTGACTTCTGGGGATGTTCAAGTCCATACGCCACTCGAGTAATATCTGTCCATGTGTGAGATCACGCTTCATGTCTGGTCTGATTCTCAGGGTGAGTAAGTCTGCAACACCCAAAAGCCACTGCCCATCACCATTGAGTCTGACCCGATCTCTTCAGGCCTCAATATGTCAGTAAGAAAAATATAGGTTCAGCAAAACAACCTTGAAGTCACTTGTGATGAGGTCCTTCATTCATTGATCTTTCCCTCCATCAGAATTGTCAGTTTTCTTTGCTCTTCTTGTATCTTCTCGCCTCCATTGTTATCTATCTTTCCACACTTTTCCAGTTTTCAGTATCGCCAGCCTCCCTCGGTAGCCTAACTTGACGGAACGTTGACGGATCTGCTCCCGCCCGGTACGAGCACAGCAGCCTCACAAGGCGGGTACTCTGAGTGAGGGCACCTTCTCGACTGATGGACCGGTGCCTATGGGGGACTCAAAACCCCTCCTACCGAGGCTGAAGCCGAAATTTTCTTTCTTCCTTCTTCCCACACTTTTCCCAGGTCACTCAGCAGACACATAGACAACTTGCAAAATCCAGCATTACTCTCCACATCGATACCTATACATCACCGGACGCCATCGTAAGCTACTTTACTCTCAAATATCTCATACTTGAGAAGCCTTCACTGAAGATTTTTACTGACTTGAGCTAGCATAATGCCTCCCAAGAAGTCCACTGCTACCGAGGGCGAGTCCGCCGTCCCCATCCTCACGGAAACCGAGGCCAGGTTCGTCAAGGCTGTCTTTGACAGCATGAACACGCGCCCTGACATCGACTATGAAAACGTCGCCGGTATCATGGGCTTGGCCAATGGCAAGAGTGCCAGAGACCGCCTTCGTACCATCTCCAAGAAACATGGCTGGTCCGCCACCGATGGCTCCAGCGGTGGCAGCCCTGCTAAGAAGCCTGTCGGAGTGAAGAAGACGCCCGTCAAGAAGAAGGGCATCGCCCAGCGCAAGAAGAAGGTGAGTCGTATGATATGTTTTTTTGTAATTCATTCCCCGGAATTTTCTTTCTCTTCAACCTTCATAATATTTCCTCCATTAAGTACCGATGCTGACCATTAATAGACCGCCAAGAAGAACGAGTCTTCCGGCTCTGACGTTGACGAGGACATCTCGGGCAAGCTCGAGTCCGACACCGATGGCGAAGCTGCTGCCAAGGCAGAGCTCAATAACCCGGATAGCGACTCCGACTGAATGTCCCCGCTGTGACTGAACGCTGTGTTTCAGTCAGTGCTCAGCAGAAAAGGGATACGAAGCCGGCGAACTCTCTGCATATGGTCTTAGCGTGGGGAATATCTGGATTGGGGTTGGGTGATAGCAGGATATGCTAGCTTGAGCAACTCAATTCTAACTCGTCTCATAAGCCGTATCCTTTTCGAAACCATAATGTCATCGTGAAGCCTACCTATTTGCCCTTCATTTCTTGATTTCTTGAAGCTCAGCCTGATTTTTCTGGGTCTGAAAATTGTCTTTAGGTCAAGGAATAGTCCATCAAGCAGGGTCTGGTTCATATAGCTATCTCTTGGAATCGTCTCGAGATCTAGATTGTTATTCCCGTTCTTTCTGTGGCTCTCGCCTTGTCTGAATAATGTCTGATCATTGTGTTGTCGGTTGGTTTTCTTTTCGTCCAGACTTTGCTCGCCATTTGTTTTAATCTCTTTGACCAACTGCCTTGCCTCTTGTCACCTTTTGAACCGCATAGTCTTGCTTCTTGTCTGATTAGGTAGCTCTCGCTATTTCGTCTGGTCTTCTTTTCGATTAGAGCATCCTCTCCATTATTGATACGACCCTTCAGCCACTTGACTGATCTGCCTCATTCATGATTTGAACCACCTGTGAGTGCCTCTTGTCTCAGGTAGATAGATCTCACCATATGGTCTAATATTCAAATGTGTATCCAAAGTTCTCCCGCTAGCACAGTGAAGTTCCTTTAGTCAACTGCCTGATCAGCCAGATTCTGAACTAGTTGTTCCTGCCTCTTGTCTGAGTAGCTCTCGCCTTATCACCTGATCATTGAAGTGTCGTCAAGTGTCTTGCCTTTCGTCCAGACTGTTCTCGCCTTTCATCCAGACTGCCATCGTCTTTCGTCTTGACTACCCACTGAGGTCCGGACTGCTCCCGCCATATTTGATAAGAGCCTTCAAGCACCTGCCTAACCTGTCCACATCTTGAATCACTTGTACCCGCCTCATCTCCTGGGTTCTTGCCAATCCAGCCCATCAGAGACCAAGCTTGACTATTTGAGCCAGCCTCTCACCAGAACTTCTCACTAACCCAACTCTTCTTCACAACAACCCCTCAACCTTCCAGCTCTTGGGCTTTGCTTTCGGAATTCATCTTCATTTAAGACTACTCATACTTAACTTCCCCCAACAATACCCATACTCAACTCAAGATGGCTTCTGTCGGAACCGATGCTGAGGGCCAGGTGACCTTCCTGGTTCACTGCATCAAGCATTCTTCCGGTGGAAAGGTAAGTGCCATATCACTTGATTACATCTAGAGACTCAAATCATCTAACAAGAACAGATCGATTTCCAGGCGGTTGCTACCGATTGCAACATCGCGTCCAAGGCCGCTGCGTAAGTCAATTTTCTTCCCACGCTCCTCGTCAAGTTTTCGACAGGAACAAGCTGACCTGGCATGCCGTCCAGTGCCAAGCGTTTCGAGCGCATCCTCAAGCCTCATGGCATGAAGACTAGCGACTTGTCCAAGGCTGGCCCCATAGGCAGTGCTGCACCTCCTGGTGGCAGCAGCGCCAGCCCCAAGACCCCGGGCAAGGCTACGCCGAAGTCGAAGGGCAAGCGCACCCCTACTGAGACTCCTACTAAGGAGACGAAGCGCGTTAAGCTGGCTAACCACCCGGCTGTCTCGTCTTACAATGACGAGGACGATGCTGAGGATCTGCCTCAGTTCAAGGTCAAGGACGACCCCGAGGCCTCTGGCACTGACTCAACCAACGGTTCGTACAACGACATCCCCCGAGGCCGCGATGGCGATGACGATGATGACTTGCAACTTCTCTACGTTGTGGAGAAGACGAGCGATTGCCCGATTCACGATTGCGGCGGATCTCGAAGTCCTTCTTCCGCGTCCGTTTCGAGCGATACTAATACCGAGGGTTTCACACAGATGGTGCCAAGGCCGACGAGCATGCCGAGATTTAGCAACATGCCAGCTTGCTATCAGGGCTGGGGATTCCTACCGGAAATGCCAGTCTACGCATGGCCAGATACGTGCGCGATACATGGGGAGCTAGAAGCAGCACAGTTAGCCGGGATATGTGAGTAGTTTTTAGTTAGTTCTTCCAAGACTTTTCTAACAAATTCTGAATAGGAATGGAGATTGGCTCTTTACAGGGACGATGTTGCCGTCATGGCTCACCAACATGCGCTCGCAGAGATGGCTCATACATAGGAGTGGTAATGGTTAGGGTGAATTAGAGACTCAAGAAATAGAACGAGTGACGTTCACTTCTTTCGCAATGCAATGATCATCATACAGGCTTCGTGAGACCCGAGAATGGTGCGCGCCGTTGAAGGTTCCGCCATGGCGCTGCCTGATTGGGAAAGTGGAACTGTCTCGGCAACGGTCGGCAGGGGTCATCCCACTTCTTCCGGAGCATTTGGGGCTCAATTTCAACGACACCCTTACTTCATTTGTAAGGATAGCCTCCTCGTGGAATTCCGTGCCTGCCTGACACCACAGCGATTGCTTGTCGTATCCTGCGCCAGTTGAATCGCATAGGATATGACGTAAGTCTGTCATGAGGGTCCATGATGCTACCCAATTTGCTTCATCACATGCCTTGTTTGCCGTCCCGGGTCTTCTGGCCTTCAGACGGTGCTGCTGCTCCGCGCGCGGCGGGAATGTTGTGAGTGATTGATATCGAAATCTCATGTGATAAGTTCAAACAATACCAGTTATTCCAAGCCGGTGACTCCTGCTCATTTACGTCCCGATGAATTCGTTTACCTTTGGGGCATCAACTATCTTCCACCGATGCCAGCCAACTTCATTTCACATGGTCTGCATCTTAAATTCGAGAGCACAGAGAAACCTCGCATTGACAATTGAATCTTCTGGACGCAAGATATCTATGGTAACGTGATAAGTCACCAAGGATACGAGCGTGTTGGCTTCCAGCATCCTCGGGTGGTCACAAAGGCAACCTAGACAGGTAAGCATACATCAGGCAGGTGCACTTCCCTCTGCACTTCCCTCCTTCCTTCCCAATTTCAATCTCAGAAAACATCTCACGCACTCTCGGAGAAACCTGAGGCCAACTGGAGCATCTCATGCTCACTTACACCCGGGGACGTTCTGCCTAACCTCTCAGTCTGGAGACCCTGCAGCCAACCAGAGTGCCCCATCCACACCTCACCTTCTCATCGCACCTTCCTCCCATCTTCTTCCCACCTCGCCTCCTTCCCTCACCTCACCAAGGCAACCTTTTTCGGCCAGCTCAGCCGAGAGCACACAAACTACTGCCCCCAAAATTTTCCGGCTTTCCTCTGCATGGGCCATAGACGCAAATTTGATTTCTTCCCCCTCCCACAACTCAGCGAAGTTGTCTTTTTCTTCTTCCCTTCTTCATCGCGGCAACCGTCCCCTCTACCAGACGAACGATTGACGAAATCAATTTTCGTGCAATCCATCAAACGACAAGCAAAGCATCTCGCTTCCGTCGAAGAAGAAGTATTTCTTCCTTTCTACATCTCCAGCTTCTGGACCAACCGGTGAGTATTTTGTCGGCCGCGGCCTCTTTCGCCTCTTTTTCTTTCTTCTCACCTCAGGTCGCGAGGTTTGGACAAATAACTAATCGCCCCAGCAGACGGAGTCATCAAACTCTTCATCCTCCATCGCGGGATTGCAATTACGACATCAATTCATCGCGCTGCAATGTCTACCTCTCCGCTCTCCCCTCGTGCCAACATGGGCACTCACTGGGAGCTCTCGTCTGGCGCCTCGTCGCCCCGATCCAACACTTCGAGCAATACCAACAGCTTGTTCTCTTCGCCCGACTCCCCTACTGACACAGAGGTGTCGTTTCCGACCACTGAGAACGAAGACACAGAGAAGTCTTCCGGTCTTGCTCAGGCCCATTTTGTCGTGACGCCAAGCTTCGCCAACTATGTCTTGGTGGGCAACACTCCATACGCCCCAAGCCAAGTGCAGGCGATGCGCGATGAACTTATCCAAGCACGAAAAACCGGAGAGTTCCCTCTTACGACCTCCACCATCAATGACCCTCAGACCACAGTCGAGGACTACCAACATCTTCAGCGTCTCCGAGATGCACGGGGTGACCCTGCCATCCATCCTCCTCCCCAGCAGTACAACGTCATCAAGGTCGACATTGCTCGTCGCATCAAGACTCGCGATGAGATGCAGGGAGCTCCAGCCAACTTCCAAGAGGTGGATCACCGAGTTCAAAACTGGATGAGCTCAATCAACAAGGAAGCGCGCATGTTAGAGATTACACAGGCGGCACTTCAGCGCAAGGGCATCAACAACCCCACCCAAGACGACTTGGACGCCATCGCCGAGGAGTTCATGCAGATTGCGGAGCGCACTCTTCTTGACGTCGCCAACCCTCTGCGCATGAATGCAACTCGCATGGAGGGCAACATGAGTCGTTTCGATAATCAGCTTGATGGCTTTGACGGAGCCATGGCAGCCCAACTCAGTACACTCAGCTCTGTCTTATCGGCCCTCAATGACGCTGTCGGCACTTCTACGGATGCAATGGGCATGCAGTTGAACACGCTCAATACAATTCTGGCGGCTCAGGGTAACACATTCAATGGATCCGTCACGATGATCAACCAAGCATTGAACATCGTCAACACAGATCTACAGCGACTCACATCCAACATCCCAACCATGGTTGCAGCAGCAGTTCAAGCCGCTGTCAGGGAGCATCTGTCAGCCACGCCTCATCAGAAGAAACTATTCACGCAACAGCAGGCCCAATTCGACCAGCCACCTGGATACGCTACTGCTACACAGGGCCAACAGTGCCAAGCGGTTGGTGGAGAGCTCTTTGGCGGAAGCAACCAGGCAGTCGTTTCTGCAGTCCGTGCATCAGGACAAGAATATGCCCAGACCTTGCACATGAACACGCAGCCCACGAAGTCGAGATTCAGAAGATTCTTGCGGGTCATCACTGGAAGAGGACAATCGAAGAAGGAGGCAGGTTCCAAGTAATGAAGCTCATGACAAGGCTTCAACATTCAGCTGTCCGACTTTGTGGCCAGCACTCCCCCTCTGAGACGTACACAACACATCCGATCACCAAGCTTTGGAAAGATGGAAGGCATGATGGGAGGAAATTGGTTTTGTAGATCACTGGTAGTTTGACTCGTACGTACCACGAGATTAATAATTCGTTTCGCATTGAGTAACTTGTTCCTTCGTGAAATCAAGATTGTGCTCAATTTGACCTTTTGTTGCTCCAGCCGATGGGATCATTCAGATGCAAAAGTCTCACCGTGAGTCGATTACCTCACTCAAAACAACACAAAGTATCAAATTAGCATCTGTTTCTTGCCTGCCGGAATTGCTGTCATACCTGACCAGTCTCGTGAGAAGAAGATGATGTCTGTCATCTCATGGGCATGACTAGAAACATCACAGTCGTTCTTCTTGCGCACCTTAGGGGCATATCAATACGAATGATACTCTTTACCGTATAGGAACCATCAGAAGTGACACCGCCACCTGGCAGCGCCTGAGGGCATTCCCAAATCTGTTAAAACTGCCTGACTACCGGGTTGCCTGGCAGACCGTGACCGAGTCTCCCAAACGCGTTCGCTTCCCTCACCTTCGGCAACCCAAACACTCCCAACGCGTCTTCTGCTTCTGCTCGAGGCAGACGCCTTCACACCTTGTCGGAAGAGCCACCTCAAGTGGGGTCGATGCCGACCTGCCCACCCACGGGCCCCAACCGCCCTTCTGTGTCAATACCCTCGCGACTCTGACCGCCTCCCAGCTTACTCTTCTTTCTTTCACCCACACCCATTCAAAGTCTCCTATTCTGACTTCTCTCCTTTTCCGCGTCCATTACAGCGTCTATCTTCAATTGCCTACCACAAGACACCAAACGCTATAGATCCCTTCCGTATTCATCTCGATCACGACCACTACGAGAAGTGCTCCTCAACACCTCGTGCATATATTCAGACGATTCAGACTCACGCATCGCCCATCAAAACTCTTCACTCCTCACTCATTTACTTGACATCACCGTGGTAAGTCATGCCTCATCCCTCCTTTGGTTTGACCCTCCTTCTTCACGTTGCTTCTCCCCCTAACCTTCCGTTACACAAAGACTGCGTTCTATTTAAGATAGATTGCTTTCGTCTGATGATTTGCGGTTCACCATTCTCTTGTCTGTATGAACCCATCTTTGGCTTCTTTTGTTGCTTGGAAACCGGCATTCTGTCGTTTGCGCAGAACTCAGTGATAGCATTCCGTACTAACAAAATCCGCTTTCAGCTGTCACAATGGCGCCTTCCAAGAAGTCCATGGGCAAGCTCCTTGATATCCCGAGAGCGAAACAGGATGCCAAAGTCCGAAAGAATACCACGGCGAGAAAGAACACCTCTGCCAAAGAACAGAAAGTCCCTAAGAAGGGTGTCAAGATCACCACTCGCCCAAAAAACCGGGCCCTCATCCAGTGGAGGAGTAAGTAGAATCCTTTTTATCGGAATAGTGTTCATGGCGATTGATTGTAGGAACAGAGGAAGAACCCTTGCTTGTGACACTCCTTTGGGTGCAGTATATCTGTGCCAAAGAGCACGGCAAGATGCCCTGGGATGATGTCATTCCCCAGTGCTTCACCGGAGTTACACCAACGGCATTCACCCAATTCCTTGCCCGAGAGCGCAAGCGACTTCTCAAGATGGGCTACTGTGTTCCGCCTCTCCCCAGCCAGGCCAAGAGCTTGGAGAGAGATCAGAACATCCGCGGCTATACCAATGCGCCGACCGCCGAGAATGAGGATGCTATCAGACCCGTCGGCTTCGATGAGCCGTTTCTCCAACCCTGCCAGCGAGGCGACAACTAGGAGTTGGTGACCAACGCAGAAGGCGAGGTAGAATCGGATGATGGCGAGGCTGATGATGCCATGGTGAATGAACACGATGACGAGGGGTTCTTGAATATCAATGAGGCTCCCAGAAAGGTAAATTTTGATCCAACACTTCTTCCGCGTTCACTGACATCGGATAGAATGGAGAGTCCTCTCAGGTTCCTTCTGTCCAGGGCCACCATCAGTCTCCTTACCAGGCTCCTGCTCAGTCGGGTCACTATGTCCACAACGACGAAGCGCAGTCGAATCACCGGATTCACAACATCCCCAATCCTCAGCAACAGGCTGGAGAATTGCTGTTTCACCACGTTCAACAGTTCAGTCTGGCCCAACACGATGCCCAGAATGACGCCCAGCTCCAGCAGCAGCCATTTCCCCTGACGCAGTATTCGAGCCAGCATAACCAAGTAGAACAAACCAATCAGGAATGGCAGGCTCAGCATCTCAATGAGGGCAACGGCCTGTATAGGCAGGCGATCGAAGCCTGGAAGCATGACGAGCCCCCAAACGAAGCACGAATATTTGTCGAGGGTCTCCCTCCCATGGCATACTATCTTTTCAAGGTGCCTGCGAGCGTCAGTGGTGGCGTCTCTTTGATATCCGGCTCCGAGATCATGTACCCGATGCGAACCGAGAATGGCTATACGACATATGCCATCCCGATCCCGGTCAACCTGGGCAGCTATCTCGACGGCCTCAATGGTCAGGAAGCTGGTGCCGCAACCCCGTTTGGCAGCACTGCGACGACGAATCTATCCCCGGGCACTTCATCACTCAATGAGCCCGTTTTTCGGGCTTTGAGCGATGGCTTCGGTGATGTCGTCAATGGTGGATTCAACGGTGGCTTTCAATGTGAACATCACCTACATGAAGATGCCAATCACCATGCCAATCACCATGTCACAGCTACTGGCCCCACTCATGTGGGCGAGGATCAGGAACTCGACTTCAAGGAATTCAACTCGAATTTGTTCGACTTCACTCAGTTCCACTGAAACGATGGACGCGCCATGGAGTTACATAACCCACGGCTTTCAGCACACTAGAATTGATAACGAGTCCTTGAATTTCGTTGGGGTATTACGAACTTTGGCGTTGGAGGTAGCATGAGGATAGGAGATAGATGCCGTCGTGTCTGCTTTTGTTGTTTGCTCTGCTTTCCTTCTTCTCATTTCCGTCTTTCACCACACCTCTGGTAGCATTTTCCCTTGGTCGCTTCTGAGGGCGAAGAATGTTTACGGTGTGATAGTTATTACAACAGATGACGCAGATACTGCTGCTGATGAGATAGTGCAACAGCAACAGGGTTGCTCGCACGGAAGTTTTGCCTCTTCCGTTTTCCGCTTTCCTCACTTTGGATCAATCGGTAGCATCGCCTGGAGCAAATTCATCACTAGATTTAGACACAGCAGACCAACGAATTGTACCATCTTGAACACTTCAGTTCAAGCTTCTGCAACCGCCTTCCGCCGGATCTCACGTTTAATTCACGAAACTCAATCATGACAGGCCTCAGAGATAAGTGGAAGCATGGGATCTCACGAGAAACGCTGCAGTCTTGTTGAGATCGAAAGTTGTGTTAACAAAAGGCCAGGACGATTTGCTTCTTCCGGTCTTGTAATGTATGTACAGTAGAATGAACCATTGGGTTCAATCCTGGTTTAATGAAATTTGTACACGAATTGGTAAATGTAGACTCCCTCTCTCCTTACATACCATCAGCAATCATGGCGTTGATGATCTTTACGTGACGGTCCGCGTTTGTCTCGCTCCATTCGGTATCATAGTTGAGCCCGTACGGCCAGAAATGCGAGCCGCCACAGCTGATCTTGGCACTGGAACCATCCCAGGAGCGAAGCAAGGGCAATGCCGTAGCCCAGTTACCGGACGCGCATTTGGAGTCGAAGGCGGCAGTCTGTCCAACGCCGAGTGTGTGGGAGATCTCGTGGAGCGCCGTACGCTCGTTCATGTAAGATCGGTTCGATCCGAAGCGGAGGTCACCGTTGTAGTTGGCCTCGGCAGTAGGAACGCCGGGCGTGTAATAGACACGGATTGTCTTGCTTGCCTTTCCCTGCTTTGCATGTCTTGCTACGGCCAGCTTCATGGCGGCTTCGATTTTGGTGTACGCGTCGGTTTGGTCGGCCGTGGGGTTGGCAGCCTTCTCAAGGGTCCAGGTGATGGCGCCTTGAGCGGCAGAGGCGGAGGCCACGATGACGGCAAGGAGTGACAACTTCATGTTTGCAGAAAGAGTGAATGTGTATTTGAGAGATTATAGTATTGGATGCTAGTGATGATCTTGCAATATCTTCCGTGTCTTTGTCTTCGACCGACCCCTTCTTATACTCCAAGAACACTGCCATCTAGGAGGTTACTCCAGCCCCTAGCCCAAGCGAGTTGGAAATTAAGGATATATGTTGCAAGAAGATCGTACCTATTCTAACTCGGTCTCGCGCAGCAGGCCCTCTAACTCCCTTGTAGTAGCATCCTCATCCTTGCGATAGCGCGGCCAAGAGGTTAGGGGTTGCATCACGGCGCCACGGCGCCGGCGCTCCGTTTCTTGATGTTTCAAGTACAGTGAGCAGCTGCAATAAAGTCGAGGCATGCGCACCTATGAGGAGACTAAGAAAAGAAGCTTGTTTGAAACGTTGCACCGTTAAATCTAGGTGTAACTCGCATGCGGCTAACGCATTGCTCGGATGGCAGTTCTCGTGACTTGCTTAAAGTGCCATCCAATGTTTGCTGAGCTGCTACAACGTTGGGGTTCATGCTATGTGTCCATTACTTCGTATTGCTTGGTAAGTCGGTGCAGTTGCTCAGGAGAAACCCCATAGTCGATCGTCCGCCGATGTTCTCCGATGGACGAACCCATGTCAATATTCGGCAATGGTCACTAGGGGTTACCATGTGCGGATGCTGAGAATAGAGACAGATGCCATTGGAAGACGGTAGAAATGCACCCACAACTGCGCTAATCCCTTTTTGTACTGGCGCCCCAGAAGGGACCTCGTTTAGCCGAACGTCCGAGATAAATTTTTGGAGCCGGTGACAGGAAGCTTCTCCAATTCTATCACTCACTGCAACTTTTTACTTCATCTCCTTGGAGCGACACGTGTGATTCAAACCCGGCGACACCTTCAATCCTTAGTTCTGTATTTCTTCTTTCTTACCTAGATACCCTCATAATAAGATTCAAGATGCAGCGCGCTCTTTCTTCCCGCGCGAGAGCTTCCGTCCTCTCTGCTGCTCCCAGCAAGTTCCGTGCCGGTGCCGGCCTGGGACAGCAGCTTCGCTTTGCCCACAAGGTTCGTCAACACGTCGCGAAGCATTGGCAATGCCATCAGCTTCAGGATGCTAACTCAGTCTACAGGAGCTGAAGTTCGGTGTTGAGGGCCGTGCTGCCCTGCTCGCTGGTGCCGATACTCTGGCCAAGGCCGTCGCGACAACACTTGGCCCCAAGGGTCGCAACGTCCTCATTGAGTCAAGCTATGGCTCCCCCAAGATCACAAAGGGTAAGGAAACATGCAATTGAGTTGCATTCCATCAAAAAGCTGACTGATTCGTAGACGGTGTAACTGTCGCGAAGGCAATTACCCTTAAGGACAAGTTCGAGAACCTCGGCGCCCGCCTCATCCAGGACGTCGCCTCCAAGACCAACGAGACCGCCGGTGACGGAACCACCACCGCCACCGTCCTCGCCCGTTCCATCTTCTCCGAGACCGTCAAGAACGTCGCCGCTGGCTGCAACCCCATGGACCTGCGCCGTGGTATCCAGGCTGCTGTCGACGAGGTCGTCGCTTTCCTCCAGAAGAACAAGAGAGATATTTCCACCAGCGAGGAGGTTGCCCAAGTCGCCACCATCTCCGCCAACGGTGACCAGGAGGTCGGCAACCTGATTGCCAAGGCCATGGAGAAGGTCGGCAAGGAGGGTGTCATCACCGTCAAGGAGGGCAAGACTCTGGTCGACGAGCTCGAGGTTACCGAGGGTATGCGCTTCGACCGCGGCTTCGTCTCCCCCTACTTCATCACCGACGCCAAGTCCCAGAAGGTCGAGTTCGAGAAGCCCCTGATCCTCCTCTCCGAGAAGAAGATCTCTGCTGTCCAGGACATCATTCCCGCTCTTGAGGCCTCCACCCAGCTGAGACGTCCTCTCGTCATCATTGCCGAGGACATTGAGGGTGAGGCTCTCGCCGTCTGCATTCTCAACAAGCTCCGTGGCCAGCTCCAGGTCGCTGCCGTCAAGGCCCCCGGCTTCGGTGACAACCGCAAGTCCATCCTCGGTGACCTGGCTGTCCTCACAAACGGTACCGTCTTCAGCGAGGAGCTTGACATCAAGCTCGAGAAGGCCACCCCCGACATGCTCGGCTCCACCGGCTCCATCACCATCACCAAGGAGGACACCATCTTCCTCAACGGTGAGGGTGCCAAGGACTCCATCTCCCAGCGCTGCGAGCAGATCCGTGGTGTCATGAACGACCCCACTACCTCCGAGTACGAGAAGGAGAAGCTCCAGGAGCGTCTGGCCAAGCTCTCTGGTGGTGTCGCCGTCATCAAGGTCGGTGGCTCCTCCGAGGTTGAGGTCGGTGAGAAGAAGGACCGCTTCGTCGATGCCCTGAACGCCACCCGCGCCGCCGTTGAGGAGGGTATCCTGCCCGGTGGTGGTACCGCCCTTATCAAGGCCTCTGCCCTTGCTCTTAAGGACGTCAAGACCGCCAACTTCGACCAGCAGCTTGGTGTCACCATCGTCAAGAACGCCATCACCCGCCCTGCTCGTGCCATCGTCGAGAACGCTGGCCTTGAGGGCTCCGTCATTGTCGGCAAGCTCACCGATGAGTTCGCCAGCGAGTTCAACAAGGGTTTCGACTCCTCCAAGGGCGAGTACGTCGACATGATTGCCGCCGGTATTCTTGACCCCTTCAAGGTCGTCCGCACCGGTCTGGTTGACGCCAGCGGTGTTGCTTCCCTGCTCGGTACCACTGAGGTCGCCATCGTTGAGGCTCCCGAAGAGAAGGGACCTCCTCCTATGGGCGGTATGGGTGGTATGGGCGGAATGGGAGGCATGGGTGGTATGATGTAAAAACATGATCCATGATCAAAATGTCTTCTTGTATTAAAAAAAGTCAACTGGGCGAGGGGCATGGGCATTGGTGTTACTATTAAAAAGGATGTATAACTGCGGCCATTTGTACTAATCTCCCCTCTTTCCCCCTTTTACGCAGCAGTATCCCTGAGGGGACTTGAGAGCTCTGTATTGTACAATAGCACTAGCAAGTTATGTAAGATGAAGAAAGAAAGCAAAACGAGTTAAAGAATAACAAGACAAAGAGCAAATGCATGCATTGACTAGACTGGAGCTGTGCACGGTGTGTTGACGTCGATCGGTAGCTACTTAGTTAACAGCTCAGTGACAGCTTGAAGAATTGGGCCAGTGTTTCGGCCGCTACTTTAAGTGGTAGAGTTCCTTGGCTTCGTGCTGACAAGTAAGGTAGGCAACCGTTAAGTGCAGCCCGGTCCACGTCACGTAAACAGGCACCCATCATGTGTTTTTTGGTGATGACTTCTTGTGTTTTTTTAACCAAGCAACAGGAGCTCGCCGCCCCTTGCAATGGGCTGTCCCCCCAACAAGAGATTCCAAGTTCAGGCCCTGTCTGTTGACTGCCGCCTGGGGTGGGATTCGTCAACCTCCTGTGGCTGACGCAGATAGTCACGTGCTCCAATCTCACCTGGACAACAACCCCACCATGCGGGTGTTTTTCTCGCCCGCTTCCCCTCCACTGTGACCCAACTCCTCCGTTCCTGTCCAAGATACCTCATCACCCGAAAGCAAGCTGTTGCCTCTTTTTCTGCCACCACCCTCCGTGCAGCAAATCTCCCGACCGAACCACTCGATCTCGAAGTAGGCACCCCCATTTTCCATTTTGCTTTGCACAGCAAACAGTTTTAAATCATTCAATTTCCCTCCTGTTTTCTAGTTGCTAAACTGCTCTCAGCCCACTTTCCCGCCTCTTCTCCTAGCCACACCCCCGCCATAAACCAGCATCATGGTGAGTAACTAAAAGCTTCCAAGGATCAGCCGTCTACCAAAACACAATGCTAATCTCAATCGCAGTCTCAATCCGGGTTCGTATTTCCCCTTCCGAAGAGCCTCTTACCTCTGCGCCGACTCACCATCTAATGGGCGACTCTACCGCTCGTTCGATGACGATCCCGGCGGAGCAGGACAAGCTGGCTCCATCTACCACCTCACCTCAGCAAGGCGGCGCATGCTAACCCGATTTTCCCCACTAGAGCGCAAGTCTCTCAGGAGTGCATAACGGCCTACAACGAGCTCAAGCTCTCCAAGAAGTACAAGTACATCATCTACAAGCTTTCGGACGACAACAAGGAGATTGTCGTCGAGGAGGCCTCGGCCGATAAGGACTATGACAACTTCCGCGAGAAGCTGATCAACGCCCAGACCAAGTCCAAGAGCGTATGTTTCGCTGCAATTCCGCGACGCAATGCTGCATTTCAAAGACAATTCTAACAATGCATCAGGGTGCTGTTGGCAAGGGCCCCCGCTACGCCGTCTACGACTTCGAGTACAGCCTTGCCTCTGGCGAGGGTGAGCGGTACGTTGCCCCGCATTCGCCCAACCTGGAACCTGCAGCTAACGCTCCAACAGCAACAAGATCACCTTCCTCGCCTGGTCCCCCGATGATGCCGGTGTCATGGTCAGTACCAGCTACTCTTGCAAAGCTCAATTGAATTGTCGCTAACCCACTACCAAAGGCCAAGATGGTTTACGCCTCCTCCAAGGAGGCCCTGAAGCGCTCGCTCACTGGTATCGCGACCGAGCTCCAGGCCAACGATGCCGACGACATCGAGTACGACTCCATTCTCAAGACCGTCAGCAAGGGCATGGCTGGTTAAATGTCTCTTTTCCCCTCAAACACACCCATACCCTTCCTTACGCGGTGAGACGGAGCATACACTTTGGCGGCTGCAGTCTTCCGGGACGATTGACGACGATCATGGAGAGTTTACGATGAATATGGAGGGCCACTTTCTCCCCCTTTGGCGATTTCGGGACCCAGACCTTTTTCCCACTCCGAGTTTCTTTTTGGGGCGTGACAAGTAAATTTCCAGATTTGAACTGCCCGCCTGGTTATATCAACCCAGTGCCATAGGAAAACATCTCATGCCGGAATGCAGAGCATTCTTGTTGTTGCCCAAATAACGACGACGAAATCACTTCTTTATTAGACCATCACCTATGTTCAAGTGTTGTGCTTCGTGAATTTCTACGTTATGACTTCTTCTGGGCCTGCCAGGTTGAGCGCCACAGCCCTGATAGCTCCTCCGCCTTTTGCTCGTGCTTAAGCCTCTGCAGCAAGAAGCCCTTGAGATCGCTCCAGAATTCGTCCGTGTCCAATGCCGCCTCTCCGATGTCCTCCTCTGTAGTGTTGGGCGCAACCGCAGCGCTAGGCTCAGGCTTGACTGCAGCGGCTCCTCCAATAACCATGACGGAGAACTCAAGAGATGCCTGACCGTCCGTAAGCAAGTCCTTCAGCACCTTGCTGTCTGGCACCGGCTTCTTGTTGAACAGCAGCTTCATCTTGTCCACAGGTATCCGTGACTCCGCCTCAACCGCCGCCTTGATGTCGAGGATGGAGGTGTTGAGCGACTGGGAGGAGAGCTTGATATCCAGAGGAGGGTTGCGCAGGGACTTGAGAGTGACGTTGACGCTGCGCTCCTGACCTGGGGCAAGATTCGAGGGCTTGCTCATGGCCTTGGGCATCTTGGGCAGGATGTACTGCATGATGTTAGCTATCCGTAGCTACTAAAGCTTCGCTAGTAGGGGTGAGGCTTACGGGAGGACGAGCCGGGAAGTTCTTGGGGTGCTCGACATGGTCGGCGGACAGCTTCGCCGGGCGCGACTCCAAGGTCGCCAGGAACTGTCTTGCGAACACGACTTCGGCCATGGTTGTGATATGTTGGGCTATGTGGCGCGCTTTCGGGAAGTTTGCCTGGTCGGTGTTGTTCGAATCGTCGATTTGAGTTCAGAAGCTATAGGTTGTGTGAGATATAGGGAAGGAATGTCGGTGAAGGCTTAATTACTAGATGATCGGCTGGAGGTAAGGCGTTGGAAATGACTTCGTCCGGTGTTCTGGTGTGCTGCCCGCTCTGCTCAGTTAGAGTTGACGCACTGAAGAGGGATGGCGGGGCGGACTGAGCTGGAGTGTGGAGCTTCGACCGCTCGTCTGGGCGGCGTGGCTTTATCGCCCAATCTTATCGGTGCTGGTCAGTGCGCGATAGGAAAAAGTTTCGGTGGGGGGACCGCTTCTAACCCAAGTGAAGGAACTTTTTTTTTCTTCTGAGCAGTGTAGCGGCGACCGACTTTGAACCAGGCGGTACCGTATATCTTGAATTTTCTACTTCTTTGGTACCCTTTTTTCCCCCACCCAAATACCCAAGTTTCGATACGGATTGATCGATCAAAATGGGTGTCGGAAACCGTATGAAGAAGCAGGGTGCGCCCGAACCCTTGTCAGAGGCGCATTTCGCAAAGTTGAAGCGCAAGGCCGGTCTGCCAGTCGAGCCCGTCGAGGCTCCCGAGGTCAAGAGGAGGAGAAGAGGAGCGGCGCCCAAGGCCAATGCCGCGGCAGCGAAGAAGCAGGATGCGAAGAAGAGCAACGGTGCCAAGGCTGGAAAGCCTGCGCCCAAGGCCGCCAACGGCAGAGGAAAGAAGGCACCCCAGCCTGTCGACTCGGACGAAGAGATGTCAGACGACGACGATGCCGGCGACTTTGCTGGTGCCCCTTCCGACATGAGCGACGATGATGACGAGGTTGACGAGTTTTCCGACCTGGAGGCCGCGGAGAAGCTGGGAGACGACTTCATAGATGGTTCTGACGACGATTCCGTGTACGATTCAGAAGAGGAGCGTGGCGGCGGCGGAAAGCACATGTTCTCAGAGGACGAAGACGACTCGGACGGCGAGGAGATGCTCACAAAGGCCAACATTGAGGGTCTCGCACGGAGACTCGACCAGAAGCAGGCCGAGGAGGACGCTGACGCCCAGGCCGAACTCGAGGAGATGGGCATCCAGACCAACATTGACGGCGACAAGCCGCACATCCTCGAAGACGACTCGGACGACGAGCTCGCCGCCAAGACCAAGACGCTCCTCGCGCCAGACCTGCAGCTCCTGAGAACGAGAATCACGGAAAACATCAGAGTGCTCGACGACTTTGCGAAGCTCCACGAGGAGGGCCGTTCCCGCACAGAGTACGTCAACCAGCTCATCAAGGACATCTGCGCCTACTACGGCTACTCCGAGTACCTCGCCGAGAAGCTCTTCAACCTCTTCTCGCCCCGCGAGGCGTTTGCCTTCTTCGAGGCCAACGAGTCGGCCCGCCCCGTCGTCATCCGCACAAACACCCTCCGCACCCACCGCAGAGACCTCGCCCAGGCCCTCATCGGCCGCGGCGTCACCCTCGAGCCCGTCGGAAAGTGGTCCAAGGTCGGCCTCCAGATCTTTGAGAGCAACGTGCCCCTCGGTGCCACGCCCGAGTACCTGGCCGGCTACTACATCCTCCAGGCCGCCTCCTCTTTCCTGCCCGTCATGGCCCTCGAGCCCCAGGAGAACGAGCGCGTGCTGGATATGGCCGCCGCTCCCGGTGGTAAGACAACGCACATGGCCGCCATGATGAAGAACACGGGTGTCATCGTCGCCAACGATCCCAGCAAGCAGCGTGCCAAGGGTCTCATTGGTAACATCCACCGCCTCGGCGCTCGCAACGTCGTCGTCTCAAACTACGACGCCAGGGAGTTCCCCAAGCCCATGGGTGGTTTCGACCGTGTCCTGCTCGATGCCCCTTGCTCCGGTACCGGTGTCATTGCAAAGGATGCCAGCGTCAAGACCAACAAGACGGAGAGGGATTTCATGCTGCTGCCGCACATGCAGAAGCAGCTTATCCTCGCCGCCATTGACTCTGTCAACCACCACAGCAAGACGGGCGGTTACATTGTCTACTCTACCTGTTCCGTCACAGTCGAGGAGAAGTAAGCCTATCCACCTCATCTAACTATTGTCTCATTCATGCTAACAAACCAACAGCGAGTCCGTCGTAGCATACGCCCTCTCCCGCCGCCCCAACGTCAAGCTCGTCGACACCAACCTCCCCTTCGGCCGCGAGGGCTTCACCTCCTACATGGGCAAGAAATTCGACCCCTCCCTCAAGCTCACCCGCCGCTACTACCCGCACACCTACAACGTCGACGGCTTCTTCGTCGCCAAGTTCCAAAAGATTGGTCCCACCCCTGCAAAGGCCGAGCGCGACCGCTCCGCTGCCTCCGTCGGCGAGGTCATCGACAAGACCCCCATCACCACCGACGACGAGTCCAACGCCGGCGGCAAGACCGACGATGATTTCGGTGGCTTCGACGACGATGAGGACGAAGAGTACGTCCTCAGGGCCAAGCGCAACGCCATGCGCAGACGCGGTCTCGACCCCAACGCTTTGTCTGCGAAGGCGAAGAAGGCCGCCTCCGACGCCAAGAAGGAGTCTACCGCTTCTGCCTCCGAGGCCGAAGTTGAGAGCGCCCCTGAGTCTGAGAAGTCCGCGGAAAAGACGCCCGACAAGAAGGACAAGAGCAAGCAAAAGGCCGCCGCGGCCGACAAGGAGAAGAAGGCCGAGAGGAATCCGGCGCAGAAGAAGGTGACCTCCACCGCGGCCGCGCCGGAAAAGAGCCCTAAGAGCAAGAGCCCTAAGCAAAAGAAGGAGAAGAAGTCTGCGAAATAAAAGGACGAGACACAGGTGATCGACTGATGTCAAAAAAGGAAAATTGATGAACTAGAAACGAGGGTTGGGATCTTTTTTGAAGTGTATCTTGTGTAGTAGACAAAGAAGCATCTTGTCAGGGATCGAGGTCGAAACGAACCCCGCGTCGTTGTCGTCGTTGTTGAGGTTATTAGGGTTGTCGCATTATAATTACCTATTACTACTAAATGGAGTCGGAGCTCAAAAAGGTATTCGGGAAATAAAAAAAAGTATCGAACGAAAATATTGAACAGTGAAGAGGTTGTTGACATGGTCGTCGCTGTCGTCGTTCATCTGTTGTGAACGTCGTTTGCCGTCGCCGATTGAGAAAAAAGCCTTTCACGTCCACGTCAAGAAGGAATTATCCAGCCAGCTGGCCACGAAGAGAATTGAGAAAAGAAGATTGGGTTATGGCTAATCCAATACGCCGAAGCCAAAAAAATGAATCTAAGCAGAGCTTTTCATCAACCTGTCTCTCATCATCAAAAAGATCAATGACAGACACACCAACCAATCCTTGACCACCTTCACAGGCGAAGAAAGGCTAACCACCCTCAACCTCCTCCAAACAGCATCGTAAAGATAAAAAGCATTGTACAAAAATGCAAACGTCAAAGCAGTCCTTTTTCCTCCACTGTGGTCATAAACCCTCTTATCCAGCTCGGGGTCTGGATCAAAGCAGTCCTTTTTCCTCCACTGTGGTCATAAACCCTCTTATCCAGCTCGGGGTCTGGATGGTATCGAGTCCCAAATCCCAAATCATCTGTTTGTTGTCATAAAGTCGGCATGCCATTTCCTCTGCCAGACCTCTTTTCGTCGTAAAAGCCGTGTCATGAATCAATCCTATTCAAGACTTTTTGTAGGAGTATGTTGTACACAAAGAAGAGACCAGAAAGTCGTCACTGGAATCGTCGTAAATGTTGTTCGTCGTAATCCTTCTCCCAAAACGCCTCGTTCGTAGCTCGCCCTGTCGTTCGCCATGACGCCAGGGGTATTAAAATAATTATGTATGAAGAAAAAAGCATGATATGCCGCCCAAAGTAGAATGCTGTTGGTGTGGTGAGGTCTACTGGGCAGCCCTCTGATGAAGTAGGATGTCGCGGATCGCCCATCTGGCAGCTTCGCGATCTCGGTCTCCAACCCCGAGCCACTTCTCGCATTTCTTTCGCCACCGGTCTTCTTCTTCGCGCTGTCTCCGAACGAATTCGGGACCAACATCGAATTCTTCCCCGACGAGCCACTCGTCCTTAACTTCGCTAACGCGACCGGGTTCTTTGGAGTCGCCTTGGTTATCGTCGAGATCGGGAATGTCCTTGAAGACGTCCTCGTCGTCGTCCAAAGCATTGAAGCCGTCCATGGGGTCGGGTATCTCGGACTTGGTGTTCGTCTGTGGGCCGAGCTTGAGCCAGCACATGTTCTGTGGATCAAAGACCATGCCGCCCACAACCTGCACGCCCTTCGTGTGGCTTATGTTCGTAATCAGAGCCGGCCGAGGCGTTGAAGAAGCTTCCTTATCTCGAACCACGTGCGGCGGCATTGATGTTGGCGATGGGGACGATGCGGGTGGGTCGAACGCGTTCAAGACATTTTCGTTGCCTTCCCAACGGTACGTGTCGGGGTTGTAGAACATACCCTGAAGATCTACAGGGTGGTCAGTATAACGATGTGCGATCCATTGAGCTAGTGCACTTACGCTGCGGAGTCTTGTCCTTATTCATGTTGGAAATTAAATGAGGCTTCAATTGAGGTAGGTTCCTCTTCTTTTTCGACCGCACCGTCGCTTGTGGTAGTCCGGGATTGAAATTGTTCCTGGACGACAGCTGAGAAACGCGCGACGAGGTGAGAGGCGCCAGTGGGCCTGATGGAGCTCGTTGAGCAAGCGAGGTCTCCCGAGCAATTCGGCTAGCCTGGGTATCGCGGGCGAAATGGGGCGTGTAATCACCCTTCGCAGGGGAGTAAGGAGCCGGGGAGGGCGTGGTGGTCCGATCAGGAAGCACATTCTGATAAAGCTTGTTGCGGAGCGGTGCCTTGACAGGTTGTCGGACAAATTTGGCCTCTGAATGGGCTGAAGTAGGCAAGTCGTCGAATCCATCCAACTCATGCCCATCACCAAAGTTCCGAGTTCGGTTTGGCTTGGTGAGGGTGCGGAACGACAAACCGTCGCGGGTGATATGGTCCGAATGACGATTTGTTCTCTTCGGACTCGGCGACCGCATTGTCGACCTGGAAAATGCCCTCGAGGTCGGCCGCAAGTCTAGAGCGTTCTCAGAATCGTGGCGGCGGAAGCTACGAGAAGTTTTTGCAGTCACGTGCTGCGACTGGGATTGTGAGGCCCCAGCAGGGAGAAAGGGGCGTCGTTGCTGGGCAGCGAAGCTTTCCACAGCGGGTCGAGATCTCTCAGTAGGAGTCTTGGGCCGCATTGAGGAAGGCGGACGGCCATCTGTCCTAGATGGCGGCCGTTCAAACCGGGACATTGTCTTTGCCGGTGAGTGAGAGCTGCTCATTGCAGGCAGAGATCGCTTAAATCTCAGCAACTGCGTGCTAGTGGTCGTCGGCTCATTACGCAGCGACGTCGTAGAGGTTCTTGCACCAAGCTCTCGCCTGCGTGGAGTCGAAGGGAGCAAAGAGCTCGATGGAGAAGGTGTTGTGGGAGTCGGCATGCTATGAATGCTCGTGACGGAAGACTGAGATTGGTGACCCATGCGCGACTGAGATCTTCTCGTACGAGCAAAGATAGGACCACCACTCTCGGACACAGGCTCCAGAGCAGACTGAGTTCGCTCATGACGCTCATGACTCGGCCGAGGGAGCCGTGACGGAGTAGCCTTATTCGTGAAGGTCAATGAGATTGCAGTCTTTGGTCTCTGGGGGCTCGGTGGGCGGTTTGCATTGACACGAATATTGCGATGGAGTGTAAGCTTGCCCGAATTGAAGACGTCGCCATCACCCACGTCAAGACCATCAAACATGTCTTCAGGCTCTGGCTCGCGCGGTTGAGGAGTCTTGAGGTTTGGAGGCTCTTCTTCGACGGGACGCACGGGAGAGCGACTGAGTTTCCTACGACTCAATCTCTCACCAAAGTTGACCGGGCCGCTGGGGAGTACAAGGCCATCAAACGTCTCATCTTCGCTCTCGGCGGTGAATGAGCTCGAGACGCTGGGGCTCATGGCGGAGACAGACGAGCTCCTATTCGAACGAGCGTCTCTTCGTGTGCCTCCGAATCGAGTACCGAGGCTACCCTCACCCCAGTCCAGATCATCTGCCTGGTTCGACGGTGTCTTTGGGATGTCCTTTCTAGTAGAGAGCCTCAACTTGCCATCTGAGGGCAACTCGAAGTCGTTCTCAAAATCATCGTCCAAAGGCTTGTCAATCTTCTGAGGGGTCGGTGGTGTGATAAGTGAAATGGGTTTAGGCGGGCGAGTCTTTGATACTTTGATAGTTTCCGATCCATCACCAAAGAAATCGTCGTCGTCGTCATCGTTGTCACGGAACTTCTCCAAGTTGAGAGCCCCTGATAATGTGCTCGTCCTCGATTCCGTCGACTCTCTCCTGTCCAGCATTGAAACCGCGGGAGGAGTCTTCATAGCTTTGGTCGGACTAGTCTGATTGGAACCGCCGCTGACTTGTCGAAGAGCGTCGGGGAATCTGGAGCCGTCCTGAGGTTTGATGCGAAGGGCCTGAGCCGAGTCTGGAAGAACCAGATCATCCTCCCAGTCGTCCTGCATGATCTTCTTGATCTTTCGTCCACCAAGTCGTTTGATAGTACCGCCCATTAGAGCGGAAGAAGGTACATTTTTGGGTATCGGAATGCCGGCCTGTGTGGCAGCGGCGATAGCGTCGAGGGTCGACTTCTCGTCGTCGCCCGGGACATGCACGTGGGTCTCTTCGTCCAGGATAGATTCGAGATCCGAACGGAGGGAAACATGTGAAGACGCAGAGTCGCGTCGTGAGGGAGGAAGGGTGGTAACGGTAGCGGTAGAGGCGGTGCGGAATGTCAGATCGTCGGTGTCGATTTGGAAATCGTCATCGTCCCAGTCTTCGATGTCGGGTTCCGCCGCCGGCTGGCGTGGCTTGAGGCGTAAAGGTTCCATGTTTTCGGTAGGTTTCTTTGTTTGGGGGAGCGCAGAATTGAATTGGGTCCGAGAAGGCCGTAGTCGTATCGCAAAAGACTTCCCGACAGCGCTTTCCTGCTTGTCAATGTTGCAAGATCATATCGTCAACAATAACAGCAGCCCCGGCCCGGCATAACCTTGAGAAGGCGGAGATAGTGGTCGCAAGCGATGTTGTTTGGTAGTATTTAGGCGTCGCGGGGGGCGCAAAAAGATTTGTCGTGGTGGTGTTTAGGCGTAGAAATGGCGGCGCGGATTGTTTTTGAATCGAGTAGAGTATCGTCGTTTCCGGGAATGTGTGTGGTAGTGTGGGAAGTAGTGTCTGTCGGCTACTGGTAGGATGAATTGCGAGAGATGCAAACAGGTGCAGAGGCAGAACAAGTGGAGGTGATGCAAAGAAAGTTCGTCGTAAGGGGTGATTGCGCAAGAGGAACAGGAACAGGGTCCAGAGATGTCGAGCGTGACGTTTGTCGAGGGTTGTGCTGGAGTAGAATGAGATCAGGGCAGTCGTGAGTGTCGGGGGGAGAGACTGGATTTGCCCTTCGTGTTGGATGAGATGTAGCAAAAATGGCTGGGAAGCTGGGGTTGATGGATCGGGCCTGGCAAACAAAGCGAGGTGGTAGGTCGGCCAGATGGTGGGCTGGGTCCAGTACGAGTGGTGCGTGGGCACAGCGTGGTGCAGCACAGCGCAACGTAGTGGGTGGTGTGGTGGACAGCTGGGTGGCTGGTATTGCGCGCAGGTGTGGGCAAACCCACTGAGCTACGTATCTTGTGAGGTGTTCCGCAGGCACGAGGGTGACAGAATTGGGGGTAGCAGGGACAGCCGGTGTGCGTGTGTTATACGATTCTTCCGTTTCCCCCTTTTTCGCTAGGTTCGGTTCTCTCGTCTTTTCTTCTTTTTTTCTTAAGCTTGATTGAGAATCCACTATCGTCTTTTCTTAGTCTCTTTGAGTAAGGTACTGGGACAACAGAAGGAGGGAGTAAATAATAAGACCGGCAGGGACGGTGAGAGAGGGAAGAGAGTGGGTAAAAAAGAGAAAGCCGATCTAGACAAGCTGGGTCCGTTCTTTTTCTGCGGGACAGGCAGAGTCATGCTCCGGGTGGACAACAGACGGGGGAAAAGAACAGGTGGGAGGCACGGAGGGCGTGGGAGGGTACAAACCGGGGGTCCAGGGCTCTCCAGTGAATCATAGTTTTTCCCAGGGTGCGCCACGTGATTTAGCGGGGACATCAGATGGTTCATTGATTGGACGACGAGCACATGTATGCGGGGACGGTTGCACTTGACTTGCACGATTCTGACGCGTTGGAGGCGCGACAGCCCTTTCCACCCGTCGTCGTTTCAATTGAGCTCAGCCAACGGCGAATGCAGCAGCGAGAGGCTGGCAGTTCAGGGAGAAAATGGAGGCATTAGGCTATAATTAGTGCTGCCTGCCTTTTCTAACGATTCCTTCTATCAAGGGCAGGAAAAAGAAGTTATCGAGAGTCTATGGGATCCCAGGGCGGAGGAATATTGGACAGTGCTTGCTCTGACTTTCTCTCTCTTCCGGTTCATCCCACAGGCAATACCTTACACAGTACCTCTAGGTCCAAACACAAAGCCGTCGTCTCCGTAGCTTCCTGTTTATTTGTTGACAGCACCCGTCCTCGCCCAAGGTAAGGAAGGTACAAGCACAGAAAGCACCAAAACAATTGCTAACGACCTTACCTTCCTTGCCTTGCTTTCCCGCTCTCCGTTCCATCCCACGACCTCCGTACCTCCTTCCCGTCCCGAACCTACGTCTCAATACCAAGGTGCAGGGCCAAGGCTGCCTGAGGCGTTGCACAGTCCCCCCCTCTGCTGCCTGTCTGAGCGCCATAGTTGCCTAGCGCTCTCGACCCCAGGACCCCTCGAGGACCCTCACGGTTCAGATGAAGCCACACTCACTTCACTGTATTTAATCAACAAACTACCAACTTTGGAAATCCAGTCTCAGTCTCACTCTCCCGGACTGCTCTGTCTCAACCTCCATCCAACCAGGAGTTCCCCTCGAGACACCGTAGTTGCAATTTAGATTCCAACCCTGAGAACCAAATAATTACGCACCTACTAAAACTTTCTGACGACAATCCCGACCAACCTGAGCTCTCGGACCTTGCACCGGGTTGCAACTGCCACTTACATCGAACCTTCAGCTCATTCCCGTGGCACGCAAGGGGCAAACCAACCGATTCTTTCCTCAAGTTTATGTCGATTTAGTTCACCTAGTCATGGCATCCGGCCACGTTCTCCGATTTCCCCGGTCAGACAGTGAAGGCGCTTTTGTCATCGTCCAGGCCACGCCCACTCGGTCAAAGGCACTAGATGTCAAGTTGGTGGGAACAGATGGCGTGGAGCCATATGCCGTTTCTCGTGAGTTTCCAACTTCCAAGTTCCAAACGCTCGTCATCCCGCCTTCCTGGCCGACGATCACCGCGGCCCGGGCGAGTGGGGTCTTGGCCGACACCTGTTTCATGCGCCGAACTCATCCACCTCATATTATACGGGAAATTTTGAAGAAAAAAAAGGCTAACGGTAGGGTTTCCCTGGCAGTGCGTCATGACAAAGTCGCATCACTACGCGTCAAGAACAGTCCAGTGTCTGAGGAAGAATGGGTCACTATCCTGACTGCGGTCTTGCACCAAGAACCGGCCGAGGGCGTTGAGGCAATCGCCTCTGTGGAGAACGAGTCAGTTCTCACCCTGACAATTCGGAAAAAGGGGAATGAGTTCACAGTAAGTTTTTTTTACATTCCAGCCTTTTACCTACCTTCCGCATGGGTGGCCGGGCTGGGCTGACGGGCTGGGTAATCTAGCAACGGCTCGGCGCCATCGAGTTGAGCCACAGCCCACGCGAGCTCATTGAGCTATTCGACTGGTGTGCGCTCTCGGCGCAGACAGCCAATGAGGCCAAGGAAGCTCTAGCCTCGACGACTGCAAAGGCAAGCAAGCTCGAAGAATCTGTGCGGGAGCTCAAAGCTCAACTCGACGAGCTAGTCGCGGCCAAGGAGGCTGACGAGTCGGAACTGCTCGAAAAGTTCCGCGACCTGCTCAACGAGAAGAAGGTCAAGATCCGCCAGCAGCAGAAGCTACTCGCGTCTGCATCCGTCGAGCCGGAGAAGCTAGCGCAGGTACAGCAGAGCTCCCAGGCCGCGGTAAGAGGCCATGCGGCCGCCAAGTCGAGGCCGGGCAAGAGGAAGACCGCTCCCGCGCCTGTCGATGATGCTGATTCGTCAGAGGAAAGTGAAGGCAAAATGGATGTTGATGAGGTGAAGGAGCAGGTTGCGGACCTGTCAGATCAGCAGCGCGACACGACTGAGGACGAGGACGAGACGGCTAGTGAAGATGATGTCGACGAAGAGCCGGCGGCAGCACCAGCGCCCAGTAAGCCCACTCGGTCTCGAGTATCACCACCGCCCAAGCCAAAGGCTGCTGCCGCGCCCGCGAAAAAGGAGGCGCCTCCTGCGAAGAGGGAGTTGCCTTTTGCAAGAAAGAAAGCAGCTGCCAAAGCACCCCCGCCGCCCGCTGGTAGCGAGACGGAGTCTGATGATGAGTTATGAGGTGACGAATATGAAAACGAATAAACCACGATACCTTCAATCACTTCAGGTCTTCTTACGGTCATATCATGCCAATGTGCCCCGTAGGCTTGAGAGATTAAACTTGTACACAGACGTCACTATTGGAACGATTTCCATAATTACTAATTACAACTAACAATACTAGATACGCTCTTGACTACAATGAGCGTGGCGGACCCCGAACTTTGTCATACTCATCGGGTATCATCAGCGTCGAACTTGTTCTTCCAGAACCCGCGAACGTGCTTGGTCTTGCCAGCCTCGGCAATCTCTTTCACCTCGCGGGGTGTAAGCTTGATGGCGGGGATATGGTTCAGGTAGCTCTGCAGTCTCTCCTCCTTGGACGAGGTGGTGATGACAATCAGACCTTGATCGATGCACCAGCGGAGTCCGATAACAGAATCGCTCACGCCGTATTTCTTGGACAGATTGGCCCAGATAGTCCTGACGGGCGAGTCGACGTCCGAAGTAATGGGCGTCAGCGGGGCATAACAAGACACGGCAATATTGTTATCGCGGTGGAATTGCAGCAGATCGCCGTGCTGAAGATGAGGGTGGAACTCGATCTGGTTGATAGCAGGCACGACCTTGGCCGTCTTCAAAATGGCCTCGATCTGAGGCTGCAAGAAGTTGGAGAGCCCGATGCTCTTGGCGCGGCCGCTGGCCTGGATGGCCTCGAGATCCGCCCACTTTTGCTGCAGCTCCTCGTCCGAGTCGGCGAAGAAGGGCGCATGGATGAGGTAAAGGTCCACGTACTCGAGGTCGAGCTTCTTCAGCGAGGTAGCGAAGGCCTCTTCGGTGTCCTGCTTCTTGGTTCCGCTGATTTTTGCGGTGACGTAGAGCTTTTCTCTTGGCACGCCGGCCTTTTTGATGGCTGCACCGAGTTCTTCTTCGTTTCCGTATACTAAGGATCGTGTTAAAAAGTGGTGATCAGTTCGAAGAGTGAATGGGTGAGTGAAATTGCACGTACCTTCGGCGCCATCGAGATGATGGTATCCGGCCTTGATCGCCATGACGGTGTTGTCGACGATCTTCTCGTCAAAGCTGGCCCCGCCAGCCTTGTAGTTGGCAGTACCCAGGCCATATCCGAGCTGCGGATACGTCAGTATGAGACGGTACTTGGGGTAAACCGGCCGCGATGCAGCAATTTCGTAATTTAAGATTTGAGCTGGAATGCCCTAGGATCTGGCACTGGATGCTGACATGCATTGCCGAGCGGCAGATCTTCCCGCAGGAATCGGGATCCTTTTAAACTTGAGATTCAAACTCACCATGGGGATCATCTTGCCATCGTTGAGAGTGAGCCATGGGATATAATCCACTTGCTTTGGAGGGGTTCCCGAAGCATCGGGCGTGAAGGTGGACAGAATCGAGTTCATGGTGCGCTTTTGAAGATGTTGAGAGCTGATGAGGGGCAATACGGGACGAGGACGTAGCGTTGAGCAGAGTCTTGATGAGTTTCTCGTCAAGAACATACAGCGATGTAATATGGAAGGGGGAGATAAAAGATGGCTTCGAACAAACGGGTATTGATGGGCCGCGGCCAGGGGTTTGTATTTCTAATACGACGAGACGGACTTCTACTGGTCTCTTGAGAGGGAGGAGCTATGAGGTGAGGGGTGACGGATGTGTTATCAGCACGATGGGACGAGGACGAGACACTCAAAGGGGCACTGGGCTTTCAGCTCTTGCATCGAGGTTTGTTTCGATGACATGCAGTAATAGCAAACTCGCAGGAAAAACATGCTTCCCCCGCCTGCATCGGCCAACAAGAGCCGAGACGTCCAATTGACATCACCGAAAGTCGTGCCTCTACTGGTAAATTGGGGTGAGCTTTCTTGGTGTGTCAAAGGGAGGCGCTTTTCGGAACTTGCTGCAGTGGGCTGGAACCGCAGCTTTCCTTCTCCTCACCCCACTTGCCCCAATTGGAGCTGTCTGCCAGGGCGTGCTGGATTCCCGGGACGGCGGCGGGGAGGGGAGTTTGGGGGCTGCAGCGTCCTTTTCGCAGTGACGCCAACAGTGACGACAGTGTGGGAGCTGTTGCGTGATGCATCACCCGGGGGGGCTCGACATGCAGCGTCGGTCGGGACTCGGACCGTGAACTTTGGGTACCTTATCTTGAGGGCTTTGGAACCCTTTCGGGTCTTGGAGCGGGGATCGAAGGAGATTTCGAAGTTCGAGATTTTGATAAAAGTGTCTGAATTATCTGGATGATTAATTGTCTCCGGAATCGGTGGTTGTTGTCATCGGCGACCGTCGAAGTGGACGCCGAGGTTCTTTCTATCCAGGTGCGCATCTTTGGTTTAGTCAGCGTAGGTTTTTTGGGGCATCGCCACTGAAGCTCCGAGAGTCCCTCATCGCCGACTCGGTGCTGCTGACTTACACTACGGATCATTATTACCGAACGACCCCTCCACCACATTTTTCTCTAATCACTTCTCATGTACACTTGCAAATGATACCCCCCATTCTCTTCGTGTGAATAGATCTGTTTACGCTTCGTTGTATCTCACACCAAAGTGAACCTCAAATCCGCGTATATGCTCTCAAGACTGCTCTCCCCACGAGCCGTTCCAAGAGCTATCATCAAACCCCCGGCCATCATGGCCGCTCAATTCTCCAACGGCGCAAAGCCGACAGCGACATCCTACCAAGGCCTTCCGATAGGCGAGCTCCCCAAGACATGGACCTACACCTCCTCCCTCCCACCCGACGCAATCTTCCCGACGCCAGCCGACTCCCACAAGACCCCGCGCGACCAAATCGCTCCGCGCGGCGTCCGCAACGCGGCCTTCACCTGGGTCCGCCCCGAGACCACCGAGAACCCGGAGCTCCTCGCCGTGAGCCCGGCCGCGATGCGCGATATCGGGATCAAACAGGGCGACGAGGAGACAGAGGACTTCAAGCAGACCGTCGCGGGGAACAGGTTACATGGCTGGGACGAGGAGAAGCTCGAGGGCGGGTACCCCTGGGCGCAGTGCTACGGAGGTTTCCAGTTCGGGCAATGGGCAGGACAGCTGGGTGACGGGAGGGCCATTTCGCTGTTCGAGACGACGAACCCGGAGACCAAGACCCGGTACGAGCTGCAGCTCAAGGGCGCGGGTATCACCCCGTACTCGCGCTTCGCGGACGGCAAGGCGGTGCTGCGGTCGAGTATCCGCGAGTTCGTCGTCTCCGAGGCCCTTCACGCCCTCGGGATCCCTAGCACGCGCGCGCTGTCTCTGACGCTGCTGCCCAACGTCAAGGTCAGGAGAGAGACGGTCGAGCCCGGTGCGATTGTGTTGCGCTTTGCGCAGTCCTGGATCCGGTTGGGAAACTTTGATCTCCCCCGTGCCAGAGGCGACCGCGCCATGCTCCGTACGCTGGCAACCTACGTCGCGGAAGATGTCCTCGGTGGTTGGGAAAAGCTCCCTGGCCGCCTTGAGAACCCCGAGAAGCCCGCCGACTCTTCCCTCCACGAGCCCGCTCGCGGTGTCCCGGCAACAGAAATCCAGGGCCCAGACGACTCAGCCGAGAACCGCTTCACCCGTCTCTTCCGTGAAGTCGCCCGCCGCAATGCTCTCACCGTCGCAAAATGGCAGGCTTACGGCTTCATGAACGGCGTGCTGAACACGGATAACACCTCTATCGCGGGCCTGAGCATCGACTTCGGCCCCTTTGCGTTCATGGATAACTTTGACCCGTCCTACACGCCCAACCACGACGACCACATGCTGCGGTACAGCTACCGAAATCAGCCGACGATTATCTGGTGGAACCTCGTCCGCTTCGGCGAGGCGCTGGGCGAGCTCATCGGCGCAGGGGCCGGCGTGGACGAGGATAAGTTCGTCAACGATGGTGTTGAGGAGAGCGAGTCTGAGGTCCTCGTCGGACGGGCCGAGAAGCTCATCATGCAGGTTGGCGAGGAATACAAGGCGCTCTTCATGGCCGAGTATAAGCGCCTCATGACGCTGCGCGTTGGTCTGAAGAACTTCAAGGAGAGTGATTTCGATGAACTGTTCAGCGGGCTGCTGGACACCATGGAGACCCACGAGCTGGATTTCAACCACTTTTTCCGGCGCCTCAGCTCCGTCAAACTGTCGGAGATTGCGACCGAGGATGCTCGCCGCGAGACGGCTACGCGCTTCTTCCACGCAGAGGGCGCGACAGCCGGCAGCGAGGCCAAGGGTCGGTCTGATGTCGGGAATTGGTTGGATAAGTGGCGCGCTCGCGTCGTCGAAGACTGGGGCGAAGAAGAGGGCCAGGATGCCGAGCGGGAGAAGGCCATGAAGGCCGTGAACCCCAACTTTGTGCCGCGTGGCTGGGTGCTTGACGAGATTATCAAGCGGGTTGAGAAGGATGGCGAGAGGGATGTATTGAGGAGGGTCATGCAGATGGCGCTGCATCCCTTTGAGGAGAGCTGGGACGGTCAGGACATTGACGGTCAGGAGTACAAGGGTGACAAGGCAGAGGAGGAACGGTGGGTTGGAGATGTGCCCAAGTTGAAGAGGGCTATTCAGTGCAGCTGTAGCTCTTAGGGAATCCAGGTCATAGATGCGAGTGTTCAAAGAGAATGTCGAGGGCCCAAGATCAAGAAGGGGTGTGTCAAGTGTTGAAGCGCTGCCACTGGTTCATATACGTTCATGATTGCCATCCCCAGACGTTAAAACGACATTTATCTGAACCTTGTTTCGGCAATCACCATGACATACAGGTCGAATTGATCAAAGCCACGGAAACGAAGAACTGGGAACTCTAACAAACATTTCCTCTCATAAGGGAATGGGAAACACCAACTCTATCGTTCTGCGCGATCTGAGGTACTTCCTCCATCATACCGGTTAATTTGCTCTCTGGAAACGTTCTAAGGTCTCCAGCAACTTCTCATCGCGAAGAAGACCATCCGTTAGAATGTTAATCATATCTATCAAAAAATCTGTCTTATTTCCGTTGCTTGGGACACACGTTCCGCCAGTTTGCGATGTGTGGCCAATTCATCCAGAACCCTTGATTCGGTTGTCTTCCGCCGTCGCAGCGCTGCTGATTGATGAATACATACTCCTTGAGATCGTTGGTAGTACGACCCGCGTCGGGGAGCCACAAGATTGTTTTTGTTATTTGCATCACTATGCGTGGTATTGACAAGTACAAAATTTGTATACAGTGTGTGGAGGCTAGGTGCGTAACAAGTAGAGTTGAAAGGTTGTACGATCACCTTCATCATGACCACTGCCTTCAGATTGCCCTCGCCTGCATCTCTCAGGGTGTAATCCCAGAGAATCGACCACCTTGACTATCTACCTCAAGGGGAAAAAGGGGTTATGATGGCGGCAGTAGTACTGGTAAGAATAGTGGTGATGTTTCATTGAGCGGCAACACTCACTTGACTACCTAGTAGGTCCATAAACCTTCTTTACCAAAGGCGGCCAGTTGAAGATGACATCGACCAGGCATCACGAGACACAAAAGATATGAAGGTATTTACTTTCTTCAACTACCCACCACTCTCTACCCGCGCGTGCTATTATATACAAGCAATGCATCCATCCCAAACAAAGGAACTCTCTTTTCTTCTTCATCTTCAGCCTCCTCCCTCCACGGTCATAGTCGTACAGTCTGTCCCTCATGCTCCGTACGCAATCTGGCCCATTGGCCTGTCCTCCTCCATGCCTGGCGCCATGAAGTTGGTCTTGGGGCTGCCACTGGCCTTGGCCGCCGAGCAGCGGGCCATTGTCGGTGAACTGGATGTACATGTTAGCTATGTCTGACAGAGTTTTCGAAAACGTCTTCACACGGATAACATACCTTCTTGAGATGACGTCTGTGAAGTAGAAGTTCTCGATAACCTTCTTCAAAGGTGTACCGCTGGCCTTGGAGCCCTTGTTCTGGTCAACCAGCTGAACCTTGCTCAATTGCTGCAGAGCGACGGGCTCAACCACATCGTAGGCCGCCAGGGCCGGGCTGATCTCGGCCATTCTGTCACGAAGCTGGGCAACGTCGTTGTAAGGCAGAGGAGCACCGAGGAACTCGCTGATGGCACGGGCAATCTTCCAGTCGGTACGGGAAGCACCGGGCAGGGAGGTGGCGGCACGGGTCATCTGGACACGGCCCTCGGTGTTGATGTAGGTACCAGCCTTCTCGGTGTAGGCAGCACCGGGGAGAACAACGTCGGCAATCTGGGCACCACGGTCACCGTGGTGACCCTGGTAGACGACGAAAGCGTTCTTGGGAATGTCCTTCTCAGAGATCTCATCGGCACCAAGGAGCCAGACGAACTTGGGGGCAGTCTCAGCAACCTCAGTGGAGGGGGTGGTGAAGCCGACCTCGAAAGCACCGGCGCGGGAAGCGGCTCTCTGAAGGACGTTGTAACCGTTCCACTCAGGGGTGATGAAGTTGGCGGCGTTCTTGTCGACGAAGGCACCAATGGTCTCGTAGAAGGCCTTGGCGTCAACGTGGTCAGTGACACCAGAGCCAACAACAATCATGGGACGCTTGGCAGCCTGGAGCTTCTTGCCGAAGGGGCCGGCAAGAGCCTGCTTCAGGGCAGCGTGGTCGAGGCCAAGGTGCTCAAACTCGAAGGTTGAGTCCCAGGTCTCACCAACGACACCAATCTCGAGGTCAGAGCGAAGCCATTGCTTGCGGATACGAGCGTTGAGAACAGCGGCCTCGTGGCGGGGGTTGCTTCCGACGATGAGGATGGCATCAGCCTCCTCAATACCGTAGATCCTGGAGTTGAACAAGTAGTTGGAGCGAACGTCGATACCGTGGGCGACGGGCTTGCTTCCGTTGGGCATGTCGAGGGCCAAGTTCTCGGAGCCGAGCTTGTTGGCCAGGTCCTTCATGGCAACCAGGGACTCAACCTCGGTCAGCTCACCGGCGATAACCTTGAACTCGTTGCCCTTGGGTTGGATGTGGTGATAGGCGTTGGCGACCTCCATGAGGGCCTGCTCCCAGTCGGCGGGTTCGAACTTGCCCTCACGGCGGATCAAAGGCATGGTCAATCTCTGGGTCTTCAATCCGTCGCAGGCGAAACGAGTCTTGTCGTTAATCCATTCTTCGTTGACGTCGTCGTTGAGTCTGGGGAGGATACGCATAACCTCGAGGCCACGGGAGTCGACACGGATGTTGGATCCCAAGCCGTCAAGGACATCGATGGACTCGGAGTGCTTCAGTTCCCAAGGTCTCGCGCGGAAAGCGTAAGGCTTCGAGGTAAGAGCACCAACGGGGCACAGGTCGATAACGTTGCCGGAGAGTTCGGAGTCGAGGTTCTTCTCAAGGTAGGTACCGATCTGGATGTCGTTGCCACGTCCGAAAGAGCCCATCTCGGGGGCACCGGCAATATCGTTGGAGAAACGCACACATCTGGTGCAGTGGATACATCTGTTCATGGAGGTCTTGATGAGAGGGCCGATATTCTTGTCTTCAACGGCACGCTTGCCGCCGATTTCGTGGAAGCGGCCACGGTCGCCACCGTATCGCATCGACTGGTCCTGGAGATCACACTCACCACCCTGGTCGCAGATAGGGCAGTCCAAAGGATGGTTGGCGAGGAGGAACTCCATGACACCCTCGCGGGCCTTGTGTGTGATGGGAGAGTTGGTCTTGACGACCATACCGGGCTGGACGGGCCATGCGCAGGAGGCTACGGGTTTCGGTGCACGCTCGACTTCGACCAAGCACATACGGCAGTTACCGGCAATCGCAAGCTTTCTGTTGTATTTGTCAGTCGGGGGATCATCCCTCGCAGCGGTCATCGATTCGATCGAAAAGGGTATCGTACTCATGGTAGCAATATCTGTAGAGAAGTTAGTTAATGCCATACGAATTGTTTATTGACGACTGGACAAACCTGGGAATTGTGACGCCTGCCTTTTCGCAAGCTTGAATCAGGGCGGAGCCGGCTAGAAGATCGTGAGTAGGAATCCTCGGACACGGCCACATTGCAGCTCACCTTCGACCGACACCTTCTTTCCGTCTAAAGATCTCGTCAGCAACCTCGATAGAAACCAATTGAGCCCCTCGCGAGGGCGGGTTCGTCCTTACCAACAGTCAGTTCGACTTTGGCATTCCTGCGAGCTGTTGTAGCAAAAGTTCGCGAGGCATTGGCGGCCTGCTTGCCAGTCCGCCAAGCCGAACGTGCTAATGAATGCCGCAGCATCGTATCGCCTTGACGGATTGAGAATCTGACGAAACGGGGGAGGGCGTTTGGGTGAGAGGCGGATTGATATTCAATCGTTGACGTCGGGAGGGAACTGCTCTTCTGTCCCGGACCATGGGGATTTGGTGGCGCTAGTGCGTAAATCGCGATTAATTTACATCAACCGTGATTGGTCGACCATCCCGGGAGCTTACTTGCCGCCTGAGGCATCAATAATTCTCTCTGAGCACCATTTAGTCTGCGGAAAATTTCGTCGCAGAGCGCCTCTTTCTCTTTTTCCTCCTCACTTTAAATTGTATGGACACTTATCGTAGGTGAGCTTGAGCTTCGCAAGATGCTTGATCGAGCCTTCCTCTATCTAGTGTACCTAGATGAAGCTTTTTGACGCCGTTTATGGAAGCATGGGAGAATTCTTCAATGACCGCTGCCTCTTACCGCCGGTCGTTACATATCATAATGACGACGAGACTTAGATGTAGATAGTACGTGTGTTTTTACTAATATCTCATGATGTGTATGTACACTACTTATGTACACGCACCGCGTGGCGGATGCGCCGCCGTCCCACGCCGGAAACATCCTTATGGTAGCGATTTGGTCGGTCGGCCATCCTTCTCAGACCTCCGGCTGTCTAGCATGCCGTCCTGAGTTCTTGTTGTCTTCCTGGGACACGTTCGCCAACTGCTACTCAAGCTTTTGTCGCTTCTAGCTCCGAGCAGGTTCACCCCCCTGCCCTTGGTCGGCAGACAATGCCTTGGGTGCAGCGTTCAACATCTCTTGATAGGGCTCTTTGAGCTCTTGGGCGTGGTTGTGGTATCCGTGCAACTGACCCACGGCTTGGCCAGCATTGTAAAGAGACCATTGAAGTGCTGATGGCCTGGGAGGCATCACTTGCGGAGTCTCGGGAGGCTTGTACGTGGACAAGTGCCGGTCGTTATAATCGGCGCCGGGCGGTATCGGGGCGTGGACTGACTCCATGATGAGAGCTTCCTCGCCTTGCATGAGGCCCGCGGGCGTCTCAATGAAGCCCTTTTCCGCCTCTTCTTGTTTCGCAACCTGTAAGATTCGCTTGTGCTCTCTCTCATAAACAAAGACAAGGTTCTGCTCGACGGCGGCTGTGTGTTTTTCGAGATTCTCTTGGCAGAGCTTGATGCGCTCAATCTCGGTACGCGGAGCGTCGTAGGGATCGAAGAGGCTCTCTTCTAAAGGAACGAACATCGCCAGAGCCGGCACGGCTTGTGGGATATCCTCCTCCTCCTCCATGGTATAATCAGCAGAGGCCCCTGCCTTTTCAAGTCTCGTCGACTGATCACTTATGGCTTGCATCTTGCCCACGAGTCCGTCGCTATTATCGAAATCCGAGTGCCAGTCTGATTCTTGACCGCATCTCAGGTAGAAATCGCAGTGTCGCGACCTGATTGATTTGAGTGATATGATGGAGTGTGTAGGACGAAAGTTTGAGGTTGTGCTTCGTGGGAAGGTGGGACTAAAACTGTGAAGGTAAGCTGAGGTCCCACGCCTGTGATCGCAGTCTCAAGGTGGCTCCAAGCTTACACCCCGGTCCTACTAATTTTGGAATTTACTCGAATCTCAATGGGCACACATGAACAAGATATATTCAAGTTTCGTTGCAGAGGCCCTGTTAGCATCGCTTGTTTGCTTGTTTCTCACTTTCAAGTGAGGTCGTTGAAGTTTCCTCAACTTCGCTGGTGTACCAAGTGAAAGGTTCAGTGCGAGCCTGAGCAGGTAAGTGCGGCGGCATAGGTACGAGAGTGAAACGCCAAATTTTTGAAATTTTTGAATTTACAACTATTTGCTATTGGATATCACATTTATATGATCCGCCTGGTCCTAACTCGGGACATTCCATGAATATGTAGGTTGTTCAGTCCGTTCGGTTCCTGCCTCGTGACCCCGAAGACTTGGCCAACTGCTGCATTTGGCTCAGCATGTGTGGTTGCTTTCCCGTGTGATGGCTTTCTTTGTGATGTCCTTTGGGGGATACTTCGGATTGGCTGCCCATCTCCAAGAGGGGATTTCTTCATCGTCGCTGTTCCCTTGATAAGATCATTCCGTGTTCGATCAGAGGGGCATAGACGTTCGGGCCGTCATGGGAGCATTCGCCACTACTCCAAGACTGACTTCAAAGCGTCATTGCTGTCGAAGAAGCCTCTCAAGCGGAGCGAAGGGTAGAGAACACACTAAACAGATCGGTGTCGCTACAAGCAGCAAGTAGCAATGCTGTCGATCGAGTCAATGCTATATCAGCCTGAAAGCTTCGCCTTCTCTTGCTGCCAGCGGGAGAATTGTCATCTGGCCGGTAAGACGTTCCTCACGTACTCCCGCATCAATTTCACCCCTGCCCGGACCAAGTCTTCCAGTCGCCGGTCCTTCCGCTTGCGCATCCACAGTAGGATGAAGGCTAGCAGCACCATATCGATGGCTAGATGTTTCATGATAACCCATGTAAACCATCGTAGCCAGGCTGGGAAGCTTCGTGACTTTTTGGACTTCCACTCTCTGCCTGTTGTTATTTGCTCTCGTAATGCCGCGACCTCGGCGGACAGCTTCTCGAGTGCGCGCTCCACGCTGCGGGACCAGTTACTGCTAGGCACGAGCGCGTCCCCTTCGTCATCGTCGTCATAACCTATCCTTCCATCTGAGTTCCTTTCTGCCGCATCGTCCTCGCTCATGGGGCTGAGAACCTTCAGGGGGCCTTCGGATCCGGTCAGGGGTGGCTGGAACTGTCGTAATTCACCGGTGTAACCTGTGCCTTTCGGTGAGGAGTCGGTCGAGCTGGGGCTATTGTTCTTGATCTGATTCCATACGAACTCGAGTTCCGAGACTAGTTCTTTTGCGTCTCTGTGGTGACGAGTCAGTGGGCTGCGATTCGCAAAGAGCGGTTCCAGTGACAGTAGGGTAGGTATGCGGGCTTACGGTGTTGTCGCATATTTGTGCATCGTCTCGATCAATGCCTCGATATATCTCCTCTTCGCCTCCGTCCGGCTCAGACCTTTCTGGAGGTTCCATGCATCCCACTTGTCTTTCTCGCGTTGAAGCTCGTCGGCTGGCATGCCGGAAGCCGAGGTCGGCCGCTCCATGACGCCATCGACATCCCCCTCCATCGCTTGCTTGTAAAGGCCATAGAGTCGAAGTCTGTCGGACGGCGGGGGACGCGATGCCCCCGTTTTGGGGATTTTCTTGACCGTATTTAAGGCATGGACGAACACGCGATCTATAGAGAGAAGGCATAATCGCATAATTAGCCGGGGAATTGCTCTCTCCACAACGGGCGCAGAGTAAGGTTCTGCTTGCACTCACCCACGGAGTCAGCCATCTAGAAAGCCGTTTCTCGAGGCGACCGGACCGACGTGATTAGTTGGCAAAGGGAGGGAAGACGCGTTCGTTTAATGGGGGTATATCCGAGGTGTTCTGGGCGTCGGGGTTGGGTTCGGCTCAACAACACCAGGCGAAGATAGCAACTCAGATAACCTAGTTCCGCAAATCACCTGGATGTGCCGGTAGAGCGAGGTACCTTGGCAGCCGGAACTGAAACGGAATGGGGGAGCAACAGGTGCTGGGAAGAGGAGACAGTTAGAGATCCAGCACGCTGACATGCATTATGTGAGAGCTTCGCCATGAGACTCTTTCACTTCGTCGTCCAAAGAGAAAGAAGGGATCTGGTGGGTAGCAAGAAAGTAGCGGCGGCGATGGCGGGTGCTGGCATTGAGGCAAAGGTATTTCGGTACCGGCAATCAGCTGTCTCTAAATTGGGCCCTGGGGAGGGCCACTGGGGTTCGCGCCGATGTTAGCAGCATCGGAAGGGGTGGGCGATTTCCGGGAAATTCTGTTTGCCTCGGCCGCGGGTCACGCAACGCAATGCAGACGCAGCGAAGCCCGCGCAACCAACTACGACCCCAACCCAGCAGCAGCATCTGGGGGAGTTTAGAGTGGACGCGGGACCTGGGTGCGCGGGCCTGACGCGGGCTTGTCAGGGGTTTGTGCTTCTCCGAGATCCCGACTAGCAATTTACTCCCATCATCCCCGCGTCTTTTGTCCCTTTTGAGTGTGATTGAAGCTAGGTACCGGTAGCCTGCGGCATCTGCTTGTCGGCCGAGAGAGACATGTAGGCACGTGAAATGCGGGCAACCTTGGATGTGCGGGATGTTCCATTGTCTTTTGTTTTATTTTCGTCCTCAATTTAGAGTTCCGTCAATTGAGACTTCAGTATGTATAAGTTCTGAGCTGATATTGAGCCGAGGCCTATGGGTCCCAGTATAGCGGCTACGGAGGTCCATCGTTGTTCGGCATTGGGCAGCTAGCTGTTTACTCATCTCGGCTCCTAGGTTGAGCACCCACGCGGTTTGTATGGTTCATACTTCAGCGAACGTCCGAGTCGAGTTCATCTGGTATTTTTGATGTGCTCTATCGACCATCCTAATAACTCTTCCCAGCTGTGTACTCTCTGGCGTTAGCTTTTGGAGTAATTTCGTCACTCGGAGACCCAAATTTCTTCGTAGATGGTTATTGCTTCAATTGAAACTAGTATCATGGGTATAGTGCAACCGCCTCACTCTAACCTCGCCTATTTCTCCCCAAGAGCTGCCAGGAAAGCCTTCTTCTTATCCTGATACACCTTCAACAATTTCTTATTGTTAAGCGCCACTTGCGCTGCCTTTTGGCCCGCCTCCTTCTTATTCAAGTCGCTACCGGTTCCAAGGAGCTTATTTTTCTCGCCCCATCCGTCAAGGTACACTCCGACGCTGAAGAGGGCCAGCTTCTTGTTGTACTTGTCTTTCTTGTTCGCATTGGGTAAGTCTTCGTAGCGGATGGTGATGCCGTTCGCACCAATAGCCTGACTGAGAAGGACCTTCGGAGGCAGACTAGACTCTTCTGTCACCGTCGCGCCAAGTTCCTTGACTGTCTGCAACCCGGGCGTCTTGGCAACCGACCTGATCTGGTCCTTGATAGTCGATGCCCATAGTGTCCTGAGCCACTCTGCAACTCGAGCGAGACCGTTGATGGGATCAGAAAGAACCACAGCAGCGACGTATGCTTCAAACAAATCACCGCGAACCTTTTTGATTTCATGTGGTTTTGCCACAGCCGGCTGGGTACCTCTGGGCTTGAACTCGGACGGCAGATTCGCTCTTTCGAACAGTCCGTAGTGTGTTGAGTACTCTCCCAGGTTGGCATTGCGAATCAGAAGCTCTCGGATCTGCGAGCACTGGCCCGTTGACATCCCTCCGAAAGTTTGGAAAATGAGGGAAGACGAGATCAATTCGACATAGGCATCTCCAAGCCACTCAAGGCGGTCGTAACTTAAATCCGATTTGTGCTTGGCCACGCCTACATGGGTGAAGGCCGCCAACTCTAGGACAGGATTCGTGATTTTTGGCAGAGGCGGCATTGTCTTCGGAATATCGGCTGGCGTCCATGGCTTGACCAAGATGAAAGACGGTATTGGCGGTCCTGAGACCACTGGGCTTTGCCTTGGTGTCAATGGGGATTGGCCCTTCTCGTGTGATGCATTCTTCCCCTATTAAGTCAGCAAAAAGTTGACAACGTATGAAACGAAGCTCATGTCTTTACCTCATTCTCGTCAATCTCACCTCTATCGAGGGCTTCTGTCTTTCCTTCACTAGCCAACTGCTCAAAAGATGGCAATAACACCTTGCTAAGCTGCCGGATTTTTTGCAAGTCTTCGCGATGGATAGAAGATCTTGTCTTGGCCTGGGTAAGTGCCTGGAGACATTTGATAAGGTCATCGCCGTGATCGAGAAGCAAGTCTATTGCCTCGCTTTCGGCATGCCTTCGCTTGCTCGGTGGTAGCGTCCCTGAACTCGAGCGCTTGCTCATTTTGATTCTCCCTCGAGGCAAACAGATTGCAAGTTCTGGTCGAACGATACCACAAAATGTCGTGGTTGATGTTGTAAAATTGAAAAAATTGAAATGTGGTCGATAGGAATGAGAGTATTTCGTCGCAATATCGAAACTTACGTCTTATTCACCAGTGAGCATCTCAAGAAGCAACAAAAATTAAGCAGTCCAGGCTTGGGTGGAGCTCACTGTGCTTTCGCTGCAGGGATCAAGTCCGTTAGCCTGGGATGCGACAAGGACGTGGGTACGTACCGAGTGTTGCCGGCCAATCGATGATCCCAAGACCGCAACCAATTGCAGTGCGCAGCTCTCATTTTGCGGGTCCAATTCAGGACTCAGGTTCGCTCAAGCTAAGGTTGTTCGACTTCGCGACAAATTTCTGGCTGGTCTGATAGAGCTCAATCAAGACCTGCAAAGATGAGTGTCCCACGCGCGAGGTTGTTGGATCTCATGAAGGTAATTTCGCGACTCTCTGACCTGTCTGGTTTTTTGCTAACCTCTAAAGGCCCAATGCGAAGTCTTTGCGACAGTATTTAACCCGGAGGGAGTGAGGACGGGCAACAAGATCCTGCGCCAGCGATTGAAGGGACCTGCTATCGCCGACTACTACCCACGCAAGGTTGCGACCGTCAAGGATGTGCAGAGGGAGTTTGGTCCTCATGTCACAACTCTAGACTTGGAAGAGATGGACCGCTTGGAGCACATTGCCGGGTACGTCATGGGCTGAAGGGGGCGAAGGAGCTACTGCTAACGCCTAGACAGACTGAAGGCCAGAGGAAAGAGCGCGCCGAAAAAGAAGAAGACGAAGAGTAAGTCATCTCGTTTCTTGCCTCCAATTGGATGGTTACGCTGACCGTTCTACAGCCGAGCCCAAGAAGCGATAGACGTCGACCACGAGATCGATTGTACGATACGATGTGCATTCATAGAGCGATCCCCCGGAATCTTGCGCGCCAGGACACTCTCCACATATAGAGAGCGGCGAGACTTTGGGCAGTACAGTCGCCGACCGAGGCAGCCCATGTGGCTCTGTCACAGTATGCGGATGTCTAGGGACCCTCAGGCACAGGCACGGTATGAAAATACCGGGGATCACGGCTTCAGCGGGTCATGGGGAGGATGTCCATCAACATGGAGGGCAGCCAGTGTACAAATACCATGGAGGATATCAGAGTCAAAAATCATAAGTCTCTCCGAGAGACAGCCTTGTTTCATGTTTCAAATGACAACTCCCGTTTTATTGAATCCCAGCTAAATGATTGCCTTGGTCGGTAGGTGCTGAACGCCACTGCGTGCTACATGGAGCAATTCGCAAGTAAAAACACACAGCACTTCCTACTTCTCCAGTGCTAGGAACAACTCCGTCTGATCTCTGCGCTGGATCTGTGGATCTTCGTCTTACTGCTCTTGGCATATCTGGAGAAGCAAAGAAGTGCCATCGCAAAAGCTGAGTCTTTTCAAAGGGCTGATGAACAGATTCGGGCAAGGCAGCAGGGGCGGTATGCTTTCTCTTCAAGTTGAATGTCATCTGGTGATTAGACAACGCTATGGTAGGCAGTGGTGAATAATCAGAGGCCGGCTAGTCAGGCCCTCCTCCTTCAGGTGGAATATGGAGCGGGTCGACAGGTCTTCACATGTAGAAAGACTTGTACGGTACCTGCATAAACAAGTTGAACTTCCTCGTCCAAATCAGGAAGACCGTGCTAAATCTCAGCCGAGTCGCGAACTCCTTCCGACTTCAACACCCTCAGTAACAACCCTTCCCTCGCCAGGCCAAGCAGCAGCCCATCATTCCTCCTTCAACTCGGAACCAACTTCACGATCTTGACGCTTTCGGATTATTCTGTCCTGGCCCGCAGCAGCTTGGATTAGGCCCTTCGTACGCCTTACTTCCAAAAAGGTGCCTGTGCTGCCCGGGACTGCCTCCTTCCCAACACCAACTCGAGCTCCTTCCTCGTTCCTACCTCACCTTCCCGTCTCCCATTCTCTCCCCATTCCCACCACAAAAAGCTTTCCTCACCTTTCCCCTCCACAATTCCTCCACAAACAAACCTCCGCTGCAGAGAAGATCTTCATCAGCACTCTTCTTTGTGTCTCCCTCCCAAATAATCTTTCTCAACTTGTCTGCCACCTTACGGCATTACCTCTGTTTCTATCTTCTGCAAAGCATTGACCCTCTGAGAAGAGATTGTCCGACGTCACGATGTCTACACCTCCCTCCGCGGGTCTCACACCCAAGACCCCCAAGCGAAGCTCTCCTCCGACTTTGAAGCCTCATCACGAAGAGGAAAACATCCAGCCTTCCATCGAGTCAGCTGCCTCGGTAAGTACAATTCTTTTCTCACCGCTGTCTTGAAGGTCTATCATTTTTTCTGCCCTTGGCCACTGCCGTACAACACAAGTCCTTCGAACAAGATAGAGGCCCGGGCTAACAAAAATCAAAGGGTCTCCCTGCCTTTAAGCAGAAGCAAACCATTGCAACTCTTGCTACGTCCAAACTTGCCAATCAGAATGTTCTCAAGGTTGGTTCTTCCTCCCGCAATCTGCCGCTTCGCTCACAGCGACGACAGAAGAAGACCAATCAGGACACGATTGCTGGCACGAACCCTATGGATATGCTCCTTGCCAAGCTGTCTGAGCAGCAAGCTGCCCTCGATCAACAGAACGAGGCTTTGAAGAACTCTGATGAGAACAGCTTGTACTCCCGTCACTTCGACAAGGCTTCTTCGACGACGAATTCGGTCCCTATCACTCCTGCCACGGACTCGTTCCCCACGACTGCGCCCACGAGTCGCCCAACCAGTGCCGCTCTAAAGGAGACTAACGGCAACGTGGACGAGCTCCTTCGACTGAAGATGGAGCTTGCCCGAGCGCAGAACAAAATCTCTCGCCTTGATCACGAACTGGCCCAGTCGCGCTCGGTCAAGCAAGAAGAACACATCGCTCCGGCTCCGCCTGCGGCTCGTTCGGGGGCATTCGGAGCTGAGAACGTCTGGTCTACCGACGACAACTCCTCGGATATCGGCGCCCCTTTCATCAACAGCTACAGTCGTCCCCGCCATTGGAGCAACAATAGAGCTCCTCTCTCCTTTGATGCGGCTGCTCCTATTTCCGACTCTGGTGGTGACTGGTATGGTGGCGGACGTGGCGGCTTCAACCAGGGCTATATGGATCCCGCTGGTCCGTACTCTATGGCGGATGGTTTTCGCAATGATCGTATGAGCCATGAACCCGAGATGTACTCTCGGCCCCCTAGCAGTCGCCGAAACAACCGGTTCGACAACAGCCGCTGGCCGTCTCCTCAGCCATACGGAGGAACCAACTTTGGACATAACTATGGCGGCTTCACTCCCTCTCCTGCTCCGTTCGACCCCATGGGTGGTCCTCCTGGTAGCGCTTCAGGCAATATGGGCTATCAAGGCTTCAACCAGCAGGGTCCAGGAAGTTCATTGTCTCCCCATGCAACTGAGTTCACCACTGGTGATGGATGGAAGAGCGAGGTACGTGACAATGCCAGACATGGACCTTGATGCAAAGTGCTAATGTTCCATCCCCAACAGGCTATTGCCACGGAGGGCCAGACGTACCTGCCAACTACTGAGCCTCTCAACTACCGCCGCTTGTTGGATCGGAATGTCAATTGCAACTGGAAGTACATTGTAGATAAGATTGTCTGCAACAATGACCAGCAGGCCTCCATCTTCCTGCAGCAGAAGCTCAAGGTTGGTACTCCAGACCAGAAGTACGAGATCGTGGAGGCAATCGTTGCCCAAGCGTATCCTCTCATGGTCAACCGTTTTGGCAACTTCCTTGTACAGCGTTGCTTCGAGCACGGCACTCCAGAGCAAGTTGTTAAGATCGCGGAAGCCATTCGCGGCAATACTCTCAATCTGTCCATGGATCCCTTTGGTTGCCATGTCGTTCAGAAGGCGTTCGACTCCGTCCCCGAGGACTACAAGGCTATCATGGTCCACGAACTTCTTCGCAGAATTCCCGAGACCGTTATTCATCGTTACGCCTGTCATGTCTGGCAGAAGCTCTTTGAGCTTCGATGGTCCGAGTCCCCGCCCCAGATCATGAAGTTCGTCAATGAGGCTTTGCGAGGCATGTGGCACGAAGTCGCTTTGGGCGAAACTGGCAGTCTGGTTGTCCAGAACATCTTCGAGAATTGTCTCGAGGAAGATAAGGTATGCTGACATTTTCCGACCCTCTTTTCTACATATGTGTCTAACTATGGATTTGTAGCGTCCCTGTATTGAGGAAGTCCTTGCCAACATTGACATTGTGGCTCACGGACAGTTCGGAAACTGGTGCATCCAGCACATCTGTGAGCATGGCGCTCCAGCGGACAGAAGCCGTGCTATCGATCATGTCATTCGCTACGCTGCCGAATACAGCACTGATCAGTACGCCTCCAAGGTTGTCGAGAAGTGCCTGAAGATTGGAGGGGGAGAGTTCCTCAGCCGCTATCTTGATCGGGTCTGTGAGGGTCGCGTTGATCGCCCTCGCATCCCCCTCGTTGACATTGCAAGCGACCAGTACGGCAATTATCTCATTCAGTACATCCTCACTCATGCGGGTCTGCAGCACCGTGAGGTTGTCGCCGCCCACATTCGCAAGCACATGGTCTCTCTTCGAGGCTCCAAGTTTGGATCTCGCGTGGGCATGCTTTGCACCAACCCCGCTGTTGCTACTCGTCCCGGCCCCGGAGTTGGTCCTGCCATGAACCGTATGGGTGCTGGTCCTCGTTACAGTGGCGGCGGCGGCTACCGCTAGACTTTGTCACCATCTTTTCATACTGTCGCCATCAACTTCTCAACTGTTCTCACTCTGCATCACTATAGGACCTCTTTCCCCTAATTCCCTGTCACCCCATTCGATTTCCCTCAACTTTGACAAAGTCGTTGCACCACCTCATTTGTCCGTGCTTACGAAACATCTTCCTCGGCCATTAATTTACAAATCAGCTGTCATCCTACGCTCGGCAGGTTATCACTTGTCTGAGTGCATTGGACACTTCATGGTTACGGATTTTGCGATATGGAGGTGCGTCACTGTGACCTCGAAACCCTAAGTGGGCGTTGGAGTTGCATCACGAAGCCCAGCCAGAATGCTCGCATCTATACATGGCGGTTCATCGACACATCCACATACCCCTTTGATACTCCTTTAGTCTCATCAAAATTCAAACTGGACAACCCGGAGGATGGCGAGGATAGACAACTAGGCAAGCATGGCATATCGGACCAAAAGTCAAAGACAATGATTGTATGTAGTTATGTATCACATTCCGGAGACTTTGGAGTGCGGCCTTGGTCCAGCTTGGACAGCATCTGTGGCAGTCCTCAACTGAGCATTAGGTAGCTCCCTAGAAATGATCCTTCTACAAGTAACTTGGTCCCCTCGATTATCTTATGCGCACTCGTAAATGGGATCTTCCCGTGTCGGGTTTGTAATGTTTTGCTTGACATTGTTAACTCTGTGGTAATCCATGAGCCTTGTATCCCTATCCCCTCTCCAGAACGCCATTCGTATTGCCTCCTGAATCCTACATGATTCTGATCATGCATCGTCTTACGCTTCTTTGCTTACAGACTCGGCCTCTACTGCAGGTGATACAGCGTCATCTAACGGTGGAAATTCGGAGTCGACTACAGATGGCTTCTCCACCGCCTCTGCAGTTGCGACATCCTTCTCCCACGGCTTCTTGGGTACCGCACGTTTCCCAAATGGTTTTACAGACTGCAAGTTCAGTAATAATCTTGAGAAGAAGAAAAGAGGAAGGAGAAACACTAGGGGAGATACTCACTGCGTCCCTAACGACGGTGTCTGGGATCTGTCTGATGCCGGGGATGGGAATCCCCTTTTGAATCATCTCCAGCATCTGCGCGAAACCCATTGGGTACGCTGGCTCGTCGCCTCCTTGGCCTGGAGCGCCCTCCTGCGGCTGCGCTTTGCGTTCGACGTAGAGGTCTGCTTTGGGGGCTGCTGCTTGCCACGAGGGCGTTGCTTCGTCTGCCGGGGTTGCGGAAGAGTCTGGTGTTGGGTCTGCGAGGGTGGTCTCGTTGGTGTTGAGGGTGTCGAGCTTGGATGTTAGTGTTGGGACGTCGTCTATTGATGGTTCTGTTGCGCCGCTGGCTGCGGGAGCTGTGGACGAGGAGGCTCCCTGTGTGCTGGTCGCACTGCTCGTCTTGTATTCTTCGGGCAGGACGTCGGGGGGTGTGTGGTCCGGGTGCTTCGCGAGCCAGTCCTTGTACTTTGCAAAGTCAATGGTCACGCCGATACGTTGGGCATAGTAGAATATCCGGGCGTGGATCGCGAGGTCGATGGGTGTGCCTTGCGGGTTTTCCGTGTTTGGATCGCCGAGGATCGCATAGAGGCCGGACTGGAGCACGTATCGTTAGCTCGAGATGATTGACGGGCTATATATTATCTATGATTCCAAGGTGAGACATACTGTGAACATCTTGTCTCTTTTCCAGGGGTATGTGTCAAAGGCCTTGAACATGCCGTCCTCATCTGTGATTGCGCGGATGCGCTCTGCGCCGGAGAGGGTCGCCATTGCGAATGACCCGGTTGTGTGATTAATGCTACTAGAGTCACCCAGACCTGAATTGTCTACAACGCACGAGACGAAGGTGTGAGAAAGTCACTCGAGTTGTGTGTTCAAGAATGCTGCTCGTCCTCGTTGGCCTGACGTCGTTGCCGAGGCTCAAAACTCACGGCAAAGATGTCGTTCGGTTTAAGCATCCCTCCCCGGGAGAGGGAAGCTCGGCGGGTTGGCGGGGCGAGAGCTTGACTTTCCAACGCCCTGATAAGATAAGCAAATGAATGTACCCCGCGAAACCGCGGCTCGGTGGGGCCAGGGCGGGAAGTTGGGGAGTTTGGGGTCGGGAGACCTTTGGGGAAGAAGACTTCTTGGCTTGTAGGAGTTTGTTCCGACATCCTTGCTTTTTCTTTCGGAACTTCCATCGGCCTAGATTCGGTTCACTCTTTGTTTTCTTGAGTCTGGTTTGGTGTACTGTTTGTATGCCAGGGGATAACAGATTGAAACCCTCTTTCTGATGGGTACATCTGACATGTGAAAAGCATTTTACAAGGACAAGTCTTCGTCAGCACAAAGAGACATCAACGCAACGACGGCACTGGGCATTCGCCTTCAAACTGACAGAGGTTTTGTACATCTCGATTGCTAGATTTCTTTTCTATCTCAAATATGTGTCACGGTTTGTCTACGGGCACGCTGACGATCATCAAGCGGCTGAACCTTCTACGGATATGTTTGTGTTATGTGGACGGGATGAAGACTATTGCGCAGCACTTTACTGGCCCCCCGTTTCGCACAAGTCCCAAAAATCATGAAAGAAACGTTCAAAGTCGCCAACAGTAAAACGGACAAGTGTAATCCATCAGACATGAAAAGTTTGTGTGTATAGCAAAGCTGCCCCTTCGGGTCCGCTGTTCCGCTGTACAGAGAGCCTCCATCTTACGAACGAGGTTCTAAGTATCTTGTTTTTGTGTAGCAATGTGGCTAGCCAAACGGGGCTGCCACTGGTTTGCATCATTTCCAATGGGAAACGAGCTGGTATGTTGTTGATAAGTCCGGGTAAAAGAGGAAAACGTCTAGAATGTCCATGGCGTAAGAAAAGATGCCACACTCAACCCACCCCCTGTGCTGAACGCCAGTAAAACAACACCAACGGTTGCTGGGATTTCCTAGAAGCAGTTGGTGGAATCCAATAAACCCTCCGATGCAAAAAAGCCGATGTCTCTTTTCGAACGCCACGTGATGATGCTTTTAGTTGTGCTGGAAAAGGACGCTGATCGACTCGCCGTGGTGAACACGACGGATAGCCTCCGCAAAGACCGGAGAGACTGCTAGATTTTAGCTTCGCTCCAGGACACGGTAGTATTCGAGAGCACTCACCGTCCAGAAACTCGAGTTTGGAGCAGGCGCGCATGTGGTCCTTTTGAGGAACGGTGTTGGTCACGACCATCTTGTCGATGGCGGAAGCGTTAATACGCGGAATGGCGTCACCACTGAGAATGCCGTGCGTCAAGAGAGCATAGATGTGAGTAGCACCCTCCTTCTTGAGCAACTTGGCAGCTCTCGTAATGGTGTTGCCGGTATCGATGAGGTCGTCAACGAGAATGCAGACCTTGTCCTTGACATCACCCACCAGCATCATGCTGGCATTGCGTTGCTCGGTGTACTTGGTCGGGCGTCGCTCCTGTAAAAGAAACATGAATCCTGTGTCTCCTCACACGGGGAGTAATGGCCTACCTTGTGGATCAGGGCGAAAGCCATGTCCAGCTCATCAGCGATGGCAGTGGCGCGCTTGGCTCCACCAGCATCGGGACTGATAACCACAGCATCCTTATAGTTGGGGATGTTCTGGCGGATGTACCTCATGAGGAGGGGCTTGCCGTACAAGTTATCGACCGGCACATCGAAGAAGCCCTGGTACTGAGGATCGTGGAGATCCATCCTGCAATCATTAGCATATGCTTCAGAAAGAAGCAATGAAGCGATGCAGGTATAAAGAGCATTTGGGAAGCTCCAGGGAGGGTTGTAGCAATGGCCTTTGTGTCACATAAAGCACCACGTAAAGGATGATCGGGAAGAAAACCTACGTAATCTACGTTTTGTTAGTTTGGCTGCGCGAATCTTTTGGCCCCCTTTGAACACTCTCTCGAGCTATTCTCAGGAGTTCTTTTCGGGGGTACATACCACATGGTCCGCACCAGCGCAAGCCAGGAGGTCAGCAACCAGTGTGCCAGCTTGGGCAACCCACTGCTTGTATCCAGGCTTGGACTGGAAGCCATCGATTCGGTTTTGTTGCTCGTTGTCGTGGTTGGTGTAGCTGACCTGAGAGGATACAGAGTCGTGGTGGCTACGACCGTTGCCATTGGTCTTGGAATGGTCGACGCCGTTCATACCATTAGATCGCTCCTCGTTGAGCTTGCTCTTAGCCAGCTTTGAGGCAATGCCATCAATGCCGTTGGGGAGGCCCATGCTGCGCGCAATACCAGGACCCGGGGTCGCAGGCACACTCTCAAAGGTGTAGTTCTTGGATGTCCCTGCTGCTGGCTTTGAGAGAGGTGCGCCGGCCTTCTTGTAGGGGACATCGGGTTGTCTCGAGTAGGGGAACAGAGGCATGACAGCCGTAACTCTCTTGGCGGAGCCCGTCTTGCAGGCAGAGATCATGATGCACAAGTCCATGAAGTTGTCATTGACATTGCCAGACGCAGTCTGGACGATAAAGACGTCCTTGCCGCGCACAGAGTCCTTGATCTCGCAGCGGCTCTCTCCAACAGAGAACTTTGACAGAATGCGCTCGCATGGGTTCAGCCCGAGGTTGTTGCAAACACTGTTGAGGAGCTCCGGGTGGGAGTTGCCTCCGAGAACAATGATATTGCGGACCATTGTGAAGATTTGCTGGTTGCTCAAGAAGCAATGGGTGAATGAAGAAGAGGAGAATAGTGGTCGGGCGAAACCGGCGATATTGGAGGCTGAACCTAGAACCGCTCGAGGGTATGACTAGGACCTGAGGAAGAGAAGAGGGCGTCGAGGCCGGGGCTGCAATATGTATTTCGCAGCTAGGGTATTCGAAGATGGTTGTGGAGAAAGATACCCCGGGTATTTTTTGAGGGTTCGAAGGTGTCGTGTGCGGGTTGGAGGATCGCGAGCGAAAGAGCCGGTGTCGGGTTTGCTGGAGGCGTCAAAAATCTGCTAGTGGGGTGCAGGGCGACGTCACAGGAACTGGAATGTGCCGAAGCCGAGGGTATGCGTAGAAGGGAATTGTATGGTAAAGATGCTCGAGAGCTGGAGAGCAATCAGCGGGGATGAGAGGGAAGGCCTCTAGAGATGCGATCACAACGGGAGCATGACGAACAAGCTCAAGAGAAGAGGGAGGAGGGAAAACCTGGTAGCGGGGGGGAATTCTGTCTGAAGCTGGGGTTGTCGAGAAGTTGTAAAGGAAAATCTCTGAGTGGATAAGTTTGTTTGGGATTGGCAGGAATCGGGGTCGGGTGCAGTCGCCGCCATGTGGACTTGGGGGTGGCAGGTGGAAATGTGTGGTGGTGGGGTAGAAAGAGAGATTACACAGGGCTCCCTCACAGGGTGGATGGGTGTAGAAGTGGCCATTTTAGGTTAGCACGGGTACCTTGTTGCGCCTGTGTGTATGTTCATGACTCCGATCTCTGGCAGTCTCGCAGAGATTTTGCGCCCCGACGACGTTCTAACCATGCACTGTATTCTTCCGGTCGTTGCCAGGCTGCCCAGACACGCCGAGCCTCACGCAGAGTGCCGTAGACCGGTGACGGAGATGCCTGAAGCGATGCGAGGGCGGTGACGGCGGCGGAAGACATAGGCGACCAGGTACGGAAGTACAGTGTCAACGACTGACTTCGTACAGGGAGGATTGAATTGCATTGGATTCGTGGAACGCTGCCCGGAATGCAGCAGTGACTCTTGTTCTAATTCTGACTGCGATATGCCGAATGAGGTGGACATTCTGCAATCCATCCCCTTGTCAAAAAGTCTGGCTGCCTCGTGATTGTACGGATAATGCAGACAGAGTATATGCCTCTTGAATGTACATCCAGAAAATAGCGCTCCTTGACGATGATAGTGAGGCGGGAAGGAGTACCTGGGGAATCTCACACCTCCCCTTACCTTATTAGTGTAGTACTGTACTACGTAGGTAGTTGTTCTAAGGTAGTGTAATAAGGAGTGAAATAACGCGAGTAACCGACCGGCTTTTATTAACGACAAGAGGTGCAGGTGGCAGGGCCGCAGGCAGGAGGAAGCGGCCACCGGCCAGCGGAGGCGCCTACTTCGAATCTGAAGCCGCCAACGCTCTTTCCCCCTCTCATTGCGCAATTCCAGATCCGGTACGTACTCTACGACAATTTAGCACATCGCAGAGTGGGGGACGGGGCACCGTGATTGGTGCCTTGGGCCGTGTCAATGCACCTGCTTTTCTGCTTGCCTTTTAATCTCCCTGCAGCTCGTTGCCAACCGTACCGGCCGTCGACCGCGGGGCACTTGGGTTGTCAAGAAGAATTTGCGGCAGCATCGTACCTTGCCTCCCATTGCTCGCCTAGATTCCGTACAGTCACGAGTGTAATTCTTTTTACGAGATTACACAGTACCTTTACCTCATCTGACTCTTCCGACTTCTCACAAGTCACAACTGGATTCAAGGCGACCCGATATTTCCTTGATAGACCCCAAGGCAGAGTCACCAGTCACTTACCCCTGTCAAATCAAACGTCGGCTTGTCCAAGGTTGTACTACTTGAACAGCCTATTCCTGTCCCTCTCAAAGAGCATCTGCGAGGTTCCGTTTTGAGTGACAGGTACATTGGCCTAGCCTCTTCACCTTGTACACCGACACGTCGATTTTCCGCAAACACCAAGCGCCTGCGCAGCTTGCATTTTCCGCACTCTTTTTGGCCGATACGCAATTGCCGCCGTTGCCACCTGGTATCAAACGATTTGCATCACACCTTCTCCTCTACCCGATAATCGCAACCTAGTCGTCCCCCGCGCCAAGCACGCAATCAAGATGAAGATCCTTGAGGCTCAGTCGGCAGTTTTGACCAACTATGAGGTCTATCAACATCTGAATGAGCGCAAGCTTGGTCAGAAGAAGCGTGAGCGTGGAGAACGCCGCGGTCCCGGCAACCTTGAACCGCTGGCAAGAGAGGTGAGTCTGACCACACCCAAGTTATACATGCAATGAAAATTGGGTATATGCTTCTGTGTAGTAAACTCATGGCTGACACATATGTAGCTCCTCCAGTATCTGCGGACAGCACCAAACCCGCTCAGCCAAGACCCCATTACATATCATCCAGACTGTATCACCCAGCTCCTGGGTAAGCTTCAGCCCTATGACTTGGCCAAGGGTGAGGTCATCATGATTCTGAACCTCCGCCCAGCATCCGTCGCCGCTCTGAACACCGTCATCGAAGAGATGCCTGAGCGCTTCGATGAGAACCAGCAGGAGGAGATGGTCAACATCATTGCTGAAGTGCTTGGCTCGTTCCCCCAGGAGGCAGGAGAGGAGGAAGGCGCTGAGGAAGCTGCGAACGGCGCTGCTTAGAAAGCCTTGCCGCATCACACTTCGCAACTCACTTTGGACGGCACCGAGTCCTCCAATGTGTCCTCTTCCTCCTGGAGTGGAGTATCAGGGTCGCCCTGACGAGGCAATGAATCTCACATGGCGACACAACCGCCCTCGCTCTGTCCTCCCTCGGCCTTCCGCGTCATGATTGCGGTTTTACCAATCTCCTCGAACGCCAGCTTGAGCAGTTCGCCCGTCACCGCGGAGCATTCCATGTACTTGTCTATGCGGATCTCCTGCGCCTGCTGGTATGCTTCTTGGGGATAGATGATCCCGTTGGGGTCGTCTTCGGATCGTAGGTCTCTCTTGAGACCCAGCATGAGGATGGGCAAGCGGTCGGGCCTGCGGAAGGACATTTTGACCTCTGGAAGCCACTGTATCGGATGTCAGACGGGATACAGAAACAGAAGAGAGTCATTCAGGAGAACATACATGTCTCCTCATGTTGATGAGACTCAGCCGCTGGCTTATGTCGTAACACAGTATAACAATATCCGGCTCGAGCAGCTTCCAGTTCTCGGGGCTATTTGTATCATAAAACTCTAGACGGTACGGTTTTCCAGAAAACTTGATCTCGAAAATAAAGGGTTGGTCAATATCTCTGAGCAATCTGATGGGCCCGGTGCCTTCGCCGGCGCTCAGTCGTCTATTTCAGGGGCACATCTCATTAGCATTGTGAGACCCCCATGGCATGATCTCGATAGAGGGCATACGGACGAGAGAAACGACGTCTTTCCACATTTCTCATCACCAACTAATAATATCTTGACTGATTCCTCTTCCATGATTGTAAAACCTTTGATGTTGAGCCTTTTGAAGGGAACGCAACGGCTGCTTCGGACGACTTCCGATGGGACGTCTAGATACGGCGATGTCTAGGGAACAAATGGCGCAGGGCCAGGCCTGGTGCGGACTCAGCCAAGACTCCAGCACCAGAAACACAGTGCCCATTTCGCGCCCACTGGTCCCGTCGCAACGGTTCGGCTTTCTCCATGAGGGAGGATGAGAGTGTGGAGTCGAGCTACAGCCACAGCACAAGCCACATTTTGTTTTCTACAGGGCGACGAAAAAAAGTTGATGCTAAGAAATAAAAAGAAATAAAAATTGGTTGTCACTCAACTTGCATGCGCCGGCCCCTCCAAAAGTGACTCTTCCAGGCCCAAAGGTACCCGCATGATGCCGGTCCGCGTCTAAACCACCACCACCCCTCCAAAAATTCCCATAAACTCACATGAGAGAGAGAGAAGGCATATGAAGCCCTTACATGAATTGTTTTGGGGTCTCTGTCTGCATTGTCCGCCAAGCCCGAGTCTGAACCTATCGAGGCAAGCTGGAGGTCTATTACACGGCTGCTCACAAGTTTTAGTCCGTCGAGGAGGGCATTATCACCACCACCATCTGCGTCGTTTCACTACTACTCACCAGCATCTCACTCATCCTTACCGACCATCCTCTATATTCGCGGCTAGGAGCTTCAGCACCGCTTCCGTCGCAAACATGGCCGATGTGAGCGGACGGTACGAGTCATGGGACCAGGCGCGTCTCATCTCCCGCATAAGACAGCTCGAGCATGAACTCGACAAGCGGGATGCGGCATCAAAGGCCTCCGGAGCCGGGTCCGGTGCCCCCAGCAGCACCACCAAGAACGGCACCGGTGCTGCAGTAGTAGCAGCAACAGACGGGGCCCCGCCGGTGAAGAAGAGAAAGAAGGAGGCCAAGCGGATCGACTCGTCACGGTACTCCACCCGCTTCATCGCGCTGAAGCTGGCGTACCTGGGCAAGCGGTACGGCGGATTCGAGTACGCCACCTCGGCGAGTCTGCCGACGATCGAGGGCGAGCTGTGGAACGCCCTGACAAAGTCGTGCCTCATCTTCCCCGAGGATCAGGATGTCGTCAACTTTGACTGCTGCGAGTACTCCAAGTGCGGGAGGACGGATCGCGGCGTAAGCGCGTTTGGACAGGTCATCGGGCTGAGGGTGCGGAGTAACAGACCAGTGCCCAAGAAGCAAGAGGATCCTGCACCAGCCGCTGAGACGGAAGGGGACGACACTCCGATGGAGGGCACGGAAAAGGTTGAGGAGGAACAGAAGGAGAAGAAGCCCGAAAGGGTCTGGGACGAGATCAACGACGAGATCCAGTACGTCAAGGTCCTCAACCGCCTCCTCCCCGACGACATCCGCATCATCGCCTGGTGCCCCTCCCCGCCGCCAGACTTCTCCGCCCGCTTCTCGTGCGAGGAGCGCCAGTACCGCTACTTCTTCACCCAGCCCGCCTTCACACCCACGGCGATCACCGTCGATGGCACGCCGGACGGCATGAAGGAGGGTTACCTCGACATCGACGCCATGAACCAGGCCGCGCAGAATTTCATTGGCAGCCACGACTTCCGTAACTTTTGCAAGGTGGACGGGAGTAAGCAGATTACAAACTTTGAGCGGCGCATGTTCGAGGCTGGCGTCGAGGAGGTGAAAGACGTGGGTACGGTGCTGCCGTATCTGGGCGCCAGCGCTATTGATGGAAGTCAGCTTCCGAAGGTGTATTCGTTCAATATCCGCGGGACAGCGTTCCTGTGGCACCAAATCCGGCATATGGTTACGATTCTGTTCCTCATCGGCCAGCGCCTGGAAACGCCTGACCTCGTGACGCGGTTGCTCGATGTTGAGAACACCCCGCGGAAGCCGAATTACGATCTAGCGCATGAGACGCCGCTGGTGTTGTGGAACTGCGTCTTCCCAGGCGACGACGAGAGCCGGACGTCAAACGACGCGGAGAATGCGCTGCGCTGGGTATACGGCGAGGCCGATGTGGTCGAGAACCTGTGGTCGCACTACCGCGAGAAGAAGATGGACGAACTGCTCGCAAATCGTCTGCTGGATCTCGTCTCGAGACAGGTACAGGGGACCGAGTCGAAAGCGAAAGGGAAGAGGGTATTCCAGGGCGGGCACGAGGGGAAGCTGTCGGGCGGGTACGTGCCGATTGCGAAGAAGCAGTTGACGCCGTCGCCGGCGGAGATTAATGACCGGTGGGCGCAGCGTAAGGGCTTCAAGAACTCGGATGAGATGAGGGAGTCGAAGAATTGGAGGAAAGCCATTAAGGATGCCAAGCAGGCTGCTGCGGCGGGTGATGGGGATGAGTAGATCATGGCCACATGCCCCCCTATCATAAACAAAAAGATAAAGTAGAAAGCTTTGGTCAGATCATGAATTCGTCAAGGCTACGAGGGACCTGTTATACCCCGTTCTGCCATCTATCATCCATCTTCCTATTACTACTCCCGCCATCCGCTTCCCACAGACACCCCCTTACGCCTCTCCACACCGTCTCGACAATCTTCTTCTTGGGTAGTATCCTAGGGAACACGACGACGATATCCTCTTCCCCCTCGACAATGACAATCAAATAGTACCGCACCTCGAAGCCCCTGAACGCTTCATTCACAAGCACGTCCTGAATCTTCTCGGTAGGTATGAACCGCGTCGCGGCAGCCGACAGATAACTCCCACTCGTCGAACTCGTCTGTATCCCCAGCCCGCGCAGCACGAGTAGACTCTCAGTGGTATGCGTGCGCTTCAGCGTCGCGTACGCCGCGAGCAGACACCCCGGGACCAGGACGGGTAGCGGTATCGCATGCGATGCTGCCGCGGCGTGCGCTAGGCGGCCGGGCGCCGAGGTACGTATGAAGAGGAGGACCTGCCAGAGCGTTGCGCTCGAGAAGAGGGCGTCTGGGCCGTCGTTTGCAGTTGCGGTTGCGGTGGGTTTCGCTCTTGTCGATGCGGAGAGGAGGGAGATGACGTATGGTGATTCTGCCAGGGCTGCTTGGAGGAGGAGAATCGAGGAGAAGAAGAGGAGGATGCGGAGGGTGAAGAGGAGGCCTGAGAGGACGCGGACTGCGAGGGTTGGTGGTGGGCGGGTTGTTACTGTGAATTCGGCTGTTGTTGGCGAGGGGCGCCGGACGTGGAGGCGGGGGGTTGTTGCGAGCATCGTGGAGTTTGGGTGATGCTAGAACAGGAAAAGACTGCTATGGTGCCATTGATATTGTGCGGGTTCAAGACGGCTTGATGGGTTGGTTTAGAAAAGTTAGTGAGAGCTTCGGAGAGCCGGAACCCCTGGGCGCAATCGCGACGTCAAGTCCAACCAGAATTGCAAGCTGGGGTGGATGATGGAACTTCCATTGGAAGCTTAGGTCGGTACTCGGTGGACATGTTCGCGGGCGCGTTGAGTGCTGGGAGCTCCTACACCTACACGCGCAAATACCCTGCTTACCTCAGCAGATCCACCCAAGAACCACCGCACGTCCCCCGCCATCCCCCAACCCTACTTCAAGTACAATTTTGTCCGCAATTACCGGCTGTAATGGTCAAATGGTTGAAGGCTTTCATTACTCTTCTTCCGCTACCCCATCCACATTGGAACCCCTCAGCGGCGCCCAGTGCGAATGCTGCGGTGGCCACCCACTCGCACGGGTAACCTGCGATCGCTGCGTGTGGCCCTAAGCAATGAAGATGACACTTGAGGGAGGTTTTACTCTGCAGAGGTATCTTCACCGTCGCATGGCGTGCTGGATTACGATCGCTGGGGGCTTGGGGTAGTGGAGGAGGATAGAGATACCGACTCCAAAATTTTTGACCTTTTTTGGGATCAGATATTGTATCGGTCGGTAGATGCATGTGCATCGCGGTTGCGACTGTGTGTACAGTTGACGATGTATTTCGTGGTGTTGAGAAGTACCTTTTCGAGCACAATTTCTTTCGCACATGGTTCAATCCCAGTTCACGACAGACCTATTTCGTTTTTTTTCCACCTTTCCCTCTGGACCAAACTCAATTGAATTATCGGAGTCACTGTATTGATACTCTCATATGACACAGTCATGTCTCAATAGTCTCGGAATCAGTTTGCATTCTTCTCAATATTTAGCCTGTACGTGGCCATCTCGACGAGCAAGCTACATAGCTATCACCACCCGCTCAAAAAGGGAATAAAAGAACAACATCAGTTGCAATCCAGTCAACGACTTGGAGAAGCAGATCTGAAAAGGAAAGAAAAGTTGAAGAAATGAAAAGAGGCGGGGGAAGGAAGGATCCCCGTACCCTTCAACTAGATGAACAAAGATGCCGTGAGGCAACATTGTAAGACACGCGTTTCCAGCACTTTTCGGTCCCTTTTCACCCATCCCGTTCCAACCCTTCCGTCCTCCTCCTCCTCTCTCTCTCTCTCTCTCTCTCTCTCTCTCTCATCATCATCATACTCGTTGGTGCAAGACGGTGTCATCTTGAAAACCATCCAGCTTTTTCTCTGTTTTCGTTTCCATCTGGCCCCTTTCGACCTTCCCCCGCGACGACTGTTCATTCCATCACGTACATAGCCGCTCTTCCCACCACAGGTATCGTGTGTTCATGTGTATTGCCTCGCGGCTCTGCCCCGAAATCCCAAGTTCCAGCCATCATCAGTCATCATTTGAGAAGTTAAGAATGCAAAACAAGAAGTGTAACGAAAAAGAGTTGAAAGATAATGAGAAATTGGAGAAGAAATGGCATTTCACTCCGCGTTCCAATGTTCGTCATCAAGGATAGACTCGAAGTATACAAAAGGCGGCTTCTAACTGCTGTTGTTGTGGTTCTGACGGCCCCAGAGCTGCCACACTGCAAAGTGTGTTGTTCGTGTTCGTTGGTCGTGGAAAAAAAGTAATGGTATCGAGATTCATCGAGAAACGCCTGTCGCCATGCAACGAATTGACATGTAATGTGTAAAGCTAATTAAGGGATTGGGGAGTGTAGAAACTTTTTCCAGCAGGAAGACCAAATCAAATCATCTCGCTGTGGTGCAGGCCAGTAGGCAAGCTCTTCTGCGCCATGGCGGGGGGAGATCGCATCGACTCGCGGCCATAGTTCATTGGCATAGGTACGCTCTCATAAGGGGCGTATTCGTAGTCCTCCTGACCGCGGGGCCGCGCTGAGGGCTCCTTGCGGTTGCGGCTGCCGGACCTGAAGCGGTCGGTCGCCTTGGAGAATCGGCCAGCGATGCTGTTGTCTCGTTCAGAGAAGCTGCGTCCTCGGCTGTGACCACCCTTGGACACGGGCGGGGCGGGTGGTGGAATTACTGGGACTGTTGTGTCCATGGGAGCAGCAATGGTCGTTTGGATAACGTCATCGTCGTCCATGACAATCTCAATCATACCGGAACCCATGGTCACGGGTTGGATGTGGGCGGTGTACGGGAGAGGCGCCGGGGGCGGAGGAGGAGGCATCGCAAGGTGCTGAAGCTCCTTCAACATTGGCGGAGCAGGAGGAGGAGGCGGCGGCGGTGGGATGCTTCCGTAGTTGTTGCTTTCTTGGGAGGCACGTCTGACCCGGATCATGTCATCGACAGTGCGAATCTCACCAGAGTGACCTCTTCTCATGGAAGGACCGCGAGAAAGACCTTTGCTGCTGGCGCTAGGACCTCTAGGGGAGGGCGCATCAGGAGGGACGGGCGGGGCCGACATGCTGCGAGGAATCATTCCGCGGTTGGGAGGTTGATAGACCGTGGAAGGAAGCTGGTAAGTTGTCTGAGGGAGCAAAGTGAGGGTCTCGGCAGACTGCTCTTTCTCGGGGGACTGCTGCTGGGGAGAAGTCACCGGGGAATGTCTCTGGGCAAACGTAGCCGGGATCGGGGGCACCGGAATGCTGTGCTTGTCTTTGTCCGACTCGATGATGAGACGCATGGCCTTGGGCGTTGCGGGCAAACCAATGTGCACATTGGAGCTGCTGCGTGCGTACATGCTTCTGTTGGTAGTAGGGTCGGCAGTGTGGCTGCGAGGCGGAAGCTCAACGGCACTTGGGGATGGTTCAATACCGATTCGGATGTGGTTGGGGTGGGGAATCGGTGGCGCCGAGGGACGCTGTGCGAGGGACTTGCGACGTTCCTCGAGCTCGCGAGCAGCTTCCTCCTTCTTACGCTGCCTCTCATCCTTCATAGCCTTCAAGTCTCCAGCGTGCTCTGTAGAGGCGGCACGAGACTTGGATTGGGGAGGCGCAATATCGCGGGATTGATCCAGGTTCTCACCAGCGTGGCGACGGCGACTCTCGGATCGGTCTCGTCGAGGGAACTCTCTGGTAAGCTCAGGTGAGAGCGCCTTGCGGGACCCATGCTGGCTGGTGCTTCTGTTGTGTCTGTTTCTGAAGTTCTCTTGGGCAACAACAGCCTTGACATAGTCCTCCTCGTCTTCAGACCCCTGGTAGTGGACAAGATTGGCTGACAGAGGTAGAGGAGACGAAGGTGACCTGGCGTGAGAGCCAGTCCGGTCCGCACTTCGGCCGCGGAGTTCAAGCGCAGGAGGGCGATGTCTGCCTTCGGGGCTTCTGTTGCGGCCTTGGCTACCCCGGCTGGATGCGCGACTAGTACCCTTCCTGCTCTTGCTAGACTTCCTCACTGTGGCGGGCTCTCCGACATCCGGCAAGAACTTGGGTGTGCTCAGGTTGATGAGATCCTCGGGCGACATAGGGATGGGCGAGGTTGGGGAGCGCTTTGCCTTGGGCCAGTTGCGGCTAGAGGCACGGCCACGCTCAGCGGAAGCTTCGCGAGAAGATGTCTTGCGAGTGCGGCTGTGGTCACGGTCGCGGCCACGGGAGCCATCGCGCTTGCCCTCTCGACTGGCATGTCGGCTTCGCTGCTTGCGTTGTTGCAAGCGCTGGGCAGTGTCGAGGCTGTGGATGTAGTCCTGTCGTCCACCCGTAGTGTTGCTGCGGATGCTTTTGCCGGTGGTGGATTGAGACGTAACAGAGCCTGTGACGGAGCCGGGTCCCCTACGTCGGGAAGGCCAGTGGAAACGGGTGGAAGATGCCACTGACTGCTCGGGAGAGGTGATCTCATTGGCCATGTTGTTCAAACCTGCAAGCTCAAGATGAAGTCCCTTTGGCTTGCGGTCTCGGGAACCGTTGCGCTGGGCCATGCTGCCTTCCATCTTGATAATCATTCTAGCATCAGGAGATGGGGGAGGTGCTTCTCTTGTCCGTGTGGTGATCTTTTTGTACTGGTCGCGCATCATCATCGGGCTTGCTGTGGCAGCCCTCTGCAGAGACAGGCCAGCAGCGAGATTTTCCTGCTCGGCAGAAGACATGCGCAGTTGCATAGCACGTCGAGATTCCTCAACGTCAACCTGAAGCTGTTCACGCGACAAGTCTCCCGGAATCTCACCGATGGAAGGGAGGCGCTTCCGACTGAAGGCAGATGCTCCGGATCTCGCCGAGTTCGGGGTGTTGAATTGGCTGCGGTTTGGTGGGCGGATGAAGGCAGTGGTGACATCATATCCACCAGGGGAGACTGCAGAATCGGCGATGGGTGTTGGGCCCGCGGCGATAGGAGTCTGTCCGCCGTCTCCTTGAGAGAAGAACTTTGACTTCCCTTGCTGCTCGCCAAAAGACGTGATCAGCTTCAGAGCGGACGTCTTGGCGATGCTTCTTTGGGGTCCACGGTTAATGCCGGGAGGCGAGAGAGGAGGTGACAGGACCTCCGGGATATTCTCATGAACGTTCTGGTTGATGCTCTGGAAGGTCACTTGAGCAGCAGAAGGTGATGTCCATGGCTCATCGGACTCGGCACCAGTGCAGGCGAAACTGGAAATCTGTTAGCGCATCGTACCATTATGTTCACTTGATAGAGAAAACATACCATCTCACGGCAAGCTGCTGTTGCCCGTGCATAACAGCCCATTCGCCCCATTTCTTGATGATAGCTGCCTGTCGTTCCCAGACGGCGGGATAGAAGAGACAAGTCAGGATAAGCGCCTCCATGTACTTCTTGTGGGACACGTAAATCTCAATGGCATCATTGTGATCACCCATGCCAATTAGAATGGTAACAGCGGCGTGAAGATCACCGTGCTCCAGGAGTCTTTGAACGTAGGCGCGCCCCAGCTTGTGCTGCGAAGCTTGGCCTCCAATACCACTGAGGGCTAGCAACATCCAGTCAGAAGAAGTCATTGAGGCTGAGCTCGCTGCCATGACATCTGCGTCAATATCGCCCAGCCATCTCATCAGAAGAATACGCGCCGGTGAAGCCGCATTGTGTCGGCTCAATTCCTCTCTGACCAAGTCGTCAATCTCCTTGTTCCATCCAAAGATGGTGCTAAGCATCTGCTTGCGGAGATCGTCATTCGTGAGTCGGCTATGGTCACTCCCGATCGGGTGCTTGTAAGGAATGTCGCTGAGCCGGCTCCTGGTGTACTTGAAGAGATCCTGAACCTTGCTGTCGACAGGGCTCGGCAAGACCTCATTTCGTAGACGGGATGGCCTAGAACGGCGAGAGCGGTATGAGGACATGGAGGTGCCGCTCATCATTGACGTTCCGCTCATGGAATACATGTCTCGTTCTTGGTAAGGTGCAGCAGAAGATCTGAGAGACGATCCGGCAGAGATGTAGGTGTTTTCAGTCATGCCTCGAGAGACGGCCGACGACGGGTACCGTCCGGGCGTCCGAGATCCTCCGGAGGATCGCGAGATGGAAGACAGTCCGCTGCGGCTAGAAGCCGCGCTTGCGGTATCGGCATCGTAAGGGTCGAGCGCCTTGGCCGTGCCTGTGTCCTTCCGGCTAACTATACGGTCAAAGGGAGACAAGTGATCTTCGTCACTCTCCGAAATGCCGAGCTCAATTGAACCAGACGTGGCATCCGAGTCAGTAACGATGGTTGTTGATGTTTTCTGTCCCTGCTGTTCCTCTATCGAGACAGGCGGTGATGGTGGCAACAAGTTGGCCGGGTGCTGTACATTAGCAACTATGATGGAAGGGGTGTTAAGGTCGAATTGCTGTACGGTGTTGTTGGCTCCCAGGGTGAAGAGGCTGGCGCCGGGGCCGTACACGGCCAGGCCTCTGACGTGCTCGAGCGTCGGGATACTATCCCAAGTAACGTGCTTAGTACGGACATCCCACGATAGTGTTTCCCTAGTGTGATAGAAGTCAGTGCAAGTTCTAAGCGCGCGCGTAAGCCTCAAGTGGCAAAGAATGACGTACGAGTCAGAATGTTGGATAATGCGGCCGTTTTTTGACCAGCCCATCCAGTTGGGACCGGTCTGGTAGTTATCGGTGCGCTTGAGAATCCTCACAACCTTGGCGGGGTCATCGCTGCTGTACGACTTGGACACACTCCAAACTCGGAGGTCGCCATCATGGGTCTGTGATGCCAGCATGTCCGATTTTTGACGAGACGACGAAGCATGCCAGTTGAGCGTGACGATAGGCGAAGGTGCTCTTGATGTGCCTAGGTTGTGGAGGATAGTGAATCGTGGCTGAAGAGTTGCGACCAACAACGAGCCATTTTGGTATCTATGAAGAGTTAGCAACTTTGTTTTGCGATGCCCGTTGGAGTTCTTTAAGCTTACCCAATCGCAAATGTCCTACAGTCTGCGGCTGGTGCAAGCGCTGTCACGGCAATCTGGTCAATCGTTCTCGAAGAGATATGCTCTGATGTTGTGGGCTCGAATAGAATAATGTTGCCCTGCGTATTACCTAAAGCCATCTGTTAGTGTATACTATGTGAGATTTTTCGGACATAAACATACCAAATGCAACATTGCCATTGCGCATCCACGCAGCAGTTGTCAAGTGCTCGTATGAAGCGAATCGGGCTACTTCGTCGCCCGTCATAATATCCCAGACAATGGCTGTCTGCCCGGCATCGTAACTGACTACCAGCCTTCCGGCTCCAATCTCGCTTTGCGTATCAACTGCGAGCAACTGCACCTCGTCCGAGTGCCTTGAAAATCTTCTTTCTATTGTGAGAGTGTCGTGGTGGCAGCATACGATGGAAGAACCCTGGGCATACAAGAACATGGACGCCGTGGCGGCGCATGGCTCGAAGTACCGCATGATGTTGGGCTGCGACATGTTGAAATCCTGCATCTCATTGCTCCGACCTCTTTGTGACGATTGCCCGGAGCTGACGGTAGCGGTTCGGTTTCTCGCGGAGGCGGACATGATGGCACTATATCCTTTTTCGGATTTCGATCTGGGACCCGGTGCGATGTTAGTCGGCAAGCTGCATTTGGGGAGGACGACTTCAAGGCAGGGCAACGGCTGCAAGGTCCGTGTCTGCCAGACCAGAACCTTTGAGCCCTCTCAAGCCGAGAAACAGGTGGGTGACTCCTGTGAGACAGGCCTACTCACCAATCCGAGACGATCACAGCACCGTCCGGCTGCTTCGTGGCGAACCAAAGGCAGTCGGGAAGCTACACTTCTTCCAATCCAACCATCACATGAAGCACTGTTCAATGTCCGTTCCCGGGCCGGCTGTCCTTCCACGTTTCCAGGTTGCAGAGACTTTTCGCAAAGCTCTTCGTAGGCGTGCTAGAGTAGCGGTATCGTCTGCCTGCTGTCGTGTTACGGTTGCTGGTTGTGCCGTTGCACTCTAATGTCTCTCTTTCACGGCGCGGGGCTGTTGGTCCTTTTTTTTCTTCGTTGCCAGTGAGTTACCGGATAAAGGTAGGACAGGAGAAGAAAGAGAAGAAAGTCTGGGAGCCGGCGTGTTAAAGACGGTTACAGTCTGTCGGGACGTGTTGAGGAGGGGGGGCAAAGACGCTATAGACGCAGGTGGAAGGGTGTGAAGCGATGAGGTTGTCTCTGTTGAAGTTGACGTTGTTGGACGTAGAGAGAAAGCTCACTGGATAAGTCTTCGTCGAGGGGGTGTGCCGGCGCTTGTCTTGCAGGAAGATTCTGTCAAGTGTGCAACTCGATTTTTACAGAGACACACAAGCAGGGAGAGAGGGTTTTCTTGCTTACAGACTGACGACGGAAAGGGAAAAGAAAAGAAAAGGAATCGAAAAGACGATGGAAAATAAGAGAGGCTGCTGCTCGAAGGGGGTGTGTGCCAGTGTGGACGGGGTGTGATGGAGCCAAATGGGAAGAAAGTCAAGCAACATGGAGCATGGCGCCTAAGTTTTGGAGCTGACTTGTCACTGGACGATCAATCTTGACCATAAAATTAGAGCTGTTCAGTGAACGGTCGAGGTATCTGGGAGCGGATACGGTCCGGCTCATCTGGACGAGCCAAGACGCTGCATGCTATGTAGACCGGGGTGCTTGTCGTCGAGGGACCCTGTCAAGCCAGTGGAAGGGGACCAGTCAAGGTGTGCAAGGTGCAAGCCACCGCGTGCCGAGGGGGACAGAATTGGGGAATATGCAGCAGGACGACGGGGGGGTCATGGCATGGTGGAGATGGTCGAATGCCATGAGCGGCGTGGTTGGGCGACTTGACGAAGTATCGAGGCAAGCAGAGTGCGTCTGAACAGGGCAGTACATCAATATTTTGCCATAATTAGGTCTCCGGTCCTCTTCTCGCGCGGTGCTAGCCAGTGCCAGTCTCTTCTTTTTTCGCGAGATCCTGCTTGCTGCTGCTGGCACGCTGCCGCTACTTGCTGCTTGCGATGCTTGCTTAACCTGCGTGCGTATGTGCGCGCGGGCGGGCGACAGGAATATCAACCTATCAAGTTGGGCTGAGGCGGCACTGGCTCCCTCTCAGCCCAGCTTGAATTCCCCGTCTCGTGATTGTGACGGCCGGGCCATCTCATCATTAGGTTCTTGTCTCCAAGATCGTGCCCAGCCCACCACGCATAGCGAGACAAAGAAAGAACAATGAAGGAGGAGATGAAGAATCCAACCGAATCGTCTGGTCTTTGACTCGCAGTGACGTCCCATCGGCGGCTGTTCTCCAACAAGCGTGTCTCGCTTTGGATATCCAGCTCCGCTTTCCCCTGATGATTTGACTTTGCATTGCTGTATCGAGTAATGGTTGACAGTGAGGCAGTGAAGACAGCGTATGTCTCTTTGGGGGCGCCAAAGGTACCTTACAGGACTGCTGTGGAATGGCAGATGCGCGGTATGTACGCAGAAGGAGATGTAGTGCGCAGGTATCCAAATCTGAAGACGGGGGACCAGTGGCATGACTCCCCTCTTCTCGGCGGTGGTCATGGTCGTGAATCCTGGTACAGACAGGCTTGATTCGCCTCGGTGGCCATGGATGACTAGTTGCTAGGACGGACTCTTGAACAGGCTTGAGAGCCTGTCGAAGGGTCGAAAGGCAGCGCAGCATAGAGAGACGGACATGGCCAGAGCGGCGGGAAGTGAGGAAAAGAGCATGGTTGGGGGAGGAGAGAGAGGCTTGGTTTGAAGGTCGTTTGCGTGGACCGGGAGAGAGAATCGAGGGAGGACGGGACGAGAGTGAGGATAGGTTGAGGGGAGGGGAAGGAGGAGGACAGGGAGCCGGGGTTGAACAGTCTACGCGCCGAGGAAAGGGTGATGGCGCCTAAGGAACTTGCATGGGGCCAATCCGGAGCCGCATGTGCCTGCTGTTCAGCAGATGCATTGCAGGGATGCCCATGGACGTGCGTCTGACTGGCTCGTCGCTTTTAACATCCCGTTGGACTGATCCACTTGAATCCACCCAGAAGTATCCACTACTTACTTTTGGTGTCTCTGTTCCGCCCTGAGCGGCGGCAATTTTAGAGGTAGCCGCTACCTCTCGCCGGTTTCCCCGTCTGTGCCACCTTTCCAACCTCACCTCATGGACCTCCACCTTCCTCTACTATTACTTTGTTACTTCCTTCCTTCCTCCCGTCAACTAATACCTTAGGTAGGTATCTACGGACTATCTCAGTGCACCGCTCCTTCCATCTGTACTCCGTCAGGTACCTTACTGGTGCACAATTCGGAATTCCTCAGTTATCCATCTGGTTTGTATTTCTGTTTGTTCTTCTGGGAGTACGTACCTCACTTATTTCTCCCCGTTTGATCTCAATCCACCCTCCACCAACTCCATCAACTCCATCAATGATATCCCAATCTGGCTGTGTGCCTGTTTGGCCAGTGACACACCATCCGACCTCTTCCCTCCATTTTCAGGAACATTACCATTTCTCATCGACAACGTCAAACCCGTCGCTCCCGTTACAATACCTACCATTGCAACGTACGAACTCGATCGGCTCCTTAGTTCCAGGGGCTGGACTCGAACGAACGCCACTATTCTGCATCCATCGCGAATTCGCCATCGCCTCTGCCGGTACGGGTCTGGAATCACATCCCGCTGGCCGGCACACAAGCGGCCGCCATCCATCGCCAATCCCCACTACTTGTGCTTGAAGCTCGGAACTTTGTGTTCCCTCTCGCCCTCTCGCGGCCTCGCCCTGTCTGCACACTGCACACTGATGGAGCAATTCAACGGCCTGGCAACGTGCAATGCTTCACTCCGAACCCTCCACCTTCTCATTCACAGCTCTAGTCTCTACCGAGTACTGCCTAAGACTCCCGGTCCGTCCACACAGGCCAGCCCTCTCAAGGATTGAGGCTGCACCATTGCTGCATCTGCCCGCCTTTGGTTCTCTGTCCTTGCGAGACGATCACTGCTACCTGCATACCTCGAACACCATGCACAACACAGACGCCCAGTCGACCTGATCCGTATCAGATAGAGCTTCCGAATCCCAGCACCCAACTCAAAGCACTTCAATTGGCGTTGCCTGCTGAGTGCCCAATCAATGCTCGCCTCTCTCTGTTCAACGTCTCTACCATTGTGGGGAATTGGCCAACAATGAGGTCCATCGCAATGTCCCGCCGCTACGATGAGACGCACTCTATTACATCACCAAGCTTCACTGCCAGTCGGGGCATTCGTTACATGTCTCACTCAGGGCCGAAGGAACGAACGTTGCTGCACATATCGACATATTCGTCCACCTGCCACATCAATTCGCTCCTTGGCCACACCCATTGAAGTTACCCATCCCGGTCTGGCCTACCTTTTGGACCCCGGATATCAGTTCCTCGTCAATGCCCCTGGAAAAAACCATCCGATGGCAGCCCAATGACATGGGAAGACGGAACAGCCTTGCTATTGCACCTTCATCGGCCGCTAATCAGCTTCACACTCGTCCAGCATGCAACCTCACCGGCCGCTTCCCCGTGCATGACTGAAGTACGAATTAAGGTATGGCTGCATGTTGAGAGCATGGTTCAACTCACGGCCGCCTCATTCATTGACCGTCGCTTAGACCAATTTTTTCAAGCTGATGCACAAGCTTCAGGTACGTAACGTGCCCTCCACTCTTCTCCTTGCCATCACGATGCTACCCCGGAACGGGTGGTCAATTCCCCCGCCGCAACCACCATCTTGACCGTGCCTCAACTATCTTGCCGGCTAGCTGCTTGTTGGGTGAGCTCGTTATTCGGGTTGTTAGGCACCTACGTGACAGATTTTCGACGATTTTGGCATGCGTGCTGTCTGACATCTTGTTTGCCCTCGTGTTACCTTCTAGGTATCATACGAAAGGCCGATTGGTCTCGAAAGTCTCTGAGAAGATGCGATGGAGCAGCCATATTGCTCTTGAAGTCAGAGACTTCATATGCATCCGGTGAAAGCGTGAAATAGGGCGGCCGATCCGACTTGTCAAATCAGCTTCTCGTGGCGCCAGCAAACCTTGCAAGATATTCAACGTTGAGGGGGCTGAGAGACATCAATATCAAACGGCGACGTTTTTCCACTGAGAGGGACCCCTGGAATCTGTATATTACGCAGTACGCCACTCCGGAAAGTTTCCTATGTACCGTGGCGACCTTGTCGAGCTGCTAGGGCAGTACTAAGTAGTCGAGCCTGACTTGCAACCTAACTGCACCTCGCTGAGACCATAGTTCGACTAGCGGATTGAGTTGAACAAGCCTTGATGAAATTTTCCTCCGCTTCGGAGTTGTGGGTTGATGGGCAGAGCTCGCCCACCCCTGCCATGTCGTACATCGTCTTGGCTTCACTGCAGGGGTCGTGTGTTTGCTTTGCCGTCGAACTAGGTAGCCTCTCTAGCCGTCTAGATCGTTATCGCTCCCTGTCGAGTTTCCGCTTTGATCACAGGTGTATTAGCTATTTTACATCCGGCTGAGGATGAACAATCCTTCCGGTAGCCATCAATCAAAGCATCGAGAGCGGGCTAGGGACCATTCGATGAACGAGAATCGTTCTGCCAGACGTTATCTGGCCAGCCCTGACAGAACCAACTAACAATCAATGATCGACATCCATCACACGAGACCGAGCCTCACGGCACAGTGGCAGAGTGGTTCCTGGCCCTGTTGATAGGATCCAGTCACTTAATTGTGCTGAGGCTAGGATTGTGCGGCTGGATTACTTCACAGTCTCAATGCAACTGTGATATTCATGCTTGTAGAGCCACGAAAGGCCTAATCAGCCTGGCCAACGTGCTAATATTTGTGCTTAATTTTACAGCCGATGGAGGATGTCTATATCAAATACCGCAATAGCTTCCCATATTGTCAGACGGAGTCGACCGACTCAAAGCTCTCATCACATATCATTTCGTGACGGATCACGTTGACCATCCACATTACAATGATTTCGAGGTTGTTGCTGGGGGCCCTGGATGCTTGGCAACTGTTGCCCCACGCATTGCTGGTCCATCTTACATTCGATCGCTCAGATCAATGTCAGGATCTCACACGCCAGGAAGCAGCCGAGTGGCATCGAGGGCGAGCCGAGCTGGCCGGCCTGTCTATGCCGTATGACATTTCAATACTATTGCGATCGACTTCCACTACTCTTCCAATAGTGTCGTGGCAGAATCACGGCGTTTGCATCTCGTGCGGTCGCCGGCGCAAGAAGTGCAAATGCATGACCGACTTGAGCGGCCTGAAGCGAGCAGCCGTCACCCTAGCGGCAGCGGCAACGGCAACCATGGGAAAACGTCATTCTCAGATGCTTTTGAATCTCACGACATCAAACACTTGGACACCGCGCTTATCGGGATCACAGCAGGATCCATAGCGATGGAAGTTTTAGCCACGCCGCGCAAACCGCAATCTATCCTCAGCTTTCCATACAGGCCGGGGGTACCACCAAGTGCTGTGCAGCGAATGAGAGGCTGCTGTGCCACTTTGACGTCCTTATTGGCAGTCAGCTATCCCTCGCGTACGGCATGACGGGTACAGAATCGTCGATAAGTGGCTCTCAAAACGCCTTTTTTGACATGCGAATCCTCCATTCATATATATCCCCACTGAGGGGAGGCCATGCGGGATTAAACCTCACAAAATCGCAGGCCAACGACACCTTCCCGACTTGTATTTTACGCAGGTCGCCAATTCGAGTCTTTCGGGAGTTCCGCGTCCCGTGACGATGAGTGGATGCGGCCGAGGATAGGGTCTTTGCTCTCAAGATTGATGAGGGTTGCCTGCTCGACCATCACCAAGAGAAGTTGAGAAGCTCATTTTCGAGTTTCCATTGGAGAATTTGACATGTCTCAGCAGATGAGTAACACACCACCTCGTGGCATCACGGAACCCGCGCCGTGAAAGAGCTCGCTTACCCCTGTCCTGTCATCCCTCTGGGCAGGCGGGGAAACCAGGTGAACTGACTCTTTCAACAGCCCCAGAACGCGAAACGAGGCAGATTCGCAGCATCTTATCAAGCACGAACAACACTCTTTGGGTAATGGGCAGGGGGGCCATAGACATGAATGAAATCCCGGCATCTCCCCAGTCGACCATCCGATCACGTCTGTACTGCAGCACTTACATCTGCAGAGATCATCACCGCCGAGAATATCCTTGTCCCATCACATCTGTTCGCACCCGCGCTTTACTCACCTCGTCCCACACGCCGCCACGGTGACCGACAATAGTCTAAGATCTGATGGCGTGCGCTCCATCTTGACATCTGGAAGTCAATTGCAGCACGTCAAAAAAGATGAAGGGTAAACCGGCATGACCGGCCGTGCGCTGGGAGGGTCAGTCTGCTAGAAATCCCATTTTCTCCAAAGAGAAGAGACACAAAAGCTGTTGGACCCCTGGACCCAACCGCCGTGCCGCCCTACAGACCGCATGCGGCCTAGGCGCGTGTGATTCGGACGGCGCTATCTGTGATTCGACATGGTGCCCCGTTGGTCCACCACCGTCCGTCCACCCAGGCTCCCCCATCCGCCATCGTCCTCCCGCCGTTTACGGCCGGCACGAGCCATGAGCAAACGTCCGCAGATGACGGGCACGCTATGCTAGCTAGCACTCGCACGCGCGGGGCGACGCGGAAGGGATGCACGGGTTGGTTGAAGAGGTGTAACGATGGAGAGGTGTGGCGGGATGCGGACCGGGGGGGGACAGACTGGGGACGGGGTGCCCGCGGTCTACTATCGATGTGATGGAGACCCGACGTAAGCATTTGGCTGACGGCTGTTGGTGGCGTTGGAGCTTGAGGGAGCTTTCTTTGACTTACACAGGTATGAGAGTCCGGTTCACTCGATTTTCTTCCTGCTCGTATTTGCTAAGCTATGTATGCTTGTCTCGGCGGAATCATTCTAGAGCTTCCCCTGAAGCGGCTGCGGTTACGTACCTTGTTTGTTGAGTTTCTTACCGGCGGCAAGGTAAGGTACCAAACGAAAAAAAATGAGGTGGCTGGGGGGGAAGAATAGGGCTGGTTATTCGAGGCGAGAAAATATCTCGTGGACGGTGGACCTGTAGATCCACGATGGAGGCAAAAACACAAGCCCGGAGAACACATAGAATGGAAGCTGAGAGGACCGCCTCGCTGGACGAGCAAGCGCTGAGCAGCAGTGAACGGCGGCGGTGAGCGTTGTAAGCGAAGCTGATGCATGGTGCGCGGTCATGTGCCCTCGTGCAACATACGACGAGGGGAGGGACCTTTTGTTCGCCGGGCGGTTGGGGAGGAGGCAAAATAGCATGGACAGAGAGAGAGGCTTCTCTGCGTCCGGTGGTTTGTGCCACGATGATAGGAGATCTTTAATTGCTTATTGCTTTTTCCTCGTGGTCTTTCGTGCTCGTAGGATGCCGTTGTCGAGCACGTGGTTTTTTCTGTGCCTTGGTTGATGCAGGAGTAGGTAAGTATTTCGTGGGGGGCTGGGCTAGGCACGTTGGCACGGGGCAGAATTTCCCATGTCTTGGAAGTGGCTGTAAAGTGTTTTTTTTTTTTTTTGCTTAGCTGGCTGGAGGAGACTTTTTTCCGAGAGCGGCGGACCTAGTGTATGGAGTACGTTGACGTGGTATCCCAATGTCTCACTCTGCGTTTCTGGAAGCATTTTAACGAGAGGGGAACGTTTCCTCTGGGGGAGACGGGAGAGTTGGGGGTGGGATTGAGAGGGATGGTCTGCGATGTCGGTGAGGTCGTAGTCGGCACCTTGGGTGCAGCGCGCGTATGCAGAGCCAGCGAAGCAGGAGAGTGTAGTCGATATTGCTGTGCTGTGCTGTTCTTTGCTGTGCGTTTTGTTTCTCGTATTCACAGTCGGTCAACTAGCTTGCTAGACAAGGCAAGTTGCTTGATCGATTGACACCTTGCCATGTGTTGAGACGTGGTTTCTCTCCCTTGGATCTAAACCCACTCAACTAAATCCAACCGGGGTTCAAATTAGTGAAGTTCACTGATGTTATCGGTGAACTAGTTCCTTCTCTTGGCAGTACGAAACTCTTTTACTCTAGATTCAATTCAATTGAGCCAGATCTTCTTATGCAGGGTAAGGTAGTAGATAGGTGCATACACCAACCGCTCTCATGTCAATGCCGGTACGGTACGCAAGCCTTGGTCCCGGCCCGTTGCGCCCGACTGCCGTAGTCTCCACAGTGATCTCCGCCCGGGGGTATGCGGGGCCCGGGGCGGGTCTTAGACAGCTCCCCCGCTCATCACCGTTTTAAACGGCTTTGGGCTTAATTCGACGACGAGCGGGGAATGGGACGGGGGGACTTGTGTGCTCTTGATCGGATCGACGGTGTCGGACGTGTTGTTGGGAGAACTGCTTTTCTGTCCTGCGATGACCCGTGTTTTGCAGCCCTTTCGGAGCTCTGAGGTGTTTCGAAGTAACCGTCTTCTGCGCATCCGGGGGAGGAGATAGCTGGGAGATGTTGGGGGGAATAAACAAAAAGCTCAGTTGACAATCCAGTTGGAACTAGGTTCCTCCTCCAAACTTCTTGGGTTCGCTTGCGTCTGGAGAGACTTGAGCGTCAATTTAGGCAAAAAAGATTTGAAATGCAGATAAAACGAACTTCAACAAATTGCATAAGCTTTCAAATCTGCGTACTATGTTGGGATGGCATTTCACCTCTTTGTCCTGTCGCCCAGAAACGTCATCACATCTTCGTTGTCAAAGGCTCAGTACTGGACGAAGTCTCATCCTCTTTCTCTCACACAGGTCAGCGATGCAGTACCTTCGGATTTCAGACTTTAACCCTTCCTGGCCCAGAAATTGCCAGCTGCAGCTACTGATGTTCGATTTGTTGCGGCTTCGAGAAACTCAGCATAGTGCTCATGTAAGAAATAGGCACACATGGTTCTCGGACTCTTCGGGTATGTGCATTACAGCTGTTGAAGAACCTAATCAAGCTCGTGGGCCCAATTTCTTCCTTCAACGCACGTAGTGTTGGCATGATCATCGATGAGAATGTGACGAGTCCTCCCGTTCTCAACCTGTTTCGCATTACTTCAGCCAAGAGCTCAACATTCCGGGGGTGTGGTTCTGAGATAGCTAGCCAGCCACTTGTCATAGTCTTTATCGTTTTTGCATCACTGCCCTCAGTTTCCGGGTTGACTTAGAATCATTGCGCCTGACTAGCCGGCTAGGTGAGGCTGTGTTTTTAGGCACTCGGTACCCCGGCGATTGCCAACTTCCGGGAAAGATTGAGAAAAGATCTCCGGCTTCCGTGAGGAGAAGGCAATATGATTCATCAAACGATTGCAACTAAGGTGAGCAAGAGGTGACGGTGGGCACGCGGAATTTATGAAGGATCCTCGAAAAGTCGAGGTGTACGACAGCCAAGGCTTCAAGGACAAGCAGTTTGAGAAAGCAAATCGTCTTCTCAATTCTTCAGTGTAACTTTTCCGTATCCGCAGGTATCTCATGACCTGTCTCGAAATGCATTGCGCAATGAGGTGATAACCCCCAGGTTATGTGCCAATTCCGATGATCTTCAAATCAAGATCCAATGCTGCCAACCCCCCAAGTATCATTCATTCAAGCCTCCCATATCATACTCCAGAAGAGCCAGTGGACCATCCTGAAAATGCCATGTTGATCCAATCGAATCGATAGTATTGAGGGGCGAACAATGCATCTAGATCTCCGCGTTGATGGGGACGAACTTGGCGCCGGTGGTTTTGGTGTCCTTGGTGTCCTCGTGGAATTCGTCCTTCATGCTGTGTCGTAGATATGATTAGTGAGATGAACTTGGTCCCAATAAATTCCGACTTGGCTTACCTGGGGCAGGAAGGGGTGCATGGCTTCTTGGGGGGAGGAGCCTCCTTCTCGTCGTCCTCATCATCCTCATCGGCCTCTTCGACCTTGGCCTTGGACTTGGCGGGAGTCTTGCGCTTTCTGGGAGTAGCGGGGGTGCCGGCCTTCTTGGGGGTAGCAGCCTTCTTGCCAGCCTTCTTGGGAGTGGCGGAGGCAGATGCCTCACCGTCGCCGCCGTCGCCGGCGTTAAGCTCCTTGCGCTGGAGCTTCTGGATGTGCTGCCTGGAGAGACTTGTTAGCATCTAGAGCAAACCCAAAATATCTCGAGAAAGCGGAAGCATAATAAATTCCGAAAGAAAGAATGGGGAGACGAGAGAAAATGAACGTGGCAAGGCAGGCAGGAAATACGTGACAGCATTGGCGTTGTAGACATAGCCCTTGGCATGGACTATAGGAAGAACGCGGTCCCAGTCCTCCTTAGAGGGCTTGATGACCGACAGAAGCGCAACCAAAAGGTCAGATCGGGCCTCATCGTTCCAGACGGTGACTGGAGCCATCTTGATTGGCAGTGGGAGGTATGAAAATGGTAATGTAAGGCAGGTGGTAATGAGATAGGCGAGTGGTGGTGATTGGAGTGAAAATAGGAGTGAAGATGAGAGTTTAAGGAAGGAAAAAACTGAGAGATCGCTTGATCTGGGGGCATATGTGGGAAGTGGCGGGAAGGAGAGTGCTGGAGAGGCAGAAGTGGGAAAGGCCGAAGGGAAAATGTGGAAGGCGCACTTCAAGGCAGAAACGGTCATTGTATGACCGAGGGCATGAAGCTCTTCGATGATGAGTGAGTACTGGTCAGTGGATGGAACCATTGTCTTGACCATAGAGACCAAGATCTGCTGGTCGATCTCAGCCGTCCACCGGATCGTTGAGCGAGACATGTTTCAAAGTGCGGTAGAAGAAATGGATAGAAATGATGCGATGATGATATGTAAGAGGGTGAACAGTTGGTAAAGCTTGATGTGAATTGGGTTGAGTATGAGACATGGAAGATGGAAGAGAAGGAAGAGACGCAAGAGGACAAGGTGATAAATAAATAGAGGCAGAGCAGGGTGAGGGAGGAGGCAACTGCCAAGGTGGAATAGAGAGCAGGGAGATACACACCGGACAGCTTCCCAGGTGATATCCGTGAAGCCATATGCATGAATCTTCAGGATGACGGCGTCCTTGGCTTCCTTCGTAAGGCCTTCGCCTTTGGCAACGGTGTGGAATCCCATAGCCAGAGCCTCGAGGAGAGCCGGATTGGCCCACTTGCCGCCGGGAGCAGACTTCTCAGACATGGTGATTATGTTCGTGTAGTATTGGGTTGGTTGATGGGGAATAATAGATGGAATGTGGAAAAAAAGGTTTGTGTCAGGGAAAGATGTTGGGGCTGGCAAGATGGGTGCGTAGTGTGTAGAGAAGGGAATGAGAATGATATCTTCAGCCACCTTTTTCAGGCAGCGAATGTGACAGACGGGCTCCAGGTTGACTGCAAAAATAAAGAGACGAAAAGAAAACACGACAAGAGAGGCAGGCAGCAAAAACGTGCCACAGCAGAAACGAGACAGATAAACACAAAAAGTCGCATACATACCGGACAGAATCCCACGTGGTGTCCCCAAAGCCATCGCGATGGAGCTTCGCCTCGACACGGTCCTTTGCCTCCTGCGGGAGACTGCCGTTCTTCAGCTCGCCGTAGAAGCCAACAACCAGGCTAAGGAGAAAGGCCGGGTTGGACCACTTTCCTCCCTGCTTGTTGTCAGACATGTTCGCGATGTTGCTCTTGATTGTTGTTGATGGTGATGGTGTTTTATGTTGATGTTGAAGATAGCAAGACTGAATAGCCCTTGGAGATGATATTCTGAAATTGTGTCCTGGTAGAGAGACCACGATAATCGTATGATGGTTGAGGAGGAGAACTGTCGAAGTTGTGGAGAAGAAAAGAAAGATTGCTCTCGAGATCGAATCTGAAGGGAATTATATAGAGACCCAAGGAGGCCGGGTCCTCTCGCCGGTTGGTACACACGCCGGCACTAGGAACCCAAAGTGCGAGAGCACCCTCAGTAGATAGAACTTAAAGGGCGAGAGCCATCTGACTTCACGGCATAGAGCAGTATCAAACCTCACTCGTCTGAACGCGTTCACGTCTGAACGCATGAATCGTCTCGAAGAACTTAATCGTCTGAACGTGAGACGAGAGAATCAAAGAAGAGGAGCATTCTTGCTTGTTGCTTAGGAAGTTCAAGTGCAGGACCATCCTCAGCGAACAGGATGCAAGAGCCTTCTGACTACTTCCTACATAGCCGAGAGTAGTATCAAATCTCAGTCGTCTGAACAGATACTCGTCTGAATGTCTGAATCGTCTCAAAGTAAACAGTCGTCTGAATGCGAGACGAGAAAGTCAAAAGGCAACATCATCCTACATCAACAGAACTAGAAGGAAGGGAGCCTTCTGACTACCTGCCAAAAGGCCTAGAGCAGTGCAGATTCTCAATTTCATCGTCTGATTATAACCTCGTTTTAATCTATGAGCTGCCTCAAAGACTTTGTCTGAATGTCAGACGAACAACCCCCAAGAGAAGGTGCATCTTTCCTGCCTGGCAAACATCACTTGGAAGGCAAGAACCTTCTTGCTGCTCAAGGAAGTCCATAGGGCGAGAGCACCCTTTCTCAGTGCTAAATGGAACGAAAAGGGCAAATGTCTGGTTACTATTCAATTTCATTCAAAGAGTGAGAACATCTGCTTGCTTGGTGAACAGAACCTAAAGGGCAAGAGTCATTGTACTGGTAGGCAAACAAGCTGGTAAGGAGAACTCATGGGAATAGGAGTCTCTTGGTGAACGAGCTAGCACGGGAAACTAAGAAGGCCAGAGCATTCTAGATATCTCAACTCTGTAGCAAGCCCCTACCTTCATTGTAGCTTAGCTCATAGGGAGGGTGACAGACATGGAGTGTCTCAGTGCATCATCGAACCCTGAGTTGTTCTGGAAGGTAGTAGACGTTCGTCAAAGAGAATGATGAAATAGCGTTTGCTCTCGAGTCCGAGATAGAACCGTCTCGATGGGATGTATGGCAGGTAGAAAGAGGTGGCAAGTTCTGTGAAGTTTATTGTTCTCGAGACCTAGTAGTCTCAATCGAAAAACTCGGTCAATGCTAGTTAAGCATGTATCCTTATAAGTCAAAGGATCACAGACAATGGAAAAACCCAATCAGTCCAAACTCCAAGCACCTCGTCGTGTTCATAAACTCGCTCCTGATGCCGCTACCGCTTTGATGCATAACGCCTTGACCTAACAAAACTGATGGGGAGGAGGAATATCGACTGGCTCGGGTTTATAGATTTGACGCCTAGTCTAAATCAACAAGTTCGCCAAATTCGAATGTATTCGCTGCGTCCGACGCCGCCTTGGCCTCATAAGCTTTCAAGCGGGTCGACCACTACTCTCATGTCTCAGGACCAAAGAAGGAAGTGTGCGGGTCTGAACCGGTCAAGCCGGCTGTGGGATACTCGGAGTTGTAGCCATCAGAAGGCGGTTCGCTGTGCGCGGCCAAAGCTAACACAGCTTCGTCATCGACGAGAGAATGGTCATGGTCATGAGCAGGGTTGTCGAGCTTGATTCTCTTGGCATCGGGGGCGTCTTGTTCGTCATCGTTGTCGTCTTTGAGAGACAAGTCGAGAGCGTCGTCTTTAAGGGGAAGGTCCAGAGACTCCGCCATGAGACTGTCAGGCAGGATGGATGTTTCCAAGTGGGTGTGGTCATCTTGGATAGACTCCTCATGAGTGGGCTGGTGCTCGGGCTGGGGGTCGTGTTGAAGGTCATGCTGGAGGTCATGCTGAAGGTCATGCTGAAGGTCGGGTTGGTGATTGTGTTGAAGGTCGGGCTGGGGACTGGACTGGAAATCGGGCTGATGAAGACTTGACTGAAGATCGGTTATATCGGGTTGAAGGTCGGGCTGAATAACAGGTTGAGGTTGACCAGCTTGAACTTCTTGATCGAGTCCGACTTGACTAAGTTGGCTAGGCTGGCTGGCTTCGCCATTTTGCTCAGCCAAGACGGCGATGGCCATCTGCGCGGCTTGCTGAGGTTGCTTCTTGGGCCTCCCACGACCCGGGCCTGGACGACGAGTGATTGGATTTGTTGTTGGGTCGACCTTGCGAGGGTTGTCAGGACTCCCTCCATTTGTCTCACTCTTGTGTTGGGCACGACGAAGGCCCTGAAAGTGTTGTCTGCATTTCGTTAGTTGCTGTATGCAAATGGAACAAATGAGACGGATCCAGGATGAGAAGATGAGAAGGCTATGGTAAAGCAACATCGATGGTCAGGTCGTCCCAGCTACAGAGCATCTAGTTGCTTGCAGTGGAACTTTACGAAACGAGGTGACGTGATAGATCTGAGGCCCGACGAAAAGTGCGAAAAGGGGCCTTGAAGGCAGTCCTTGACTTCGTCTTTTGTCTTTCATAATAGATTTTAAGGTCCATTCTGGAGGGACCAGAAGGGAAACAGAGAAGAATGAGCACTAAGAAGACTAGGAGAGAATACAGAGCGGGGAAATGCAGATGGTAAGAGAAGGGTCGGCGCAAAAGTGAAGGCGCGTAAGTACGCGCAATGCTCTAGAAATAACGAATCGCAATGACGACGTCTTTGTGCGTTACGAAGGGAGTTGCGCGTAGGGTCGGAAGGATAAACATGAGAGAGAGGCGCGCCAACTCACCTACAGCCTTCATTGGTGAAGCCGTAACCCAGTGTGCGCATGTGGTTGCCGATGGTCGTCCATTCCGAACCGCTGATGACGCCAATGTTCTTCACAGACAGGATGGTAAAGAACAGATCCTTGTCGGCTCTGTCATTCCAATTTTTATTCATGGCGAATGCGACGGATGATGTCGGCGATTCGCGTGGATGATATCCTGATACTTGTGACTTATACGATTGAAAGTGGATGTGAGATGGTGGCTATCCTTTGCGGTCGAGGATGAGAAATTGGTAGTGTGCTAAGCTCGAGAGAACGATGGGTCGAAAGGTGGTTGGGGGGCGCGAGACAGGAAAGTCAAGGCGCTGGGTTTTGAGTGGCTCCCTGGCGCGGTTTAACGTTTCGCCGGGCAAGAGCTCGACTTGCACGCACCTCTGCAAAGCCTCAAACCCCGACAGAATACTCCAAAAGACTGGAAACAGCTCCTGTAATACTTTCTGAGTGAATACGGTTCTTTTCAGTTAGTTGTAAACAAGTTTGGGGAGGCCATGGATCAAGAATTATCGTGGCCAAAGACGTCTACAAGACAGCGGGTGGATCTTCCGAAAGACTCCAATGTGCATAATACCCGGCGTTTAGCCGTTCATCAAGCGAGCTGTGACATCCTGCACTGGCTGCAGGTAGGTTAGCGGCAATTGACGGCGCCCTCCTCAGTGTCGTAGTGCTCCGTTGCATTTGGGCAGACGACTTACAGTAGAGCTTCCAAGTTCTGAATTCTCTCGCTGGCCTGCGCCTGCTGTCTCAACCAAGTGCCTGATGAATATCACACGTTCCATACCCTACCAGAGAAGACCTGAGCGAGCGCGCCTTGCTGCATACGATCCAACATGTTTTTTTCTGCACGGAAATCGTGTTCATGAGCTGCCTGGTCAGTTGTGCCATGACGGCTGTCCATTCAGTATTACACGGATTCGTGAGACACGTCGAATCTGGCCCACTGCCCGCCTGCAGCCGACTCGATTGGCCATGATAGCGTATCTGTCAAATGTCTGATTGCGAGACATGGCCGGACGGTGTAAGGTAGCCTTCCGAGTACTCGTAGTCTAAGGGAGATCAACCTCGGGAACCAATGGTGGTGCATTCTGTCTCGCATGCATCTTGAACTTAAGCCGCACACTGAGGATGGCGCGACCCTGACAGACTGACAGATGACTGAAGAGGCAACTTCAATTGTGACTACAGAGCTGCGTGAGGCGGTCATCTTCCATGGTCTCTCTGTGGGAAAAAACGCGCGATTTACTCCAATGAGAACAAGAACCAAGGCAGCTTACCTCTTTGAAGCTTCTCCCAAACAGCCGCGGGAGGCCCCTTCATCCAGGTTCCCTGTCGCAATCGCCGCTTTACTCCTCTTCTCACCATCTCAGGCCGAGTTTGGTAGGTGTGGAGAACGGACGCTGTCAGACCTCAGGCAGCAACTGCAGGTCGATCCGTGGGCGATGCGCAAAGTGGGTCTAGATGACACATCACGTGGTTTCGTGGGAATATTGCGAGGACACAGTGCCCCTCGGAATCGCGAGGCGCGTCTCCAAACCACTTCATCCGATCCCACCAACTTCATCGCGTGTCGCCTACGACAACAAACAGGTCTTTGGACGCCATATGTACACGTTTTATTACCTCTAAATCCACTCTGTCATTTCATCGCAATTTTTTCTGGTCTCCTAAGTGCTTTTGCTCGTTGAACAATCAATTCGCTGTTCAAATGCCAAACTGGACGGCCATCTCGATTGACCCCTCCCCTCGCCGGCTCGCATCACCAGCAGCCGACGGATGTCCCAGCCAGACACGAGGTTGAGATTACGACAGTATGATTGACTGGAACACGAATCCAGGGGGCACTAAATCGGGCCAAGAGACTCAAACTCTGTTTGCCATTTTTCGCCGCAATCCGCATCACAGAAGCTCCGTCGCTGCAAGCTTCGCCAACCTTGTGGCTACTAGTCGGTTTACCCCTACCTTAGATGCACAAACCCGGGTGTTCGCAAGCGATTGAGTAAACCATGTACGTATCAGAAGGCATCATGCTGCGTCGCCACAAATGTCTGTCGACCGCCTGCTGCGTAAGTTTGTTTGACGACTCGGTGTGGGAAGGCCGCCAATGAATAGTGCGCGAACTGGGAGCTGCAACATGGACATAGCCAATCGCCCCAACCCCCTCCATTTCCGAAGCTACCTTGGACTAAAGTACTCGAAAAGTGAGTCACACATCCATACCGCATACCTGTCTCATGCCATTAAGATCCCTGTTCCGTTTTCAAGTGGTCCGTTGGGCGTTCCTGGATCTTGCATTGGGGTGGGATGGGGCCCGTTCGACCGCAAAAAAAGTCCCCCCAGAGAAAAAAAAAGACCCAGAACTGCGTGTCAATTGACGAGTCAATTCTGCCTGCGAGTGCAAACATGGTTGATATCAATTAGTGCTCGCATATCGGCGGACACGCTAGTCGAAATACCTTGCAATTCCTGGCCTTCCGCTCAAACCTTCATTCGTCGGAGAGAGTCCAGTCGACTCCATCATGTCGGGATGGGTGCAGGGGAGGGATCTGCGGACGCCGGAAGGCAAAAAAAATTAAAAAAATGAGAGAGACAGCGCAAGAAGCTAGGGAATTCAAACCACTTTACGCGCAAATGACACGGCCCCGCGCCGCGACACACCTCGGCCCTCTTAGCTCCCCTCCACCATTTCATCAGCGCTCAAGTGAGCGTGAGCAGGGCAGCCGTCAAAACCTCCAAGCCACTGGATCCAAACCATCCCATCCGATCCATGGATGCTATGCACTTGCGTCTGCACCTCACCACACCTCACCTGCCACACCACATCATCTCTCCACACCCTCCACAAACGTCACACACCCCCCTCTTCCCCCCTCTCTTCCTATTTCTCTCACACTCTCTCAAGGACATGCGTCCCCGTCAAAGCCTGCCGCCGTAACTCCAGGCAACAAGGGACTATTTTGATTCCTTGTGTCTCAACCAAGGGGTTTGCCACTTTTACACCTCAATAAAATGTCGGCCCAAGCGCCGCGGCGTCTTCCCTGAAAGCATCTTCGTTCGACTTTCTTTTTCTTCATACTGTATAGATGCCAACGCCAACTCCAGCTCCTAATCCACAACTACTTGGCCCCATCGAGGCTCGGTACCAGCATCAAGCCGACTTGCATGCCCATTCCCTTTAGTTCCATGGTCCATGGGCCCTCTCCAAGCACCTATAACTACCGTTGATGTCCCGGGGTGTTATCAGGCTGCCTTCTGACGAATCCTCCTTGTCTGCCTCTTTTGTCCGCCTCACCCTCATTGACCACCCACACCAACCGGTGACCGGCCTCGCCCTCAGTGGTTGCACCATTTCCAGATCACAACCTGCTGACTTGGATGCCATATATCTGGGCTTCGCCTTGCCTCACCAATCTTCACAGTGACTCATTTCCTTCACTTTAACTCCACACTTGCCTGTCGTGCGCTGGTTGACTGGGTTGAGCCAAAGCTTCAGCTTCTGTTGCTGTGCACTTCAAATTACTCCCCTTTCCTCCAGCTCACTGGCTTCAATATCGACCTCACCTCCATTCCCATAGCCTGGTCAGCTCGAGGCGAGACAACTCTCCAACACTCTCAACATGTCCTCCAATACAGACAACCAGATGACGAGGTTTCTCTTCGCCATCTTGAAACAGAAGAACCTCAAGGATGTAAGTGCTCTCTACTACTTACTACTACCACATCATATCACCTTGACTTGAGACTTATTCAACCCCCAGATTGACTGGAATGCCGTCGCTCATGATCCGATACTATCACAACCCATCACCAACGGCCATGCTGCTCGCATGAGATACTCCCGTTTCCGCTCGGCAATGCTGGGCCTCGAGCCTCAAAAACGTAACAGAGCCACCGCAAACAAGAACAGGGTCACGAAGCACAAAAAGGAGCAAAAGCCACCGAAAAAGGAAGAAGAAGACGAAGACGAGAAGAGGGTCAAGCCGGAACCAGGGACTCTGGAGGCTCTCCACCAAGCCGAGGCTCGTGCCAGGTCTCCTGTCAAGGTCAAGCACGAGCATAGCCAGCCCTCCTACCGACAGCAGTTCACACCAACATCCATGGCGTCTCCTACCGCCACGGAATGCCAGCAGACTTTCCACCCCAGGATGCTCACACCGTGTAGCGACGACATGTTCTCCGCGCCTCACAACTTGCAGTTCAGCCCATCAGCGAGCCTCATGGGCGCTCACCCGACCTTTGATCTCCCATCAGCCATGGCCTGCGCACACGAGCCGGAACAGCAGCATCACCACGAGCACGACCACAACTCCTGGGCACCGAGTCCAATCTACTCGGCCTTTGATGCCGCCTACGATATCGATGGCTTCGGCGTCGGCTCCTTGTGCGATCACCAGGCCGGTCAGGGGCATACAACCGACGACATGCATGGATCTCCCGTGCTGGGGTCTCTCATGCCTGAGCACATGAACATCAAGAACGAGCACTGGGACACCCATTTCCACCCATGATATTTCCGAACCTGAAAAATGGTTCAAGCGAATACTAGTGTGTGTGGGAGTGGTATTGAGGGAGAGGTCATCTTATACGTTTTGGGTCCGGGTTGGAAAAAAAGAAGATACCTCGGGCTTTTCTCTTCACTGTCGTTGGCCTTTTTCTGTTCTCCCTCTCTTGTCTCATGTCTCTTGTCTCTTTTGTGCTGGTCACTCCTCTACTCACATCGATTCGGACTACCAGATGTGCTAATGAATTTACGCAACACCCTGCAATCGGCGTACTGGTCTGGCCTAGAATGTATGCTTCCCGGAAGAAAGCAGGGGGGCCTTTAGAATTTTAAACACATACAATGACGATTTCTATGACGAGTTTCTGCCTCTTGATTCCGCATGCTCTTGTATTAATACGGCGGCCTCGGCCTCGGGTTTGTCCTATCCATCACCTTCTTGCTAAACCAAGACCTTTTTTTCCGGCAATACCTTTTCCCTTCTAAGATATCAAACCGTGGCACTTCGGCATCAGCATTGATTCTCTACCACCATTTCATGCCTGGTTCCCATGTTCTCACATGTCCTCCTCCGCCTTAGCCTTATTCCATCCAACCCTTTCGCCATCAGCCCTAGGCCATCCAGCACCTTAGGCCTTCATTCTACTTGACTTCTTACGTACCTCTTCAAGCAGTGTTCACTAACGGTATGATATCTATATAAACCCACCACCACTACCCAGTCTGGCGCGCATACATCCCAAGTCATGGATGCTCTAGGGTTTATCTGCCTCTCTATCCTCTCTTCCCTTTGCCAGTAGCTGAATGGACTTAGCGTATTATTGCCCACATCTTACGAGCTATCCATTTCAGAGATGAAGCGAAATTAGGCAGCGACAAAGCAGATAGCGGTGGAGGTTCATAACCGGTAAATTGCCCAAGATGAGAGGGCCTTGTGGCATAAGATTCTGCTCAAGATGAGTACTATTTCATTTGTTGGCGATCCCGATTCCTTTTTCAAGATGCCTTTTGCCGAGAACTTTTAGCTGTTCTATCCACAGGGATTCATCTCAACCGTTCAGGGCTGGTTGAAAAAACCGAGACTAGACGAAGAGAATATACAGATGGTTTGAGGGACCTCTTGAGACGAGACATGAGACGGCACAGCGGTCAGACGACCGCCAGCGAGAAGCATTACATCATGAAGTCATGAGCTACACTGGCATTAAATAGCTCTCTTAGACAGGGGGAAATCTCCAAACCCACATTTATCTTCTGCCCTCATCGGAACTTTGCTTCATCACAACAAGTGAGATCTGTCCGTCCCGCTCCCGCTTCCGCTCATCTGGGTTAAGGTTCACTTACCTTGTTGCACTATGTGTCAAGCTCCATGATTTCAATTCGTTTTTAGGGAAGCCGGAGACTGCTACATCTTCTCATTGCTCCAAGTCTACTTATTCTTTATCCTTTCTTAGTAAAGTTCCAATCCCCTTTCTTATAATCTTTGTCGAATTCCTTGCTTCTCGTCTTCTACTTGAGTCTTTTACTCTCTTGCATCACAATGTGACCACAAGTTCTTGCCTCCCAATCGTTAAAAAGAAGTGTCCTACTATCTCGTCACACTCATCAAGAGGTTATAGGTCTGAGATCACACCTCTCACCTTTCTTGTATGAAACCCTTCAGGTGGCGAACAAGTCTCTACTCATCGAGGCGGGTGCCACCTTTAGGCAGCTTCTCGAGGCGAGTGCCATCGACTCACCCTTGAGGTGAATATGATCTCACAGGGTGGACGAGTTCTATGTATTCACCTTTCGAGGCGAGTGCTATCCCTCAGCATCCTGAGACGAGTGCCTTCTTTAGACGAATGCCATCTCACAGCCCTTTGAGTCTGGGGGCATATATTCACCTTTCATGACGAGTGCCATCTCCAACTTGTTGAGGAGAATATCATTTCACTACCCTTTGAGACGAGTGCCATCCTACACTTCAGGCGAGTGCTATCCATTCACCTTTTATGTCGGGCACCATCTCTCATATTACTGAGGCGAGCGCCATCCAGTTACCCCTTGATGCGAGTGCCATCGTAAACTTGGGGCGAGTGCCGTCCAATACTTGAGCCTGAGTACCGTCCCAACTTGAGACGAGTGCCGTCCGTCAACCCTCGAGGTGAGGGTCGTCCCAACTCGAGGCGAGTGCTATCCCATTGCCCCTTGAGGCGGGTGCCGTCCCATAGTTGAGGCGAGTGCCAGCTCTCAGATTATAACAGCTCTTTCCTGCTTGACCTCTCCGGCTTTTCGAGATTTTGACTCTCACCCAGGATAATCTCCCCTTTCACCCCCTCCACAGACCTCTTCCTCTTCAACCAACCTCACCTCTCACAACTCCTCGACTAGAGAGCGAGATCTTCGCCCATAGGAGATTAACATCATTACACTTCGCTATATACAGCATACCAGGTACGTGGTTTCTTACTCATGCTATGTATCTTACTTTTCGAGTCTCAACTCATCGCGGAACTCTTTCCATTACGACCAAACCTGAATATTCCACCCTCTATCATTTTTTTTCTGTCACAGCATCGCATTCCTACGCGTTTCTGTGTTTGTTTCTTCCTCTCAAGCACACCGCGCCTCTCAGCTTTCATACTACCCAGTGATCAACACAAACTCTCTCAAACCTTCCTCTTCTCAACTCCCTTTACTTGACGACTCTCTTCCACCTTTACTCATCGCAACATCAGCAACGCAACAATGGCTGGCAACTCTTGGACCGTCGAGGCCGAGAAGGCCCTCTTGCTCTCCATCCTCACTACTGCCAACAGCGGTGCCGGCATAAAGCCTGACTGGGCTAACGTCGCTCGCCGCATGAGCCGCCTCGGCTACAGCTACACCGTCGCGGCTCTCAGGTGAGTGACCATTTCTTGATACAGTTTCCGGCAGAACTAATCACAATTTCTCTCACAGTCAGCGCTTCTCGAAGTCTCTGTTCAAGCCTTTCAATGAGCAGATGGACGCGACCGCCGACATGCCTGCCACCCCGGCTCCGGTTCCTTCTTCCCGCAAGCGTGCTGCCCCCAGCTCCGGCACCAGAGCGGCTAGAATCTCCATTGCCGGTGGCTCTGGTGCGGCCCAGGCTGCCAACGAGATGGCTTCTCTTGCCCTTTCGGCTGACGATGGCGTTGACGATGCTGAGTCCGACATGGAGGACTCAAAGAAGCGTGTCAAGATCTTTCACGAAGGTCTTTTTGCTGCTCTCCATGGCCAGCATATCGATCTCACCGGCAACGATACCGATGCCAATATGGAGAACGCCGCTCCTGTCTCTGGTCTTATCGGTCAGCCAGTTGACCTCACCGGCGACCTCACCGGTGACCACCAGGTCGAGTTCAAGTTCGAGGGCAATGGCACCATGCCCTCTTTCATTCGTGCTGCCCGCTCGCGCAGGTATGTTACTACGGATTCTTGTTCTATTTTCTGTATTTTCACCTAGACCCCATTCTGGTCACTCCGGCACTTCAGATCCTGAGCTTGTGTTTGTGTTTTTGTGGCTCTTCCAGCTTCAACAGCACGGAATCGCTTCTCTTACCTGTTCTGCATCCGTCTGTTGTTTACCTTTACCCCTTACGTTCAAATTTGACCCCACTACCTACCTCCTACCTTCCATCATTACCTTTCGTCTTTCGATATTTCCATCTTCCATACCTCACACCGCAAATTTCTACAATCAAAGTGCCGATTATCCTTCTACTCTATTCCCACATCCCAACTTCCACAAATAACACAACTTCCTCTCTCCAAACCCCTCAGAATTTTCAAAAATGGACCTCACTAAGGAATTCCGCAGCTTGACCATCAACGACGCCCCTGCCGCCGAGTCCCGCTTCAAGCCCAGAGGCAACTTCAACGGCGTCAGAAGCGACCCCAAGGCCGATCCGTCCGTCAAGTACGCTCACGTCATGGATCCCGCCTAGTGGGAACTCGAGAAGCGTGTCTGGACCGCCTGCGTGAACGGTCGCAAGCATCTCATGGCGATCAACGCGCGCAAGGCAGCCGAGAAGGAGGAGGCTGCTGCTAAGGCTGCCGCTGAGGCTACTGAGGCTGCGGCTCAGGCTGCGAACGCGATGGTCTTGGATTAAATGAGGACGGGAGGATTGGTTTACGATGAAACTCGTTTCCTTGAATTTACCCTGCTCTCATGACTTTAATGATGGGCGGGGAAGATTGGGAAACAAGGGTTTTCGTTCGCCGTCTTTTTTGATTCCTTCTTTCTTTCTTGCTACTGGGTTTGACGGCAAGGTGGTTCGACAGAAACTGGCATTGTTTCGGCATCAGGAACGGTTTTCTTTTCGCTTTTCCCCTCTTCTCTCATCAGCTTTTCGTTAGTTTCTCGGCTTCTTCGTCTCTTTTCCTTTCGACTATGGACGCCTTTTCTTCTTCGCAACACCAAAACAAACGACCGCCGCCATTGGGTTGATTGCTCTGGAGTGGCAATGGAGGGGGAGGAGGAGACCGCGGGGGGATCATGAGATAATGGAGGCTGGGATTTGACGGAACCTGGAAAGGGGGGGGGGGGAAGGGCTTTTGGGTTTGATTTCTCTTTTCGCCGGATTGGCCAGGTGGCTTATCGTTTATAAGGAATCTCTGGCAGAGAGAAATGGCTTCAACGGACTGATTTGACGGGGTATGGCTGAGATTACCGCCCCTTTTGATACTGATTGCGGAGGATCTTCCATCTGGCTCGTACAGAAGCAGGCTTGCTCTTTTGCTAGCTTTTCTTTCTAGCCGGAAATGGAAGTCATAATCTGCTATCCTTGAGTACACTGATTGCTTTGTGAGTGAAGACCTGGTGTTGTATAACTTCGATTCTTACGACAACGCGATTGTGAACGGTGGCGAGGAGATAAGTGTCAGGGTACTGCTCACATTGATGTCGTGTGCCCTCGGCCTCTTTGCCTTTGGCCATCATTTCGTATTACAAAGATCGTCTCAAGCACGGCACTCGTACATAATCTCAATCACTTCATTTTTGGGAATCTAATCACCGTTTGACTGTCCCAGACGATGCTGCCCTGGTAATTAGAACCATGCTCCCAGAATAATTACCCATCATACCCCCGAACGCCATTTGATCCATCCCAAATCACAAATATGTTCGCACCCGCACATTGCCATCTCACTCGATGCCGCGAGGCTTAGGGCCACGGCTATCCACTCTCCGTCCCTCCGCAGGGCCCTTCTTCTCAGGAGCCTTCTCCTTCTCCTCGGCCTCGCCCTTGCGCTTGGCTCGAAGTGTCTGGCCCTGGCCCGCAAAGTGCGGACGCTTCTGCTCCTCCAGCTCGCGCTTCTTGTCGTCATCGGTCTTGACCGGCTTGATCTCGTAGCCGAAGAAGAGCTTATTGGGCGGAAGGCGGAGAGGCATGGGGCCGTTGTTGTTCCGGCGCGGGATGGGCAGAGCGGGCGGGTTAGCTGAGGCGCCCGCCACGGGAGTCGCAGGCTTGGGCGTCGACGCCTTGCTGCCCTTCTTGCTGAGCTTTTGGCCCTCGCCGTAGAATTTGGAGTTGGTCGTCGCCGCGCCGGGGGCGATGGCGCCGTAGTTGATGGACTGGGCCATGGACCCTTGGCTGTGGAGCAGGCCGCCGGCCGGGAGGCCACCACGGCCGCTTCTGGGTGTGCTGGTTCCGCTGCCTTTCTGTTGCCTCTCTGGCTCGACGTAGCCGACTGGTGGCGCAAAGTCGACCTCGACGTCGGTCTCGATCAGGCACACTCCCATCTTGTCCGTCTCCGGCTTGACCTCGAGAACCGCTACGTGGTAGATCTCGTCATTGTACTCGAAGTTGAAGACGTCACCCTTGGTGAGTGCGGCGAAGTTCCTAAATGCCTTCTCCAGCACGGCCTTGGGATCGCTGATATCGAGGAAGTTGGTCGATTGGGGCTGCAGCTTGACTAGCTTGGCGAGCTCGAGGGAAGTCGTCTTGATCTGGATCATGTCGCCGACGTCCAGCGAGAGGGTTTGCATCATCTGATTTCACACGTTAGCAACGCCACCTCCGCTACGGCCAGCGCGGGCCAACGAGAGGATACGAGCACGAACCCAGTGGGGAAGGTATGCTCTGCCCTCCTCCGCGACGAACTCCAACACACCGGCGTGTGAGTGCTTTCCCTTCTCGCCATTTATAATCTCCATGAGCAACGGCCATTGCACGTGGAGCTTCGAGACCTTGTCGAGGGCGGAGGGCGGCAGGAAGATCTTGGAACCGTAGTTGAGGTCGGGTCGCTCGGGACCAGGTGCCATGACCATGGGGTAGCATCGGTAGTATTCGTCGAATCGCTGGACGATCGGCCGGCGGCCACCGCGTGCGAAGTTATACATGTCTGCTTCGTTCTGGTCGAAGCGATACTGGGAGCTCAGAATTAGCTGGGGTAAAGAGGTGAATTGGACAGCTAGCTTACCATCGAGCGGGGGATATGTTGAGTAAAGTATCTTTTGGGCAGCAGAGAGAGGAAAATGAAAAGCAGTAACGTTAAATCCGATGTGTTTTTAAGCTACCTCGGGCAGCTTTCTTTGAATCAGAGCAGTTGTGGCTGCTGCAGGTGGTGAAAGAAGGTAGCTTTGGCCTTTGGGTGAGATGAAGGAGGACCCGCGGTTTACGTGGGGCCGCAAAGGCAACTGATGAATGACGAAACCCGCTGGAAGTTCGACTGGGCTCCACCAAAAAATGACATGCCCGATACCCCAGTCGGTACCTTAATGCCCATGCAACTTTGTAGGGAATTCGAGGTATCCGCTCTCAGCTCTCGGATGCATTCCAGGAAACTTAGAACGGGATGTTTGGAATTAGAGCTGCTGCATCCAGCCCACCTAGAAAGAAGCTCTTTCAAGCCAAAGCTCAGCCAGCCTCGCCTTACTATAACTCCTCATCTGTCATAAACCACACCATATCCCCAGGCGTAGCCAGCCCGAATTATGGCCTCTAGACACTCAGCAGCGCGCCCGAAAAGGGCAGGCGAAACATTTGCGCGAACGCACCACCACGATGCCGAAGCAGACGACGGCCACGACTCCAAGAAGCTAAAGTTTGACGTCCGCAACCCCTCCGCCCTGGCCCCCGATGCGCCGGAAGAGGACGCCATCCTCGATGCCGACGTCATTGGCGGCGGCGGGGGAGCGACGAAGCGCGGCGCCGTGAACCTGGACGGCTACGACAGCGACTCGGACAACGAGCGCAACTTCAAGTCGCGCGCCAATGAGAAGCATAAGGGCAGGAAGGATGGCGATGCGGATTTCTTTGGCCAGTTGGATAATTACGATGCCAAGGACAGCGGCGCGAACGGCAAGGGGGGCAGGGTCAACGAGGATGACGACGAGGACGACGACATGTTTGCCGCGGACGACGATGACGAAGAGAGGGAGGGCAAGGCGGCGCAAGAGGGCACCAAGGCGGCAGGGAAGGATAAGGCTGTGCGCTTTCTCGACGATGCACAGATTCAGGGTCAAGAGCTGCAAAGTAAAAGCGGTGGACAGATCCGTCTAGACGACGAGGAGAGCAGCGATGACGAAGAAGATAAAGAGCTGGCGATGCAGGAGGAGGGTATTGACGAGGAAGTCGGGCTCGGCGGCTTGAAGCGTAACGCGCCCAAGGTTGAGGCGTTCAACATGAAGGACGAGCAAGAGGAGGGTCGCTTCGACGAGGACGGCAACTTTATCAGGAAAGCGGTGGACCCGAACGCCGTGCACGACAAGTGGCTCGACGGGTTGAGTAAAAAGGATCTGAAGAAGGCGGCAGATGCACACGAGAAGCGCGAGGCCGAGGCGCGGAGGTTACGGATGGAAAACGACGACATCTTGACGACGGACTTGCTCAAGGCGCTGATCGTGAGGTTAGAAAGGGGCGAGACATCCCTTGAGGCCCTGGCGAGGTTGGGCAAGGGGCAGCCCAAAACCAAAAAGATACCCAAATGGAAACTGAAGAAGCAGAACAAGGGCGGCGGCGAGGAGGCCATGGACGTCGACAAGGAAAAGGACCAGCTCAGCCCGGAGCAGCAGAAGAGAAAAGAGGCCATTGAGGCCATTACCGACGCGGCGGATAAACTGCTGAGTCGAGATCACGCCGAGATTTACGACGAGGAGAGAGAGATGCTCGTGCGCGAGTGGCAGCGGGAGACGGGCGAGCAGTGGGTTGAGCCGGCCAAGGACGACGCTGATGACGATTTGTCTTCGAGGATGTGGGAGTTCCGTTGGACGGATGGGCGGGATAATGCTGAGAAACAAGGGCCGTACGATGGGCCCACAATGAAGGCATGGCAGGATGCCGGATACTTTGGTGAGGGCGTTGAATTCCGGCCGGTTGGTGACGATTCCTGGACGAGGGTTGCGACGTTTGAATGATCGTTCCGCAAGCTGGAACACACTCAGGCAAAAAAAAGTATGTCATGTAACAAAGACGGATGAATGAATAAAAAAGCCTTGCATTCCTGGCATCGTCACGATGCTACCATTCAAACATTTATGGTACATAATCTATCATACGTCCTAGGGGGTGGCCACCTATTTTACTGCCCAAAAACGCCCAACATGGAAGACCCTTTAACACGCTCAACTCAACTCCATCGCATCGCCATGGCCATTAGTAACGGTAAAGTCGACGGCACCGTCGTTGCCAATCAAGCGCTTCTCCGACTCGGACACGAACTTGACGCTGCGAGACGGGTCGTAGAAGAGCGAGAAGCTCCTCTGAACGTCGGCAATCTCGACCTGCTTTGCCCTGCGCTTGGCGCAAATCAACTGTGAGGTGGTGATGAGGTTGCTGGCGTAACGCAGGCCCGCTTCCTGGCCAATCTTCGTGAGCAGCGCCAGAGCGTCGGCTGAGACATCAACCTCCTCTTCTTGGGCTCTGATGGTGATGATCTGCTTGATCTCCTCAGGGCTGTAGGTGTTTGTGTGGATGATGACGACACGGTCCAGGAAATCGAGGGGCAGACCATGGGGGCTGCGGTAGTCGGTTCCACGGATGAGGGAATTGCCTCTGTTGCTGGCCATGATGACAATGGGTGCGAGATCGTCTTCCAGGGCGCGGTTGATGTATGAGAAGCACTCAATATCGAGCATGTGAACCTCATCGATGAACAACACGCCGGGAACAATCTCGGCCTTGCCCTCCTCCTTCCACTCGCCGACCTTGGTGTTGATTTGGTCCCTGATCTCGCTGCGGATCTCACCAGTGTCTCCAGAGAACAGAGCCAAGAAGCCCTGTGTTCTTGAGTTGATAACATCAATCTCGTGAAGAGTGACGGTGTGGACAACCTCCTTGCGCTTTTGCAGCTCACCGTCTGGGCACTGCAGGAACTTAGTGTCGACGCCCATGGCATCGTAGTCGCGCGAGCGAGCATATGACCGGCCAAGCTTTGTAATCTTGCCCGAAGACTTGTCGATGGAAATGATGTCACCGGCCATGACACGCTCCTTGGTCATGGCATCAATCATCTTGGCGCCCATATCGTAGACAGCTTCCATGTCGGTCGTCTTGATCGTCAGCTTTCCCTGCTTGGCGCCGCCTGTAACGCTTCGGTCGATCTGGATTTCGACGACCTCGCCCTCCATAATCTCGCTCTCCTCCTTGATACGAACACCGATCGACTTGCGGAATGCTTGTGTGAGAGCTTCGGTCTTTGACATTTCGAGGGAGAAGATTTCGGATGAGGCGAGGGAAGTGAAGGGAACATCGGGGCCGAGGGACTGAGCCATTCCCATGGCGATGGCGGTTTTTCCAGTGCTGAGGAGATGAAAGGTCAGTTGTACAGTCCTCAAAGGACACATGTGGAAGAAAAGGCTTACCTTGGGGGGCCGGCGATCAGCACAGCTCTTCCGGCAATCTTGCTCTCCTTGATCATCTGCAGGATCACGGCAGCAGCTTTCCTGGCCTTCTCCTGTCCAACCAACCCCTGAGATGCCGCTCTGGGCTCCAGTGTCGTGCCATCAACGCCCAGGCCGCGGATGTGGGAGTGAGCCGCGATGAGGTTGAGGCCCTTGAGCTCCTTGCTCTCGGAGACGGTCATGACGGGCTATAGACCCTGTTAGCTACTAGTGCGTAGACGCAGACGAAGAGGAGCGCATACCGCAGCCATCTTGGATTTTGGTAACCGATGACTTCGAGAAGCTTGTCGCAGGGTTGAGTTTTCGGCAATTGAGGGATGTCAGTGGGAAGAGACGGGCTTGAGGTGATGTTCGTGGATGAGGCGCAAAAAGCAGTTCGTCAATTGTCGTTCAAGGCTGAAAGAGCTCGGCCTTGCGCGTTCAGAAATTTAGGAACGCGCTTACCTCAGTTTGAAAGGGCTGAGCGTGGCGCGGCTAGCGCTTGGGCGCCACAGGAACAAGCCTGTGTAGGTAAGCCAGGACGTCAGAAAGTCTGCCTTAGTAGGTACAAAGCAGGCACAGTATCCGTACCACCTCGGTTTAAGCTTGACGCCAGCACTTAAACACTCCATGTCAGGCCCAGAGGAAATCCCCCTAACTTAACTCTATTACATACGATAAAGAAGTCCTTAGGTTGATTTCAACATAGTCTTACACAAAATGTCTTAAGCAAGTTCCTGGGCAGGACTGCTCCAGCTTATCCTGTTGCGACTTGTTGCCAGTCAAGGGTGCGATTATTGCTCATTATTTTGAGCCATGTGTTGAGTAGAACCTCGACAAGCTCCGGAGTCTGAATGCAGCATCTAGATTGTTGTCGTGAACAATCAAGTCTTTGTTGGTGCTAAGACAATGCAGCTACACAATCTTGTCTTACAGTTTGAATTGCTTGCTTCCAAAAGCAGCCAGGATGCCTTGTTCTTTGTTATCTAGAAACGACCGATCGACTACGGGAGGTGTTGATCTTCGCTTGGAACAGTGACATCTTGAACGGATATCTGTTGCATTCCCATCCAAGCGCCTTTGGCAATATTCAGAACGTTCCATGGTCGTGGTCTCCTGATTGTGCTCGAGAGGGGTAAGTATCGGTGCCCAAGTGCAGGATCGATAGAAAGGTCCATCGGCGATGGTGGGAAAATGGCAAGGGACGTACGAGATCAAGTTCAACTTGAACTTCGAAATGGCGCTAATGCCCATAATAGCATTAATGTTTGCTTATTGGGATGCGCCCTCCTCCACCCAACGTTGACCCCTTCTTGGGCAATTGCCAATGAATCAATCAGTTTTTGTCTGGCCCCCGGAAAAAGCAAGCGTGGGTACCATCCAGCTCGGAGTCCTGCCGGCAAACGGCCTCACCCCACCCACCACACCTTGGTAATTGTTCCTTCCATCTGAGCAATCTCTAATGTAAGGTTTTGCGGGCAGGCCAGGGTACTTCCAGCTTGATTGACGCAGCATTATCACAATCCGCGAAAGCCGACCGAGAATAGGCAAGCTATCGTCTGTGTAAGTCTATGTTCGAATGGAGTATTCCGATAAACAGACGTATTGATGACATACTTCGCTTGGAAGGAAGTACCTATAGCTCTGCTTGAAGGCATTCGCAGCACTGTATCTAGGTGTATTCGTCGTATACCTATGCCATCGGATATGAAAGCGGCCATGATTTATTCCTCGCTAACGGCCAGTCTCACAGATGAACCCCAGGCCGAAACCACGAACGTCTTGGCCCTCTAATTAAATGTGCAACACGTTTTACAACGAGCCCGTAAGCCTGTGACTCGCGAGGCCAGCTCAGCGTCAACTACCCTGGAATTCTGTGAAAAGGGAGCAAACCTGGAACCTAAGGCTCTGTACTCCGTAAGCTGGGTTGCAGCAACTGCACGCACAGCATAACATCTGACGCATGGAGCAGCCACTGGATGTTTGTCTAAATCTCTCTCTCTCTCTCTCTCTCTCTCTCTCTCTCTCTCTCTCTCTGAATTGTCTGTGACTCCCTGCAAGTTCCTCGATAGAATTCCATCACATCCAGTCTTTTCCGCTCTCCACCCAAGTCCTGACGCCAGCATTGAGCAGTTCCGCCTACGGTACTACGTGAAGTTCACACCGAGCGCAGAATACCTACTTCGGCTTACCTTGCTGGAAAACCGATCTAATAAGCCCTGCATATCTAGCACATGTGCGTTCCATCACCTATGTTAATTACTGCGTACACTATCTTTGTGTGCGTACGTCCTCACTGACAAGGAACATTACTTCCCCAAACCCACCTCCCCTTCCCCAAATGCTGCACTTCCCAGGTTGTCAGGCCAGTGTAATTAAGCTAACCCCGACCTACCTAATCCAACCACGCGATCTGCGTGGGGCGCGTTTTCAGCACGCGACGGCACTGACCGCCCAACTGAAGGAGGTGCTTTGGAACAGGGATTCAAATATAAAAACAGGAGAAGGAGAAAAACCACTTAAGCAAAAAGACTTGCCCTCAAATAGATGCTGGCAACTCGGGTCACTGTCTGTACCTTCCTTTTGAACCTCGACCTCAAAGCTGTCCAATTATCAATAAGACCCCTTAGGCGAGCCGACGTAATCGATGGTGACGCGCTCCTTCCCGTCATAGGGTTTCCCTCTTATACCTCTGGGCATCTCACCCCACCTCGCATCTTGCAAACAAAGACCCTTATGTTCCTTGCCTCACCTGCCTGCCACCTGCGTACACGCAAACACTTTTCCTACCTACCTACCTACCTACTTACTTATGCGCACCCCTTCAACGCACCTTCAACGCACTGTTCGAGTATGCGGCCTGGACATGATCTCACGTGCAAAGGAGATGACAAACATAAATCGACCTTCGATTGAGAGTCCACACCTCGCCCACCAAAATCATGTCGCCGGCATCCTTTCGACGTTCCGAAGACAGCGGCCATTACAGTAGTCGCTACGACTACAACGATCGCAGGGATGGCGAAAGAGACCGTCTAGGTCGTGATTCTCGATATTACCGTCGCTCCCGATCACGATCCCGTTCGGGGTCTCGGTCATCACGATCCATGTCGCTATCCCGCTCAAGTTCGCCAGGCAGGCGGACCAGAGAGAGAAAAAGAGACAGAAGCTGGGATAGGGACCGGGACCGGGGAAGGGAAAGAGACAGGGACAGAGACAGGATGAAGGATCTTGACCGCGACCATTCGAGAACCCAAACGGACTTGTTCAAGCCACCGCCGTCCACCGCTTCACGAGCTACCATCCCTCCTCCTCGTGGCCCGCCCACAAGAACGTTTTCCTCGCCAGTCATGAGCAAGTCGGGCATTTCAATAGATACCCGATCCGACCGTGGGTCAGAACAATGTAAGAGTAGAACGTGATTCACTTTAGAGCGCCGATACTAACCGTTGCATCAGCACCATGGAAATCCCCAGCGCCATCGACGACACCAGCACCTTCAGCACCACCGACCCCTCGATCCGCGAACAACACAACAGCAACGGTCAAGATCACCGCATCTTTACGACAACTGACTCGGCGAAGTAACGAACAAGGTGCAATTCGATTGCGGAAAGATGTAATTGAGGCGCGTGCCAAAGCTCGGGACAAAGAGCATGTCCAATCGCACGCCAAATATGCCGAATTTCCCTCCTTGAAAGACTACCATCGAAAGCTTGAGAAGAAAGACGCCGACGACCTAGACAGTTTGGGAAAGGAGATGAAGGATGCGGACCAACAGTGGCAGACTGCGGCAGAGGCATTTGCTGCTACTCTGCTTCAAGCTTTTACTGAGCTGCAGCAGAAAGACAAAGATCGTCGCCTCGTTGCTCCTAGTGCTCCGGACGGACTCGAGGCACGGCTCACGTCACGCCTCGATGCGCTTGAGAACCAACATAAAGAAGCATCTGCGAAGCAGCAGAAACAGATGGAGGAACTTCGTGAAAATCTCTCGGTTGAGAGTGCCAAGCGAAAGGCTCTTGGCGTCGAGAACGAGACGCTGAAGAAGAAGGTTCAAGAGCTCCAGGGCCATTACCAGTCTCTGAGTTCCAGGGCCGATGATCATGACACATCCATTAAGCAGCTGCAAGAGCCAAAGCCAGATGTCGTACCGTCTCGTGCACCTCCAAAAGAGAATGGCACAACATCGGAGGACTTGGAGGCAATCAAGACGCTCATCGCCCAGCACGAAGACCTACTAAGCTTCCTGAAGCTTCAAGTATCGGAGCACGACAACAAGCTCGGTGAGATGGATATCGACCTCATCAGCGACAGTTGTGGTGCTATTGCGACAACGCTGCCGAGACTGGAACAGAATTTCAAGAAGGCTGCCGACGATGTGATTACACTTCAGTCAAAACATATGATGCTCGAACTGGATGCAGAAGTCATTCGATCTAGTGTCCAGCAGTTGCGGTCTGACATGCAGCGAGACATTCAGCAGCAACGTTCCGATATCGATAAGATCCAGGCAGGTACTGAGCAGCTCGGATCCGCGACTGCCCAACTGAGGTCCGGAGTAGAGTCCCTCAGAACTCAAATGAAGTCGGAAACAGAATGCTTTAAGAAAGACGCTCTCGAAATCAAGTCTGACACTGAGCGCCTGAAGACAGAAGCACAGCAGCTCAGATCCGACACGGACCACGTCAAGAAAGATGTTCAGAAATTTGAATCTGTCGTTGAACACATCAAGACAGAGGCTCAGCAATTAAAGTCGGAAATGACGCAGCTGCAGTCGGGCATGGAGAAACTTGCTTCGGATATACCACGCCCACCCGACGGCGACAAGTTCCTGGCGGTCAGAACCTTTACAACGATGAACGCCACTGTTTTCAAGACATTTAGTACTTGGATCGAGGACGTAAAGAAGCGAGTCGACGTCGTAGAGCGCCAAATGCTACCGCTGCGGACGGACGCGGTTGCCTGGACTCAAGTAAAGACGCTCGAGAAAGGATCAGACCAGAAGTCGAGTCGTAGTACAGAGACCAGCCGCCTGTCGACCCCAACTAATGACTTGAAGGTCGATCAGTACGAAGGCAAGTTGAAGGACTACGAAACACGGATCAAGGTGCTCGAGGCTGTCTCGAGGCAGAGTCCGCGTCGTTTGGAACACGATACTTCAGAGCCAATCAAGACTGCGGATGCACCGACTAAAAGGCGTGCAGCCGATGATTCGGCTTCAATCAAACTCACAATCGACGCATTAAAGGAGCAGTTGTCGATGATCGATCAGAGCATCAAGGCAATCTCTGAGTCAACAAAATTAACAAGCGAAAGCCAGACCAGGGACTCTCAAAGAATTCAGGTACTAGAAAGCCAGGCATACGATTTCCGGGCGGGTCACCAGCGCTTGAGCGAGTTTGAGCAACGATTCGCGACGACAGAGGAGAAGGTGAAGGCTTCCGAGGACAAGATGGACTTTGTGCAACACAACATGATGAATGTGGACGCGCAAATTAACAACTTGACGACGGAGGCCCTTTACCAGGCCATTCTGCAGCACATTGACAGATACCATCCTACGGAAGCCGCAGTTGGACCCAAGATAGATCAGATGGCCAGGCAGGTGGCAGCCTATGAGCAGAGACTGCTCTTCTTGGAGAGGCAGATAACGTTGAACGATGAGCCTGCGAATAAGAAACGGAGACTGAGCTCTCAGTACGGGCCGCTGGCCGTGACCAATGGAAGGCATTGAGGAGAAAAAAAAAGGGAGTTGATGCATCGCGCATTTTGAGTTCAGCAAGATACCAGGGAAGACGGCGCAAAGGATCCTGTTACGATACCAAGGTTGTACTCTTCGCATGGACAGAAGAGAGCTACCTTCATAGGTAGTGGTCTACCTCATCTGCGGCTAGCTACCATACTTTGGTAACTTGCCTGTAGAAATATCTCTAGATTAGATAGAGACTAGGTACGCCAATGGCAGACGCCTATATTGCAACTACTTGGGTTGTTACATTAACCGCTGTGATGATGCAACATCTGTCAACAGGGTAAACGCCTCTCTAAGAAACCCGTTATGTGTGACGGCGCTAGGTTGTCTTTGTTAAGAAACTCCAAACTGCTTATACTAAGAATGCGTCGGCTCCGGAGTGCAGAATGATCCAGGCAAAGCCACAATGAAGCACATTATCTACGCGATGAGCAAGGTACACCTGTACAAAGGTCGGCAGTCTTCGTAGGCACCTGCAGCTTGGTGAAACGGCGAAACAAACAAGTTGACAGAACAATGCATGCCCCAAATCGCGACAAATTGGCTTCCCCCAGTGGAGGTCACAGTAAGTTAAGCCACAAGAACTTGTCGGACTTTTCTTCCGGCCCATCCTCTTTACCTAGGTAGCCCTCCACCTTGCCATGAATGATAGAGGCACGTTGGATAAGCGCGGCGCCTCCGAGCTACATGAGCACCTTAGATAGGCTTAGGTCGCGACATAAGGTAGGTAGGTGGTCGAGATTCCCGCCGCTGAGTCCGCCCGCAAGCGGTCCCGCCTGAGATGGAAGGCGGGCCACAGGGCAGGCAGACACTTCCATTGTTCCTGCTGCGTATCGCCATAGACTCACGGCTTGATGACGTAAGCTTGGGAAGTTGACTGGCACGGGTACCTGACCAGATCATTCCAGCCCTTTATTAGGGTATTAGAACTAAGGAAGGTTCGTATTTCGTCCCGCGCAACTAGGTGGGTGCGGATGTTGGCTCAAGCCTCAAGTTGGGATACCGTTCCCTCAGAAAGCGAGCATTGAGTAAGCACGCGCCGCACCCAATTCTCTGGCGGGACATTCACGGTTCACCTAGATGAGGTTAGGTAGGCACGTAGGTAACCATGGTAAGGTATCCGTGAGGTCAACCAGATTGCCAGAACGTCGCACTTTCAATTCCTGTCCTGGTTGGCGCACTGGACACCACCACCCCGGCTGCCGTCTCGCATCATCTGCGTCTAGCGGTTGCCATCCGGGCCCGTCATTGGCCTGAATTCGCCGCGAGATAGCGCGTGTCTCTTTACCTTGCTTGCCTTCTTTGCCAATCCTACCTTTTTCCTTCCCTGCTAGAGTGTGTCTTTACCTGAATTGCTGTGCTTCTGACCTCCATCCCACTTGTGAGTGCCTTCCATGTTAGGTTGTCTGTCGTACCTACATGGGTACACCATACGGTGAATGAGAGGTACCTATGCACATAAGGTAAGGTACCTAAGATGAAGGTTTAACCCATCCCATCCATCCAACTGGGCGCACCGGTGGAAGTACCAGGTCAGGCTCGGCATCCACCTTTTTTTCTCCCCTCCCACCCCCTTTGCACCATCCACCTAGGCAGTCCAGTAAGGTGTGCCAGTCCCCCCACCCAGTCCATTCACTCAGTGTAAGCTGAGCCCTGAGGTGAGGTGAGGTCCAGTGCCTGCCAGCTACAAGACTCCACGCTAAAGGTAAGGTACAGTGGGCAATGTCCTGGACCTCCCATCCACGTCCAAAACCTACACTACTCGCGAGGTCCCGTCCACCGTCTCTCCAAAAGACCCGCGACTCGACCCTTTCCAACACCATCTTCCTACCTTGACCCTTGTTCCACCCCGTATCGTCGACCTGCGGCACGTCGTCCCGTCCTCAACCCCGTCTGGATCCGGCGCAGGTTGCAACTGAGGTGTCAACTGCTTGCTTACCTTCCTTACCTACCTTACCTTACCTCACTGTGAAGCGCAGGTTGCTCCCTCTGCTCTGCTAGGGGCGACGCTCTTACACTTCCTCGCACCGACCCGAACCTCACCTCAACTCGCGTCTTCGATTGACGCAGCTGCACCTCACCTTTGAGCGCCGCGTCGCTACCAGTGAGCTTGGCTTGGCTTCGCTTCCTTTCGCTTCGCATCCCATCCCAACCCATCAAATCAACCCCCCAAGCAGCACGCCACGTCGGGAAATGCGCTGCGGCTCCTCTGACCTCCCGCTCCAGCTGCTGCAAGGGTTGATGTTCGGACGCTGCAATTGCATACACAACTGCCACGACTACGACCACGGTCACGACCCCGACTGCCACCACCACCACCACTACCGCACCAACTCTCCGAGCACAACAGCAATCTCGCTCAACGCATAACCCACGTCGCGATCGCCATCGTCGCATCATACCAACATCGCACCCATCGCTCAGAGCTTCATTGACGCCATCTGCTCGCGTTTCTTTCGGTTCCCCTCAAAAAAACACCCCAACCCCGACCGCCTCATCAACCTAGGTACCCCCAGATAAGGGCGGCATCGCACACCCACGTCACGCTATCACGACATATTCGAATCGGCGCCCAAACCGAGTCAACAACACCAGCTTGCCTAGTTGTCGGCGCACATTGCCGCCGGCTCAGATCAATACATTCGTGGGCTGCGGAGAGAGCTTTGTGCTCTACTCCGGCGCCCATTCCACCCCCTGCGTCACCCATCGATCTCGCATCGCCTGCCAACCATCGCGGGTCTTTGTTGTTTAACCTCAATTCCGACACTCGCTATCCAACCACAATCCATCCACCACCATCGCACCGCGCCATTCTGTCCTCTTGTCTTGCGCTCCCGACCGCGCATTTTGCGATCCTTGTTTCCACATGCCCCCACGGCATGCAAACACCACCAAACCATGGAAGCAGCGGCGAAAAAGGTCCAACTGCTGGCCCAGCGCATCCTGCCTGATCGACCGCATTCACTGTCCATGAACCCCGACCAGCGCTTTCGAGTCCCTCCCGATCACAGCAAGACCTTTGAAGAGTTCAAGTATCCGGCTCTGCAGTACATGACGCTGTTATCCGACGCGGATCGCGGAATGCTACTCACTCGCGCGTATCATGATATGCGCGAAGAACCACCGATCCCACCAGCCGTCAAAGATTCGAACGCGAAGATGGAAAGAAAGAACGTGACTAAGCTGTCACTGAGTGATTATAAGAACAAACAGAAGAAGGTATCGGATTCTCCTCCCGATTCCGGATCGACGCCGAAAACCGACGCCTCGCGAAAGGAGAGGAACGTGGTAGAGAGTCGGATTGATCGCGAGCCCAAGAAGCCGGACACATACAGAAATCGGGAGCTGGATGCATCAAGGGACATCAAGGCGCATAAGGCGCGCGATGGCGCCCACGATGAAAGGTAAAACCTCACGCCCGTCTCTTCCAATGTACTCTATGTCTAGAGGCTGACTGACCCATTCTAGAACGAGCAGACCCGACGCAAGATCCCGGGCAGCACAGGATAGCAATGATACCCCAGAGAAGAGGAAAAGAATCGCGGATGTGGACGGCGAATTGCGACCTCAGAAACGAGCGAAACCTGAAGCGAGCACACCGCTCGACGAGCGATCGCGGACGCCTCGAGACGATACGCCGAGAAGAAAAGAGATACACCCATCACAAGACAGGACGCCACAGAAGGACGGAAAGTTGGGCACAAACTCATCTTCATTACCAAACGGGCGATCTGCTTTAAAAACAGCCTTTGGCTCAGGCGCGAACAAGTCTCCCATATCCCGTGCGCGAGGAGACTCTATCAATGGCAACAAACCCAGCCCCTCTTCGAGCGGTCGGGCAAGAGCTGATACGGCGTCTTCGAGGTCAGCAGTTCCGCCGTTACTGTCTCCACTACACCTACCGAACGAATCCGATTCTCGATCGAAAGAGAAGAGACGAGACGATCCTCCCGAGCACAACAGGCCGCAGAATTCCTCACGAGCAGAACCACCTCCGCCTATTAAGAGATCGAAATCTCCCTTGAAACTTCCGGAGCTACTTTCCCCGACTCTTCCCCCATTGCTCGAGGAGGAATTGGCCCGGATGAAGAACACACCGACGAAAGGCTCCGACGCAAGCCAAAGAACACAACCTCCCGATTCCCCTACAAACGGCAAGAGACCACACGTGGTAGTGAAAGAGGAGGAGGACGACCGAAAGGAGATCAGAGGGAAGGAAAAGCCGAAGGAAAAGCCTCGCAGGTTTATGGTGACACTGAAGTACAGCAAAAAGTACACCAAGTCGGTGCAGAGGCTACTAGCCCTGGGACCCCCAAGGAAAGACATCAAGAAGGAGCGGTCAGTGAGCATAGAGCCTCCGCCGCCGCAGGCACGGAAGCGGCCGATCACCAGCACCGAGAATGTTGGCGATTCAATAGCGGTGAAGCGACCTCGAACGTCGGAAATAACGAGCTCCAAGCTGAACGCGCCATCGACACCATCGAAAGGGGGTGCTACATCGATGTCGAGGGTAGCGTCAAGCAACTCGGTCAACACCCCTGGAGATGGTCACAGCTTGACTCCCGCGCCGCCATCATCAGACCGAGACCGGCCGCAGACCAGAGACGATAGCAGAGAAGCGGCGAATCCTCACAGGGTCCAGGCGCTCCGCGACCGCTGGAACCGTTTTAGCAGACTCGGCACCAAGCTGAAGCATGAGCGCGACATATTGCTAGAGCGAAAGCACGGGGACCGCGGCGCTCCCGTGTCGGACTCTGACATCAAGCTCAGCATGATGCTCGGATTGGAGACGGCGATGGCGTTCATGGTCAGCTTCAGAGCGTTGTTCGAGTCAAGGCGGATAGAAAACAAGGCACAAGATCCTAAGCAGTGGAGTAGCATTCTACCGCTTCTGAATGTCATGCGCAACGATGTACGAAAGAGCAAGCCTCTGGAAGCACTGTTTTGGCAGATGCAAGGCGTGATCCACGAGGAGCTCATCAAGTGCTACTGGTCTCTTGACCCGGCGACGCACGCGTTACACATTATTGGCGCAGAAAGAGGTCGATCAAATGTATGGAAATCGGCATACGACTCGGCGGAGCGTGTTGAAGCCTCGGCTATGCGCACCAACATGGGCCCGTGGACGAGTGTGGAGGAAGCTGTATCATCGGCTCTCAAGATTATGCGGCGCTGGGCGCAGGAGGAGGGCGTCTCGTGGCGCGCCGAGGTCACGGTATCAGCCGCCAACGGAACGTTGTCATAGGATGTCGACGACGAGGGCGAGGTGTCGACTCTGGTCGATTCCTCCTTTACCACGGCGGAGAGCTCGTCGCCTCCGCGTGACGAGAGCGTCGCGAGCGATTCGGTACACCCACAGACAGAAGGATACGGGCATTAGGGCCCTCCTAATGACATGTATTATGAACCAAGTCATCTTTCGTCCTTTTTTAACCCCCTCCCCTTTTCGGTGGATGACGGGGTCGGAGGCTGGGTTGTGGCGAGAATGGCGTTTTCGGTCGAGAAAGTATGGGCTGTAGCCCATCATGTATGAAAAAACACAGTCACCCTGAGTCTCTTGAAGCGAGCACGCACACCTTTCTTCACTTTGTCTGATATCAAGTCCAACTCGACGGCCTTTCCTTTTCCTCTCCTGTTTCATTTCTGTCTAGCTTGGCGTTCAAGGAGGACAAATAAGGGCTCTGTATCTCTACAAACTCTGTGTCTACGGACTCTCTATGCGTGTGTACATATAAAAGAAGAAGAAGATATCCCTCGGCCGGCTTCCCTCACCTTGCTTTTGTATCTTTCGGGCTTGATGTTTTGTGGAAAAGCCAAAAGCTTGGTTCAACCAGGGCATGGAGTGAGGGAGAGTACGAAACGAACGGCCTCGTCTCAATTGCAAAGTGGTAGCGGTGGTACCCAGTCGAGAACTCCTCATTCGAAAGGTCAATTCAAGAGAGGAATCAATACCAATTCAAACAAAAAAGCTCTGCGATGCTGTGACATGATAGTAAGAAGCACACCTTCTTTGAGGACCTTGGTGGAAGCGGCGACGCGAGGAAACAAGTTATCAGACGCGGACGTGGAGCGACCCCGCACTGGCAACCCCTCACAACTCGAAGGGTTGTCACATCTCATACCTACATGGTAGCTCGCATAGATAGACCTCATACATGATCTGACACGAAAAATGCCATGTCAACTACGCGTGTCCACGACATGATCTGATTGCTGATTGAAGAATCAAATGTTCGAGTTACACTCTGGTCACTTGGCATTGGCATGGACTGTGATGGGTAGGCATAATCTATTTCATAGACGTCATACGGACATGTATTCGGGGAGCGTTTGTTTGTAGGAAAGAAACAACCATAATCCTCCCTGGCCTTTGCGGCCCTCCCTCCAGAAAGACTTGCCCATCTTCATTTTACTGCTTTTGTTTGGTCGTTGGTTTATCATCTCATTAATGGACACTTTTGGTCCTGTTTCCCCTCCGCGACAGCCTCATGTGTACCGCACATTTATTTGGAGGCGTCAACCTTGGCAACGTGGGCCAAGAGGTCGAGGACACGGCGAGAGTATCCCCACTCGTTGTCGTACCAGGAGACGAGCTTGACGAAGTTGTCGTTGAGGGAGATACCGGCCTTGGCATCGAAGATGGAGGAGTTGGGGTTGCCGATCATGTCGGTGGAGACGACGTCGTCCTCAGTGTAGGCCAAGACGCCTGGAGATAGTTAGCTTGTGTTTCGGTGATTCCGATGGGTTGAGATTAATAGCTTACCCTTGAGGGGACCCTCAGCAGCCTCCTTGATGGCGGCCTTGATCTGGTCGTAGCTGGCGCCCTTCTCAATGCGGGCAGTCAGGTCAACGACGGAGACGTTGGCGGTGGGCACACGCATGGACATGCCAGTGAGCTTGCCGTTGAGCTCAGGAATGACCTTGCCGACAGCCTTGGCGGCACCAGTGCTGCTGGGAATGATGTTCTGAGCAGCGGTGCGGCCACCACGCCAGTCCTTGGCGGAGGGACCGTCAACGGTCTTCTGGGTGGCAGTGTAGGAGTGGACGGTGGTCATGAGACCCTCAATGATGGTGAACTTGTCGTTGATGACCTTGGCGAGGGGAGCCAAGCAGTTGGTGGTGCAAGAAGCGTTAGAGATAACGTCGGCGCTGCCGTCGTAGGTCTTCTCGTTGACACCCATCACGTACATGGGGGCATCAGCAGAGGGAGCAGAGATGACGACCTTCTTGGCACCGCCCTGAAGATGGGCCTTCGCCTTGTCGATGGTGGTGAAGACACCAGTAGACTCGACGACGTAGTCGGCGCCGGTGTCCTTCCAGGGGATGGCAGCGGGGTCACGCTCAGTGTAGAACTTGACCTTCTTGCCGTTGATGACAAGGTCGTTGCCATCCTGCTGGATGTCGCCGTTGAAGATGCCGTGGGTGGAGTCGTACTTGAGCATGTAGGCCTGTGATGATTGTCTGTCAGCAAGTTCTGTCTCGGCTGTTTCTGCATGATTGTGTCACGTCGTGTCATTACAACAAGCCCAATCGAAACCCTGGGGCAAAAAAGTCGAGAGTGCTAGTCCTGACTCTTTTGCCGTGGGTACCGACGAAGCTGGTGTTATCGTGGCAGACGTGATATCATGATGGAGGGGTAAAGTGGGGTGATACTCACAGCGTACTTGGTCTCAATGAAAGGGTCGTTGACGGCAACGATCTCGACCTCGGGGTGCTCGACGGCGTTGCGGAAGACGATACGTCCGATACGACCGAAGCCGTTGATGCCGACCTTGATGGGAGCCATGTTGTCTGATGTGGTTTGTATTTGGGGTATGTCTGACGGTTGAGAGAGTTAGTTGAGTTTTCTCAGGCGTTGGTGAAGGACGGGCGTTTCCGATATGTCCAAGGTAGGCGGGGTATTTTTCGCGGTAGCGGGGTGGGGTGATGAAGACGTGAGGTATGTAGAGCTTGAGGGAGCTATCGAGAGCTAGGTCTTACCTTGAAATGGGATCACGTCGGGTTATTCGACGAGGTCAGAGATGGATTGATATGTAGGAGAGAATTTTCAATGGCAGAAGAAGGAAGGAAGAAGGAACGGAAGTGATGGGAGGTGGTGGAAGGGCGCGCGAGATATAGTAAATTCGGTTGAGGGAAGATGGTGGGGTGGTCCTCCTGCTGGTCGATCCAACGCAAGACCGGCGGCCATGGCAAGAGCAGGCAAGGCAGGCAAGAGTGGGAGTGGGAGGTCAATGGAAGGCGGACCTGACGCAAGTTAGGGAAGTACCAGGTACGGCCACTCCGCAGGGGGGTCCAATGGGGGGGATCCAGACGCCCCGAGAACGGTGAGGTGACTCGGCGATTGAGGGTGGTGAATTGGTTGTGATTGCCCGGTCGACGCCAGGGAATTGGGTGAGTGACACACTTTTTCTGCTATCTGAGCTGAGGTAGGAGGTATCTTTCTTACCTTACCTCACTTTGTGCTTGACCGGGCAAGGTAGGTAGAGCTCCCCCCCGTAACGCGTGTCTCGTACTCCGTACCTTTTTCTCTCCGTATCTCTCCAATACTACCTAGGTAATTAGGTATTGTTCCTCCTCTTTCTGAGTACAGAGTCCCTCTCGTTGCCTCTCACCCACTCAGTCCAAGCAGGTGCCAGTTGCGTCTTTTTACGGACATGGCGGGGCATCCAGCGGGAAGGCGCTGCTACCGCTTGTGGCGTTAGTATGATACCCTCCGGGTACTTGATGGTTTTCTGGACCAATTGCTATGATGGGATTGGAACACAATCATGGTGGCATGCGATGCGCTGTTGTTTTACCAATCCAATCTACACAGCATTCACAGTCCGTCTTCCATGCGGCTTGCCATCCCATGGAAGAAAGACCCCAAGCTCGGATGGGATGCAGGCGCAGGCTGCATTGTTTGACGGGTCTGTCGTGGCGTTCGATATCCCCCCTTCCTTCTCACTACTTTTTTTTTTTTTGACACCTCAACTTTGTCTGTGCTCCAGCCTTCATCTTGCATCTTGCTCGTATCTCGGGCATCTTATGATGGACTACTCATCAATAACTTGTTTTCTCTCCATTCCAGCGACACTCTCAGCTCATCCATATCCATTTCTTCAGCGGGTCTTGGCTGGTGGTGTCACTTTCATCAGACAGACCGGACCGACCAACGACTCAAGCAATAGCAGGCATTATCAAGGGTCAGGAATTGTCAGGTATGGAGGGGCATGGAGGGGCAGCTTGTTCCCTTGGTTTCCAGCGAGAAAAAAAAAAGTCAGCTACGGCACCTTATCCCTGGCCCCTGCTCCTCATTGCTGGCCTGCCCCTCGTTACATCACTCTCGCAGCTACCCCCCGGTCACAGCAGCAGCACCAGGTCCGATACCCCCGTCGACTCACCTTTTGCCTCCCATTGCACGCTTTGCACGCTTTGCTCGCTCTCACACCTCTCACACACTGCCACTGCCACCTCCATGCAACATCTGCCCGTGGCGCCGTGGCACCGTGGTCCACTCCAAATTCTCGGGCGTCTTTTTTTATGTGATCTTCTCACCGTTCCAGTTTATTTTGGTGGACTCTTGTTATTATTAAACATCCTCAACTAGATTCAAGACACGACATGCCACAAGGTTCAAACAGCTCATTCGCACACCTCACCATTCATCCCGCGCCAAAGCTCCCACGGCCCCTCCTCCTCCGCCTCCCATCCCCCCTAGTCCTACACGACCCTGAGGTATGTACCGTATGCGTATGGTCCGCTCGCTCCCACCGCACTCTCTTACTCAAAAGTCTAGCTCAGCTTACCTTACCTTTACTGTTAGATATCGAACAAAAAAAAAACCGACCCCAGCTCCATAAATCACTCAATGCTCCATCGCTCAACCCGCCAAGCTCGACTGAGCCCAGCTAATGAAACACGTTGCCTGGTGCATGAGGCACTTCCAGCCTCGACTCGGCCGATTTTAGCTTAGAGAAATATGATGATCGAGAAGGCCCGTTTACGACTCCGTTCTCGGTCACCCCCAGATGGACCGCACCATTTTTGGCTCCGTCGTCCGTGTTGGAGCAAAGGAGTCATCGGAGTCGAAGAAAACAGTTTGCGTGCAAAGAAAGGCATCCATGCTCGTCCAAACTCTTCGAATTCAATTGGAGAACTTGTACAGATACCTCGCCTACGAATGTCATCCACCCATCCGTCAATTCACCCATGACTGATGCCAAATGTACACGCCACCCAATTCTGCCACTCACAGTCTTGGCCGGCCGCTTCCAATGCAAAGTCGGTCCATCAAAACAGGGCTGGTGCGTTCCGGCGCTTGGTGGGGCCCGAGATCTGCCTCTCGACTCACCCAACCCAATGAGCTACCAAGCGAGCCCGGCTGGCCCGACACGCCGGAGCATCACGGCTTCGTCGGCCCCAAATGCTCCTGGCTTCGCCTATAACAACTCTCAACTTCCGATGACATCGGGAATGACGATATCCCTACCGAGGATACCCGCAAACGTCAATGCCGCGGCCTATGTGTTTACCGCTGCCCACGGAGGCCTGCATGGCCGTATCGTATCGCCAGACGCCCGACAGGGTCCAGGTTTGGCAGTTGGATCATTTTGTATGGTCCAAACATCGATCGACTCAGCATGATATGACTCTACCGTCACTCATCCATCCGCTACCAACACCGTACGACACCAGCCCCCCGGACGAGCTTCTGGCCGTACCACGGTCTCAACCAACATGGACAAGCTATCTCTCGGCCAAATTATTCAGCACATCTCATTTCGGTCTAATAAGGGGTTCCTAAAATCTGACGATTAGATATTGTCAGATCATGGGACTGCTGTGCCACTGTGCCTAAGGCCTCAAATCCGCCCTACGAATTGACGGAATGACAGCCGTGTCATCAGCCTTGTGGCTAGCACGATGTCGTTGACGCTCGTCCCATCCGCAAGCCCACATCATCACGACTACGTACTGTACTCGCCGTTCCCGTTCCCTCCCTTCCCAAGTCCACCTTTGACTGGGTACACGAGACTTACATGGACCACGGCAGCAATGTGGCGGCCTTGCAAGAACCGAGCTTTCCTACAGGCCCCGTTTGCCGCCAGCCGCCCCCGGAATGATGCGTCTCTCGTCGAGGTTCGACCCGAGCTACCCCAGATTTCCGCTCCGGTTCCTCCCGATTACCTGCCCCGATGCCGTACATTAAGCTACACTTTGCCGAGCCGGGGTACAGCACCTCGTGCCTGGGGATCTGGAACCTCGTCTCATCTAACAGCGACTTTACACTAGCCTCTGAGATTCTTCATGAGCCCAGGGGTTCGTATCTAACGCCCAGTGGGGTACACTTGGCAGCCCGTTTGTACGAGGCGGGCGCGTGTAAGTCAGGTAGCCGGGAATATTTGGTGTAGATGATTCGCCATAGACCTCTGGACTTGCATAATCTGTGGATTCTTCTATTGCGCCTAAGGAGCCCGGGCCAGCTGTCTATGAAAATGTTCCGGATGATGGCATTCGTGAGATATCGTGAAGGTGAAGCTCGAGTTGCCGGCAGAGTGTTCATCCTTGTCTGACGGGCAAGACCCGGGATGTGGCTATATGCTTGTCACGTACAGTCACGGAATACCGGATTGAAGTACGAGACCAGCTGTCTCTTCTATAAGAAATCATGACAGGCCAAACGGCATTTCTCGGTTATGTCTCCTCGAAATATCCAGTTTCGGTGAGCATTCTTTGTGCCTCGGTGAGCGGTGACTTATACCGAGCTGACTACCCCACCAGCAAATTGTGCAGGGTTTGACTTTGACGTGGACTTACCTGACATAAGTTGATCCAAGCTCGACATAGTGGGCCGGTGCACGATTAATGCCGCACATTTGACTTATGCCGTTGTGCAGAACTAACGCTTCGATTTCCATGATGATTGTCATCTCAAATTATGCAGAGATGTCCCCCACGCGTCCCCCACGAATCCTTGGAAGGCCATGGGCCTCGAACGCAAGTGCATCAATGGGATTGAGGCAACCGTCTCGCGCATACCATGGCAGCTCGATTTCTTTTCCTCGAATTGTGTCTCATTCAACTACTTGCCGTGGAGCATATACGGGTGCTATAAAGACATGTTTGCAAGCGCAAACGTGCTTGTCATCCGGTACCTGAGATGCAACCTTGATGGGCGCCATTTCTGGTGTTAGTGGTCAGCCGACTCTCATCGGAGGATCGCAGTAGGAGAACATGTCGCAGCTCAACAGGCTCACGGACTGTCTCAACTCATTCTCTTGAATTTTTCAGTACAGAAGTTCGTCTCATCGGAGTAGAACACAGGCATCCTCTGCTCACCTCCCCATCTTATTACTTCTGGCATCGACCCTCTGTCGACTTGACTGCAAGATATCAAAGTCTACAAGTCTTGGAGAATCTCCGACAGCTCTTACATATACCCCTCATAGGTGAGCCACGGATTCACTCAAGCCTATGTGTACTTCTGGGGACCAGGCAAACATAGTGGTAATAGGGGCCCCTGTCTTCGTCATAAAGGTCTTAGTGGACATATTGATATTCACATCTCTGTTGGCGACTCATCCCGAGCTCTCTCTGAGCCTCCATGCTAATCTGCGTCGTGTATTTCTCAAGCGTCGACGAGACCCCTGTTGCCAACATATGGTGGTCAACTACCTAGGCGTGCCATGCGTTTTCATGAAAATCCCGGCCTTGATCACATTCATGGTGTTTGCTTGGCTTACATCCCGGCAATGTTCATCAATCATCAGGAGGGTCATGCGATGGATTTGATGAAAATGGTGCCAGGAACAAGTCTGCTAACAGCGTCAATATCTCGCTCCGGCTAACGCACGTTTGACCCCGTCTACTTCTCACGCAATGGGACGATGTAAGTGAATTCTAATGGGCGATGCGGTTCAGTTTAAATCGAGGCGTTCCCAGATCTTCCCTGCTACGGCGTTCACTCACTAAAAATGTAAATGCTGCCAGGTAAAGAGCTTTCTCTAAACGTTCGACGCCTTCATGTCATCCGAGCAGTCAAGAGGAGAGTGAATGATTTTCACTCTTCACCAACCGGACTATTTGAGCACGATACTTTCCATCAAGGACGACGGATCAGCGTAAAACGGACCTTCCATGCCAAATCAATGCTAAACAAGCTGACTTTGTACTGCGAACGGAATCAAGTTGCACCACCACCATGCGCTCTATTATCCTCAACATCAAAGTAAAACCGTGCTCCGAGTTGCTACCTCTTATCTTCCCTTCTCTCTCATCGCCTCGAAGCCACAAGACTATCAATTGTACGTCGGTTCAACGCCGTTGATTTCCGCAAACGGATCCCAGTCAGCAGCATGGGGGACAAACTCCATGATTGTGGCAACCTTGGTTGACAACTCCTCGCCATACACCTGCTTGATGAACTCCATAATCAAGTCCAGACCAGATGTAACCTAATCCACACATCAGTCAGTACAATGCTTCCCGATTCCTCCACACACTCTCCCACTTTTCTCTCGCAAAAAAGGATCAAATAGTAAAATATCAAAAAAGCAACTTACACCCGAAGAAGTCCAGACGTTCCCATCAACAACATACCTCGCCGGCGAAACCCACTTAGCCAGCGGCGCCTGCGCAGTAATCAACTGCCAGGCAGCTTTGTTCGTCGTAACCCTCCTGCCGTCCAGCGCGCCCGCCCTAGCAGCGAGACTGGCGCCCGTGCAAATCGTAACGAGATACTTGACCCTGGGCGCGTGCTTCCTCACGTACTCGACAATCGGCTCCAGCCCGGGGGCGCGCACGCCCGGTCCGCCGGGCACGATGAGCACGTCGAGGTCCAGGTCGTCGTCAAAGGTGTTGGTGGGCTGGAACGTCGGCCACCAGGACGAGTTGTAGGTGTTGGAACTGGGGGACACGGGCGCCGTGGTGACGGGGTCGAGGGTGGCGGCGATGAGGTGGAGGTTCACGTGTCGGTTGTAGGCCACGAGCTGGAGGGCGTCGATGGGGCCGATGAGGTCTAGCATTTCCATTGCCTGGAAGAGGACTGCGCCAAAGGTTACGGGGAGGGTCGTGTTTGCGGCGATGCTGCGGGTGTTGGGCGTGCTGTGGGAGGGGGATTCTGCGATGAGGGCGGCGGCGGCTGAGGCCGCGGTGGCGAGGAGGGAGAGACGCATTATGAGATTTGTGAATTTTGGCAGCGCGGCAGATCTGCTGTTGAGGTCGGAGGAAGGAGATTGCGTGAGATGTGAGGTCGAGATTGGAGTTTCTCGATGAAGAAACAAAAGCGAGAGGGGGAGAGAGATGAACGAGTGAATGGAAAGTCCGAGAATGTAACCCCGGGAACAGGGAGTGCTGGCTGCTTCAACATGATTCAGCAATCAGAGCAGGTGCTGTAGAAACATATATACATGAACATCCCACCGGGAATCTTGGTCATGATCACGAATATCCCGGGGGTGGGACGAACCCAACCAAATGACACACGCCATCAACACCAACTATTGTAATTCCGAACCACCAGGAGGTCCTGGACTTGGTTGGAAGCATTCCGATCCCGAAGGAACGGCCGGGCCGGGACGAGATGCAAGCAAGGGGAGTAAAGCTTGCCAATATACATAGACTGAACATCCATCTTGAGCTATCTTTCACCAGAAAGGGGCACGTCACAACGGGGACTCTGCTCTATCAGTTGCGATAGGAGGAGTTTGACAAACTGTAGGCGGCAAGTGGATACTTGTTTATCTGGGAAGAAAAGCTGAGCATATTAGAGTTCTCGCTGTTCCTGGTTAGTTCTCTTGGCCCTTGTCTGCTTTTCTTTTCTTCCCTTTAATATGAGTGATTTGATCCTGGTTTGATGCCACTGAAATCGATTGATTGTCTGGCTCCTTGGACAAAGAAGCCAAGCGTGGAAGGTAACCCGGTCAGCAGGGAAAATGGTTGGCACAACTGTAGAAGAGGGTAATGTTTGTTGAAAGGGGGTGCCATTGCGGCGGAGAAGCCTCCGGCTCTACGTAGTAACGTTGTTTACCAAGCTTTTCCTGTTTAATGTCGGTTGACGACGCCCATTGGTTCTTGACTCATGTGTTGCGGTGAGAGCTCCCTACCGTCAAGACCTGGGATATATTGGCTTTCAGTACTCCGTATTTCTTCGACAAAGCAGCTTGTCAAAGGAGATGCTAGAGTTTCGCCGCAAGTCGTTGGTCTCGGCCACTACCCCTTCTCTCGCAGACAATTGGGACTCTGGTAAAAGGGTTACGCCAAGCCGAAGGATCAGACCGAGGTACATGGCCGGTGGGACGACAAACCCCCGGGACGCCGGAGTTGATCCCTGGATTGCCCCGCTCCAGGCGTATCCCCGAAACTCAACTCAACTCCGGGCCGAAGGCGGATGGTCGCCGGCCATGTTATTTGGTGGTCCCGCGTTTCTATGAATTCACCGTGTTACGTAAATAGGTCGGCTCGGCTGTTTATCATTTCTCCATCGTAGGGAGGCATTTATTACTTTCCTTCGACGCAGTGTCACTGGACAAAGTCTGTGAGAAAATGAAGTAGTCGGCCATCTCAAGTGACAGCACTTCATCGATCAGTGTAATCGAAGTTATCTTTCTGGATCTGAAGTTTTCTCATGTTGATTAGGAAATTGCTACGAGGAACGCCCTCCTTCAGGACTTTCATGGCAGCTTTGATGTTGCATTTCACGGTATGCAAAACCAAATTACGAGCGCAAGACTATCTTGAAGGTGGTATCTTATAGGATAGCTACACATTGTTCTTTAGGCTCTCCTATGTTTGCGTTCCCGGCACATGGCATCAATAGTGAGGGTGTTGTAGGTAAAGTTTACCGTCGAAATCACATTGTCGGAGTACTACCTATTCGTTTATAAGTAGAAAAAGGAACCTGGCTCTCATCATACGATAGGTCACGACACAGGATTTAGTATGGCTGTGCGATAGATCTACCAAGGTGTGCTTGGATGGCCGTCGCTGGTGGCATCCGAGTGCATTCCAATGCTTCAGTTTGAAGACCAACATTTGGGCACGAAGTGGCATGGCGGCGGGAAGCTGCACTGGAGGGTCAAGTCCGCTATGGATGTCTCACACTTGATTCGCATTTCTCGTCTCTCGCTGAATCACGGTACTAACATGTACTGGGTAGCAGAAAGCATGCCATGACATCTTTCTACGTTTCTTGTTCTAGTACAACAAACTAACAAACGCTCTAATACCAGAACCCATTCGCTCCGGCCCAGCTTCATTATTGTAACAGAAAGAGTACAAGTATGAAAAGTGTACCCAGAATCTAACCCATCTTCAGTATCTCTATTCAAAACACTCGTTTTTTGTTCCCATGTAAGGAACCCCCTAACCGACGCTGAGATGCGTGTACTCCACCAGCAAAAAACACAATCTCTCTCTTTTCTAGTTGCGCAAGACCATTCCCAATACACCGCCCAGCACGCCGCGTACACGGGTCTGGTTCTCATGGATACAAGTGAAAACAACAGCCGTGCTGGCGGCGAAGACGAGCGTCTCTCTCCACTGCTTGTCCATGCCGTACCGCCGCGGCAGCAGCGTGGCCATGGCCCGCGGGGCGACGAACAGCGCCATATCCTTGCGACGACTGGCGGACTCGACAAGGACGCTCCAGCCGCAAAGGCAGCACCCCGTGCGGACGCAGATTCCCGAGTCCATCCTTTGCCTAGCGGCCAGGTCCTTGCCGAGGATGTGAGGCCCGATTCTGGTACGGGCGAGACAGACGCCGTAATAGAATAAAGTGATGTAGGCTCCCAAAAATGCCGCCGACCTCGACGATGATAACAAGGTCCGCACGAGGGTCTTCTTGTTGATAGGCCCCCGCAGAAGAAGCGCCACACTCAGGGGTAGATACATGGCCATGGACCACTTCCACGACCGATAGAAGCGGCTGATGGCATGGAGCTCGCACGATGGGCCGCAGCCCATGTGCACCATCTCGCACGGGATGGGAATTGACTTTGACGGATCGCCCCATTCGCTCGGCCATCCGTATTTCTCACACATGCCTTGTAGCAATTCTGCCTGTCCACTTTTACCGTAGGACATGTCGTTGGCACGGAGCTTCTGGAGGGCCTCGATCAGCCGCATGTCGACGTTTGCCGCCGAACTGATCCACTTGTTGTAGCCGCTGGGAAGCCTTTCGGGATGGTAAAACCATGCCCACATGATGAAGGCACAAGAAGTGACGAACAAGCAAGGGTCGGTGAACCTGCCGATGATCCATTCAGCCTGTACGAAGTTAGTGACGATGATAACGGATAACGTCAAGATGAGTGATTGGTGCATACCTTGGTCCAACTGCCTTGAGCTACACGACGCGCTCGCCTTCGCGCCCAAACTTCGCCAACAAGAACGTCCAGGGCTCTCGTCAACGTGAATAACGTCAAGTCAAGAGTCCGTCCTCCATACCGGGTCTCTTTTAGCTGAGCTCCGGGCGGACTATCCGATTTCTCAGGGGAAGTGCCTGTAAAGGCCGAGCTCTTCTTGGACTGCAAAAGCTGCAGACTGAACCAGGCAGCAATAAATGTGGCGCTCCATCTTGCGAGTCTAGATGTGTGTCAATACTAGATGGTTGTGAACAATAAGAGAATTAAGGATCGAATTCCGCTCACCTCGTTCGAGTCACCTCTGTGAGACCTTTGGCATTGCATTCGAATACACGTCGAAGTGGCTCCTATCAGAAGGTGTCAGGTCTATTTAGCAAACTGTTGTAGTTACAGTGACTGGAACTCCAGGCCACCTTTCTGAAGTTGCAACTGTTGCTTTTTAGGAACTAATGCAAGGGACAAGAACTTGTGTACACCTAGGAGAGAAGCCAGTGCAACTCTGAGGTCTCCATCACCATGTGTACTGGATGCCTAGTTCACAGTACTTGAGACCAAGTGAAGCAACCACAGCCCTGGTATCGGCAATTACAAGTGTTTGATACTTCACGCTGAAAGAAATGTACATACCTCTAAAAGTGTACTGCCACCAACAAGCAAGGCACAGAAGGTTGGAAACCGTTGGGGGTCTAGACCAGCGAGGACTATCCGCCTTAGTTGCGCCACAAACCCGATGCACCCGTTCTCCTTTGCAATTTGACGGCGTTTTTTGGTAAGGTATTGCATCAGCAACGTAAGGACTCTCGGAGCAACAGCGGAAGCATATCCTAGGAGGTAGGCCCGAAGGAGGGGCCGTAGGATTGGCGGAATTGCTTGTAGCTCGACAAGGCCATTCCGGCGAATTTGCAGCTGACTCCGAGGTAGCATTGCGGGAAGCGAAGGTGTGACGGCAGCCATGAGGCTTCGGCGTCAGTGCCGGTAGTTGAACTGGAGACGGTTCCTGAGCAGAGAATCAGCGATCCGCATAAGAGCCGGAAGCGATGTGTCTGTGCACATTCGGATGTGCTATGATGTAACCGTACAATGGCGTGAGGTTTGAATTGCTAGGCTGCTCGTCAAACTGAGTTCAGCAGAGGGGATCTGGGAAACGAAGGATGTGGCTGGAGACATGGGTCGTTGCTCTGGGCAGACAAGGTGAAGGACCGGCGAAAGTGTGATGATCGGTAGGGGCGTAACGACAGCAGAACCGTGGCAAGGCATGAGTTACGTTAGGTAATAGGGGAGTGAAGCAGCAAGCGGACTGGCCATCCGCACCAGCTAGAGAGTATGAATCATGTCGAGAATTGGAAGACCAACCAGACGATGACAGGTATTTGGTTATGAGGAACAAGGTTCGGGATTGCCCGGCCCATCTTCACTAGAAGCTGGGCCTATACCTCGGATGCCAATCAAACAAGCTACAGGAGAACAGTCTAGGCATGTAGGTGTCCTAAGACGTTTGAAGAATAACAGGAAAACGCGTAATGAAGATGGCGAACTAGTGGGCGCGTCTTACCAGGGGGTAGTATTGATCAACTTGCTCTTCTGAAGGCTCGTGATGGCCGTTACTTCAGAGTCAACCACCAACCCGCAGCGCCTAGGGCAGGGCTGGAGCTGTGCTCAATAGCGAAAAGTATCGCGTACCTTGCGTGTTAAGAGACGAAGGGGACGGGAATGAAATAAGAAATTGTGGGGTAATGGTGCGACCCACGGCGTGATGGAGGGCCTGGGGTAGGATGAGCGACGTAGGTTGTGCAGTAGGTGCAGATGGAGACCAGGGGCAGGTAATGGTGAGGCCGAAGGAAATGTGACAATTGGGTTCCTCGGCACGGTCGAGAGTAAGGTAAGTTAGGGAGAAAGGTACGGAGCACGGAGTACGGTAGATACGCATAAGAGGAGAGGTCGGATCTGGCAAACGTGACCGAAGCGCAGATTACCGCCACGGCTAGCAAGATTGGCGAATGTGATTGGTTGCAGGATCAAGTGTTTCGATCAGCTGGTCTGGCACGCGGAGAAACTGAGCTTCACGGTTCACCTTGGCGGCCAGGAAGAAACGGGAGTGAAGATTGAATCTTCAGCCAAGCCAGATGGGGCTTAGGCGCGGCAACCCATGCGAGTGCGACGGTGCTGAAGAAGAAGAAGAGACTTCTATCAAAGTCTGGAGTCTGTCTGGAGCAAAACCTGAAGGGAACGGCGTTTTGCGTTGGCTCGGTAGTGGTAGACGACGTTGGACAGGGAATACCTTGCTAGCCTTGCTTAAGAACTCTTGTCCTTGCGAGTTGCGGGACGCTTCGGGCGTGGAGGATTTCGATCAGTGCGATCGACCGTCCGTCAAGAATCTCGGCGCTTGCTCCTAGTTCTCGAACGAGGAATGCTTGGTGGACAGTTGAAGACAGGAGGTCAATTGTTGACTGGTTGGCTGGTGGGAAACCACAGACAGACAGGCTGGGACAGCCAGCCGTTTCGTATCAACCGAGGCTGTGTTTGTTTCCTTTGTCTCGCCGTGTCAAGAACCGTTCAAGGTCTGTGAGGTGCCTTAGTAGGATCTGTCGGCGCTACTTTAGGTGCTTAGCAGGAACTTGTGGACAGCCATCAAAACTCCAAGGGATTTGATGGACGAGGCATCCGGGTGGATAGAACAAACGGGCAGTGCGGCAAGTAAGGATGTGACAGCGTTAATTGAGATACCGAGACTTGAAGACACAAAACGGGATGAAGACGTGTTACAGATGCGGTTCCAGGCGACAGATGGAAGCAACGAGTTTGGCCGAACGATGAGGCCAGACTTGTGAGTCAATGGGAATAAGACAGGGTATATCGAAGCAGAGCAAAAACTGAGGAACTTTCAGAGCATGTCGAACGGGTGCGAACGTGGAACCTCTTTGCAAAGCTCCCCAAGCTGAGATGAGGTGAGCGCGGTGAGGTGCGTGGAAATGCTGGGAAAAGCTTAGGAAGGTTGATGATGCGGAGCACGAGTGCACGGATACAGGTACAAAAGTACATCGAGAGGCCAGGCCTAGAATGGAATAGTGGAAGGTAATTCCTGGGGCAGGGAGAACATGAAGATGACTGACAGCGCTGGACAGCGGGAGGGGGGGATGAGATTGGGGATGAGAGAGAATTGAGAGGAGAAGGTGAGAGGGGGAGCTCCGAGCTGGCATGTGATGACCCGCTAGGGACATAAGCCCGTTAGCATCGAAAACTGGTATCGACCCACCCAGCTAAGCAGTCAGGCACCAAGCTAACGAGAAGGTTGAGAAGAGCTTCACGAACCAATCAAAACTTATTTAATCCCTTAGTAGTCCACCTGCTGACCGCCATTCGTGTGACCCGAGCCCGCCAGAAAGAGGTGCCTCAGCCTCTACCGGTACCTACCTTCCATAGGTGGTACACTAAGGTGGATGCTTAGGTAAGGCGTAAGAGCAACCGCACCGTTTCAACGATATGGTTCTGCTTGTCTCATGTCCGCATGGCTCCGATCCAAGATCCGGCGCCTTATCCAATCAGCCTTTCGTCCTTTTCAGTTGTTGGGGGAAGGGCAGGGCAGGTAGGACGGGATATCTTAGGACCATCCATGGCATCCTCATCCGTAAGAAACTGGGCAAAGGTAGCAATGGGAAAATTAGGCCGGCTCGAGCCCTGCTCTGCCCTGCCTACCTACTTCCAATTCCATTGCTGCTGGCCGGCCGGCCTAACCTGTCCACTGTCCGTTGACTGCTGCCACTAAGGTAAGTGCGGAGGCTTGCAGCGCACGATGCAGGTGACCGTGCCGGCAACCCACCCACACCTCACACCCCACCCCTCCCTGCAACTTGCGACTTTGCCCTCCCTGATCCCTCTTCCTAAGTTCCTCCACCTCTACATCAGTCCTCACTACTATTCGTACTCAGAGAGTCAGAGTCTCTGACCTCTCTCTTCTACGCAGTACACTTCAGGCTAGCACTCAACCACCCTGGTCAAATGACAGGGGTCGTACTTTGGCTGTTTGGTGCCCCAGACTTTTCATTCTTTTCGAGTCCTTGATTTCCTGCTCGTCACTCACTCTCCCCGACTGAAAAAAATCACGGGGTCCTTGAGCCCTCGTTCTCGCTGCACCGTACAGTACCTACCAGAGAGTACCGTGTCCGTCACCTCACGCCCACGCCCACGTCCTACGCCTTCGACCACGTCCGCTTCCTCTTCCCATCTGTCTTACTTGCCTTAGCTTACGTCTGGCCACCTCCCTGAGCTGATTGGGGGTTCGTTTCACCTCACCTGTTGCTATTCCTCGCTATCCGTTTTGGCGCTCTCTCAGATATGCAAGTACACGGTTGAGCCAACCTCAACATCAAGCCAAAGCACCACCTCAGCTTCGTACACATTGGTCCAGAGTCTGTCTACCTTATACAAGCAGGCCAATGCTTCGAATGGGCCTCGCGCTCACATCCCATCTTGGACAAACACACGTACCCTCGCCCTCTCGTGGCTCGACACCGTACGTCTAGAGACTACTCCGTACCCAGACTCTGCTTCTGAGGTGCCTTTCGACAAGTCTCAAGGGTCTCTTTCTTCTCCTTAGCCCTGCATGGGCCGCATTAACGTCCGCCATACGGGGTAGACCTTGGATGCTCTTCAACTAGGAGCTCTCCATCTCACCATCCATCGAGAACGTAGCACTGCTTGACGCCGTGCTTTAGTACACCACTCTGCCGCCATCCCACACGCTGCCCCCAGCTCCGCTTGCCCTCCCCGACTTCACTTCACCTCACCTTGCCTCGCCTTACCTTACACGGAACCCGTCCCGCCTTTTGCCTCACGCTCATCATCGCCATCCATCCATCCATCCTTCCTTCCTTCCTTCCCCCTCACCCCCCGCTCATCGGACGAGACGACGGCGAAGAGAACCTCCTTCTAGCACTAGGAATCCAGAAGCCCGGTGCGGTGCCTAAGCGCAGCCACCACCCCACCTCCGCCTCGACGCAACCTGCCAGCCTCTACTTCGGTCTCTTCCTGCTCTGCCACGGCGCGCACCTAAAGACGGCAAATACACCCACCAACCTCTCCAGACTCCTATCAAACAACACCATAGCGGTCGCTGCTGCAACAACTACAATCCGCCACCCCGCCAAATCACAAGGCAATCAAGCGACTCGCTGATAACCCATTCGAGACCGCTCTACCGTATGCTCTCTCTCAGCCGGACGAGCCTTTTGGTATAGACGCGCTGCGCTGCACTGCGCTCCTGATACACACGTCCCACCCCTCCGTCAATGATTCATAGGATATCGATTTGCCCATAGGAATGCGCATGCCCTCCTTCGAGTCGACTACACTCACTCTTTCTTACGCTTCGAGGCCTTCGCGACCAACGTCTCTCGCTCTCCGAACCAGAACCAGAACCAGCGCATTCGACGGCCACCGTCCATTTGCCACAAGACGCACCCATGCTCGCCATACAACGTCCCAGGATGGGTTCGACGCAGCCGTCAGACCCCAATTTGCCCTTCGGCTGTTAGTAAACCGTCTCGTCCATTTCCCACCAAAGTCAAATACTCACAACCTTTTTCTAGATGCCGTTGATCCTTCGCAAGACTTCTTCCTCGACCCTCCCGAACCTGCGCCTGGCGCTCCTCTTCTCTCCGACAATGAAACCAAATTACTCAGCTCCTTCTTCGAGGACATGACTGCCGATCATTACAATCTACCTTCTTTCGGCGAAGGACTCAACTTCAGCGATGCTTGGTTGGAATTACCTCCCCAGTTCATGGGGACGGCAACATCTTTTGGCCAGTCGCCGGCACCGCCGCCTCTTGCTTCCCCTGGGCATAGTATGCCCCATAACGACTTTGCGGACATGATGTCCATGGGCTCAAACCTGATGCCTCCTCCTCCTCCTCCCCCACAGCAGCAGCAGCATCAGCAGCAGCCGCCACCGCCGCCGCAGCAGCATCATCATCAGCAATCACACCCGACACTCGATCAGCACGCCTCAGCCGACGTTCTTCAGGCCGCCAGCACACTACTGCACAACGGTTCCTCGTCAAGAACAAACACAAATGGGTCTGGGCCGATGTTCAGCAGCACCAGGGACGTTCCGCACTCCCTCGGTCCACCCGTCGGCCACCTAAGGCACCAACCTATGGAGGATTTCAAGCGTGCTGAACGAGGCAGCGTGGCTCAGGCCAGTCTCGTTGATGATCATGATAGCACATTCGCGGACATGTTTTTCGGACCCGCTCCTGGCGAGAGAGTGTCTTCGCAACGGGCTAACCAGGTTCCCAATATCGATGTACAGTGGGGCTCGGATGCTCGATTCAACCGCTCCAACAGCTTTGTTCCGGATCCTAAAGAAACCTACGATGCTCTGTCTCGAGGCCAGCTGAGGTACATGGAATGCTTGGAGCCAAGCCAAAGCACAGATAATACTCGCCCACCAAGCCCGAACGGTGAGCACGCAATAGGAAAATGTCACAGCCGAAAGTCATCCGAAGTATTGAAAAAAGAAGAGGATGCTGATGCACCGCCAAGAAAAAGGAGGAAGAGCAGGAGCACGAAGGAGGAAGTTGACGAGGATGATGAAGAGAATGGTACCACAATGAAAGCGGCAAGAAAACGCAAGACGAAGACCGAACCTACATCAGCCACCCCGCCAGCAGAAAACGGCACAGGCCGGAGGCGTAAATCCGGGACTGGGGCCAAACCAGCACGGGAGAACCTCACGGATGCACAGAAACGAGAAAACCACATCAAGAGCGAGCAAAAGCGCCGTACTTTGATCAAGGAAGGCTTCGATGACCTCTGCGAGCTTGTGCCAGGTCTCAAGGGAGGCGGCTTCAGCAAGAGCACGATGTTGACTATGGCGGCCGAGTGGCTTGAAGAGATAATGAAGGGCAACGACGAGCTCAGGGCCCAGGAAAGCGCCCTCGTGGGACGGTAATATCACGACTCAATGTCAACAATACTACCATCAGTGGAAATACCTTACCATTGGTAAGCTCCACTGCTCCTCCGGACGAAATTCGGAATACCGAACCGAAGGACGCCAGCGCTTGCCTCCTCGGGTATGAGGGCGCTTGCTATATCACGATGTAGGAGAAGAGATACCTGCAGCACGTGGGAATCGTTATCAAAAGGCAGATTCCCAGGGAAACCAAGGCAGGATATATTGGGCACGATTATGAACGTAATTTACGGGAGTGTCCCAGCCCTGTTGCGGGCCGCGCACGGGAGGCTACGATGATTTACTTGCGGAACCAGATTTACCCAGATTTATTATATTTGATCAGGGAAGGCTCTTGTAGTTGATACCCTTCACACTGTTATTTCCCCCAAATTTTACTTATTAAACGAAAAAACATATTTCACATATAATAGACATCGTCTTACTTGCAAATCTGTTGTCGGTTCAATGATTTCCCTCTTCATCTCCCTCCTATTTCTGTTGGGCTGATCTGCCATCTCAACTTCTTGTTCCTCCCTGGCGACTGACGCACCACAAGAATCTGCAAGGGTTGAAAAGCGCTCAGTTCAGGCTTGGGGGTGCTCCTCGGAGTTTGGCAGCCTTTTGTTTTTTTTGACATGTGAAAGCTCCAGCTCGCGTGGTGCGGATGCACCCCGCAGGTTCCTCTTTTTTTTTTATCGACGTCGATCACCGTATGCGTACTCGCGCATTTGGCACCTCTAGCCAGACGACAGCACTTGGCAAGGATCTGGACACTTTTGTTTCACTCCGCTCCGCGCCTGCAGTCGCCTTTTTGCGATATTATCTCGGAGATTGAAGGCCACATGCTTGGTACTAGCGGCTTCAATGTTCACCTGTTCGCCCTTGTCCCACCTCACCGACCCCAAGGGCCCAGTGAAGTTGCTGTGGTGGTCCTGTGTGGATGTCTCGGATGGCGGGGAACGCAATGGTGGGGTTAGGCTGGCAGGTCACCCCCTCCAAGAAAACGCCCGCTTGTCCGGGGGGGGGGGGGGAAACGAATCTGATCTTGAAGAATCGCGGGGTGAACGGGCGGGTGATTAGGAATAGGAGGGAAGGGAGATCTGAGCGGTCGGGCGGTGACGAGATCTGGGGAATGTGTTCTTAATGGACAGAGATAAGGAAATTCGAGTTCGAGTGCAAAGTGCGAGGCTCGTTTGGATCTAAGGAACCGAGCGACTGAGGCTTGGATGGGGGGAGGTTGAATGGGTGAATCTGAGGCAACAGAAATTCCATTTTGGCCTGGGCTGGATTCGCACTCTTGGACAAATAGAGTGTCTGTTGCTGTCCACGGTCTCCTACGGTCTACCTCTAGTGTTTGGCGTGGCTGACCGGGCTTGTACTACGCTACTAGCAATGGAACGAACCGCAAACCTCGATGGCGTTTTTGGGCCGAGCTACTACCGCCTAGTGCCTGTCGGTGAAGGGTTCAAGGGGCTGTTTTGTTTGTGTCTGTTCTCACTTGATAAGCCTACCAGACTACTATCTGGCGCTATCTTGGGCGAGTAGGTAGGCAAAAACGTGCATGGCGGCGTGGGGGAGTCGTGAGCACGGAAGATTTTCATCGGCGGGCGTGATGGTTAAGGGGCTCCGGAGGCGGAGGCGGAGACCGGGGGACGGAAGTGGAGACAGCCGATGATGAAAAAAAGGGCGGCGGATGAACTACCAACAACAACACGGAGGCAAAGAAGGTACCCTGGGTGCCTACTTAGGTGAGGGGGGTGGACGAACGAGATATCGGGTACACGTTCCCCCCCTGGCTTGTGATAGGCTTAGGAAATAAACATGGGCTTTTTCGTTACAACAGCAATACCTACTATTCTTCAAAGTCTCCTTTGTCTAGCTAGGAAAATGTGGTTGCTGGGTTGTCCAGAAAAGGTAACCTGTGGTGTTATGGCACATCATTTGGTTGGTTCAAGTTGGGTTTGGTGGCTGGTGGTTTGCTTAGTGAACTGTGGCTTTGACGGTGTTGCGGTTCGTTTGTCGACGACGCATTTCGAGATATTTGAGATTATGAGAACATTCACTAGCTTATTTCACTTGCCATATTTCGACCAGCGGGAATATCGAATAATTGATCTGTGGTTTGAGCACAGCTGATTAGCACTGTCCAAGGTAGGTAAGGTAAGCATGATGCCGGATGCGAGATGTTGCACATCATTCTAAACACCAGCACCAATGTTCGCCATTTGCAATCAACACCACAAGATTCAACCCCCAAAATTTAAAAACAAGGAGACCAACATTTCTGATTGGTTTTTCGCAGTCTTGAGCCGGTCTACTATAAGAATAATACAATATGGTATTAAGAGTTGAGAGCAGAGCCGCGTCTTCCCGCCGCTACAGAGTTCATATTCAACTTGACATCGTGATGCCTTCACATACGACCATACCCACTGGAAAACTCGGGATCCCGTCCGCTCTCCCATAGATAAGCCAGTGAGGGCCGGATTAGTAGTTGGGTCGGTGACGACCAGCGAATACCTGGTGTTGTATGTTTTGCATATTTTTGAGGGTTCCCTGGTTGTGTCCATTCACATGTGAGAGCGCTCAGGACTATCTTAGTATTGCGGCTCGTTTGTTGGTGAATGTTCGGCCCCGTGAGAGATCAGTCGTAGTGTTTCGGTGAATGACTTGTCTGTGTTGACTTGGTTCTTCTCCGTAATAGTGGAGTGGACCGGTCGAACTGATCATGCTATAACTTGGTCTAGCCCCACTTGCTCTCTTGCTTCAACGATATTTGCTGACATGACAGACTCGTGAAAGGCTTGAGAACGACGGATTGCTGCTCTATTGAAGGATCCTGGCCTAGGGCTCACTCTAGGACATACGTAGGTGTTGGTCTACACTGAAGGGTAGTTGCCCAGAGGGACATTGTAAAAGAGTAAGTTTTTCCAGGCGCCCAGTTGAAATATATCAAACAACAAAATGCGTTCGAATATTCGAAATCGCTCACATGTAGTGGGCAACATTCATTTTCTCTTTCAGCTAGGCACCTCTTTTAAGACAAGCCTTATATATTATGTGAAATGTAGTAAGAATACCAATCTTGATACTTCGAAATACAAGCCGATCTCGGTTCCCCCTTTCAACCCCAGACTCACTCCGTATCCGAAATAACTCTCAGCTTAATCATACTAGACTTGGGTTTCGTGAAAAGCCCCTCCGTCAACCCAGGATCCTCCAGCTCGGCAGGCAACTTCAAAAACTCCAAGTTCCACACCAAAAGCGTTACAATCATCCTCAGCTCCAGGTACGCCAGCCGTTTCCCCCAGCAGCCCCTGGGCCCGCTGCTGAAACTCATAAACGGCCCAGCATTGTTATTGAACTTGACCGCCTCGCTCTCGACCTGCAGCCATCGCTCGGGGCGGAAATCCTCGGCGGGGGAGTCGCTGTGCGACCAGTCGCCGACGCCTTCGCTCGATGCCTTCTGCGAGGTCTCGCTGCGTTTTGCGTCGTCGACGGGCACCCCTGGTTGTACGAAGGTCGGACCGGTGAGGAGGAACATGAGCGTCGTGCCCTTGGGAATGACGTGGCCCAGGACGTTGATGTCACGGACGGTTTCCTTGGTGATGGCTCCCGCGGGACTGCACAGGCGGAGAGTTTCCTCGATGAAGGCGTCCAGGTAGGGGACCTGCGTCCTGAGGACCTCTTCAATGGTGGGTTCGCGCTTCTGCGCATATGCCTTAGTGTAAGCGGATCGCAGGGCCCTTCGCAGCTTTTGCTGGGCCACTCGGTGCGCGCCGAGGTATTTGACCGTGAAGCACAGGGTGCTATGGGTAGAGTCCTGGCCGCCGGCGATGTATCCCCACAGCATATCGTTCAGCTGCATGCCATCATACCTTGGCTCACGTCCCTCCTCGACGGCCGCTGTCTTCTCTCGGGAGACGACGTAGTCTACCGCCGACTTGTGCTCCGACGAGCCACCCTTGGCGGCTCTCTTGACAGCGGCATCGATCTGGGCTTGTACTGCATCCTTCTTCAACTTCAGGGCCTGACGCGCTTTGGGCTTCAGGTTCTCGATGAAAACGGACAGCTTGGGGAACACGGAGCCAAAGACCGCCGTGATGGAGACGTTGAGGACGTGGAGCGCTTTCACAAGGGCCGGGGTTTCGGGTGACGGGAACTTGGCAACCTGTGCGGACGAACCGCTCGGAACCACAACGTCGTTACCGGCATCTTCCAGGAGCTTGAAATACTTCGCCGTAGTGCTCTCCTCGTACCCGACGCCAAAGACGGCTGTCATCATGATGTCGTAGGTGAGGCCCTCCAAGTCCTCGACAGTCTCGAATGGCAGCCCCTGTGCGAGAGCTGCCTTGCGTTTCCAGAGGCGAATGAAGTCAGAGATGGCTACGTGCGACGCCGGGGCAGAGACCTAAGGGCACGTTAATATTCGTTGACTTGGGTGCATTGAAAGCGTTATATCAAATTGATATACCAGAATGAGGATAAAGGGTAGGGAGATATCGTACAGAGTGAAGGAAACTGTTCGTCATCAAGTCCTTCGTAAGAAACCTCGACTTCTTAAACGACGGGTGCGCGTCCTCCATGGCAATAAAGTGCTCCGACAAGAACCCCTGCCACGCCACGTTATTCATGTACCCGCGACTGAGCTCCTTGCTCCGCTTCGCCATGAGATCCCTCGACTCGCGATAGTCGGCGACAATGACGAGGGGCTTGGAGAAGGGCAGGAGGACCTGCACGACGGCCGACTTGTGCTTGGCCACCAGGTCGTAGAAGAACCTGGTCCGGAAGCGCGCCGCCTTGTCATACTCCGCAAAGTACGGGACGTCGCCCGAGATACGACACGCCGAGTCTTGGTTATGCGGGAGGCCTGGGATGGGCTTGGGCATGAGCCAGTTGTAGACGAGGCGGAGGAGGAGGGCGACTGCCGCTATGGCTGCGGTGATGGTTGTAAGTCCTGCCATTTTTACTGTGTTTATGAGAGAGTGGTTTCCGAGTTACGCAGATTCGTTTGACTTGGTCATGTTCCCAAAAATGTTAGAATCCTGAGACGACACCAAGTCATCTTATACGACACATGCTTCGCCTCTCGACTTGGAGATGAGGCTACTCGGGATCTTCATTACTCCCCGTCAAAATAGACTCCGTTGGAGACTCCGCTGGAGTCAAGGTAGATGTTACACTCGCTTGGAGTATTCGGATTGTAAATGACCGACTGCGCAGTGGCCTTCGGACAACTCCTCTAATCACAAAATCTACAGAATTATGGATCTGCAACGGTCCCGGGAAGCTATCCTAGCCCACCGACTATAACAAGGGTCTTTTGAATTTAACGACGGCCCCCGGGCGGACTAATATTTGTAAATCCCGTAAAGCCAAGAATAAGGACACGGCACTTGAAAAGGAGAAACTGGGCGTGTAAGGCATATAGACTCTGCGCATTGAATCAGCACTATTCCCTTACTCCTCCTACGTGAATGATAATTAACAGGACAATGGAACTACCGGACTTTCGGCCGAGTGACTCTGTTGCAAGTTCAAACTTTCCGCTCGTCGCCTTTTAGATCTGTTGAGTAAGTCCGGACAAGGCGCACCATTGATATTATCCGGGTCCGCCTCCGCCTCCATGTCCGTCACTACCACGGCGCAGGACGATTCTCAGCACCGCTTCGCGGGCCTCATCTAATGAATGATACGATTATGAGAATGACTCGGTTGATCTCTCCTAGACAGACTTGAAGTTGGAGTAGGTCGCTCCTACGCTACGTCTTCTAGGACGATTTAAAATTATGGTTCTTTGCGCAAATATCGATCGTATCGTATGCCAGAATATATACAAAATAGGCATACGTTTCAATGGCAAGACTGAGGCCAAAGGCCTGTAAATGGCAAGCTGTACTGGGTCAAACATAGTCACTGGGGATCTGCAAACACTACTTTTCACAAAAGCACTCTGGACTTCCAAATCTTCCAAGACCGACGAACTGCACTCTAGATAGAAGCAGTGTATTGACCATTATCCCGGGAGGCTGGTCGAATTTCACTTCGACTGAAGTGCCCTCTATCTAGAACTTGCCCCCAACCAGTGAATCATCTCAGCCGGTGACTTCATCCGCGAACCAACGAAGCAAGACCCAAGACAAACACACATACGAGGATATCGCTCCTCACCGTCAAGAAGATCTGTCCATACCGCAACGCAGTCTCGGCGTAAGTCTTGATCGAACCAGGCAAGAATCCCACAACAGTCCACAACATGCCCGGCGGAGGCGCCCGTCCACGCTCAATGAAGAACCTCGTCGTGAGCAACACAGCCTCAGTCGTCGCAAAAATCCAGAAGAAGATCTCGCGGCCTTTCTCCATACTGTTGACGTCCGTAACTGCCTCGTCGCTACCCGTAGGGTAATTGTAAGATAGTGCCGTGCGCTCGCGTTCAAGCTTGCTTCCGGAGAAGGTCGTTGTAAGGGCGATGTAGAGACCAAGAGAGATCGCAAAAACGGCGTGGACAATGCGCCAGATGTAGGCGGACGAAGCGGCTTTGGCTTGTTCGGGCGTTTGCATTCCAGGCATACCAGGCATGCCTGGCATACCAGGGAATCCTGCCGGGAAACCACCCTGCGCACCGCCGGCGCCAGGAAAGCCTGGCATTCCGCCGGGAGCGCCGCCACCGGCCATCATCTGCGAGAGCATCTTCATCAAGGGATCGTCTTCGCCGCCGGGCATGCCTCCTCCCATACCGGGACCCGCAAAAGGGTTCTGCGGGGCTCCGCCCGCGCCAGGGCCCTCGAAGCCCAGCATCATTTGTCGAAGCTGGTCCTCATTCATGGAGTTCGGGTCGAAGGGCGGTCCAGCGGCAGCGGGACGGGGTGTCGAGGCCGGTTCGTAGTAGTGCTGGGAGATGTCGATTTCCTCGGGGTCTGCATGGTCGGCGCTCACACTGGGCTTCGGCAGACCTGATGTGGCCGGAGCTGGGGACGATGATGCTGAGGGAGGCGTCGATACGGGCTCATCTAGATAGAAACCGAAAATTAGCATTTGTGAAGCTCAAAACCGGCGTCTGCACTTGCGCAAGGTGTCGAGAAGGATTCGGTCATCGTACCTCGCTGAAATCCTCCACCAAGACCAGTAATCTTATTCAGTCTCGCGGTACCGCCAGCACGAATTTTGGCCTCGCGCTTCGCCTTGCGCAGACGTATTTGTTCAGCGGCGCGCTGAGCCGCAGCATCCTCTGACGTTGACTCCGTCATCGTGATTGATTTGGTTTGTTGGCTGTGGAGTGACAGGTTGTCGAGGTGTGACGTTTTGTGGATGATGTTGGCTTTAGCCCGCCCTTGCTTATCTTATCATGGCCAGGTGCCAGCTTACCCCTACCTTTAGGTAGTGAGCTCCAGTCAAGCCACCCAAACCTCTCACCTTCGACGAAAAACGTACTGGTACAGGTCTTGCCAGCCAGCTGCAATTCCCATGCCAGGAACAATTGTAACTGCGCCAATATTTGCAGAACTGTTAATCTCGACGCCGACTCCATAAAATGGCCGAGTGATCTTCTCACCATCTCAATCGAAATTTCGCTGTCCAACTTTCACTGTCACAAGTCCAGATCATCACAGCATCAACCACGGCAGACTTGCAGGCACTTAATCACAGTCTCCACATTCGACTTAAGCTCTAGTGTATACGTAAAAGCGCAGTTGGCTATCATCAACAGTTCATGTCCCATGACATCCCATCCCCTTAACTTCGAGCAGGCACTCATGGAGTGGCCTTGCTCATGCTGATCAAACGCTTCACACCGACCTGGGATAAGACATTAGTACATAGTAAGTAAAGTGTTGTAGCAGCGAACTTACCATCCAGTTACCGCATTCATCAGTCTTGTCCCGCTGAATCTCGACTTGGATCTTGTGAGCAACCTCATAATTCTTCTGCTCAATAGCCTCGCCCAAAGCACAAAGTTGATCGATTGTGTCAGGCTTGACCAGCTCCTCGTTGTTCAAGTGATCAAACAAAAGATTGAGGCGCTTTTGAGTATCCTTGACCTGCGCAGCAAAGGATGAAGGCGCGCGAGAAGCTACACGCTGCATATCCGAGCTGAGGACATCGACCAGTCGCTGGGCGTGAGCTGGAATGTGCGACCTGTCACCAGCTGGGTGTCTGGCCTTGGGCGGGGCAGCCGCCTTGGGGGGAGGAGGGGTCGGTTGAGCTCTGGCAGCAGGCGGGGGCCCGTTGGAAGGAGGAGGGCCAGTGGGCGGCCTCGAGGCTGCTGTAGGCGGGGCTCCGTACGGCGAAGCCGCGTACTGGTTTGACGGTGTGCTCTGCTGGGGCGGCGGCGCATAAGGGTTTCTCGGGGGAGGCTGGCTTCCGGGAGGTGGCATAGAGGACCCCAGGGGGGGCTGGCTTGCTTGCGGCTGGGCCGAGGGAGCGGGCGCGTAGCGGTTAGAGGGGGCAGGGCCAGATGGAGGAGGGTTGTATGGCGAGGCAGTGCGAGGCATGGTAGGTGGCGGCATCGCGCCAGGCTGAGGGGGCGGAGGAGCGTATGCGTTCGATGCCGATGATGTTGGCCTAGGCGGGGCCTGGAAAGTCTGGGGAGGTCCGGCCAGAGGAGACGTGACACGAGGCGGGGCAGGGCCCTTGGGCGGCGGAGGAGGAGGCGTTGAACCAGTGCGTCCGTACGGGCTCTGAGGCGGGGGACCCGGTTGGTTAGGTTGCTGAGAGAACGGCGAAGAGATTGGAGCGACGCTAGGAGTGGTCTTTCTTGGAGGAGGTGCTTTGGCAACCAGAGGTACATCATTCCAACTCTCCTTGGGGCGGAAGGACGTAGTGGGCGTGGAGTTACGCGGCGGCGGCGGCACCGAGCCGAAGTTTGAGGGAGGTGGTCCATAGCCCGAGGGTGCCTGGTAGGCCGGCTGGGCGACGGGAGGCTGGTAGCCTTGGCTCGGGGCGTAGGGCGACTGGCCGGCAGGCGTGTAACCACCGATTGCCGGGGCAGCCGGGGCATACGGGTTCGACGCAGCTGCCGGTCCGGTTGCTGCCACGAGAGCCGGCCCCGTTGGTGCGTACGGGCTAGCACCGACAGGAGTCTGAGCAGGGGCAGTGGGCTGGTAGGACTGATAACCGGGGGTGGCCCGGGGATTGGCCGCCGCAGGAGGCTGTCCCGGACGACGTCCAGCAGCCGGCGCCTTTGGTGCAGCCTGCGAGACGGCGGCCTTGCCCGTAGCCCGTGCCAAACGCTCCCTCGCCAGCTGCGCCTCAGGGTACTCCTTGGGTAGCAAGTCCAGGTATTTCTGGGCAACTGCGAGTTGACCGTGGGCGGCAATGATTTCGGCGTACTCAGTGTACTTCTCGTACAAAGCTGACAGCTTCCAGTCGGCAGATTGCTCCTTTCCAGAGTCCTGGAACTTTGTGACTTGACGGAAGATGGTCACCTTCTCGATGAAGTGCTGAAGTGATCGAGCGTGCACAGAGAACGTCGAATCATCGCTAGGTTCCTGCATGCCAGCCTGCTCGGCCTCCTCAAGCTCTGTGATCCAGATGGAAACGACCTTCTCGAGCTTTGACCCAACGAGGAAACAGAAAGAAGCATCCTTGCGTGAGCCGTTCTCGAGGATACGGTCGCCAAGAGCCTCGCAGAGATCGGGGAACTCTTTGGGGTCAGAGAACGTGCAAAGAATGGCCATTGACTCCTTCCAGTTCTCGAGGTCGGCGTTGTAGACAACATCCCACAGGTTCTTGGCAATAACTGATCCGAGCAAGCGAACGTAGCTTGGGACACCGTCCTTGCTGGCCAAATAGGCACTCTGCACCTTGTCCACCAGCTCCTGCCCACCGCAGTTGGCAATGAGGAAAGCATCTGCCCAACGCTCTTCCTTGAGGGAGATCTCAGTGGCCTTTGCAAAGTTTCCAAGCATCAAAGCCTTGGTGATGGACTTCTCCACAGTGGTATCCGTGTCGGCCAGCAGGTGGAAAGGACTGTCCGTCTTGGCGCCCTTGGTCGCAGAGAGATTCGACAAGAAGTCTTCTTCCCCTTCTCCGTCGGCCTCGCCCCACATGTTGTCGGGCTTCTCTGCCTCCTTCGTGTCCTCCTCCTTGTCAGCCGCAGCATCCTCAGGCTTCGCCTCTTCTTTGCCCGAGACTCCGTTGGTGATCTCTTCCTCGTTGAATCCGAGGTACTCAACAATACGCTTCCGCGGATTCTCGCCAGTAAGAGTTTCCATCACAAGCCAGTCCGCCTTCTCCTCCTCGGTCTTAGCCTGTTCCTTACGGGACTCGCAGAGACCGACAATATCGCCTGACTGCAGAGACTCCTCGAACTTTTCCGTGGAGGTACCGATGGACGAGTCAACAGAGAACTGGGAGATGGAGATCTTGGTGGACTTTTGCTGGGCATTTTGCTTGAAAATGACAAGCTTTCCGCCAAAGCCAAAGGTAGCTCCCACTGGACGCTCGAACCACTTGGGGGCTTGGCTCAAAGAGAACGACGCTCCCTGAGGCTGCGTCTGAGCACTGGTAAAGAAGTCTTCACCATCGAGATTGTTGTTGGTAGCGGCCTGCGTGTTCGTAGGGTTGGTGTTCTGAAGGGTCTGGACGGTGATCTTGCCGTCAAAACCAGCAGTGGCAGAAAGATTGGGGTTGGCGGGGTTGAATCGAGTGAGAAAGGTCCAGTTTGTAACTTCAGGGAACTCTCCCAGTCTCTCTCCCGTTTGAGGGTTCCACACCAGAGTCCTGTTATCTTTGCCGCAAGAAAGCAGCAAATCGCTGTCCTGCTGGCACCAAGACAGGGAAAGGATACCCTGCTCGTGTCCCTGAAGCGTCCTCTCGGGCGCATTGGCATTTCTGAGATCCCACAGGAAAATGACGGGAGCAGTATCGTCGTGAGTGGCGGTCAGGAGCTTCGTCGAGTTGTTGGGATCCCACGCAATGGCGCTGACGGGCTTCCTGTTGTTGTTCAGGGTCAAAGAAGCCTTCTTGGTCTTCAAATCCCAAACAGTGACGAAACCGCCAGAGCCTCCGGTGGCGAGAATGTGCGCAACCTTGCGGTTCCATGCGACAACTTCCAGGTCGTCAGCGCGAGCAGCGGCGGTTCCCAGTCGGAATGGGTTCTCCACATCGTTGATGTCGTAAACGAACAATTCTCCCTTTGCGCCGGCGGTCGCAAGAATATTCGGTCGGAGGGAGTTGAACTGGAGGGACTTGATCGCACCGGTGTGCTTCGTTGTGCGGGACATGAAGGCATCCTCGGCTCCGTCGATGAGCTTCTCGGCATCCCACAAGTCGAGAGAGCCATTTTCGAGGGCACCTGCGATGATACCCCTCGGGTGGTCGGAATCGGCCGGTCCCCAAGCAAGGTCATAGAATCTAAGTGTCGTGAGCCAAGATGTCTGATTGGTAGTGCGGCAGCAGAGCCTACCTCGAGTCGGTGCTGATGCTAGCTATGGGCTGCAGCTCGAGGCCTTGGTCTTGGTTGTCAAGGTTGAGGTCCCACAGCTCCAGCTTGGTCTCATCAGAAAAGTCGGCATCGACAGCTCCAGCCCTAGTGCCGGTGATCAAAAGAGGCTTCGACGGGTCGGGGGACCAGGCGAACGCCGCGGTCCTTGGGATCTCGCGGAGGCGGACCATGATTGCGAGAATCACTCAGTCCCCAGGACTGCACTCGGAGGGAGGGGGGAGACGTTGCTATAAGGGAAATCGGCCAGTCTGAGAAAGACAAATCTAGCTGCGAATTGGCATTGGTTGACGTGACAGTGACAAGAAGATCTGGCGAGGAAAGCCGAGATTCTCTGGAGTTGAGAAAAGTAAAACCAAGCCTTATGGGAGAGGTGGCTATTAGTCGTTGAAGCGGTAGTGTCACAGTGCACGCTGGCCCTTAGGGAAATATGATGCCAGATTGCAGCCCCATCCCAAGCTCTCCAAGGCCTAAATCGCAGCCATCCATGCCCCCCTAGCACTGGACCGTGCACCTCTCAACTGGCCCAAGCAGGAAAAGTAGCGTCACGTGCATCGTCATCACAGCAGGGAGAATGGAAGGCGCAGAGCAGCGGCGGGACATGGAATCCATTACATAAGCGGCCATATTCACGATGCATCTTCTTTCATCGGAAATTCCATGCATCCTCAATCAAGATGAGAAAGTATAGAGGTACAGAAATAAGCCTGTAGAAGTAGGTATCTCCGGCAGAAGATGATGAGGTAGGTTTCCAAAGTCGATGTTGAAGGTGGGTATACCTCAAGATACCTTACATCAGTGGAGGGGAAGAAAACAGCAATTGTCGTTGAGTGTGGCTTACGTAACTGAAAGCTAAGACACCCAAAGACCAACGGCACAGCTCCAAGTAGCTAAAATCCACTTCAGCCAATAGAGACTTACAACAGCTCTTGCGCAGAATCTCCACTTACTATCAGAAAGATTCACTCCATTATCACTTAGCCGCGCTCATTCTCGAGGTATTGCTGCGCAGGTCCACGAACTCAACCATCGCCAAACGACTAAAATCTGGGTCAAGATGACGGACGCTGCGCGCTGGAAGTCGACCGTCTTCGTTGGTGGACTGGCCTCCATAGTGACGGCCGCCAACGTTCACGATGCATTCATCCCCTTTGGAGAAATTGCCGATGTGTCGCTACCGAAGAACGACAAGCCAAACTCAACAGATCCTCACCGTGGCTTCGCTTATGTTGAGTATGAAGATACGGAGGACGCGAAAGAAGCCATCGACAACATGGATCAGTCAGAATTCTTCGGGCGAGTCATCAAGGTGTCAGCCGCCAAAGTTCCCAAGAGCGCAGACGAGGGCTTGGGCAGCAAGAAGGCAGTCTGGGAACAGGTCAGTCATTCCTTGAATATATGTCTCACATCTTTTGTTCGCGGTTCTCACTACTTCTTATCTTCTTCTTTCTTTACTCTAAATTCCATCACTCTGCTACTATGTCTCTCCTCTGATTCATATTCCTACCTCATCGAGCTTTAAACAACGTACTAACATCCATCATAGGAGGGATGGCTGGCAGAGCATGCTGTTGGAGAGGAGGATGGATTGGCAACAGACCAGGGCACAGCACAGATTGAGATGCGTGGGGATGACCCCATGCAAGGTTTGGAGGGGCTCGATGTCGCGGGACCACGACCAGAGTGAAGATGAGTTGGCGTGGACGAAGGCGACTGAAGCCTGTTTGAATTACATAGCGACGGCGTTCACATGGATTTACTGAGATATAAAAGGGGCACGGCTTTTCTCTAATACTCGAGGCGGAGAAGCACAATGAGAAAGGAAATGAAAGCAGCGTCTCTGGTGCCTTTTGATCTGTCTTTGTCGTAGACTTATACAAACTGATCCTCCCTAATAACACACGAGCGCCATGGTCAACCGTTCTCCCGTCGTCCTCATAACCTTCGCTTAGTGGTGCTCCTCTCCGTGGCCGGCGTCGGCGGCAGACTTGCCCTGGCGCTTGAGACGGATGGTCTTGTCGGTCATGAAGTGACGTCCGACAGAGTAGGTGGCAGCGGCCAGAGCGAAGCCAACGACGACACCTGTATGCCGTCAACAACAATTTGACGTAACCTTGAATGTCTAATGACGTACCGAGGGGGATCAGTTCGGGGGGGATCTGGCGGAGCTTGCGCAGTCTCTGGGAGACGGTGTGGCCTGGAATCAACAATATCAGCTCCTGTTAGCCATTTCGCAATACCACAGTTTATCGTCGAGATCGGTATCCGATATCGCGGGAGCGTTCAATGGCTGGGGGCGGGTTTCGACGTACCGACTTGGTCCTCGGCCTAAGGGGAGATGTGAGAATTAGCGATTGCGCTCATCCGGGCCGGCGAAATTTCAACATACGGGAACGGGGGACATCATGCGCAGAGTCGGGCGGAAAGCGCGGAGACCGAGAGTAGGACGCATTTTGGCGATTTTGTTTTTTTCTGAAGAGGGGAGATTTTTCGGTCCTGTCGGTACGGCGGGAGGGAGCGTAGTTGATCGGGATTGGATCTCAAAATGAGTGTTTAGAAGTTGGACTGGACTTCCATCGGTCTGGTCTGATGTTGGACTGGAGCTCGGCCCACCTTTCTAATGCCTGAGGCCCGATTGGCCATCTTCAGGCATCCACCCGTTCTCGCCCGTCACCACCTGATTCTCGATGCAGGAACGACCATTCAATTGCTCTCAAAGCATCAACACCGATCGCACGCCGTTGCCCACTCGACCCCATCACCAGATCCGACTCCCAGTCAATTGAACTCGCAAGCCGCCAAAATGTCCGACGATCAGGAGCTCGTTACCAAGCCCTTCAAGTTCGTTACCGGTACGCTGAAGAAATATCCCTCTCCAAAGTATGGTCTGATCTTTTTTCCGAGGCTAACTGATGACCACTATAGCCGGTATGAACCCTCCGCCCGAACCACCGAAACCCGCGATAGCGTCACCTCAATTGAGAGCGGGAATGATGAGCGACGTGAACCTAACATGAGCTTGAATAGGCACCGATGCCCGCTACCCGAACATGAACCAGACCAAGCACTGCTGGCAGAACTACGTCGACTACCACAAGTGCATCAACGCCAAGGGCGAGGACTTCGCCCCTTGCCGCCAGGTCCGGACCGTCCGCGAGTTCTGTTGAAAATTGAAAGAAACTAACAAGTCGCAGTTCTGGCTCGGCTACCGCTCTCTGTGCCCCTCTGGCTGGTACACCCGCTGGGACGAGCAGAGAGGTCAGCACTCCGTCCGTATATCAGAAGCACGCATACTAACACATGACAGAGGCCGGCAACTTCCCCGTCAAGCTCGACGCATAAGCAAATTTGGACTCTGTTGTGAGCAGGTTAGACGGAGGAGCCGGGCGACTGTATTACTTCAAGATGGATCGAGACCTCAAATAGAGCATTGGAGGACGTGTCGTGCGATGACGCTGATGACGCTCCAGGGCGCCGAATATGATTTCGTGAAAACTATCTGTAGTGTCCGCCCATTTGATCATTTGTACAAAAACTTGAACCTTGATACCGTTCCTTTAACCCCGCTGACCAGAAACTCCGTGCGCTCCCCTTTGCCGTTATAATTCTTACGCAAGCTAAGCAGTGTGATGAAGATGGTAGAAGAAGCAAAGTGAAGAGGCGATGAGAAGCGATGCGACTCGTCAGCTCACTTCTTCTTGCTCTTGACTTCATCCTCATCAGAACTCATAAACTCATCGTCCTCATCGAATCCAAAGAACGTTCTCGGCTTATCCTTGGGCGCCTTTGCCGGTTCCGATGGCGGTGTTGACTCTTTCGAACTGCCAACTTCCTCATCACCCTCATCCTCACTCATTTCCTCCTCCGTCTCCTCTGATCCTGTCGATCCTTGCGAAGTACCGAGAAGATTATCCTTATACTTCCCGGCTTTCATGGCAGCAAGTACCGCTTCGCGGGTTCTCTCGTTAGACTCTTCTTTGTCCTCAACCCACTTTCCGTCGAGGCGACCCTTGCTGCCGTTCTTGATCTCGTCCTCGCGTTTCTCTGCAAGCTCAACGATCTGCTCCCATCTTTCGCGACGCTTCTCTTTCTCCTTCTTCTCCATCTCTGGCTTGATGGCGAGGTACTCCGCCAGAGCCTTGGCCTCGGTGACGGTCCGCAAACGTCTACCGTCAAGGTTTCGGCTTGAGTTGTTGGCATCTCCCTGATTTCGCTTCTTCTTTGAGGACATGCGACCACCAGCGGCTCGAAGCTGGGACCCAAAACCACCCTTGCCACCGCAAAGCGGTACTGAAAGTCGCAAAGAAACAAAGTCATCATCGATGGATGACAGAAGATCAGACACTGGTTTGGTAGAAGAAGCTGACAGCTCTTTGTTGGAGACGGTCGTCAGGATAAGGCGGTTATCTGTGGCGGGCAGTCGCTCGTCAAGCTGTTGTCGCAAGTCGCATAGGGTCGTCGTCGAGGAAACAGGCAGTACCAGTGTCGATGGTAGGCCCAACCCAGCAAAGGTGCTGATGAATACGTTGACGTTTTTGACAGCCATTTTGAAGTCGGAAATGCTTTACGTCCGTAGCCGAAGAATTTGATTTCTTGATTTGCGCCGACGCAATAATAAGTCGATGTGCAAGTGACGATGTCGAGGCGGGACAAGGACGCGAAGTGGCAGACACATGTTCAGTGTTTGGTTACAACGATGAATTATGAGATGGGTGCGGCTTATCGCAGATACCTAGCTACTGGGTGAGGCGCAGCACCCTGAGGAAGTGTGGCGGGTCTTGAGGATACATCGACTTATCGCTAGGCGTTATCTACACGTGATGACTCTGTGCGCCATTAGAGCGCCCCACACTTCGTCCGTTCCGCGTAGGGTTGACGCCCACTAGGCTATTCTACCTTCCCACGACGAATTTCGAAACTTTTTGTTAGTTCTCGACAGCGCTCGATCAGACATCCCACTCATCGACCAGCAGCGACCACGACAACCGCCACGATGTTGATCCCCAAGGCCGACCGCAAGAAGATCCACGAGGTTAGATTTACAATTTTCAGACGTGCTGAAAAATTGGGAGGATAGCGATTGCTGACGACGAAAATTACAGTACCTCTTCCGTGAGGGTGTCCTCGTCGCGAAGAAGGACTTCAACCTCCCCAAGCACCCCGACATCGACACCAAGAACCTGTTCGTCGTCAAGGCCTGCCAGTCGCTCACCTCCCGCGGCTATGTCAAGACCCAGTTCTCGTGGCAGTACTACTACTACACCCTGACCCCCGAGGGTCTCGACTACCTCCGCGAGTGGCTTCACCTTCCCGCCGAGATTGTCCCCGCCACCCACATCAAGCAGCAGCGCTCCCACGCTCCCCCCCGCGGCATGCTCGGCGAGGGCGAGCGCGAGAGAAGACCCTTCGGCGGCCGTGGCCGTGGAGGTGACCGTGGTGACCGTGAGGGTGGCTACCGCCGCCGTGATGCTGGCGAGGGCGGCAAGGAGGGTGGTGCCCCTGGTGGATTCGAGCCCCAATTGTGAGCCTCAACCCCTCGAATGCTTTGCGCACATGTCGATACTGCGCACAGCAAGGGTTGGAACATCTTTTTGCTAATACATGTTATAGCCGTGGTGGCTTTGGCCGTGGCCGTGGCGCCGCTCCCCCCTCGTAAGAGGATTCTTTCCTATCGGCTTTTACTCTCGAGACGCATTGGCAGAAACAAAAAGGCACCGACATGTACTCTAAAAAGTGGATGGCCGGAACAGTCGCGCGTCTGTTAACGTCACAGACAACGGGGGAAACATCGTGGGAGTTTGGAGGTTAGATCCTCGGAAATCGTTTGCATCAAAAGGTCATGAATTGCAGCCTGCGGCTTTGTGCCGTTTCCTCCAAACTGTGAAACGTCCTTTTGTCCTTCTTACCACGCTGTGATGAGCAAGCAGTGTCTGCCGGCTAGCACGTGGGGTGGTGCTGAAGTTGCGAGAGGCCACGTTCAAGACCCCTTCTGCATGTCGAGGGCAGGCAAAGATGAGAAAAAAGAAATGAGAACATGCGCAAAGCATTTCTCAAGTCGAGGATGGACGAGAAAGGGGTCCGTCTATGAAGGAATGTTGAGAGCCTGGGGTAAGCGCCGACGCACGTAGGATAGCTTCAGCAGGCTTCGCACGAATAACGTATGGTTCCAGACATGAATGCGCTTTACCTGTGGCGCCGCAGCCCCTTCTGTGCAAAGAAGCAATGCGTGATGTTCCCTTGCCTTAGCGAATATGCGTGATAGCCTCAAAAGTTGAACGGGATGGCCAGTTGAAGGAATCCCGAGGCGGGTAAGTAGGGTCGTTGAGAAGTGGCGGTGACTGCGTAAATCTCATGACTGCAAGGTTCCTAGACGCCGAATGGGCGAGAGTCTGTATTGTGCCCCCCCCCCCCCCCGGCGTAAGGTCGGAACTCAAGCACCCTCTCCACACTTTTGTAAATGCTATCTGGTTGTGCGTCTTTGTCTCAGCAAGTGAGATGTGTTGCATTGGCTCAGAAGAGACCAGGACGCCTTCCTCAACGTCTTGCCCTGCCTTTGGGTGCCATTGCTCGTTCAGGAAGAGGGTAGGGTTCATCCCCCCTCCCCCTCACTCCTACGCACCTGGCCTACTTTCTGCACCTGTGCCAGCTTCCGGACGCGGTTACCTCGATATCCCCGAGCCGTGGTATGAGAAAGGAAGAGAAGGTCCTGGGCATGAGTACTTGCCATGAAAGTCACCTCACCCAATCGATGTCTTGTCTAACCCGACCCGATCTCATTTACACACAGCTTCACCACACCATCAGCGGCAGAACATCTTCTAATCTCGGGAGCTGCAAGAACGTCGTCTCAACGCTAGCCGCGCGAGCAAAGACGGACATCTTATTATGCCCCAGCACCTTGTGGTGCAGGTCAATAATCAGAGACACGATTAAGCTATGAGCCACCAAACGCAAATCAAGCCCAACTTCAGGGTGATAGAGACTCAGAATCATATCAGAGCATCCAACGACCCATCCTACTATCTTCGCACCAACCCGGTACGTAAGTCAACTGCATGTGGAGGCAGCGTCTCCACGCCAAGGGCTGGCGCTACAAGGCCAGCAAACCGGGGAACAACCGGCGAGGGGGGGGGCACTCCAAGGATAGCGCGTGGAGAGAGAATCGCGGGCGCGCATACCTATCAGCAGGAACCTGGACGCCGGGCAAGGTCGAGACGAGTAGACTACGGTAAGTTCATGTCATGTGCCATGGGGTGTTACCACGCTCCCACTCTCCTTGGCCCGGCTTTGGGAATGTTTTGTTGAGGTAGTGTGCTAGGGGAAGAGTACCGGATGTGCAAGATAAGCACTGCGGCGGTGTTCAAGTGGACCTCCTGGCGGGAAAGAAAAGAAGAGATGGTGTTGTTGATGGTGGGAGTGGTGTTGTCACTGTCTGGTTTACACACTTACAATTCGAGACCAGGACTTCTTGCACGCTCCCCGCTCTCCAATTTGGATGCAGCTCGCTAGCTCTCGCTTCTCTGAGTGGCTCGATGATAGTGTCTCATCCCCGTTCAATGGGATGAGCTAGACAGCTGGACTGTCTGGCGATTGTTGGAAGCTCGTTCGTAGACGTGTTGTCATGGCCTTGTCCCCCCCTCACTCTTCGATTCTTCTCCTGCTTTTCGATTATTCCTAGAGCCATTGCCTCCCGACTTTCCCGCGCTTGGAAATCTGGTTGCTGGTGGCAGCCCTGCCCTGCGTGATGACGCCAGGTTTGCAGCAATAACTCCGCTGAAAGTCTGGGGGCGGGGCAATTTTTGGACGGACAGGGGGGTTTAGACTTTGCTCAGCTCTGTGGTCTGCCAACAGCTCCGGTCTTTCTCAGGTGCTTTTCATCCTCACCGATCAATGTTTGGCCAGGCCAGGCTGGGGTCTTTCTCGAGGCGTGGGATGCCGTCTCGTGTATGTACCATCATTTGTTGGCCGAGTGGCGCGTCGATGTGGTCGAGGATGCGTCTGCGGACGCGGGATGCAGCTACCTACGCCAACATGCCGGATGGCACCACACGAATGAATAGGTACATGAGCTCGGTGTAGCCATCGAAGCTCGCCGATTTGAGCGTACAATGCGAGTCTAAGGGAGGATTTAGATGTAAGTACCCTGACCTCAGACACGCCAGCCAACAACGCCTTGGACCCTGGTCCCATCCTCGTCCCAAGATGCGCCCATTCCCCGCGCTGCTCGAAGGAGGCCTTATATAAAGCTACCCATTCCACCTCTTGGAGCTTCACATAGAAGCACCAAATCAAGCTTCCCCTCACCTCGCCTGTCCTCCAGTGAGTCTCACGTGTACGTTGTTAGCTGCCGTCGTTTCTCTGCTCCCCCTATAACACAGGCTGAACTTCATTTATTCTCTTAACATCCGCTAACTGAGCATCAAGATACGATAGCACACCTATCTTCATCAGAGCACAAGTCAAAAACCTTTCAACATGTCGAACCTTCCCAAGCAGATGAAGGCTCTCCGGTATGGCCCCCCTTTCTCAACTATGAATAATCATCGGGTCAGCGTGGCAGTTCACGCAACTTTGGTCGCTGGACGATCTACCCCTCCATTGGCGCTAAGCTGACCCCTCATCCAGCTACGAGAAGCCCGAGGATTGGTCAATTGTCCAAGTTCCTCTTCCAGAGCTTCGGGAGAACGATGTTCTGGTCAAAGTTAGAGCTTGTGGTGTTTGTGGTACTGGTGAGTGAACTGTCGTCTCTCGTGTACCATTGCATACGCTGTGCAAGTCGAGAGTGATCTTTTGCAATGATCTGTACGACTAACCCGGACGCCACAGACTTGGTAAAACCTCCCGAACCTCACGGCCTCCAGTCATGCCTCGAGCAACGTAGCTAATATCACTTATAGCACATTCACGAGGGAGAGTTCATTGCAAAGTTCCCCTTGATTCCTGGCCATGAGACTGTTGGTGTCGTTGCCGCCGTTGGACCTGTAAGCAAAGCTATTGTCCACAACTCCTGACGGAATGACTGCTAACATGAAAGCACAGAAAGTCAAGGACTTCAAGGTTGGCGACCGTGTTGCTGCCGACAACAGCGAGCTCTGCAACGAGTGCTTCTACTGCCGACGTGGAGAGCTTTTGCTCTGCGAGCACGTATGCCCGACCCCACTTAACCACTTATATGGACGGATATTGAAGTAACACCTTTTTTGCAGTTTGAGGCTCACGGTGTCACAATGAACGGTGGTTTCGCCGAGTACTGCGCGTACCCTGCCGGCAAGGTCTTCAAGATCCACAACCTTAACGATGTCGATGCCACTCTTCTCGAGCCCGCCTCCTGCGCCTGCCACGGTCTGGACAAGATTCGGCCCCGCCTCGGATCAAGCGTCCTCATGTTCGGCGCCGGCCCCACCGGTCTTGTGAGTTCACTTCGGCCGGGATATTACACCCTGCACCCTGTGCGCCAATGACTGATCGATGCACCACGATATAGATGCTTGCTCAACTCATGCGCCACAACGGTGGTTGCAATGTCACCATCGCGGCCCCTCAAGGTCTGAAGATGGACCTCGCTCGCAGCTTGGATGCTGCCGATAACTACATTGAGCTGTCCCGCTCCGATCCCCAGGTCCAGTTCACCCAGCTCCAGAAGGATCACCCGTACGGCTTTGACGTCGTCGTTGAGGCTACCGGCTCCGTCAAGATTCTCGAGGATGCCATCAACTACGTCCGCCGCGGTGGCAAGCTCGTCGTCTACGGGTAAGGTAGCAAAGCGCCGTTTTAGCGTACATGGTTGCTGATGTGTCAAAAAATAGTGTCTACAGCAGCTCTGCTCGTGTATCATGGCCCCCCTCCAAGATTTTCGGTGACGAGATCACAATCCTCGGCTCCTTCTCCGAGACCTACATGTTCCGTACGTATCAAACTCTGTACCTGCTGCTTGAGTAGGCACTCCAGCCCAGTCATACTAACACTCGCGCAGCCGCCACCATTGACTACCTTGACTCGGGCAAGGTCAAGACCAAGGGTATCGTCAACAAGACGTTCAAGCTGGAGCAGTTCGGCGAGGCTCTCGAGTCCATCAAGAACAAGAGCGCCATCAAGGCCGCGATTGTTTTCGATGACGCTACTGGAGTGTAAGGGCTCTCTGTGCCGCAACGCAAGCATGACAGAACAGACTGGTTTCTCTCTCCCCTTTAGTCACTCTCTCCCCGAGTATGAAGTTGTCTTTGACTGTTCGTTGTTGTTTAAAAACAAAAAGTGTCTGCTTGGCTCATCTCATTTCGTTACTTAGACAAGCATCGGATCGGAGCCAGAAGCTGGTGGGACGGCTGTAGGGAAAGACGGCGGTTGGCGAATAGCGAACTTGAAAAAAAGTGGTCGGCGGCGCACAAGAGGTGTTGTTTGAATGGTTGATGACTTTGATGACGACTTTGGGATCAGGTGGTTGAGGAATTGGTTGAGGTTAGCGTAGGGCGGCTCGGCGGTTGCGGAGTTTTGAGAGGTGAGTGAATCCGAGAAACCAAAAAAAGAAAAAAGGCACCCTCAATGGGTTTGAGGGACAGAGAGAAACTTGTTCTTGTTCTGTTAGTCTTGTTCCTTACCCAGTTTTCCGGCTCGACAATAAAAGAGCGATGAATCACCACGAGTTCCCGTTCGATTCCAGACCTGAGTCCGGAAACGTATTCGTGTGCCTTGGACTGGAATGTTTTGGTTTACGCAGGCCCAAATTATTCCTTCTCATCTCGATTTCCCGAGCAAGACCTACCTTACCACAGATGATCTACGCAGTCTTTACTCCGCATCATTCATCCGACGCACATGGGACCGAAGCCTATTCCCGTTTCTTCTCACTCGTAACCTCGCTGCCTCTCCGCACTTCCTTCACATTAGCTGGGCAAATTCATCCACCCCCCCCCCCTTCCCCCGCCCTCGCGATACAACCACATCCTTACTAAAAAGAGGGTTGAGTTTACGACTGCCGGGGAACGCATCGCCAATCAGTAAACATCCCGCACCTTCTTCTCGTTCACCTCCACACCAAACGTCCCTCGGTGAAAAGGCTAGAGCACATGCCAAACTTCACCTTCTTTCTTCCCAACGTTGCGTACCGAGATTGATGCTTTACCCGCTCCCCGCATTAGCAGCTTTCAAGCATTAATCTGCAAAACGTGTTTTAACCCTCTTGGCTGACTCCTTTTCCCCCAACGTAAACATTTCGAGTCAGCCTCGGGGAGGTATCAGCGAGGTGGGCAGTGTTCACAGCGCCCTCTTTATCCACTTAGGTTCGAGTACTTTCTGGAACGTGACAAAAAAAAGGGATCTGGCTGGCAGATGTTGCGCCGCTGACACATGCGGGTCGGGAAAGAATAAGTCAAGTATGCGAGATAGCGAGAGAGAGAAAGAGCTGAGGCTGAGACTGAGACTCTACGTGCCGCCAGCCCGGCGCAGGTCTCGTCCCCGGACTCTCTTCCACTTTTTCTTTTGAGTTGAAGGTGGGAGGGATAGAAGGGCAGGTAAGCGCTCAATGCTTCCCGAAACGGGACGTCCAAGCGAAATGGAAACCAAATAAGAAGCATTCACTCGCATTGCGGGATCCGCCGTCGAAAAAAGCTGTGCGAATGCGGGTGCGGGTGCGTTGCGTTGTGTGCGTGAGCTATCCTGCTTCTGAGCCGTGATGAAAACCCTCGCACTCCATTGGTGTTTCACCGCACAGGGAATTGCCGTTTTGAGGAGGGGGGACAAGACTCCAGGTAGAGGAGGATCGGTGGGTTGATCGATCTGTCATACACGCAGGGGTGTTATCCGAAGTGTTGGGCTCACCGAATAGCAACCATTCTTCGTCTGATGGACTGGCCGTTCTAAACCCCCTGAGGCCTTGTCAAGTTTTGGACGGGGTGTGGCAGGGTAGCAAGCTATGCGAAGAGCTATGCGAACTGCGTTGTGGCGGTGGGTTCTGTTGGAGACGAGACTCAGGTTCCGAGGCAGTTGTGGCAGCTCAATAGCACATGGCATGGCAGCTCAAGCTGCATGTGTTCGTTGTGACGACAGTGAGGCCGTATCTGGGTTGTGATGACCAGGATATTGGACGAGATGGCGAGCGTGTATAAAACCCAATGCTCCTCACCTTGCTTTTCCTATCAACTCATCAATCAACTTCAACTGCAATAACCAAATCTCACTTACAACAAAACCCAAACTAGCTTACTGAACGTCACCACTCCTCTAGCGCTTCCACAAATCAGCACACTAGCCAAAATGGACGCCATCACCCAGGCCATTCTCAACCGCTCCAAGCTGGAGGTGGAGCACATCAAGATCTCGCAGCCCACGGCTGAGTAAGTCATTCCTGCGCATGCAATTGGTGGCATTCTGTGACATAATCTGACTGCTGTGCGAATTACAGCACTTTTGTCATGGGAATCGTGAGCAGGGTCACAGGCACCGGACCCATGGGCGCGACAATGGCACCGATGACCGTCGACATGATGTTTAACGGCGGCTGCTTTGGCAAGCTGGATCTTCCGGAAGTCAAGACCAAGTCTGGCGGTACGGAGGTTGTCGTCAAGGACCAGCTCATCAAGATCCTCGACCGCAACGCCTTCATGGCGTTCGTCAAAGCCATCATGTGCGACGAGAGCTTGGTGTTGCGACTTGACAACGGTGACTGCACAATCAAGGCGCTCGGCCTGTCGGCCAAGGTCAAATACGCAAAGGATGTGCCCATCGTTGGCATGGGCGGCCCCAAGATCGCGCAGGTCAACTCTGCGGAGCGTGGCGGTGGTTTCGTCAACACCATGAAGGTGTACAACCCCAGCCCGTTGGAGATCAACCACGGCATAAGCAAGTTCGAGCTCCGAAGCGAAAGCGGCGAGGTGCTGGCAGAGCTGGAGGGAGACCTTACAATTGTGAAGGGCGATTTCGAGAGCACATTGCAGGGCACGCTTAAGAAGGGCGCCAAGGCATCGGACAAGGCAAGAATGGTCGGCACGGGAACAAAGGAGGCCAACTGGTGCAACGATACGATCAAGTTTATCAACTGCCAATTCTCGGTATCGCCGCAATTTGCGCAGATGCTGTAGATGTATGGAGCGAAGCGATAACCAGGTAGCTGTTCATATGTTATGACGAATGAGAATATGACAATGTTCGCAAACACCCACATATTTCCTTTGTATGATGCATTGATCTAGAATCGTCAGCAGAGAGACGATAAGCGAGCGACATACGACCAATAGTAAGCACCCAATGCCTCAAGGTTGCTGACATTTTGGCAGCTTGCATGCTATCGATTGATAGAGTGACGGCTAGAAGCAGGACAAAATGCTATCCTGGCTCTTGCTGTCTTCTCATTCAGGTTCCCTTCACTGGTCCGTCCGTAGGCAAGTGGTCCATGCCATTGGTCAGGAGAACAACCTGGTCAGGTTCAAGAAACAGCTTTTGAAGAGGACAATGACCACGGCTACGGGCACCAGCCAATGCTGCGCTGCGCTTGATCGCTTGTGGGTCCGAATGCGCAGACATTGTGTGTAAGGTAGCCCGCGAGAACGGACAAGGCAAGAATTGACGTCACGGCGGCGGTCAGGTCCGGAGCTTGAAGCTTCCTCCGAGTGGAGCTTGGGGGATACCGGTTGTCCGGGCATGGACAGCGAGGTTGAAGAGTCGGGTTTGAGGGCGTATCATGGATGCAACGAGATGCTGAAACGGCCGAGGCGGTGTGTTGTGCCAGTTGTTATCTGCTGAAGCTGCGTGGTGAAGGTCGAGGGTAGTGTAAGGTTGATGAAGATGCAAGTGTGCAACAGCAAAGGCCTGGAGCAAAGATCCAATGGCAGGTGCTTGTCATTGACGAAACGGGGATCCGCGATTACTTCCTTCCCCCACATTCGAAGTTAAGGTCGCCGGGCTTGGCGCTGGATGGCACCGACGGGACTCGGAAGGAAACGACCTGGGTGGATTGGGACCTACCTCAGGTACCTACCTTACGTGCTTACCTAGGTAGGTACGGAGTGGAACACAGGAAGGAACAAACCATCCGTCTCCCGAAGTTCCCCCCGCCGAGTGCCGGTCTCGGGGAAGTGCGACCTTGGACCGCTAGCTGCAGCTTGAGTGGTGTGCTAAGGCAGGGCAAGAGCGGGAGGGCATGCACGCTGGAGACTGGAGTGTTCCCCTGCAGGGATTCTCACAGCCGCGGTCGGCTTGGTTTTGTTTGGTTTGGCGACTTGGGTTACACTGGAGTCTGGAGCTGAGTGCTGACCCGGCAAAAAGGGCCCCCTGCTTCAGGCACTCAGCCCAGGACCCTTAAAATACGCCTCTGTTATCCATCCCTCAATAAAAAAACATTTGAAGCAGGGGTTGTCGTTAGGAAATTGCAACATTTCATGTCACCCCACAGCTGTCCAGGCTGATGATTCTGTTACCTTATGTTAGATTGACAGCGTGGCTGATCATGTTTGACGTTTCTGGGACCTTAATTACAGCAGGCTCTTTAGCAGTTCATGCATCAAGGTACCTTGCCTTAGGTTCATACTGATATGTAGTACAATAATTAGACATGGAAGCTGGCCACCTTCATCTTTTGACACGAGTACAAACCTACCTGCAAGTCAGGTAAGGAGCAGTGAACCGTGTATCGGAGTATAACTGTAAACTCATTTCTTCTCTAGAAGGTTACTATTCGGGATCAATGTTAGAGAGAGAGATACGAATCTGTGGGAAACTTGAAAGGGCACTCAGTCAGCCACCCGGCGCTTCACCAGGGATCAGCAGTTTAATCACTTTTGGTGTACTAATATGTTTGCCCTGACATACGCAGCCTGCTGATTCGCTCTCGGCTCCATGTGCTCCCAGCGTCGACTGTCGAATACGAGACCTGACAAGATTGAGATGAGAGAACATGGAACCTGGCATAATTATTAGGGAATGTCTTGGTTCGGGACACTGCTGCCGTTACATTGTTCAGTTTTAATCCCCTCCCTCGACCGAGCTCGAGTCGAAGTCGCGTCCCAGCACACAATCTCTCAGTCTCTCTTACGTAGTACTGCGGCCGGTGGCCAGGATGGATTTCTGGAGGAACGCACAGCGCGGCGCTCAGTTCAAAGACCATCACCACCGAATGCCCTTTACATGTCCGTACCGTCGTCTGATACCTCTTCTCATGTATGTGTGTATGTGCGTGTGCTCGGCGCAAATTGTCGGCTGGGACACTAAAGACGGTCAATTGCACTACCTCCAGCCGGACCTAAGCACACCAAGCTCCAAGTACCGTAGCTGACCTATTGACACCATAACCATAACAAAAACAACGAAGCCGTTGTCACTTTCACTTAGTCCGCACTTAATCTGTGGTATCGAGGTTCCCAGCTGCTGGGCCCTCCGCCTTGTCGGCGTTGCTCTAGCTCTATGGCCTCTTGTTATGTTCGTACTGCAGCATTCTACAGCTAGAACCTATCACAACAGCATAATCCCAGCATGGGTGCGTCGGACACTTCCTCTTTGCGCGCCTTATTATTACTACCTGCATCGTGAAGCCTGTCCTCTCCTGCAGCAAGTGTCATGCCGTGTCCTGTCTCGTCCCTTTGACTTACATCCACACTTGTTGGACGAGACACGCCTTCAACTCAATTCAAAGTGCAGGCTCTCCCCTCTCTCCCTCCCACTTCCAGCCGCACCTTACTTTCCCACCCCCCTCGTCTTTCATCGTCTCACTTTTACTTCAACTACCTTCCCTGGGCGCGTGGCAGAAACCATTTCGAAAGAGAGAAAGAGAGAAGAGACAGACCGTGAGGAAAACCTAACCTTGCCTTCTTGTACATCCTCATTTCTCCATGCCGATTTGCTGCTTGCAGACCAAGCTGGCCAGGTGCCCTTGCTGTTGTCGCAGAGTTTAGACGGCATCGCTCGCAAACATGGCTCCTTGGTCGTCGCAACGTCATGCTCCACCTCTTCGCCCTCCTACTCTCCGTCAAACTTCCGCCGACCTTGTCTCCCGAATACACAGCCCCTCGCACACTGCACCACCTGGCCAGCTGGGACGACTGCCCGACAGCTATGTGATTTTGGATAACTCCCACCTCCATGCCGACTCGAGCTCTTCCGAATCCGATTTCCACCCAAGACGCCCGCGCCGTCCGACACATTCCCGCTCCATGAGCCACCCATTTCCTTCGCTATTCTCCAGCAAGAAGAAGCGCCCCGACACCTCCCATGACACCGATTCCGAAGACGATGCGCCCGTCATGACGAAGCCGCCCGGCAACAATAACACTACACACAAGAGGGGAGGCACCAGTGGTGGCAGCAGGGACTTTGCGACTGGCAATTGCATGACCTGCGGCTCTCTCGTGCGCTGGCCACGCGAGCTGAAGGTCTTCAAGTGCACAGTCTGTGTCACCATCAATGACATCCACCCGGACCAGCTACCGGCCAGATCCAATAGCGGCCCCAAATGGCTACAGCGCCCGTCCCAAGAGTCGACGTCGCCTCAGAAACAGACCACACGACCGGCGGAACGATACGAGACCAGGCCCATCTCACTCGACCAGACCAAAAGACTGATCCGGCAATCTATCCATGCACATCTAGCGAGGGCGATTAGGAGGTCCTCGAGCTCAGAAGATGAGCATCGCGAGGTCGTCGCCGAGAGGCACGCAACCCCCAGTCCGTTTCGGGAACAGAGTGAACGGCCTTGCACTTCGAGAACGACAGGAGGCCCACAGCACAGGCGGGAGAGAAGCCAAGGTAATGGCTCTGGCTACCTCTTCCCCGAGCAGCCTACGCTCCGCCAAAATCCCAACGTGCATCCGCTGCGCCTGCCCCCGACAGCCCGGTCATTTTCGTCTTCTTACCCCGAGAGGCCCACCATGCGCCAGCTCACGGCAGACCCCAGTGCTCCGCGGCCGGCGGGCCCCAGGTTTCTTGACGCCGATGATCCAAAGAGGATATTCAGGCCGCTGGAAGACTACATTACCACCTGCTTCAGTTCATTTCACTGCGTCAACTCTTCGTTCCTTTCTCGTCGGCCTGTCGTAGCCACTCGCTCAGGGAGTGAGTCGGCATCACGGCGGCCGCCAATCCCCAGGCCCGAGCCCAAGTTCGCAGAGCAACATTCCGAATCTCCCGTATGTGATCTCGATCCTAAGCTTCTGTTGCTCGGTGACTTCGCCGAGAACGGGACGTGGTGGACTGGGAACCAAAGTCAGGGAGGGACACGCCACAAGCGATCGGCTTCACAGCGGATGGAGGATGCCCCTTCTTTCATCACGTCTCGCTCGCCGCAGGTGGAATGGAATCAAGTTACGGAGTGGTACAGATCGGTGATCAATGCTGCGGAATCCTGGATGTCCATTTATGAAGAGATGACCCGAGATTCAGAGGCAGACTCGCTATCAGCAACAGAGCTCCGGGCCATCGAGTCCCAATTACTCTTCGGCCAAGACCACACCCACAGGACCCTATTGAAAGCCATCGAAACACTACTCAAGCGTCCTGGGCGGCCGATGACTGATCCAGAAGACCTGAGATATCTTCTCATCATCTTGGAGAACCCGCTGCTCTACGGAGAGTCGAATGCCTTCCAAGGCCGAGGAAACAATGGCAGACGTCCGTCGCTGAAACGCGACGAGATTATTAGGGAAGACAGATCAACCTTGAAAACCGGTCCCGTATCTGGTCAACACTCCGTCATTATCAAGCGAATCCTGGGCTTGATTTCGAATTCATCGACTTCATGCCAAAACCACTTAACTACTTGGTTCGCGCGGTATTCCGAGGCTAGATTCATCAAGATCAAGGACCTTGCCGCTGGGTTCCTAACTTACAGACTCATTCGCCAGAATGAGAAGAAACACGAGGTCAGAGTGGACATAACAGCCGGGCTGATTCCGAACATGAGTGCCGGTCATTCAGCAGCCTCGCTGCACGCAGCGCTAGGAACGCAGCGTAGTTCCTCAAAGCAACAGAAGGAGCAACAGAAAAAGATGGTATATAATGAAGACTGGCAAATTCGGGCCGCCGCCAGAGTTCTCTCTCTAGTATTTGCGGCAAATAATATGACGCACATTCGGCGACCGGATCAGATGGGAAACATGAGTAGCAGTACTCACAGAGGGGGTATACAGGCACATGGACAAATCATCCCTACGAGTGACTTTTACAACACCATGATTGACTACACCGACTTGGTAGCCGAGTTCGAAGCATGGGAATCGAAGAGGGGAAAGTTCTCATTCTGCCAGTATCCATTCTTGCTGAGCATGTGGGCCAAGTCCCAGATCCTGGAGCATGACGCACGGAGACAACAGATGACCAAGGCACGGGATGCCTTCTTCGATAGCATCATGACAAGGAGGAACGTTACGCAGTTCTTGGTGCTTGATGTTCGAAGGGAGTGCCTGGTTGACGACAGTTTGAAGGCTGTGAGCGAAGTCATTGGAAGCGGGAGCGAAGACATCAAGAAGGGGTTACGCATCGTTTTCAAAGGCGAGGAGGGGCTCGACGCAGGTGGCTTGAAGAAAGAATGGTTTCTTCTCCTCGTGCGTGAGGTGTTCAACCCCGAGCATGGTACGTATCGGTCTCCGTCAGGTCTGAGTCTGTTTCTAACACCACATTATAGGGATGTTTATCTACGACGAGGACTCTCAATTCTGCTACTTCAACCCTAATGCCTTCGAGACTTCTGACCAATTCTTCCTGGTTGGCGTTGTAATGGGTCTGGCCATATACAACTCCACCATTCTCGATGTGGCGCTGCCGCCTTTCGCCTTCCGAAAGCTTCTTGCTTCCGCCCCTAGCTCGTCGTCAGGTTCATCTGCCCATCCTCGGCCAACCATGAACTACACGCTAGAAGACCTAGCAGAGTATCGCCCGCGTTTAGCGAGTGGCCTCAAACAGCTTCTTGAGTTTGACGGTGACGTTGAGACGACTTTCCAGCTGGACTTTGTTGTGGACATTGAGAAGTACGGAACTGTGATGCAGGTCCCACTGTGTTCGGGAGGAGAGAGGAAGTCAGTCACGAATGCAAACAGAGCAGAGTACGTCACACTATACGTCAGGTACCTACTTGAAACGGCCGTCGCCCGACAGTTTGAGCCCTTCAAACGTGGGTTTTACACTGTGTGTGGCGGCAACGCGCTGTCGCTGTTTCGACCCGAGGAGATTGAATTGCTTGTTCGTGGCTCAGATACGGCACTCGACGTGGACGCCCTGAGGGGCGTGGCTGAGTACGACAACTGGGGTTCGAAGAACCCTGATGGGGTAGAGCCAGTCATAGGATGGTTCTGGGATGCCTTCAAGAATGCAACTCCTGATGAGCAGAGGAAGCTTCTCTCCTTCATTACCGGTACCGACAGAGTGCCGGCCATGGGTGCTGCTCTTCTCCCAATCAAGATTACATGTCTAGGCGATGACGAGAACAGGTATCCCATCGCTCGAACCTGCTTCAACATGCTGGCCCTGCGTCGTTATGGGTCGAGGGAGAGACTGGAGCATATGTTATGGACCGCCGTGCACGAGAGCGAAGGCTTTGGTTTGAAATAAGCGCATCATGTGTCAAATGAGCTACAGGGAGCATCGATATCGGAGTTAACAGAAAGACAAACCGCAGCCCTGCAAAGGGTAGCAGCATGCATCTAGATGGTATGGTTGGTAGATTCACAATGACCTACAGCTTGTTGGTCTTTCTTGGGCGGTGGGCGGTGTCAAGGTTTTGGATGAACATGGACACGAGTCCATGGGTAGTCTTAATGGAAAGGATTTCATTCGGTTTCCAACCACAATTCATCATTCTGTGTCTCTTGAACTAGCGTTTGTAATCTTGACCAGGACTTGGTCCAGCAGCCCAACAAGCCAGTAGACTGGTCATAGTACGACTCAGAGCATTTCCCGTTCTGCAGAGATTCTTTTTGGTACATTTTGTACAGGATATTCGTACACTTTTTTTCGGTTTCTTCTCCACGCCCGCCCTCGTACATAACCTTTTGGTCTTCTGCTCCACCCTCCGCCCCCTTTTAGCATCATTAGTTCGCCTCAGCACGCGCCCTGGCAAGCATAGCCTTCTCCCTCCTCTCCTCCTCGAGGATCTTGGCCACCCGCTTCCGGTCCTTGTCGCCCTTGATCCTCAGCTCCTCGGCGGCCTTCATATCCGCCTCGTCCTCGGGACCGGGAAGCACGGCCTCGGCCTTGGTCTCTTGGAGGAAGTGTTCGTAGATTTCTTCCGAGTGCTTGTTCTTCATGTCGATTTTGACGACGCGCTCGAGGCCTTCGAGGGGTGCGGGCGCTTTGGAGTTGTCGATTGCCGAGGAGGGGGGTTGCGGGAGGGTGGAGGGTTCGAGGGGTTCGCCTGAGGTGGAGAAGTAGACGGACATGATCGCTGCGCCTTCGTTGTTGTTTTTGCGGTTTACGATCATGGGGACGGCGGGGTTGTAGTATTTTAGGCGGGGGAGCATGTCGCGCCAGAATTTTCTGCGGAAGATTGGAAAAGAGATGGTTAGTTTGGTGTTCCTTGAAGAGAGGTGAAGCTATGGTAGAGGAGGGAGACGAACTTGGGTCCGAAGTGGCCGCCATCTACGCGCCTGGCGAACTCCATATGTATCCTCGTGACATTTGGAGGGAGTTTTGCGGCACCGAGGCCGAAGCGGATGTTGAGGATCTGGCGGTTGTCAATTGAAGCTACTCCTGGGAGCTACATCGGGGGGTGTAGGTCTCGAGCGGGATGTAAGTACCTTCTGTTCACCAAAAGTTAGCTTTTCTCAATTCGTCATAAACATTTCAATGGCTCAAAGGAACCTACAGCTCTCAGAGCGTGCCATCTCGCTCCTACACGAGTCATCTTGGGCGGTAGTCTCTTGGGGGGTATCTCGAAACTGCACTTCACACCAAGCACTTTCTCGATGTCAGTCGCGCGGTCGGGAGTCTGAAAATTGCCCGCGACCCTTGGACTTTTCGGGACGGGGGCAAATGATTGTCCGGCGATAAGGAGTGTTGGAACTCTTATCGGTGCAGCTCGGGCGTTGATCGTCCCCCAAAATTTCTAGAATTTCCTAGGTGCTTGTTTAGTCGTAAAGCTACAAGGACCCCCAAAAGTCCTGAAGCTGGAACCTAACTTACTACATTCTCTTGATGCCTTTGCAACGATGCATCGCGCATTATCGTCGAGATGGCTCAGGAGTGCCATGAGCATTGGAGACCGGGCCGCCTTGGGTGAAGTCCCGGTCTACCTCTGCCCATCGCTCACCACCGCGTCTGCGCGACCTTGCTTTGCGCCGGCTGGTGATGCGCATCGCAACATTCCCTACAGACAGCGACGCTGTATGCACGTCGAGGCGACTACGATATCCGAGCCGGCAGCGGCGGCCCCGTTGCCTCCTGCTGACGAACCGACCAAGATCCCACGGAGAACCCTTCCGCTGTCATGTAGTGGCTGCGGCGCATTGAGCCAAACCACGGAGGCCGGGCATGCTGGGTACTACGACCTGAGCAGGAAAGCCGTGAAAGAGTATCTCGCGCCCAAGGGTAGCATGGAAGATGCGGAAGTGGGGGCACGGGAGGAAGACAAGGTCATTGATGAGGTCCTGCAGAACATGAGCGAGGAGCAGCTTGCTGAACTTGGCCTGGACCCGAAGACGCTGCGTTTTGGGGAGGAACTGGGTCCGGACGTTCCAAGTGCGTATTCTACTGTTGTGCTGCGTCTACCGTAGTTACTGACAAATTGCAACAGCACCAGGTCCCAAACCAGAGAGAGTACCGCTCTGCGATCGATGCCACAAGTTGGTGCACCACCACGCCGGAGAGCCAATCTACCATCCGACGGTCGACGCCCTGCGTGAGACGATCGAGGAGTCCCCCTTCAAGAATAACCACATCTACCACGTAATTGACGCCGCCGACTTCCCAATGTCGTTCATTCCGAAGCTGCACCAGGTCCTCGACGCCAACTTGAAGCATAAGAACCGTAGGAACAGGGCTGGGAGGTACTTCAAGGACCGAAAATTCGACATGAGCTTCATAATCACACGGTCAGATTTGCTGGCGCCGAAGAAGGAGCAGGTGGACTCGCTCATGCCGTACCTGAGAGAGGTCCTGCGCCGGTCGCTAGGCAAATTTGGACAGCTTATCAGACTGGGCAACGTCAAGTGTGTCAGCGCCCAGCGAGGCTGGTGGACCAAGTCGCTCAAAGAGGAGATTTATAAGCGCGGCGGTGCGGGCTGGATGGTCGGCAAGGTCAATGTTGGAAAGAGTCAGCTGTTTGACTCGGTATTTCCAAAGGGCACCTCGGCATCTCTCCCTTCAAAGAACCCTGTGCAGATCTCCTTGTTTGCAAAGGAGGAGGATAGCGACGGCGCCCATTATGCCGCGAGAGGCAGTTTTGAGAACGATTCAGATCGTTTCGAAGTGGATGCTTTACTGCCTCCTGCTCGTCCCGAAACAGATTATCCGGAGATGCCTACGGTCTCTTCTCTTCCAGGCACGACGGCTTCTCCTATCCGAATCCCCTTTGGTAACGGCAAGGGCGAGTTAATTGACCTACCTGGAGTGGCTCGATCGGATCTCGAGAGATACGTCAAACCCGAGCACCATAAAGATCTCATCATGCACCACCGAATCAAGCCCGAGCAGCAGTCCCTCAAGCCCGGCCAGTCTCTCCTGCTCGGGAGCCTGATTCGCATCACACCCACCACGCCGGACCTCGTCTTCCTCGCCTACAACTTCACCCCTATCCCCGAACACGCGACTTCCACCGAGAAGGCCATCGAGTTCCAGCAGCAGACGAGGGAATCCGACCGCGTGCCCAACATCGCCGCCCCCGGACTCGCGGAGAAGCTTAAGCTCGCGGGCTCCTTTGAGCTCAAGTACGACGTAACAAAGGAGCGCGCCGGCCCCCTCACTCGCAAGGACGTCGGCCGCAGAAAGGTCGAGGACCTCCCCTGGCGCGTGGTGGCCACCGACATCCTCATCGAGGGGTGCGGATGGGTCGAGATCGTGGCGCAGGTTCGGACCAAGGATCTGTTCGCCGGCTGCGCGCCGTCCTTTATCGAGGAGGAACCTGAACCTGAGCCTGAACCTGAGGATGAGCCTGAGCCTGAGAATGGTTTCGCCAAGATGGAAGCGGCATCGATCAACCAGGCCGGTCTCCTCCAGGTCGATAGGCTGAAGAAGACGGCCGAGAAGCTAAAGAAGAAGGAGGAGAAGGCCGCGAAACCCGCCCGGAGCCTTGATGAGCCCAATTGGCCCGTCGTTGAGGTCTGGACGCCTGAGGGCAGGTTCGTTGGCACTCGTCTGCCGATGAACGCTTGGCTTCTGAATAAGTCCCCCAAGAAGGTGATAAAGAGCCGCCCTCGCAAGAGCATGAAGGGTGCTAAGAAAGCGGCTAAGGCTGCCAAGAGAGCTCTTGCGGCGGCTGCTTGAATAGCTTTGTAACATCTCCCCACAAACACACATACTATGTACGTCAGTTGTAGAATATTTGCATGCGATACCCATATGTAAACACCATGTAACAATAATGAAAACCGGCTATTCACTATATAATTTACCACACAACTCTACTACACAGGTCTACTACTTCCATTAGCATATCCGTCCTTAGCTTTTCTATTATCGCTAAGCGCGCCCCCCGTCTCTATACCTGCCCCCTATTTCGAGGCGTCTCCCTCGTCTCTAGTCTTTCTCTAACTTCTACTTATCTTCGAAACTATTCGTAGGCGAATATAAGGAAAATAGGGCGGGACGGGACAGAGGCGTCGCCGATTCTTGATGTACGACTGATGGCATGGACCATTCCCAAAACCACTTTACGCGTGAACAATGCGCGGTGTGTCATCAACCCTGGATGCAATCTGAATGACGGAGTGAATGAACCCTTGACAATGACCGGCACCCGGGACCGTTTGAAACACCGAATCCGGAACCTTCTCGCGGCACCGGTGCGTTCCTGGAAATGGCTGGCCCGGCCGTGGCTCCGGGCCTTGGCTGTCGGTTGGCTGTGGATCTTCAGGGAATGACGTGGGGTTGGTAGCACTGAATCGCCCGGGTCGTGCCCAGGCTGTACCTGAATAATCGGGGGGTTCCATGTTTGGCCTGTGACTGTCGCCCGTATTCTTTCCCGCCCCTCCAGGAAAAAAATAAGGATTGAGAAAGCATCCCACCCTGTTTGCCTTCCTCCAAACTTACAAAAAGCCATATCCCTACGGATACACGAACCCCTGACTATCCTCGATCTTCCCGCCGGGTGACGAATCTGCACGCGACAGAAGCCTCAACACGCACAACAGCTATAGGTTTGCGACTGCATCAAGTTCACTATTCGAGAAGTCCCAGCAAGCTTTACAATATCGGGGGTTCATCGGTGTGAGAAGCGCCTCCGCGAAGAGAAGTGACTGCATCGGCATCACACGACCACACAAACCTCCCCACCCTTCGACGTTCATAAAACTTCCTTGTACCGAATTTCTCACTACAATGGCGGGCTTACAAGACCGTTTGCCGCAGCGCTCGGCACCAGGCCCCTCTCAGACCCAGACAGAAACGCAGAGCAGGACGGGCACGCAGGCAATTCTTCGGCTGAGAGGTGCCCACGCTCCATCTAGGCAGTCGGTGCGATGGGCGGAGGACGTGGTGGATAACGAGGGCCTGGGACGCAAGAGCTCAAAAGGTGAGCTGACGTTCCCTCTCTCCCCCTCTTACCGTCACATGCATGACTTACTAACGCACCTTCGACAGTCTGCTGCATCTACCACCGCCCCAAAGGCGTAGACGAATCCAGCGACGAGTCCTCCTCGGACTCCTCTGACGACTCTTCCGACTCGGAGGCGGACACCAACGGCGGGCGTAGGAGGGTACCCTCGGGAGACCACAAGGGCAAGGGTAAAGGAAAGAAGAGCGGTAAGCGGGGAGACCATGACCACGACTGCGGCGACCACGATCACGACCACAGCGGCCACGGGCATGGGAGGAAGGCTGGTCGCGAGGGGAGCGAGAAGAGGCGGCCTAGCCCGAATGCGTATGAGAGGGTGCCGAAGCCGCCTAAGCCCAAGGATGAGGGGAGCGGTGGTTCGCCGGCCAAGGCTTGAGTGAAAGGCGCTCACACTGGAGAACATAAGATGGTTGATTTATGGTTCGCGATGCATATCATAGGCGTTGGAGGGGATTGGTGCATGGTTCACGCATGAGCATATCTACAGCCCCTAGTACGACGGGCGGCAGCACGAATACAAGATGCTTCACAAGTAGAGATACCTATTCTCTGCTCACCCCATGTGGGACTTTTGACATTCGATACGGCGACAACCAACAGCTGCAGAGACAGAGACGATCGATCTGTCAGTACTATTCGAGTGCTGCGTCTCGTTACTGGAGTCTCTCTTTTCGCGGACCCGGAGGAGCGGTGTGTCCCCGCACTCAGTGCGCCGGCGGCGGCCGTGGGGGGACCAGCTCTCCTACGCCCGGGCGCAACGCGCTGAGATCTTATCGCTGGCGATAAGTCCAGGACCCCGCGATCCCTTGACAGTGCTCAGACGTAACCCCGCCATTCTTCAACGGCTTCCTCCATATAAGCCACAGCTTCACAAACCTCCCTTCCTCGTACAACCGTGAAGTCGGTTTTGGAGAATTCTCATCTAAGCACGACTCATACCTTTTTCACACAACCATGTCTCACGAGCACTCACACGACGGCCCTCATGGCCACGCGCACTCCCACGAGGGCGGCTTCAACGCCCAGGAGCACGGCCACTCCCACGAGATTCTTGACGGTCCTGGAAGTTACCTCGGCCGTGAGATGCCCATTGTCGAAGGCAGAAACTGGAGCGATCGTGCTTTCACAATTGGTATTGGAGGGTGAGTTTATTTTACTATTCCAGCTCTGGATCGGTCCAAAGACCGCTCATCCTCTCCTATTCGGGTGGCTCCAAATGGCTTGCGAGAAGCGCCCTGGGCATGCGTGCCCAGTATCAAATTGGACATAATTGATTCCCAATGGCAACGTATTACGAACAAAAAAGGCTAACACAAATACCCAAACCCCCAGACCAGTCGGCTCCGGCAAGACGGCCCTGATGCTCGCCCTCTGCCTTGCCCTCCGCGAAAAGTACTCCATCGCCGCCGTCACAAACGACATCTTCACCCGCGAGGACGCCGAATTCCTCACCCGCCACAAGGCCCTGCCAGCCCCGCGCATCCGCGCCATCGAGACGGGCGGTTGCCCGCACGCCGCCGTGCGCGAGGACATCTCGGCCAACCTCGCCGCCCTCGAGGACCTCCACCGCGAGTTCGACGCAGACCTCCTGCTCATCGAGTCCGGCGGCGACAACCTGGCCGCCAACTACTCGCGCGAACTGGCCGACTATATCATCTACGTCATTGACGTCTCGGGCGGCGACAAGATCCCGCGCAAGGGCGGCCCGGGCATCACGCAGAGCGATTTGCTGGTTGTGAACAAGACGGACCTGGCTGAGATTGTGGGCGCGGATCTTGGCGTCATGGAGAGGGATGCGCGCAAGATGCGCGAGGGTGGGCCGACTGTGTTTGCGCAGGTGAAGAAGAATGTTGCCGTTGATCACATTGTCAACCTCATGCTTAGCGCGTGGAAGGCGAGTGGTGCCGAGGAGAACCGTAGGGCTGCGGGTGGGCCGCGGCCTACGGAAGGCCTTGACAGCCTCAAGGCTTGAGTACTAGGTGGACAATGGTAGTTCAGGAGTGGGGTGGCACGTTGGACGAATGTAAGAAGTGAGGGTTGATGCGAAAAAAAAGTTGAACGAATCTCTCTTTTCAGAAAACTCCGGAGGATGGCATCAGACCTGTATCTATAGCCGACGTTACTGCTAATATCTATGCATTCTTTTCCCGGGGCGCACCCCTTTTTTGGCATTTCCATCTCATCATGTCTGACTTTTATGTTTTTTCCCATGGCCCATGTCTTTTTTTTTTACTCCATCATCACATCGCCCTCCTCAACCAGCTCCGGGACGCCCGCCTCGAGGAGTGGCCCCTCGAAGGGGACTGCGTTGCGCGGGAACACGCGCTTATACAGACTGACACCAACAGAGTCCTGAGGGTTGATGCGAGCGTCGAACGTCGCCTTGAAGTATCCGTGGGTACCGAGGGGCTCCTTCATGAAGCCGGTGCGGCCGCGCTTGGTCCACAGCGGCAGGGCCTTGAACCACTCGACGTCCTCGCGGTTGAAGAACATGTAGCGGATGGTGACGATCTTCTTGTGGATGTGGTACGGGTGACCCGTGAGGATGGCGCGCTTGGCGATGACGCGGTTCGTAGACGACGGCAGGGCGGTGCCGGTGCCGACGAGCGTCAGGTTGAGGGCAGAATCCCCCTCGGCGTCCCCGGATGTGGGCTCGGTGCGCTTGAAGAAGAGGACAGGGACGGCGCCCCAGGTGACGGGACCCATGAACGTCGCGACGGCGGACTGGCCCGGGTGAAGGTATCTGGCAAACTTGTGCACGTTGTTGGGCGTGTTGCCCGGCTGCGAGAAGACGGGGTTGATGGTGAAGCGGCGGGGGCCGCACTGCACGATGAGCTCCTCCTTGGCCTTGATGGACTTGTCGTGGTCGGCGCTCAGGTTGAACAGATAGTTGACGGCCGTCTTCTTCTGCTCGTGGCGCAGGAGGGAGAAGAGCGTCACCGGCCGGCCGGGCTGGTGCGACTTCTCAAAGGACGCCGGGACGCCCTTGAGGTAGACGTGGACGCGGGTGCCGGGGGCGACGCCGCCGACGAGGGCCTCGCGGGTGGACCGCGACCGGGACGCCTGGTAGTCTGGGATCTGGAGGAGCTTGCGCCACTCCTCGGGCTCGTAGGCCCGGTCTTCGCTCTCGAGCCACTCGCTCGTCCTGAGGCTCTTGAGACCTCTGTACCGTTGCAGGCGCTCGCGCGCGAGGACGCCCGGGTGCAGCTCGATCTCGTCGGGGAATTCCTTGTCGTCCTCGACCTCGTCCGTCTTGCGCGCGCGGTAGGCGGCGAGACCGGCCGCGTCCTCCTCTTCATCCGGCTCGATGAACTTCTCGGACTGTGCGTATGTTGTAGGTGCGCCCTCGGTGGGCTCTCTGGGCGCGGCACCCTCGAGACCATCCTCGGGGCGGACCTCATCCTCCTCAGAGTCGCCGTCCTGCATCTCAAAGTCCTCCATGTCGGAACCTGAGTCTGACATGTCGTCGCCGAGGTACCATGCCGCTTGGTAGTTGGACGTTCCCTTGGGGACTCTGGTCTTGGCTTCCGCGGCCTCGTAGTAGTCGTCGTTGAAGTAGTGGTGGTCGTCAAGAAGCACACCCTTCTGGATCTCTGGCGGCTCAGTCGTTTCCATCTCGTCGTCTTCCATCGGCGCATCAGGGGCCAGCTCTGCCAGATCATCCTGGTCTTCATCAGGGGTATCAAGAGTCTCCTCGGTCTCGGTCTCCTCCACGGCCATTTCGCCTCTCTTCAGCTTCTTGGGCAACGGCGCACTCGTAATCTTCTCAATCTGGAATGTGCCAAAGTCGCCCAGCTGAACCAAGCGGTTGGCCTTCAAGCCACGTCCCCTGACGACACCAGTGATGACTGTTGAGTCAAGTCCTGAGCTGGCGAACTTGATGTCCTCGGCCAACATCCAACTCCTGTCCTCGCGCCACCTTACACCCTTTGGTGTGGTGTTGCAGAGCGACCTCATGAGATTGGCGCACTCTTGTCTGTTCTCCAGCTGGTAAAGCTTCTCCTGCTCAGGGTGGAAGTGGGTGATGTATGACCTCAGGGAACCGAGGGTGGACTGCTTATGCTTGGCTTGGTCGATCTTGTCCACACCGTAGACAACGGTGAAGAGGGTTGAAAGACCCTGGCTCTCCAGACTCCTCAGCATCAGCTCTCCAAGCTCATCGACCTCAACGTCGGCGGAGAGCATGACCACCACAAAGTCGGCGACCCGAGTGGCGTCCAAAACCGCATTCAGGTCCCGCTTAAGAGGGATGTACTGGACCTTCTGCTTGAATCTGTCGACGGAGACTCTGAACGGCGTCTCCCCCACTTCGGCCTCGATGTCGACGCTCTCGTTCAACTGCTTGATGGCGACTGCGGCGTCACCATCCTGGCATAGGGGAACGACCGCAACAATTCGTGGTGCTCCATCCCGCCCGACAAACAAGCTGGCTTCCTCCAATCTCTCCTTTCGCTTGGCGATCTGGCGCTGCTTGGCCTGGTTTCGTCGGTCGAATTTGGACAGAACTTGCTGGTGGGGTGTCTTTCGCTGCCCCTTTTCGTCACCCGGGAGTCTGCCTAGTCAGACCAAATATTAGTTTGGAAATTCCACGAAAAAATGTGCCCTCGGATTTTGGATGAGGGAGAATCTGGAGGCGAACCTTTGGCGGCGTCCCTCAGCGCACCCTTGGAGGCATGCTTGGACTTGAAGGGCTTGTGGGTGACTTTGGTCGTCGGTCGGTGAGAGTGACTCATGGTCGCGGCGGGCGGTTTCCCGTCTCCCCCAGCCTTGAAACGAAAGGGTAGCGAAGCCAGGTTGGACAGAGGCTTCTTTTTCTACTTTTCACAGTCGAAATCGAGACTTGGTCGAGTACGGCGCAATTTTTGGACTTTTTGGACGGATTTGCGCCTGTGATGCGGATGGAGGGGTACTTTGACCGACTATTTTTTTGAATTCGTGCGTGCGTTATCTGGAGACGTCCATTGGCTTGTCGAAAGTTTATGCGGGGCTCTGGCTGGGGTGATAAGATACGCTCCAACCAGGATCCCGATAACAGAAGAGCCGAAGAAATTTTGGGCCGAGTCGCTGCTATTGAGCATCTCAGTGAACTTTTTTTCCTTGCAGGGACCCTTCGCGACGGCACTCCACGAGCACTCCAGACCTGCCAGCCACGAAAACGAACCTCATAACCCATTTGCCCACCATGGATATCGACACACCCGAGACGCAGACGATATCGCGGAGGGACAACCCGCACTCCAATGGCGCCGTGCAGGTGAAGCGCCGCACCGACCTCGTCCCGCGCGAGGAGCGGGAGAAGATCCGGAGGCTCAAGGAGGCGAACAAGTCGTACGGCCGCGGCAAGAGCGTCAACATGAAATCGATCAAGGACAAGAAGCTGCGCACCAACCTGTCCAAGCTCGAGAACAAGTACCGCGACGCCACCATCAAGGCCAAGGACGCCGAGATCCTACTCGAGAACAGCAGCGGCTTCCTCGAGCCCGAGACGGAGCTCGAGAGGACGTACAAGGTCCGCCAGGATGAGATCACCGAGGGCGTCTCCGTCACGACGGCGCAGAAGCGGTTCGAGCTGAAGCTGGAGGAGCTGGGACCGTACGTCGGCGAATACACCCGCAATGGCAGGGAACTGCTGCTCGCGGGACGGAAAGGTCACCTTGCGACGTTTGACTGGAGGGAGGGCAAGCTGGGGTGCGAGATTCAACTCAACGAAACGATTCGGGATGTGCGGTGGCTGCACAACAACCAGTTCTTCGCTGTTGCGCAGAAGAAGTATGTCTACATCTACGACCACAACGGTGTTGAGATCCACTGCTTGAGGAAACACATGGAGGTCACACACATGGAGTTCCTCCCCTACCATTTCCTCCTGGGCACAGTGGTAAGTTTTGAAATCACGAATGCAAGCTCTTCTGAGCTTCGCTGACAATGGCCATAGGCATCAACAGGTTTCCTCAAATACCAGGATGTTTCGACAGGCGACATCGTCTCCGAGATCCCCACCAAGCTCGGCCCCCCAACAGCCATGACCCAAAACCCCTGGAACGCCGTATTCCACGTAGGACACCAGAACGGCACAGTCACTCTCTGGTCACCCAACCAGACCGACCCTCTCGTCAAGCTCCTGGCGCACAGAGGGCCGGTAAGATCACTAGCCGTCGACCGCGAGGGTCGATACATGGTCTCCACCGGTCAAGACTGCAAGATGGCCGTCTGGGACATCAGGATGTTCAGAGAAGTGAACCAGTACTTTACAAGAACACCCGCATCCTCAGTAGCCATCTCCGACTCGGGTCTGACGGCCGTCGGTTGGGGCACACAGACCAGCGTCTGGAAGGACCTGTTCAACAAGAACATACCCGTCCAGGAGAAGATCCAGAGCCCGTACATGGCTCTCGGAGGCGAAGGCAGACGCGTCGAGCGCGTGCGGTGGTGCCCCTTCGAGGACGTCCTCGGCACGGGCCACGACGAGGGCTTCTCCTCGCACCTCATCCCCGGCGCCGGCGAGGCCAACTTTGACGCCCTCGAGGTCAACCCCTTCGAGACTAAGAAGCAGAGACAGGAGGCTGAGGTCAAGGGCCTGCTGAACAAGCTCAAGCCTGAGATGATTGCTCTGGACCCCAACTTCATCGGCAACATTGACCTGCGCTCGGCCGCGCAGCGCAAGGCCGAGAAGGACCTGGACGCGAAGCCGCTGTCCGTCGAGGAGGAGATCAAGAACCGCGCCAGGGGCAAGAACGGCGCATTGAAGAAGTACCTGCGCAAGCAGAGGAAGAAGAACATCATTGACGAGAAGAGGATGAAGGTCGATGAGATCTGGGAGAAGCGCAAGAAGGAGAGGGAGAGCAAGAACCAAGAGGCGGAGGCTGATCTCGGCCCGGTGTTGTCGAGGTTCGCGCGCAAGGAATAATGCGGATGATGAGGAAGTGGGAAATTGTGGCTGTAAAAAGTTTTGACCAAAGTTGAAACGGGAGGAGTTGGTTGCATGTAAAAAGGCGTTTTAGGCATTTGCTCCCTTAGTGACCATGAATACCCGAATCTGGAAGATATTCTCTATCCTCTCTATCTTCCCTGTAAGAGATCTCCTGCTACTATGTCTACTTCTGGGTGTTTCTCTTCATCAGTCCCAGTACGACTTTTTATCTTCTGTATCAAGCTTCTCAGCAGAGACAAATGAGGTAGGCATTTGAGTCAAATCACAAGAACCAACATCATCAACATTGGCGTAAGCAGCGTGACTTTTGATCATCATTCCAGGACATATCTCATGTCCGCATGTAAAGTGAAGTACTATCAGTCCTTCGCCTACTTTTATGTACCGTACGCCATTACGCTTCATTCGTGCATATTCCCAGAGTCTATCTTCCCATAACAACTTTTCTTTTGTGATGAACCATTTGGATTTCTCTGATCGCCTTTACAGCAGCTTCAAGTGTCCCGTAATCTGGTCAACCAAGCTTCTGGGCGCAGGGCCAACGCCCAGAACAGTCAGACTGCCGGCCTCGATCTGCGTCCGGCCGGCGTCGGCAATCACCTCGGAAGTGACACCAAGGCTGCGCGCCTTGCCCATGAGCTCGAGCATCTCGTCCTGGTTCTTGATCTGAACGGCAATCTTGGCCTGGCCGAGATTCTCCCAGCGAGAAAGGATCTTGGCGGCGGGGGATGAGGGGTCTTTCGCTGCGATCTTGGAAAGGGACTTGTAGCATGCCAGAGTCGCGTGCGAGGCTTGCGCTGCCATCTTGCCTACAAAGGAGAGAGATTGGTAAGCTTTGGATCGCCTTTCAGGGGTTTAGTGAGAGAAGACCAAGAACATACCCTTGGTCATGCCCAGGTCCGTCCGGACGACGAGGACGAGCTTGCACTCCTCATTATTATCCACCAGCGGTGTGCCAGCCGGGTTGGGCTTCTTGGAAGAGGTAGGCTTCTCGGAGGCATTGCCCTTGCGCTGGCGCAGACCGTCACGGCGGTCGGCATCTAGGCCGTTGGCCCAATTGGGCGCGTGGTCGAGAACAGTATCGTCCTCGTCGATGTCGGACTCCTCGCTCTCGACAGGGTCGTCGAAGTTGGCGCGGGCTTCGGAGCGCAGTTCGGGGGAGATGAGGTAGCCGCGGATCGAGTAGACGCCGAGGAGGAAACCGGTCATGAGGGCGACGATGGAGGTCGACAGCACCACGGCTGTCTGCTGGCCGCCTGTGTCCGCCATTCTAGCGCGGCTTGTTCGGGATTGTAGAGGTGTTTTGGTGTCGGCTCAGAAGGTCTAAGGAGAGAATTGCTGAGAAACGTCACCGCGATATGGAGGAGTTGGGCGGGTGAGATGGGATGAACTGCAACTTTTTGGTGGGATAGGATTGGATGGATGAAATTGGAGACGTCGAGTTCCCAATTCCAGGTCTTTCGAACAGCGCTTCGCCAGGCCGGATGACGCACGCCAGGGGCTTGCCTTGCCTGCCTTGGCCTGTCTGGGTTTGGCTGAAACCCCCTGGACCGCCGCTCCCGGTGACCCTTCAGCGGAGGGTGCCCCCACTATCTGACCTTCCTACCAGGGAGGGGTAGTGGTGGGGTTTATTGACTTCCATGGGGATCTAACAATCTAATAGTAAGCTACTGCAAGCTGGAATCTCAGATCAAGACTTGGCTGCGACTATCTCCCGCTTCTTCACAGTTTAGCAACTGGCGGTCTATCTGACGGGCAACGACTCATAAACGAGTCTAGTCTACCTTACGCTCTGTCAGTATTCCCCATTAAGTCTGAAAGCAACCCATAACAAGGTTGCTATCCTGAGAGACACACTCGCTCACGACTCACAGATATATCTTCCGCAAGGTGCATCACGATAAAGCTTCAAGATGGCGGGGAAGAATGCCGTAATCGTTGGTTTGAGCGGCTGCTCTTCCAGCGGGAAGACGACACTCGCCCGTCTATTGAGAGATATTTTCCCCAGTACCTTTATTCTCCATGAGGACGATTTCTACAAAGCCGAATCCGAGTAAGTCCCTGTGGATCATGGTATTGGTTATATCTTGCTTACATCCTCAATAGACTACCAAGTAAGAATGGTCTCTTGGATTGGGACTGTCCTGAGTCCATATCTATCCCTGATATGGAAAAAGCCCTCATTCACATCCGTGAGAATGGCACTTTCCCGGTAAGTTGCACTCGGATAGTACAATTCCATCCATGCTTCTCACACAATGCCCTCACCAGCCCTTTGTAGACTCGAAAGAAGACCAAAATTCCGTCGGAAAATGCCCAGTCTCGACTGAGAAGATCGCCGCCATGAAAGCAAAAGTCGAAGCCTGGCTCCAGCCCGGCAAGCCAGGACACGCCATCTTCACCGAGGGCAAGCTCAATGTCTGTCTCTTTGACGGCTTTCTCCTCTACTGCAAGGAAATGGAGACAACCATGGAGCTTATAGACATCAAGCTGTTCCTTCTCGTGAGCCGCGCCAAGGCGACGCAGCGGCGCGAGGCCCGCGATGGGTATGTCACACTAGAGGGATTCTGGCAAGACCCTCCCGGGTACGTGGACAAGATTGTCTGGCCTAATTATGTCGAGTCTCACTCGTGGCTTTTTGAGCATGGAGATGTCGAAGGAAAGTTGAATGCGGAGGTACTAAGTGAGAAGAACATCAAGGCACAGCTTGGCAAGGGACTGGATATTGATATGGAGACTACTCTGGAGTGGACTGTTGACACTATCATCACGGAGTTGGAGAAGCGTGCTTCTGAGAAGGTTTAAAAGACCAACGAGATTTCATGAGACATTGAACTAAAGATTCGAGAATAACATGTGCAAGAAGATAAGCGTATGTACTTCACCCCTTTCCCTAGGGTGTTTTGAAACAGCTCCAAGCAGCTCTTGTCAAAGACTGTGAACCACCGAGGCATTCCAATATAACTATCCTTGCCAGGTGTCAGACTTCGTAGCCGTCGACGAGCAGGTTGACGGGACTGTGTAGCTGCGGTTGGGGTCACTCTCCCAAGTGACGGCACCACCGCTGGCAACATTGATGTACTTGTACTGGAACGTCGTACCAGCCGGCAACTCAATGGTCACAGTCCAGATGGGGTTGGCCGAAGTGTATCCCGAAGCACTCAAAGCGATGGCATTGCTCGGGTTCCAGCTTCCGAGGGCGGCGGTGCTACCCACCAACTTGATCGTCTGGCCAAACTGCGTCACGACCCGGGCGTTGAAAGTAACGAGCACGGAGCTGGCAATAGGGCATCCCGTTGCGGTTGGAGTAGCCCCCGTGGTAGTTCCCGTGGGTGATCCGCCTCCTCCACCAGGAGTCTGGTTGGCAGGGAACGACGTCGCCGTGGCGCTGGAGTACGAGCCGGCGATGGAGGTAGCCTGGCACGTACCCGGGACCGAGGTGGCAGAGCCGACCCAGCCCTTGGGGATGACATTGGCGCGGCGCTGGGCGGCTGTAAGGAAGGCTGCGTAAGACCAGGTAAGATCGTCCGCCGAAAGGGGCTGGCCGTTGCTGCGAGAGAACTGCTCGGCGAGCGAGCCATTGGACTGGGCGTAGGTCGCGACAACGTTCATGAAACCGTCCGCGTAGGCGCTGACGGTGCTGATGAGCGAGTTGTAGGTTGATGACCCGGAGGCGTACGTCCCGGGTGCTACGGAGCCATCACGGTCTCGGAAGAAGGCCAGTGACGTCTGGGTGACGGTGATGGACCCTTGCTGCTTCCAGACGTAGAGGGCGTCGTAGAGCTGCTCGGCGGCGGCCAGGGTGTTGAGGTACCATGGGTTCCCGTTGTAGTAGCTGTCTTCGGGGTATCTGCCGACTGCGACGGCGGCGGATTGGGCGATACCGTTGTTGATTGCGTAAATGGAACGGAAGGAATCTACGACGACCTTGTGGCTGGCAAGGGCTTTGTCACTGCAAGGCTGGAAAGTCGCTGCGTCGCAGGCTGCGGCCGGGTCGAAGTTGTGAATGGAGGCGAGGATGACGTTGGCATCACGGCCAGATCTTCCGTTTCCGTTGACTTGAGGGTGTTAGACTGCGTGGTTCACTGAGAGGTAAATACGATTGTGCTCATGAACTCACTGTTTGCAACCATGAAGTTGCCCGAAGGGTTCCAGAATCTGCCCAAGAAACACAGGACTTGGGGAGCCACGGCATCACAAGCAGCGCAAGACTGTCCAAGAGACCGGGCCAACGCGCTGCCCTCAACAAGAGCTGGATTCTTGAGTTAGTCTTGATGACTGTTCATCATGTATTGAGGTGAACTCACCGCGATGTTGGCTGGCGACGGTGAAGAAAGAGCTTCCCTGGACCTCCTCCCACAGATCAAAACCAGTCTGGTTCCTAGAGACAAGTTAGAGATGCTCATAACCACTTGTAATCTAGTCTTCTTACCAGTACTGAGCAACATATGCCAAGTCATTGCGGATCACCGGCCACAAGACGGATGAGGCAGTAGACGAGTAGCCGTTTGATACGAGCCATTTCGCGTAACCGATAATGGCAATGGCTCGCAGCGCCGGACCATCTCTCTGAGGTCGTCCTAAGTCAATATTAGTATGCTCCTCAAATCCAGTGGCAAATTTCCAATATACCCCAAGCACCCGTGAAGGGGGCCAAGTTTACTTCGAACTTGGGCTCGCCAAGGCCGGCACCATCACCCAAGCCTCCGGAAGGGTTCGAAACTCCCTGGAGACGAGCTTGAGAGGCGATGTAGTTCTGAATATTGGTCTGAAGGTTTGCATCGTAGCTGTTGGTGAATATGTCTACCACAGCCTTGAAGACGAGACCAGCATCTGCGGGCCTGTCAGTTTCTGCAGTGGAACCACCGGTAGATTGCATTTACCTCTAGTCCACGTGTAGAAATCTTTGGTACGTTAGCTAAAGTCCCTGAATCGAGGTGCCATGTTTGCCCCTCGGAGAACAAGTCGGTGAATTTGCTCCTCCGCTCGTTTCCCCGCTTGAAGCGTGTCACCAACAGAAGTTAGGGAACTTACACGGTGGGTCGGTCTTGTCCGGAGAAGCAATAACGATGCCAGAGCTGACGCCCTGAGCATGGCAACCGTTAGGGCCAATATTGCAGAGCAGCTGCGCAAGGGCTATGGGAGTCTCAGTGGCAATGAAGGAGTCGACGTCTCTCTTGACAAATTGGCCGCCGGGATAGCCAAAGATCGTTTGGGTGGCGAGTGACCCAAGCAGAAGAGCGGAAGTGAGAAGCTTCATGATGGGCTGTGTAAGACGCTCTGTGGTGTTGTGTGCCAGGCTTCCTGACATGACATGTTGCAGGTAAACCATGATGATTATATACTTCTTCGCGAGGCACGAAGAAGCGGTAGGGCAGGGGGTGTGTTCGGGGTGGGTTGCTTTGATGTGCCTCGAAGGCCCGAATGCTGGAGTATCACCGAGCTGTCAAGCTGGCCTGCATTAGTCTCACGAACATCCAAGATGCCCCTCGTCACGAGCTAGAAGCTGGACTTATGTCGGCACAACGGCGAAAGAATTTTGGTCGAGCCGTTCAATAGCTCCCCCAAGCCCGCCCGGTTCTGGAGTACAAGCCTACGATCCCACCTCTCGTCGTCCTCACTCTCACTTTCGAGTTCTTTTGTGAATAGTATCAGTGCCGGCAGCTACAAGTGCTCCAGCAGTGCCGTGAGACAAGGGTAACAATAATCCCAGCTCAGGAGATGCCGTACAGGTCGCACGTGGACCAGGTTGGCTGTATAATCAGAAGGCCACCTCAGGAAGGCAGCAAGGATAGCAGACAGGGGTTGAGTGATGTCGTCGGCAAGGCCAAGGAGATCAGACAACCTTGTCGTTCGGTCCTTTCCGCCAGGAACTGTGGGGTGTTATTGGTGGCTATGATGAACTTCAGGAGGACTCATGGGGGTTGGGGTCGAGGGGTAGTGGAGGAGGAGGTTTAAGCGTTCCCCGCACACTCCTTCCCGAGGCTTAGGCTTGATCGAACGACTAAGACATTGGATGCCTTGCACTGCTGATGCTTAAGGCGTATTGGAGTGGGAGCGGCCTTTGTCTGAGGCATACGCTCCTCGTAATTGGACGAACCTGAGAAAGAGAGCAATGCTTTAGGTCATTTGAAAGGAGAGGTGAGTAACAACTGTCGTTGTTGTTGTTGTCCCGTCTGAGCCAGCCTCATGTCTCATCGGCATCTAGAAGCTGGGCATGCGATGCTTCCTCACCCACCTGCGCTTGCTGGTGGTGTGATGCCATCAAGTCGACATCATCAATGCGGAAACTCCTTCTCCCTCGAGGCCGAAATGTCCTTTTTACAGCTTGCTCATTTGCTGCCGTGCAGTAGCGTCGACCAAGCTGTATGAAGTGTAACGATGTTACGGCGGAGTCTCCTGTTGATATCGGGCCGGACGAGAGAGAGTTAGCCATGCCAATAGCTACCCCAGATCACACGGCTGCACCCCGCACCGGCCATCCCACATGTTGGCCAACTTGGCCCCGTTGACACGGCCGGCCGGGATATCCAGAACGGGGACTCTGCGCCGTAACCGACAAACTCTGATGGCCTTGAGAAGCGAGAGGGTGGGCACCAAGATGCAGGAGCAGTATGCATCATCGGACAGCGCAAGCTTGAGATGACAGCGCCAGGTACGGGATGCGCCGAGAAAGAGCCCGTGGAGAAAATCGTGGCTCGTCTATCGACTTTTATCCGCAGGTCTTTCACATGTCTTCTTAGGTAAGAATGGTACTAGATATGGGATATTTCATGTAAAAACCTGGTAACAGCATCTTCAAAAGTGGTCTATGGTCTAGGCACAAAAGAAATGCCCGCAACTCGGTTTTAGATGGTCCGCGAAGACTGTTATTGCGAGATGGTTGCCAGTTTCAGGCAAGTGCGATTTTTCCTTCTCACTTGAAGCTGCCTTGAGCCTGACGCGCCGCAGTCGCGGGGCGAAATCCGGATGGAAGCTACCACTTTACGCGCTCGAGATAGTGAAATTTCGTCAGGAAAATTTACGCGTAGAAGACTAGGAGTTCTCCAGTGTCAAAGTTTGTGGGCAAGTCATGGTTTTCCCTAACCTCATAGATCGACGATCTCGGCAAAAGGGGTAGGAATATGACGTCCCCAGTACAAGATTACACCACGCTCAAGCTTTTGACGGCGAACATGGCTGCCTCAAGACCGGTCACTCTTGAACCTGTCGATCGGAAGATTGACATCATGAAATTTGATGGCTCCTTGGATGATCGAGCTGCCGCAGAACTCGACCCTGACTCCCGTAGGAGCAGAGGAATTCTGGGCACAGGCCCGTGTTTGTTGAAGAAGGAAAAGAAAAAGAGAAGAGAATTTTCGCAAGGCTGCGCTATGTAGTAAAAATCAGAGACCCACCTCGGACGATTAGCTAAGCACAGGTCGTTGGCGGTGGAGAACGACCCTGATGAGCCTGGGTGCCTGGCAAAGTGTTGGTGAGCCGCATGCTTTTTCCGGTTGGCCACGAAGTTTGACGCCTGGTAAGGTATCCTTATCGGAATCGCACTTGCAACTCCAGCTTCCATTCCGCCGATGCTCCATAGTACTTTCACCGTCCACAGCCCTCGACTCACCATCGCGTCAACTGGCGAAACCGCATCTCTTTTCAACCCTGCACAACGAACCGGACGCACCTATCGCCAGAAGTACTCAAGACGCAAGTTACAGCCAAGATGGACGCCGCGACCATCGAAGAGACGAATCGCATCCGCGTTTCGCTGGGCATGAAGCCATTGCCGGTCCCTGGTGCCGCCCCAGCCGAAACACAGCACGACGATTCTGCATCGGAAGAAGAAGATGCATCTGCGACACTCGAAGGACGTCAGGCGCAAGCATACGACAACTACCAAAAGGTTCGCGACGCCGAAGCCGCCAAGCGCAAACGAGAAGAGCGAGCCGCCGCAGCGAAAAGGGAAAGAGAAGCTGCGCAGCGCAATGCAATCTTAGAGGGCAAGGGTCTCGGCGAAGCTGACGAAAACGACGTGGACGCAAAGGCATGGTTGAAAGCGCAGAAGAAGCGACAAAAGGCCATCGAGAAGGCTAGGAAGTTGGAGGAGGAACAGGCGGCAGCTGAAGCAGCTGCGCTCGCGGCAGTCGAGTACACTTCGAAAGACCTTGCTGGAGTCAAGGTCGCGCACGAATTGGACAACTTTCTCAACGGCGATGAACAGATTTTGACCCTGAAGGACTCGACCATCGACCAGAACGAAGAAGAGGGCGATGAGCTTGAGAACATGGACGTAAGAGCCAGAGAGCAATTGCAAGAGAGGCTAGATCTGAAGAAGAAAAAACCAGCATACGACGTCTTTGCTGCGGCAGATGAGGATGGTGAATGCGGCATCTTGGCTCAGTACGACGAAGAAATTTACGGCAAGAAGGGCAAGAAGTTCACTCTTGATGGGTCTGGCGCTATTGCGGAGTTGGGAGATATTCTTGGAGCACCAGAAAAGGTCAAAAAGTTGCAAAACATTGATCTCGATGTCATGCGTAAGTATTGCCTAACTAAACATGATCATAATGGGCCGTCGCTAACCCTCCATCCAGAAGACGCACCTACTTCAGATTACCTTGATATCTCAGAGATTAAGGTGAAGAAGCCGAAGAAGAAGAAGAACAAGTCTACAAGGCAGAAGCCTATTGATGAGGACGACATCTTCCCCCTTGATGCGACACCGGCGGACGACAACGAGATGGACGTAGACTCCGGCGCGGTTATCAGCAAGAAGAAACGCAAAGTGGAGGACGACAATTTTGTTGATGACGACGATTTGCAGGCTTCCCTTGCCATCCAACGAAAGAGCGCATTAAAGAGGCGGAAGAAGAACCGGCCCGAGGACATTGCTCGGCAACTCAAAGAACAAGTAGATGAGCCGGACAATGAGGCTCTCAATGGCGGTGTAGTGATTGATGAGATTTCCGAGTTTGTGTCCAATCTGAAGAAGCCTGAAGAGGAGGAGGAGCGCAAGACAAAGAGGCCAAAGTCCACTTCAGTAGAGCCTGTAACGGCCATGGGCGTCGACAACGACGACGACGATGAAGATCACCCGATGGGCGACGATGCCTATGAATTTCCCGAGGATAGAGCTCGAGAGACATCTGCAGAGATTGCGGCGACGGGAGTGGACGAAGAGAAGTCACTCAACACCGGTATGGGTTCAGCTCTAGCACTACTCAGAGAGCGTGGTCTTATCAAAGACTCTCATGGTGCGGAGCGAAACATGAGCGAACGCCAAAAGGCCGAATTTTTGGCAGAAAAGAGACGTCTCGAGAGGGAGCAAGAAGACCGAGCAAAGTACCAGCGAGAGCGCGACAGAAACAGCGGCCGACTGGATTCCATGTCTGTAAGGGACAGAGAGGAGCGCGCTCGACAAGCAAACGCCCATCGCGAACTGCAGCAATCACGCGTCGTCGACGAGCTTTTCAAGAAGCACTACAAGCCCAACGTGGAGCTCAAGTACGTGGACGATCACGGCAGATCTCTCGACCAGAAGGAAGCCTTCAAGCACATGAGTCACCAGTTCCATGGCAAGGGCAGCGGCAAGGGCAAGACCGACAAGTTGCTGAAGAAGATTGAGGAGGAGAAGCGACGCGAGGCCAAGCCGACGTTTGACGCGAGCGAGAACGCAAACATGAACTCATCATCGGCGAAGCGGCAGGCCGGTGTTCGATTACAATAAAAGGCTAAATCGGGTTGGTGTCGGGACCATGGACCAGGAAAAAGGTGCAGACCCTTTAATATGTACAATCCAAATTGAAGCTTATTCCCTGCTGACACAACGTTCAACTCTTCAGACGCCCCCGGTTGATTTGCTGACGCTTTCTTTGTGATACCCATTCATCTCTTTTCCAAAAGTTGGAGGTGCAAAGTTGTACACTCTAGCATCCCTTGTATGCTGTTATCTTGCTTCGGAACAGGAGAGATGGCCCTTCTTTGCGACCACACAACGCTAAGGCCAAGTGGCCCGACCCTGCTGCGTTTGTCTACTACGTTGCCCAAGTCGTTGGGGCCGTCATGATGGACCTAGCAGGCTCTCCCAGCTCCAGCGTGGCTCGCGGGGTATTTCGTTTCTTGATCTTGCCGGTGTGACAGGCGCGTCGCTGAGGCTCTCGTACTCCCTCTGGGCCTCATCAATCATTCTGAATATGTCGTCCATGTTGAACGCCGACGTCGTCCGCCTCGGCGACATGGCAAGACGCTCCGGCGTGTGGCCGCTGCTCTCAATCGCATCCGTGACCTCCAGCATGAGATCCTCCATCAGCGGCGAGACGCACGGTGAAAAGTCGGCCGAGAAGTCGGACGAGGTGAAGGACAGCGGGCTATCCGGCTTGCTGTTTATGCTGCTGCTTTGACTCGGCTGCCGTTTCAGAGGCGTGACGCTCCGGCTCGTCGTCGACGTGGACGCCGTCACTGCCGTTGGTGTCATGTCGATGCTGCCGCCGTGGGTCCGGCACCGTTGCTGTAAGCGGGCCCGTCTCTGGTCCCGCCGCGATCTGATGATATCCCGAACGGCGTTGCCGTGGAACTCGCAATCTGCTGCCGCCGGTGAGCCGCGGTAGCAGTCCTTGCGGCCGCAGATGCCGTGTGTGAAGACGTCTGGGTGCGTGACTCTGAAGTTGAGCATGCCTTGCCTGCCTGCGCCTGTACTCATCATGCTGGGCTATATGTGTCACTAATGTGGAGATGGGCCTTCGTGTAAGAATGAGAAGGAAAGCTGGTGAAGAGCTTGCTGTTATGAGATGCTCGTGCCAAGCCTTGATGTAGGCCAATAGATGTATGAGCTAAATGAAGGATAAGTATCCGGAGGCTTAGATAGGTAGCTGAAGATGGAAAGAAGAACCAATATTTACCTCTTGAGCTTAAAGAAAAGCCTCAGCGCCCACGTTTTCTTCCTTCTACTTGGTGTACCCCGCGTTCAGCTACTCGTAAAAGCCAGGTCTCCGCCTACTGGAGTGAGTTTGAGTCGATCTCGCCTTTGAGCTTTCTTCGGCACTTGTAACCCAACCCTTTGGGAACCGCTCCCGCGCCTCCTTCAGCTTCTTCTTGCTCTCTTTTGCCCCGTTTCAAGGTACGCACGCGAAAAGTCGTCTGCGGCGCTGCTGCTTGAAGGCAAAATCTCTCTGAAATTCCCTTTTCCCCCACTCTCTCTCTCTCTCTCTCTCTCTCGGGGTAGCGAAAGCCCGGGCCCGGACTAATCCTGGAAACGGTGTGCTTGGAACAAAGGCCGATCTGCCAGTGTGGCGTTGACTTTTCCTTATTTCCTTATCTCTTTTGAGTTCAGGCGGAAGATGTACCGTAGGCGAGGATAGGTAGAGCAAAAGCCCGTAAGATCAGGTGCTACACGTGCGCGGTGGAAAGTCTGATCACTTGTTCTTTTTTGGCGTAGTTCTTGGTGTAGAAAAGAGGCGGATGAATGGCAGGGAAGGAATGAAAGAAGTAATCAACGAACAATATGAAAAGGAAGCAGAAGAAATAGAACGATCGAGGTGATATCCGCTGAACGCCTCTCTCTCCCTTTCTCACCACTCGAACCCAAGGAAGACAAGAACGCCCACGTTTCGTGTTGTTTCCTATCGTCAATCTCAAGGATCGCGATGGTGCGGGATCGTTGGTTTTGCTTGCTTACACATAACATGATTCTTGTGTCTTTTACCCAGTCCGCCTCACCAAATCCTCCTCATGGCTTCATGCCCCAGTGGTCTGAGTCTCCCTTTGACGTTCCAATGAACCCAGTCCAAAGTCCTGTCCCTAGGCGACCTTAATCTCCAGCCCAAAAAGACTCGTAGCTCCGTCGGAGAATTTGCATTCCAATCGACCCTTTCTTCCCGCTAGTGACTGTTTCGGTTGTTCGTCTTTCCCTCCCCTCGAATTTCCCCTTGCAACGTGAGTGTGAATCCCGCCCCCACGTGCAATCGGGATCGATCCTCCAAGCTTGACGAGCGGGAAGTACGACAAACCTCCCGTGTAACACGATTCTATTGAGGCTGAATAGAGTGTATCAAGGGGCATATTGAATGTTTTAACAGAAATCGCGATTCCTCCCCCGCCATCGTCATCATCGCGATGGGGGGCGCAATAGTTGATGTGATGTGATCTGTCCTCGATAATCGCAACGCGTGTTGGCATTTCTCCCGCCCCGCGCCATGCCTCACTCGACAATACCCACGAGCCCCATACCATTGCCTCATTCTCCAGATTCCAAAATCGTTTTACGTAAGCGTCCAAGACGCACACGCCGCGCCGCCGCCGCCGCCGCCGCGGGGCTGCCAAATCAGCCCACATATCAAGGGAAAAGTCCGGGTCTCATGACAGCGGACCTTGCCGTGAAGTAGGCCACAAACCATAGTTCTGTCACAGGGCGGGCGCTTTTCCCAATGTTCCAGCAATGTAAGACAGACAGCCCAAACAACCGAAAAAAGAAGAAAACAGCGAAAAACAGCTTAATGGGCCGATCTGGCCAAAGGCTGAGAAAGGCAACAAGCGTAAAAGAAAAAGGGTGGAATAACACGCCGTCGTAAAAAGGCCGAAATGTACAGAGTAGAGAGAGAGACGTTATCTTCAGGCACCAGCTTCGGGAGGGACCTCCTTGCCCTTGATCACGGCGTCGGCCGCCGCGAGTTGGTCCACGCCGCCGCCGCCTGCTGTCAGGCCAGCGGACGACCGCCGCGTCACGATCCACCACGTCAGCGTCAGGACCGTGAGCCATGCGGCGACCCAGGTGATGACCACGCGCGGCGAGCGGCGGCGTCGCGGTGCGTAAGGGGAGAAGTTGATGCTCGGCATCGCGTGCAAGGGGGCGCCGGTGCCGTGCCGTGGACGAGGTCCGTAAATGTGAGATGTTATGTGTTTGGATTTGAGACTGTAGCCCCCTTTGTTTGGTCGTGAATGACGAACGCTTGGAATTGATGACCGCGGCTATCGGTTGGTACAAATAGCAGATTGTTTTATGAAATAGCCGGTATACGTAGATAATACGATGAGATCAATTGATGATTCGACGTTGTAACCTAGGTGAGGTTGTGAGTAGTAGTCTTGATGAACCAGCATTCGAGCCTTGAGTGACAGTGAGTGGGTCATTTGACGCGAGACATGTCAAGCACTGTCTCGCGCACCGTGTCTATGTGCTGGAATATACATGACAGAATGGGCAGCGGTTCGCCCCTGAGATTCGATTTACTCTCTGTATCAATCGCTCAATATCGATTGAATGTTTCCAGAAATAATATCGGAGCTGAAGAAGTAATAAACGCGTCGGGAATCAAGTGCAGGGACGATGTCCGCGTTGGCCATCCCTAGCACTCGGAAGGACGGTTTAAGGGATTGTTCAGGATTCAGATCAATTTTATGGTCGTTGACCAGAGGAGACTCGAGTGAATAGTTGGGGCCTATTATAGGAACTATACCATTACCTGGGCCCTTGAGAGGTCTCTCAATGCTTTATTGTGATGGAGGGAGACATGGACAAGATATCTACATGTATCTGAACTTGGCAGCCCATAGCACCATCAATGGTTTACATTCAACAAGTATCCGTAGACCCCTTCGAATGTGTGGAAACCGGATTTATGTAATCGAAATTTCGAGAGATGTTAATTGACCATATTGAGTGTATTCACATAGCCATGTGGCTGTTCTATGCATTGTACTGATATACAAGTTACGACTTGTGTTTTCTTGCCGCTTTGCGCACAAGGCGCCGACAGCCGCCCCCCAAACCAATTGATAAACCAATCAACGCCATATTCAAGTCCAAAGCCAATCATCGTTTACAAACGAATGCTTGCACCTATTCCCTGGCCCTCGTACCAGACCGTATCCTTCCAATTCCCAATCCGTACAGTGACATTCGCACTTGCATCAAGGGTTAGGGAACCTCCAATCGCTCTCTTCACGGCATCATAGCCCACTGATCCTGCAGACCAGTCAACAGGCAGCCTGGGCGTTACAGACATTCCCGGCGGCGCGGCAAAGGGTAGGCCATAGACAATACGGCCGACCGGCTCTGTGTGATTATACAACGCTGTAGCGTTGATCCAATCAACATAAATGGTGTTGTACCGTAGCGGAGACACTAGGGTAAACGTCGCTGTAGAGGAAAGCACGTGGAAAGTCGCATCTCTAATGAAGTGTCCCTTCTTGTCGCCTTCTCCGGGAAGGTCCAACTTCGGAGCGGCAATGCTGATATTCAGCTTTGATAGGCCCTCGCCAATGAGAGGGGCAGTCGGAATTGTGCCTCGATGAGTCTTGACGTCTATGGTGACATTGCGTCCGGAGAGATATTCTGATATCATATCACTGGCAATCTTGCGGCCAGCTTCGCCCTCGGCGGTTGGGTCCCAATTTGCTTTCACAAGCAAATTTGTGTTGTTGCCCTTGTCGACTGTCAGATTCTCGGCAGTAGCACTGCCAAGCACGAAACCGTCCCTCACAATATGTATGTTGATATATGGTATGGAGGCTGTGTACGGTGTCGGATTTGTGATGTTGACCAACGCCTCAAGCGTCATTGCTGAGGAAGAGGTACTGATAATCTTCACGTCTCCCACTTGTGGGTGAATGCTGCCAAAGGTGTCGCCAGGGAGAGCTGCACCAGTGTAAGCCTTCATGCTCGCTCAGTTCCCCTTAGTGAGCAGGGACATAAGAAATCAACCCACGATAAGACAAACAGTGCCGGACTTAGTACGGACGTTTTACCGGGATTTTGCCCTCAGCAGGGACATCCTTCAAGACCAAGTTTCCAAGAGCCGTATTAACTCGAATGTCGACACTGGCCTTGACGTCCAGTAGGACCTGCTTTCCGCCGAAGAGAAGTCTCTGCATAACGTCCGTCAAGACATCGCCATCGGTGATATTGAGGGGAGCATCAATGACCCGGGACGTGATTCTCAGGAGAGGCTCGTGTTTCTCGTCGCCAGCCTCTTTTGTTGAGTTAGCGGACTGCCACTTGTCGAGGTTGAGTTCCCCGAGTTTCTTGTTCTGATACATGACGTCTGCCGTGGCTCTCAAATCCGTGACATTAATGTCAAAGTTCATCTCTTTCGGAAGACCCGCGAGAACCTCAACCGTACCCGAAACCTTTGGCGATCCATCAGGGTCATCCGGGTCCGCCATAGGATCGGGCAATTGAAAGTTCACATCGGTGAGCGAGAAGCTCTTGATGAGGTTGTCAAAACCCTGACCCGGGAAGGGAACAGGAACAGTGATCTCGGACAGAATTTCGCCGACCCAGTCTGGGGTGTCTGAACCGGGCATTTTGCGACCACGAACGTAGACAGTAGCGGCCTCGCCGTGCATGTACTGATCCAAGAATTTGTCCAGAGGTGATGACTTCGAGTTAGGGCAAACTCTTGTCAGTGACTTTGGGAGCTCTCGGATGATACCAGAGACGTTGACAGTGACATCGGTTCGTGGCTTGATTGAGAGGGGCTTGGTTGTGGCGTCGGCAAGAAGAATGTAGGGGTCAAAAGAATTGCAGTTGGGAACCAGAACTTCAAAGCCAAGTTCCGGTACATCTAAGCTGACGGGAAACTCGTTGTAGGCGGTGATGGCTACGTCGGCGCCGACAGCTGTTCGCTGGCCGTCCGAGTCTGGCAGGTCTCGGAAGTTGAGGCGGGAAATATTATACTGCGGCAACGTTGGGATTTGGTTCGCTAAATGAGGCATCAGTATTGAGCTTGAAGGAACATGTTGTGATTGAAGCATAGTGATATTTAAAGCAGAACTTTTTCTCCAAAGTACAGGGAAGCAAAGGAGCGGTAGAGTGATTGACCTTCAAATACCAAGACCTCGCTCACTGAATGAGTGCCGAGTGGGAGGATTCCGGACTTGAGTGGAATGTTGGCCTTTCCAAGCACCTTTAGCTGGTCGAGCTTTCCATCTAGCCATTCGTTGGCAATCTTTCGGTACGCTTCGGCGTCACCGGGTGACAGTTCGGCGATGAAATCGATCGCGGTAGTTTGGCCATCGACGATACTAATGGTGAGTGGCGGCACAACAGCAGTGCCGAGCAAAGCGTCGTCGTATTCTGGCAAGAACACGCCAACCTTTGTCTGTTCTGTTCCCAATTGCCTCACAATCCAAGTTGCCAATTTTCCAATCCTTCGAGATGTCGTGTCCTGGACCCTAGAGCCATCAAGCTTGAAGTTGGCCTGAACACGTGCCCGCACACCATCCGTCGTGATTGATTCTAGGGCTAGATTCGTCGGCTCGACGACGGCAGCCTGCTTCGCATACTCTTGAACTGCCGAGGGTACGAAGAAGCAACCGGCCATGATACCAAATACCAACAATATCAATACCGTGATGGATATCACTGACGCCCATCGTACAGAACTCTTAGTGGTCGTGCTCGGTGGGTTCGAAGCGAGGGAGGCGGCGCGAGACCTCTCTGGGTCATCTTGCTCGCCATCGTATCGGGGCGTCGCAGAAGAGCTGGACAACAGAGGCGCCGATTCGGACAATGAGGAGTCATCTTCGGCCCTGCCTTTGCCCTTGCCCGCCAGGAGCGGCGATCTTTCTTCGTCTTCAGCCATTGCGTGTAGAGTACTCTCGTGATCACAGTTTGTGGTGTGTCGTTGTCGGATCAGAGCGCAAGAAAGTCCGTCATCGCCGGTCGAGATGACAAACAGTAATGAAACCACGAAAAGTCGTACAAAAGGAAATCATGCAGAGAGGAAGTGTACGGGGTTCCGATCTTGCCCAGACAACCCAGATAGTCGGGATTCGTAATGGTGATGATGTCAAGTAACTTGGTTCATCCCAGGACGGGCAGTGCAGTTGAAGAGGCCGGGGTGGAGGTCAGCTGAAACCAATGAGACGAGATCTGGTCACCAGGGCGGACTTTCCACTCAGCGCCCATGTGGATGGCTGGGGATGATCTTCCCTCCCACGCCTCAATTGCCCTCCAGTGCCTGGCCGGGTGGGCACGGGCCATTCCTTCCTTCTCAGGCACACATGCACCACCTGTGCACCCTCAGCCTGCACTGTTGCAGTTGCAGCAGTAAATCACTGCCCACCGGTGACTGCCCGGACTAAGGCCAACTTATGTTATTGGCGAGTTCCGGTTCCGGCGCCTTCGACAGATTGGTTTGGGCTCACGCAGCAACAAATGCCATTAGGAAAGGTACCTTATCTAGGTACACAGTGTCAATTTCTCGCCTCTGTAATCCTTATCGTGCTATCCTTCCATTATGACCTTGCATACGCCCTGTAACGCCCTGTGATTTACAGGCAAAGGGTGACTCTGAAATTTTCGGTGTAAAGCGGTGAGGAGTTCGTTGAGTTTGCAGCCCGCAGGAGACTTTGTGGAGGTCCCGGCCGTTGTGGTCTCTCACTGAAGCTATCCATCCAATCCAATCGTGACTCAATCAACTCTTAATACTCATCAATTGAGCACCACTTCGACTCACTAGCCATTTTTTTCTTACTGATTACAACTTTAGATCCAAGTTTCATTCATTGGCCCTCAATTGACTTGACTCTGCCTTCACCAAGCGGTCTACGACTTCTCACATTTCAGACATTAAAGCTCGACACACCAAGTCGCCCACCATGAAGCAAACAGCTTTCCGAGTCACTCGTCAAGCTCTCAACGGCGCTCAGAGCCGCGCATACTCACAATCGACCGGCCCGCGCCATCTCATGTCCATTGCGGACTTGAGCCCGGCCGAGTTCGCTACCCTCGTCCGCAACGCCGCCTCAAACAAAACCGCAGTCAAGTCCGGCAATGTGCCCCAGGCGCTCGCATCGAGCTTGACCGGCAAGACCGTTGCCATGATGTTCAGCAAGCGCAGTACCCGTACTCGCGTGTCGACGGAAGCTGCCGTGGCTCTCATGGGTGGTCATCCCATGTTCTTGGGCAAGGATGACATTCAGCTCGGGGTACGTTGACTGAAGCTCACATGAGATGGAGTGCACTCAAGTAACAGGCTGTCTAGGTCAACGAGTCTCTGTATGACACGTCCAAGGTCATCTCTTCCATGACCTCCTGCATGGTCGCCCGTGTCGGTCCGCACTCTGATGTCGCCGGGCTGGCCAAGGACTCTAGCGTCCCCGTCATCAACGCGCTCTCCGACGACTACCATCCTCTGCAGATTATTGCCGACTTCCTGACTATCCACGAGGCATTCCCTGCTTCTGCCACCTCAGACAAGGCCGATCTGGGCCTGAAAGGAATGAAGGTCGCGTGGATCGGAGACTCCAACAATGTCCTCTTTGATCTGGCCATCGGCTGCGTCAAGATGGGCGTCGATATCTCCGTGGCCTCGCCTACTGGCTACAGCATTCCCGAGGCCATGAAGGCCGTCATTAACTCTGCTGCCAAGGGCGTTGCCTCTCCCGGTAAGCTCACAGAGACAAGCGTCCCTGAGGAGGCCTGCAAAAACGCCGACATCCTGGTGACCGATACGTGGGTTTCCATGGGCCAGGAGACCGAGACCCAGAAGCGCCTCAAGGCCTTTGCCGGCTTCCAGATCACCAACGACCTGGCCAAGCGAGGCGGTGCTAAGGAGGGCTGGAAGTTTATGCACTGCCTGCCTCGTCACCCCGAGGAGGTAGCCGATGAGGTCTTTTACAGCCCTCGTTCCTTGGTCTTCCCCGAGGCCGAGAACCGTCTCTGGGCTGCTGTTTGTAAGTTCAATTCGCATATCTCTCGGCAGACTTCACGACGCTAACGACTGAACAGCTGCCCTCGAGGGCTTCGTTGTGAACAAGGGCAAGATCTAAATGGGATATGTGTCGGCGTTTAAAAGGCTCACAGCTACAACAAAAGGCGAGGCGTTTCTTTCTTTGGCAAACAAATGGTACAGATTGTATAGCAACTTGGTAGCATTGAAAAAGATGGCAATACCCCTTTTTACCAACGCCGGATATTCTTTAATACAAAATAGCTTAACCAGGGGGAAGCTGGCTAGCGTCGACAACCTCATCCGCTTCCTTAATAATCGTCTCCTCGTTGGGTCCGTACAATGGGGAACGGGGCAGGGCCATCAGACCAGTGCGGGCAGACTCGAGAATACCAAAGGGTCCGATGAGCTTCAGGAAGGAGTCGATTCTGGACGGCTTGGCGGAGCTGCGCGATTGTCAGTAAATGCTTTTTTTTCCGGCTTCCGTCGGCTGAGGAGTAGAGTAGACTTACACTTCCACAATGCAGCTGTTGGTGCTGATATCCAGGACCTTTCCTCCGAACTGGTGGGCGAAGTAGGTGATGGACTTGAGATGCTCGTGCTTGTGGCGCAATGCCTGACTGACAGCCAACTTGCTGGGGTGGAAGTCCTTGGCGACATCCTCCAGAGTCTGCTGCTGCTCGCCCTCGAGCGCATGCTCCTCGACGTCGACAGCCGTCATCTCACGGTGGTGAGCGAGCAGCTCCTCAAAGTACTCGGGTCCAAGAATGTTGATCTTGGCCAGCAAAAGCTCGCGCTGAACCAGGGCGGCGTTGGTGTAGTCCAAGACGGCCCAGACGGGGACGAGATCCTCCAATTGGCGTCTGGCCTGCTCGACAACACCATCCTGTCCGGTCAGGACGATGGTCATGCGCGAGAGGTCATCGACCTCGGTGCTGCACACGACGAGGGAGTCAATGTTGAAGCCGCGGGCGGCGAGAATGCCGGAGACGCGGGACAAGACGCCGGGCTCGTTCTGGACCAGGCAGTTGAGGATGTGACGCTTCGGGGGTTGCGACGACGGGGAGGGCATGTCGTAGAGGATGTTAGAGACAGCCGCCTGGGCGGACCAGGCGGGCGGGCTGTCGCTGACGGGCAGAGGCGCCGAGCGACGTCGAAGAGCCTTGTAGGCGATGGCAGAGGTCGAGCTGGTGGTTGAGCTCCATCGTGCGGCGGCAGAGAGCGATGTCGCTTGAGCCGGGGCGGCGGCGGCCCGCCAGAGCGAGGTCGAAAGGAGGCGACGAGACGCCATCTTTCCAGGTTCAAATTCGCGAGAACAAGCCAATTGCTCTCTTTTTGGACCAGAGGAAAGAGGAAATCTCAAGAGAGCCTTGGAGTAGTGTGAGCTTCCGAGGTTCAATGGCTTGGGGGAGATAAGGAAGAAGCACCCTGACTCACCGTCTGTGTCAGTTCCCACTGGGAAAATTTGAGGAGATTGGGGGACGATTTCTTCGGAGGCAAGTCGGAGGCGCGGAAGCAGGGGAGCTGGCTGTTCGCAGGGGTAGAGGGGCACGGATCAGCTACTGACAAGGGTTTTTCACCGGGAGAGTGGACTCCCTACTGACACTGCATCGCGGGGTCGGCTTGGAGGGTGCGGGGTTACATCCGGCACTGTGTCACTTGCTGACCTGTAGCAGCATTTCCAAAGTAATCACCATGTTTTTATGATAGAGAAAGGTAGGATTGGGATGAGAGAAGCATACACTATTGATCCTACAGTACTGGACCTTTTGTAGTCAGTAGCCAACACAGGTTCAAGTGAGGATATCTCAGACACATGGATAGCTTGAAAAGAAAGGTTTCGGGTACTGGATTGTTTTGTCACTAGCCAACCGCTCAAATCGCATCTGGCCGTCAATCTGAGTTCAAAGACTTATTGCTTACTCTCAGTATCATGCAAAGTAGACCTATCTCGGTACCTCACCTTGAGTCAGTGACCTGGAACCGAGAGACTTTGCAACAAAAGCTAGTCTACAGTTCAACTACTTCTACGCAGTAGTTGCAGGAGAGATCATATACCTAAGTACTTCGTGTTTGCAACTGTGTTGTCATCTTTCATTTGCGAATTGATTGTTGTTAGCAAGACAATATCCGAACTGCAGATAGGCATTTGGTTCAGGACGTCTTAAACTCCCGTCGAAACACTCAAATGACCGTAAGCTTTGAGACCCACAGATTCCATGCCAAGGTCACTGAGCCAAAGAATATCAGACCAGGAAAAACATCAATTGTGAGCTGTCGCTTGAAGAGGAATAGGTAGAGCATCAAGTGTGAGGATGGTCCCGTTGGCCGCATTCTTCCATTCCTGCCGATAATCGCTCCGATGCTACCATGTGGCTGGTGCAGACTAAAAACAGCAGCTACGTCTGACACCTGAGGCGCTAAATCCGTGACGGCCAGGCCCATCGACGCCCATGGGAACGACCGTCGACAGAATCGTCTTGCCGCACGGGCCAAGCCACTTTATTTTGGCCCGTCCGTCTCTCCAAGGCTCCACCTCCAAAGAGCTTCATACCTCGTAAATTTTACTATCCCAATCTTTTACTTCCCACATATCGATCGCCAGGCGCTTGCGCATTACCCAAACGCACGCCGAACGCGAAAACCGACAACGAGCGACTATAGTTTCAACATCACTGCATCCCAGACGTCGCAATGGACGACACCGAGCGACGCTCCGCCAAGCGCTCGCGATTCGACCAAACCGAACCTGAGCCTCGCAAGGCTTCGAGATTCGACCGCCGCTCTAGATCGCCGCCTGGAAGACGTTCAGAGTCGGCAAGAGAACGTAGCCCTCTGCCCAATGACCAGGCGACAGAACCGAAGAAGTCGCCGGTAGATGCCGCTGCTGCGGCTGGTAGGGATTGCGCCTCGCTTTGGCTGTAGAATCAATGGCTAACAGACTCATAGCTGCCGCGGCCGCGCGAATCAACGCGCAACTTCAAGCGAAGAAGGGCATTCAGCATGTCGACGTTCCCCCTATCAAGACCGCCACTTCTCCTACAGGTGGTGCCCAATCGCCCGATCCGGCCAACACGATCAATGGAGAGATGTACATCGCCGACGGCGACTTCATCAAAGACATTGAAGTCAACGACCTTCGTAATAGATACCTCTTGACCAAGGGGTCGACTCAGAAGATGGTAAATACTCCTGTGCAAAACCACTGATCATACTTCCTTCCCAGGCCTCATCTCGAGCGCATTCCGCTTTCCTACATATAAACAGATTTGTGTCGAGATCATCCTGCTTACTTGGCACGATAGCTCGCACAGATCACCCCTCTTTGGCACCTGCTGACTCCATTTGCTTGATTTAGATCAAAGAAGAAACTGGTGCTGGTACGATACACCTCCCACTTTTACGTCTAATTAGGAACAAAGGTTGACTTTGCAAGATGTTACTACCCGAGGAAACTACTATCCCGACAAGAGCATGGCGACTGCGGCGGTATGTCAACTTCGAAAACCATGGTATAGTAACACGCACTGACTCTCTCCTCAGAATCCGCCTTTGTACTTGCATGTCACAAGTACATCCAAGACTGGACTTGAGCAGGCCGTGGCAAAGATTGAGGAACTTATGAAACAGGAACTTCCCGCGCTGGTAGATGAGCGTCGTTTCCGTCGACGTGACCAGGAGCAGGTTGAGAGGGACGAATATGGCCGAGTATGTATGCAAATCAGTCTCGAAAATTTGTGTCTAACATATTGCAGCGCAAATGGCCCGAGGAGAAGATCCCTATCGGTTTGGAGTCCGTCCCCGGATTCAACCTCCGCGCTCAAGTTGTTGGCCACGGCGGTGCCTACGTCAAGCACATCCAGCAGGAGACTCAGTGTCGCGTCCAGATCAAAGGACGTGGTTCCGGGTATCTGGAGGCAGCCACCAATCACGAGAGTGACGAGGACATGTATCTTCACGTCGCGTAAGTGCATTGTCGCCTTGCCGACATTAACGCATAGGTACTGACTCTGAATAGCGGACCTGACCCTAAGATGGTTGAGAAGGCCAAGGAGCTTTGCGAGGATCTGATTGCAAATGTCAAAGAGCAGTACGAAGAGTTCAAGAGCAGACCTCCTCGTAGTTATGGTGACCGTGGGGGCTATGGCGACCGCTCGCGGGGGCACGATGGCGGCCATGGCGGATATGGAGGCCACGGTCACGGTGGTGATCGCGGCGACCGCGGCGGCTATAACTCCGGATACGGAGGCCACGGCGGCCATGGTGGTCACGGTGGTCACGGCGGCGGCGGCGGCGGCTATGGCGGCCACAACGCTGGGCAATCAGCAAGCCCTGCTCCTGCCGGCGGTTCTAACAGCCCTGCCGCTGGAGCCGACTACGCCGCTCAGTACGCACAGTACTACGGCAGTCAGGATCCTTACGCTGCCTATGGCGGATATGCCGCTTACGTTCAAATGTACCAGCAGTACTATGCTGCCGCACAAGCACAGCAGCAAGGCTCACCCGCGCCCCCGGGAGCAGCGGCATCCCCTCCACCCCCGCCTCCCAGCGAGGCTGCTCCTCCTCCACCTCCTCCGAGCTCTGCTCCCCCTCCCCCTCCCTCAGGCGCGCCTCCAGGCACTGGAGGAGGCTACGGTGCTGTAAGTACCATTACTTCAACGTTGACTGAGAAACTTTGCTAACACAGAGAATAGGTACCGCCCCCTCCTGGCCTTTAGAGAGAGACTTCAGGAAAGAAGAACGGGTCTAAGGTATTGATGATAGTCAAAATTGCAAAGCCACGAAGTGGTGGGGAGAATCATCAGAGGCGCATCACTGTAGTATGTGAGCGGCTTTGTGCAGGGGATGGTCATTTGAACGTTAAAGGAGGTACAGATGAAGTTGTATATGACTCAACAGACATAGTAATATTACCACAAAGCAACACATGACGTCTGTGTACATTTAATCCTGTCAGGGCTTCGTGATATCAGTCCTGCCGAACTATTCCTTTACTCGTCAGCGCATTAGCTGATGGTGTCACTGACTTGCCACGGCATAGCGGAGATACATATGTAATATTCTGCTTCTACTTTTCCTGCTATGATAAGCTTTGTATCGTTTCTCTTGGGAGGAGCAATGAGGAGGTAATCTTGCTTTCGAGACTCAATCTAGCAAAAGGCGATGCAGGAAAGTGTCATATTTAACTTCGACAAAAAACATCTCAGACTGCTTAGAAAACAACCCAGAAAAGAAAAGGGAAAGGAAGGAAGGGCTGGTGATAACTTACTCGATACTTCACGCCACTATCCGGAATCGAACAGCGCGCCCCTCCGACCACCACTGGTTTCATTGGGGTATTTCATTTAATCTCGACTTTGCGTCAGAGTCGAACCCACTCGGCCAGTTGACCGCGGGGTGGTGGTGACAGGAACGACGTTGGGAAGGGATGTATACCCTCAGTCTCCGCGAAGTTGGTAAGGTACTTAGGTTGAGGAAGGAGGGATGTAGCGGGAGGAAGGAGCGATGCAGGCGCACACCACTTGATACATGAACTACGGCATGCAGCGAAAGTAGTCCTACGAACCCAAGCTAAAAGACGTTTCAAGTGACCAGCTTCGCTAACGACGTGATGGTAGAATTGACATCTCCCATTACGTCCAGAACTGGGGTGTGGTCAGGCCACACGGGCTGGTAAAAGGAACGACTGTAACTGAAGGCACCCGATGAGGTAATCTCTCTGAGCTGAAAGAAATCATTTCAGGATTCTCTTCGAACCAAGGACTATCATCCTGTTAGAAGGCAGTCTCTCCGACTATAGTTGTTGGCATGAAGTGGACAACACTTCAAGTCAATTTTAAATCTCTCAAAGGGAAAAGGTGGGAAGGACTTGTTGTCAGACTTGTTATCTCCTGAGCACTGCACCAAAAGCTATCCTCCCATACGTCTCGGTCTGATTGACCGCTCTAGGCTACCCTCTTATCCAGCCACATGTGTCCCAGTATGTGGTCTGAGTAGCACGGAACATTGCGGAAACCCTCGACCATTCGAGAGCATCTGGCCTAGTTGGCGTATCCCGCATGCCTCTGGCATTCTTGCAAGGTGTAGTACCCGCATGCCCAAGATTTCCTGGGCGGAGGTCTAATATCATATCTCTTGTGCTGGCAGAGGCTATTACAACCTGCCATCGTCATACTCTCAAGGAATTAAATGTGAGCGTGGATCTCGGTAGAAGCCGACAGAGATCTCAAACATGGTTAATGGTCTAAGTTGGCCGCTCAAAACCATCACGATAGTCTTCCGTACGAAGATGGTATACTGATGCTTCCAAATGGCTTCTCCTCCAAAAGCTGATGAACACACCAGAACTTTCCCAAATCTTCCACCTCATCTTCATTGCAGACCATTCCATTAGTCTTAATATCCATGACATCCATAGGCCAGCATGGCTATTGAATGGCTACGTGTACTAAAACAAACCAAAATATGGGCGGGTAAGTGTAGTGCTGGGCGATGTATGGTTTCGTTTATCTGCGACCAAGAGTTGAATGATGCTGCCCGACGCCCCCTACAAATGACAGAGAGGAAACTCGCGAAACTACTCGACATCTGCAACCGAATTGTGAACCTGCAGACCGGAATTATATCATCGTGCCGTTAGCGAAGCTTGCCACCTGAAAGATCTCCTGGCCCATGTTTTTAGAACTGCTTTCACTACGAGATACCTTGTTCCTTTACTCGGGACTCGAACAAAACTTAGGAGGACAATTCATCCACAGTGCGCGGGTCCGTCCGCCCTCCGTGGACCTCGAAATCGGAACCCCGGGTGGGGCCATGGCATGCGGGGGGAGAGCTCCGCTCGCCGGCCTGGGTCTTTCCACACACCCACTCTCTTATCGATAAAAAGACATCCCGGGACCCACCAGAGCTACTAAGGTAAGGTAAGACCCCCAATCGTCATTTCGTCCCACCAGCCCATCTCTCCAACGTCTCTCACCTCTCCGTATCTCCAATTATCATATCTCGTCCCGCGGCGCATCCCCCGCTACCCGAGCCCGACGACACACCGAATCCCTCCAAGCAACTCACCCTCTCTCCATCGGCCAGCGAGACGCGAACACCGCAGTCATGAGCCATCAAAGATACCCGTCACACGACCCCCTAAAGGAGCCTCACTCCGTCTCCTTGAAAGTCCTCAGGTAGAGATCCCGACTTACACGCAGCTGGAGTGCCGCATTGTCCTCTCACTTAGTCCGCCAATACCTAAAGAAAAAGAACATGCTTCCCTAACACGAAAACAACCAACAGACTATCCCGCCCCTCCCTCGTAATCCAACACCCGATCCGGCCCCCGCTGACGCCCTCAACCCTCCCCGCCGACCCGACCCCGGCCTCCCTCGCCTACGACACAACCGCCTCAACGAACCCCTCCCCCTTCCTCCTCTCCCCGATCCTCAACCTCCCGCTGAGCTTCGGCTCCGCGTACGTAGGCGAGACATTCAGCTGCACCCTCTGCGCAAACCACGATGTCCCCGAGCCCGTAGCAGCAGTCCCGGGGGGAGGAGGACCCCTCGGCGCCACCGGTGCGCCAGCAGCAGCATCGGCGGCCCCGGCAAAGCGCAAGAGCATCCGTGACGTCCGCATCGAAGCGGAAATGAAGACCCCCGGCGCGAACTCGATCCAGAAGCTCGACCTCTCCCCGCCAGACTCTGCGGATACCAGCGGTGGCGGCGGCGACGATGACCTCAAGGGAACGGACCTCGAGGCTGGCGACACCCTCCAGCGCATCGTGAACTTTGATCTCAAGGAGGAAGGCAACCACGTCCTCGCCGTGACGGTGAGCTACTACGAAGCCACCGAGACCTCGGGCAAGACGCGCACCTTTCGGAAGCTGTACCAGTTCATCTGCAAGTCCTCGCTCATCGTCCGTACGAAGATCGGCCCACTCGCTCTCGCTTCCGGCAAGAAACAGGCCGGTGGTGGTGGGCAGCGGCGGTGGGTCATGGAGGCCCAGCTGGAGAACTGCTCCGAGGACGTGATCCAGCTCGAAAAGGTGGTGCTGGACCTGGCCGACGGGTTAGGCTACACGGACTGCAACTGGGAGACGGGCGGGGGCGCGCGGCCGGTGCTGCACCCGGGCGAGGTCGAGCAAGTGTGCTTCGTGGTGGAGGAGGCCGAGGGGACGAGGGCGCAGCCGGGCGAGGACGGGAGGATCATGTTTGGGGTTCTCGGGATCGGGTGGAGGGGCGAGATGGGGAATAGGGGGTTTCTTTCCACGGGCAAGCTGGGCACGCGACACGTGGCGTGAGCGAGGGAGGTCTACTCAAGTCTCACGCACAAAAAAGTCCAGACCAGCAAAACAGCAGTTGAGGCGTTCGTTGGGGTGGGAGGGGAAGGGGGAATATTGCATTGGTGAGGACAGCCCCGGCGACGGTGACAGCTCAGGAACGCGACGCAGAGCGCTCAAGGCGTCCCCAGATTCAGCCCAGTGGCAGACCACACACATCTCCACCATCCGGGGATTGGTATACACGCACTACGCCTTGGGGAGAGCCGTGCTGATGGCTTGAGATCCCATCAAAAAATCCAAAGGGAACTGGATCACGGGAGCTGGATCAGGTCTCCCCCGCACGGTCGGGGCGTTGAGCCGTGTTTCCGGGGCAAACGCCGCATCACGATGGAGGAGGATGAGGAGGGTTATCATCCTTCGCTTCTTGGATGTTGTTGGACCTCTCACGCCTCTCTACATTGAAGGAATGGCGGAAGGCGTGTCGGTGCTCAGGAGAAACGCATCTTGGCATCCCCAGCTGCTGAGATGAACCTCGTTGAAGATACCTACCCTACTTTAGAGTGAGAATCCCATAGGCCGTGGCGTTCACGACGCTCGGATGCGCCACTAAACCCGCACCAACATGTCACATTATCTTAAAGAAATGTGTAATTCCTGAACAGTCCCCCTCCATTCCCCACCAGGTGGCTGACCTTTTGACATCTTCAGATCTCAGCGGGTTCAAATCTAAGATCTCAAAACTCTAAAGAACGTCCTGAGACTATTGCACGAACGGTTCTTAGCGCCGCCCTTCTCTCTCCCCAAGATTCGTTTGCTTACCCTCTTACCTACCCTTCGGTCCTTCTTTTCCTCCAACAGGGCTGGTTATGGCTAAATAAAAGGGGTCACGGAGGCAAACCGTGGTCACAGCGCCCATTCCTTCCTGCTCGTTTTCATTACGACTTACGAGCCTCTCTTTTCTTCCATATTACATATGACCTACTGTTGTGGTACACCGAGTGACATAGCTAGCCAAGGGCCGCAGGTGGACACGAGCAGCAGAAGCATGAGCAGCAGTAAAAGTGCCATGCGGCTTTGGTTGCTCTGCGTATTTCTGTCGTGTCTCCCGTCCGAAACAGGAACCTGGTTCTGTAGTTCTGCAGTCCTGCAGTTGCATTGCATGGGATCGACAAGTGGCTTCACCATATTTGAGCGGTTCCCCTTGCCACGGCTAGGCCGCTGTTGAGGATTGATTACGGTTGGTATTTGCCGGAATGAGACGACCATCTCGTTTGGGTAGCTTGCAGCGAAAAAAGCGAATTAAAGTAGACACGTTGGGCTTCCAGCTTCTCCAAAAGTCCAACCCAACACGGGGGTTCTGCAAGGAGTGCGTCGTCATGTAATAAGCAGCGGCTTCGGGGACGTAATTTGAATCTAGTGTTGTAACTGTGTTGAGTCTCTTTATTTCTCAGCCTCTCAGGTGTGGATTAACCACTGGAACTGCACGCCGCAGATTGGAGGATATTTCCGGGTGGCATGGGTGGGTAGATGAAGAAATCCAGAATAGATGCGCCCGCCTTCCGCTGACTGGCATAAGGAGCAGACTGACTCTACGTCAGCTGGAAGAGTCATGACTTGTGAGTCGTTCAATCTGGCAAGTTGAATTCTGAGTAGAGCCATCTTCTCATACATTCGAAAAAAAAAAAAAAACTCTGGGCGATCCAAATCCGGCGAGATGATGAGTCGCTATCGCGGGCCAGGGGCCAGGGAAGGCAGACAAGACCGACAGATTCCAGCTAGTAGATTTTTGTACACCGTAACGTGCCTAGCGCGTGGGTTGAGTCGGTATGTAGGCGAAACCTGAAACAAAGATTTCTTCAGTTGTTTGGCTGGCTGCAGGAAAAGGAGTCTATAGTGGCTGTCCTTCCCGTCGAGCCGTCTGCAATCCTAGTACCGGTAGACCGCTGATGTGTCCATACCAGACCGACGAAACAGTCTCCGAAATGTCACGATGCGGGCGGGTCCCTGGGAAGCAACAATTCGCGGCGTAACCTAGGTTCAAGGATTGGGCGTATGGGCAATCGACTCACTCTGAGAGAATATCTCAAGAGATGACATGGGTTTCCTGGGCATGACAAGTGCGTAGTGCACCGTAAAGTGCCATGGCGGGCATCTGCCGGCGCTGGTATTTGCTTTTTGGCGCCGATGAGAAGTGGTCCGCAAAGGGCTCTCGGGAAGGGGGGGTAGTATGGCGGCCAGTGAGCACCGAGCACCGGCACCACCACCCACAGACACTTGAAGCTGTGCGCCGATCCTTGTCCGTCATGTTCGACATCTCGGGCCCACGATCGGCCATGGGCCGTGACATCAAGCCTATATGAGAAAGGAATGGTCTTTTGCTCTGTGCGCGTTAGAATTTGCTGTTCTGGGAGAACTTCTGAGCAGTGTCCTGGTCTCGCACTCTTCCAAGAAACAGGTATGGTTTACAAGTGTAACCGGAGACTGCAAGGAATGCTTATCAAAACTGCTTGGTGCTCGATGGGCGTCGCGGAGAAGCGGGAAGAAGCCCATTGAGGGCGACAAGCCTCGAGCGAATTGCTGCCGACAGGCTCTCGAAACGTGCGATTGTACACCAAGGTAGACGCTCCATTACAGCATGCAAGACAATTCGGCAAGCTCGTCGACAAGCAGGTACGTTTACAAGGTGACATTTGATAGATGCCGACTCGAGGCAAAGTGCATGAGGCGGGCGAGGAATACTCCGGAGTCTGTAGCGAGCATTGAGATGCAGACCGCCTTGAATGCTTGCAAGTTACTGCTTCTTTGCTTGCTCGCCCTGTCCACGCTGAGCCATTCGTATTCGTCAGAACGCCAGACGTGTGGAAATGCGCTTGTATGCTGCAGTCTGCAGAAGCTCCATGGGCCGTCTTGCGTAGGAGCTGTGAGAGGGCAATTGGAGTTTACCCACATCCCAAGAGGGTGTGATGCAGGAGCCTGATAACCCCTGGGCCCTGGGCGGCGTGCATGGTTGGCTGGTTGACCTGGGGTTGAGTTTACCAGGTTGGCAAAGACTTTGTACTCGCCTTCGCCGTGATGCCGGATGAACAGGTCATAGTCAAGTGTTTGCGTGGTCGGTTTCGTTTGACCGCCATGGTAGAGAGACTCGTGCGAACTATGAGTTGAATCGTGATCAGGTAGCGCAGACGACAGGCCTCGATGACAGGGAAGTCGGACGATGGGTAGAGTCGTGTGTTAGGCAGGCGGCCAAGAAAAGACAATGGCGAGGGTGTCGATACTGTCAACATCCATGAGGGTGGGATACGATGGGTTGGTGGAGAGGATCCACAGGCGAGAGAACTAGCCAAGGATTATCCTCATGATGGTTTTGTTCCGAGAGAATTTTGGATCTGGTAGATTCTTTCGTGTCGGGCGATACGTGGATGGAGATGCGAACGGGGTTGGACATGAGCCAAGCGCCGGTTCGCGGCATCTCGGGACAGGAGTTTGGGGGTTTGGCCGTGAGCTAACGAATAGCTGGACGTCATCTCGATCGTATGAATGGAGAAGAGGCTTGTTGGTTGACCTCAGCTTGGGATTGCATATTTTGCGGGCTTGAAACCTATTTCGTCTTCTTTTCGATATTGTGTGCTGTAGATGCGGCTTGTACGGATACTCGCATTGTGTCCTGTGTCTCGAGAGAATGCGAGAAGAGGAGTAATGTCATGCCAAAATGCCGGCGCATGGCTGATGGCGCAAGGCACGTAAGCAGTGGTCGACGCATTCAGCGAAAGGCGCAGGCCGGGGTGGGTTGACCCTCGTGGGTGGGATGCTTCTTACACGTGCGTCTTGAAGAAAAAAGGCGTGGGATACCGGTGTATCTATCTGCGCTCTGCAAGACGGGCGCTCTCTAGTTGGGCAGCCCCCGAGGTTGCTTTGCAGGTGCTTGGTGCTTGGTGCTTGGTGCATTGAACAGGACCTTTATCCTGGAAAGCGTCGTGGGCTAGCGCTGGGCCGCTCACATTTCAGATTTCTCCCCTCATTGGAGCAGGTCCCAAGACTTTCTGGAGACAATGGATATCATGGGGGGCTCTCGAGTTGCTAAGTGGCCGGAATCTACTTACCAGAAGCCCCGGGAGAGAGAAGAAAGGATTGCGGGAGGGATAGTCAGTGTGTTGCACAGAGCTGAGGGTCGGCAGAGGAGGCAGAGCTGAGAACGATCTGCCAAGGTACTAGGTGCGTGGAGGTACACGATGCTAGGCCTCTGGCGGCAGCAGCAAAAAAGCAAGTGAGGGGAAGAGCGATTTACCTTGGAATATTCCGTGATGGCACTGGAGCTGAAGAGGAGATCGCCGAGTAAAGAGGAGTTGAGAGTGGATGCTGGCGGAGGAGGAGCATGTTGCGGAGCTTGCAGTGCTGCTCCAGCACGGAGTGTTGGTACAGATACTGAGGATGCTAAGGTAGGTAGGTATGGATATGTATTGCATAGCAAAAGGTGGATTGCGGATTGTCACGATGGTGGAGCTGAATTCATCAAAAGGAATGGAAGTTCAAGGAAGTTCATGGGAGGGCATGAAAAAGGGTCAAAAAAGGGTCTGATGGGCAGAATCAGAGTGGCAGCAGCTGTGGGCGAGAGTGGGTGAATGTGGACATCATACGCAGTACCTACTCCGTACATGGGACATCATCCACAATTCGCAAAAGGAAGTCGTCTGTCTCCCTCGTCGCCCCAGCGCTTGCTCCGATGGTAACCTCCAGGTTAGGTACGGATACTGTGATGACTGAGGTGGTGAGAACAGTTGATCGACAAGCAGATGGCCGCGAGGGTATTAGTGATCCAGGGGAACGAAGCCCAGGGCCCTGACTGTCATGGCCTGTTCCGAGGTTTAGCGGATGCCTGCTTAGGTAGCGAATTGGGGTCTACGTTGCTAGGCTTGTGCCTGGAACGCTAGTTCAGGGACCGCAAGGGTGGCTTTGCACACTCTTTCCACGCTTCACCATCTCTGGTCTACCTTATCTCGCAAGTCCGCCTTCTGTAGCCACCGTTGAGAGTAAACTAGGTGATGGCGTAGAGTATACTGCCGACTATGCAAGGGGCAAACACGAGGTGATATTCTTCAAGAGCTTGGCCTCACTAGACCGAAAATGAAGAGAAAGGCGGTTGAAGGAGAGGATGGGGGCCAAGAAGGTCGCATTGGAGGCTAATGCCAAAGGCAGCACCGCTAGATGCTTCTGTCACCGAGTCCAGACCAAGTCAGACTTTGAACAATGGGGGGGGGGGGCAACATTTGATACCTACAGTACTGACCTTCCGCTGGTACTCTCTTCTTGTCCAGACTCGACTCACACGAGCAGCTGAAAGCATGAAAGGACAACCGGCGTGCGCGCGCAGCGCGAGACACGGCAGCGGCAATGGAGAGACATTCCTCGATGGGGACTTGAGGGTCTTGGTGCATATGTCATTGCATCTTCCCGCCCTCTGAGATCTCGGTTCCAGGAAAAAGAAAGCGAGACAAAATGTCGGTATGAAACACGTCAGTTATCCGTCAGCCCGGTTCAACAGCTTTCGAGGAATGGAGGGGATACACCCAGTCTTCTCTTCGCAGGAACGGAGTGGTTAAAGCAATCTCAACGTGAAGGCAGTGTAGATTGGATATCCCACATCCCAAACACCAGCCTTACGGCAATACTTGGTACCGTACGCTGGGTAACGTGAACAAAGGCACGATGCTAGGTATGGTAACATGTTATCAATATCCGTCATCTGTTAAGGAAAGGTAAGTTAAGGTAAGGTAGTGGTATAGAAAGGCACTTCGTACGGCCAGAACTGGAGATCTCATAGCGTTGTGCTCCGATTCACAGCAGAACAGGCGTCCCGTCTCCCAATCCCGACCGAATTAGATGCAATTGAGCACAGCGTCCCATTGGGCCCAGTGTTTGTTGTGGTCTTGCGGCTTGCACTTCAGGTTCCCTGTGCATACTACGTAGCTGCATTGCGACCTTTCAGTGTCCCAGGAGTGCCAGGCTTGCCAGGGCCCTCCCACGCTTGTACGCCTCCTCCAGTGACCATCCCGCAGAAGCATTCTACGTAAGGTAGTATGGTATCCTTCCCCCTCCCCTGCCCTTCGCGCCTTCTCAGGTTTGGCTGCCCTTTTCTGCCACCCCGGGCCCGCTGTTTCCCCCCGTATGCACTTGCACCCGCCCGCAACTGGCGTAAGGTAGGTGCCCCTGTACCTCAGAGTGTTCCTTCCCAATTGACTGTCCGCCCGTCTACCGCCTCCCCCGTGTCGGTCTCCACTCCTTCCTTTTCCCACACCACACCACCTGGCACCTGCACACCACAGGCAGTGACCACACACCACCTCCTTCCTCCTTGAACGGGTAGCGCCAATACACTGCAGGAGCGAATGAAGGCGGCCAAAGGTTGGTGCTTGCCCTCTTTCTCTCTCGCGTCGAGCCCGATCATCATATTAGCTTCCCATTCTGTCCCAAACCGTGCCATGGCTGTTGTTGTTCGTTGTCCCGTTGCGCTGACTTTCACTTGACTTTTTTTGCCTGAGCCCACACTGCCTTTCACTCTTCACACACGCACACAAAAGTACGGAGTGAGGTACCTACCATATCTTTGCATTTAGAAATACACACCTCCGTAAAACGGGAAACCGAACGACGCGCCCAGAAGAAGAATAGAAAATCCCATCCACGCGTGGCTTCTTGGTACCTGACCAAACCAGACCAGACCTGACCTGACTTGACTTGACCTGCTGCGCCTGATTATTTGTTTCCATCTTCTTTGCCTTTATTCTCCTCCGTCTCCTCCATCCAACGACTCGACTCTTGTTTGGTCGTTTGTAGCCTGTCGCCGGGAAAATCTGCTTTTTTGTTTTCCTTTTCCTTTCTTTTTCTTGGAGGCTCTGCGCCTGTTCTTCTGTCACCACCGAAAAAACGAAGAGGGGGAAAAGTTTATGCCGAGCGAGCAGACAAGAGCAGAAGAAAAAAAAAACACCATCGCCCTCTCTCGTTCGTTGTTGTTATCTTTGTCCGACACGACCAACCTACTACCTAAACCTGGGCGAAATCTGATCAGAGCCTGGTTCTGACACCAATCTTGACCTGGCTGACGCCTCTCCTCACTCGTCAACTATCGCTTCCGCCTCTCGACACCCAAAGCCAAACTCTCCCAAGATCCACTCCTTTGGCGGCTTTCTCTTCTTGTTGTTGATTCACCCATCGACTTGTGGCCCGCTTGTCTGCCCTACCTTATCCTCACATCACGGCTCCTGTTCTCAACATCCCACCACAACTACGCCTACCTACCACCATCAATATCATCCTGGCCTCGCGCTCCGCGACGCTTTCGCCCTTCTACGATCCGGGTTCGATCCTTTACCTCCGGCTTCCCTGCCTGACCTGCCCCTTTTGCTCCGCTGCTTAGGCGCTTTAGCTGTCGCTGGTCGAGAAGCAGTCGCATTCTTCCCTGGTTCGTGCGTTCACCGCCTTCTGTTCCCCCTCCTCTTCTCCAGTCTTGGATGGAGACCTCGACAGGATCCCATAGCTAAACGAGCCCGATTCCCTCCAGGTCGTCGCCTGAGACTTTTCTATCAGAACCTCCCGGATCCTGGCACCCCTGCCCTGTCCACCCACCGCACCGCACCGAAGTTCAACTTGTACCACAAAGTACCCCCCCAGTCCTGACCGACCACTCAACGACCCAAAGGACCCCGAGACCCTCTCGCGATTAAAAAGCCCGGGCCAGCCCCCCGTGCGAGAGCAACGAGACGTTGGGAAAAAATATCCTCGCCGGCCAGACATATCGCCAAATCGCCAATCCGGCTGGTCACCAGCAAGTGACATGTCATGGACAGCTCCTCGACGCCGCTCGCCGACTACTTTTGGATCGCCGGCGTAGAGTCCGTCTCTTATCAGGACTCTACCCCGCAGCCCCCCTCCAACAACGTCGAATCCACCATCGCCGAGGACAGCGAGTATGAGGAAAGCGATAACGAGTTCAACGCCACCCCGAGCAAGCGCGTTGCTCGTCATTCCAGCGTCGGTCGCCATTCCAGGCAGAACTCGGGTGGTGGTGGTGGCCGCGCCCCCAGTCGCTTCTCCATCCAGACTGTCGAAGAAGTAGACGGGAACACGCGAAGCAACCGGAGCAGCGCTACCATTCGACCCTCCCAGGCGAGCCAGATCAATGGCTCCGGCAACGGTGCCGGCCTCAATGTCTTCAATGGCCTCCCCCCGGGCCTCAATGGCGAAGGACAATTTATCGAAGGCTTCGACTTTGACAAGGCCTTGCTCAAGTTCGCTTCCGAACGAGAGAACTTCTTGGAAGACTTGTCCTTCAGTGCCGGTGCCAAAACACAAGCCCGCCCTCCCATGGTCAACCCCAGAGCTGAGCGCATCAAGGCTGACGAGGGCGACGCGAGCGGCCGGAGAAGTCCTCTACGCAGCATCGAGCGGAGCATCAAGGGCAGCATCCGCCGCAAAATGAGTTTCAGGGACATGAACAGCATGCGCAAGCAACCCACCACTCCTCGGGCGAGCACGCCAGGAGCCGGTACGATACCCCGCCAAGGTCCACCCTCCTCTGTAGCGCAATCCTCAAGTCCTTTCCGGTCAACTAACACGCTGGCTCCAGCTTCAATTAGGACTGCCAAGCGACTCAGCAACTACAACTCAGTGATTCCTCCTCCGGAGCCCCTGAACACGGATCCAGACATGCATCCCCTCAAGAGACGATTCGAGCCTGTCTTGTTGGACAGGTACCCAGCCAAAGACGCGACAGACGAGATCGCCCGTCGTGGCAGATTCCCAGACTACGTTCCCATGTTTGCCTTCCCGAACGATATCCAGATCGTGTCTTCCGATGACAGGCCACGTTCCACCTGGCATGGTTTTACAATGACTTCGGACGATAACTCCAAGATATATGGTATTACCATCATTATCTGGACCGCCCTGACATCCGAGGTTGCAGACGAGGTCGAGAAAAGATGTGAGCAGTGGCGGCAGAGCCACATGTCCAACGAGGAGCGGGAATTGGCGGCCAGTCTGGGAGTGCGACTTGCGGCTGAGCGTGCGCACCTCTCACAGTTGCTTGCGAAGCTCCCTACGATTCCCTCGGGGTCTTCAGCTCGTGACACTCTGGATGACCAGATTAGCGCTGTTGAGGAGAAGATTAGTCTCATGACAGAAATGCTGAGACCACTTCGGCACGGTGCCGCGTCCAAGATCGACGGCTTGACGGCTGGCGAGAGTGGACTGTGGGCCCCCAGAGCTTACGGCATCTTGGGAAGAGACGCCACGAGAATGTCATTCTGGAAGGAATGGCTGCGAGCCATCGTTGTGCCTATGACTGACAGTGCAGTTCTCCGAGTGCCACCCAGCTCCCCCAAGGTTGGTCGTTGGCAGCCTCTTGAGCGTTACGTCGTCAATCTGTGCACCGAGGCATTTAGTCCGCTGGCTTCCAAGACCCAGGTCGAGCTAGGCGTGCGAGAGTTGCGGTTATATTGTCGAAAGGAAGCCATCAACGAGATTCCAGGGGCCCGGACCATTGACATCTACGCCCTATTCAGATGTTTGTCCATGGAGAACATTGTTGCTCTGTTCGAGTACGCAATGTCGGAGTCTCGCATTATCTTCCTCTCCTCACACACTGGTATGCTTCACCTGGCATGCCACGCACTGGTCAATTTGTTGTATCCCCTTAAGTGGGCGAGCATCTTTATTCCTGTGCTCCCTGCGCGTCTGATTTCGGCACTCGAGGCACCTTGCCCTTACATCGTCGGCATCGAGCGGCGATATGAGAAGATTGAGCTTCCGGAGGACGACTACGTGCTGGTTGATTTGGACCTTGATACGATCGACGCCACTAACCAGCCCGTTCGACTTCCGCGACAGCATCGTCGCAAGCTCATTTCTTTACTCCATGTGGCCGCGCCGCATCACATTCGGTATGGAGTGACTACTGGACCCCCGCCATATGCAATGGAGTCCTACCCGTATGACGCCTTTTCAGTTGAGAACGATACTCTGTACAACGCCAGTGTCGCCTCGAGCTCCTTGGGCAAGTGGGTTACACAGAACTCTTCATCTTTCGGAGAGCCGGCCCCTCCGAACTCGGTGCGACCACCAATCTTCAATGCTTTCTTGCATTCGAAGGCTGGCGATCACAGCAAGGACCGGCCTACTACCAGCAAGTCCGGCAAAACCAGCCCACAATCTTCCATCTCACCAGTTTCGATGAACTTCCCCCCGATGCCGACCACACCTGTGTCACGCAGCGATTCCGGCTTTGCACAGACTTTGAGAGAAAAGAAGTCGGGCCACTTTGATGAGAAGTCTCGCCGCAGCTCGTCCTTTGGCATGGACAAGCACCCTCCTCTCCACCGACCAAGCTTGCCCTTCCTTAACGGACACAATCCAAGCATGTCGGTATCCGCAATCTCGGTCGATTCGCAGTCTTCGTACAATGGGTATACGCCCGGATATGCACCTTCCACGTATGCCCAGTCTACCCTGGCGGCATCGACCATCATGCCCAACATGCTGATTCAGCCCGTACGGAACACCGACACAATGGTGTGGGTCGAGGGCCATTGCTTCAACTGGATGGCCCATGACTTGTCCTCGACATGTTCCGTCTGCGACGACAAGTCAGAAGGAGACGGTATCTACGAGTGCTCTCACTGCAATGCCCGTTCTCACAACCGCTGCCTGGGACAGGTCTCCGTGGTGTGCAGCGAAGCATTTCACCCTGACCGAGTTCGAGCTGCTTTCGTTCGATGCCTCGCTAGTCTCTTGTACACGTACAGAAAGCATCTAGGCCGTCCTACTCGTGAGCAAAAGAACAATGGCCAACTCTACAATTTCGACATGAACAGCTTCATTAAGAGTCTTCCGTACGATCAACAAGAGTACGCCACAATGTTGAGAGAAACTCAAGGTAAGACAACGGCTCCTCGGAATGACATTCCTTGGCAATGCTAACAAATCATCAGCTTTCAACGAGTTTATTCACGAGCGGGAGACACACTCGGCTACGCACGCGTCGATCCGTCTCTTTGACGAGATCATCATGGCCAAGAAGGCTCGTGGACGGCCGGGACTCTCCACGGGATTCTCTCGCCTTTCGACCATCCGTATGTCGCACGGCGCGTCAAGCAACGCTTCAGGGTTCGCTGCGCCATCAAAGCTCAAGATTCCGACGTATCTGGGCGATACTTCGGACCACATGTGGCGGACGGCTTCGGTGCCTGCTCCCAGCGCCAAGTTCCCGGGCGAGTACCGAACCGTCGTCACCCGGATTCCTACCAAGTTGGACCCCAGTCTGATGAGAGAGCCTCGAGCGATCCAGGGTGTCCCTCGGGCCGAGCAACGGGCACACGGGTTCATCAGGAAGCAAGTACCCAGTATGGTTGGTAGTCCACCAAACTGAACGAATGTCGACGATGACGTTTGCCGGCGATTTCCCGGTCATGATTCGACGACAATTCCGACTTTCTGCCTCTCTGCGCTGTACGATAGGAAGAATGTATGTTTAATAAACGGCAGGGGGCAGAATTGTATAAAATCATATGAGCATAAGGGGGAGTCTGGGGTTAAAAGAGGGCTAGGGGGTTCCTCATCAAGAAGTCGTTCTTCATTTTTTCCGAGTCTTTCAATTTCCAGCTGCGAGCCAGAACTTGGATTCTATTGCCATTTCCGGATAACTGCATTGCTGTCGAGCAGGAAGTGCAAACTAGCAAGCAAAAAAGAAGCAGGTAGAGAGGGAGGGACACACAGAGGGAGAGAGCATTGGCGGATGACATGGGGCTGTTCGCAGTCGCGATACAACTGTCCCTCTTTGGTCGTTTTTTATTGCGCAAATACTAGACTAAGAAGACTTGGAGGAAACGACGAATATACTAGGCCTCAAGGTCTTTATGATTCTTCAACTTGATCTGTATCGTGACTCTGACTTGAAGTGGTTGATGAAGGTTTACGATGTAAGCGCTGCTAAGTGATTGTCGAATCATGGAACTTCTTGCCACAAGGATCTTTGCGCCATGATTCACTGAATGTGGTGGATATGGATTTCTATTCAAACGGGGAAAAACAGACCATGCCGATTCTTCTGGTGTAGTAAGTCCTCTGTTACAACCTCTCTTCCGCTCCGCCCCCTATCCCCGGCGCATCCGTGTAGGCATACCATGACTTGGGCAACTTTCCTTCTAGGGGAATTCTCATCCTGACTAGCCAGCCACATTCGACCCATTCGTCGTGCTGAATCTCAACGATGCCGAGTAAACTCCCTTCCTTTGACCTCACCTCCGAAATAAAACAAAACTTAGGCAAACTCATCCTCGGGCTCCTCAATCGCATTCTTCACCCGCACGAGCATCGTCGTCTTCCACTTGTCGAGCTTGCTAACCTGATCGTACTGGAACAGCTTATCCGTAAACTCCTCCTGGTTGCCGCCCTCGACGGCGGCGAGCAGGTCGTTGAGCAGCATGGACTCGCGCTGGTTGGCGAACCCGGGGTCCATGTCGGCGTACTTTTCGACGGCGCGGCGGGCGGCCACCATATCGCCCGTCGCGAGGTGGCAGATGCCGGCGCGGAGGAAGTAGTCCTTTACGCTGTACTTCATCAGGTTGTTGTTGATGGAGACGGCGGCCACCTTTTCGTAGTTTTCAATGGCCTTGTAGTAGTCGCCCTCGAGGGAGGCCACGTCTGCTACCTTGAGCCAGAGCTTGTTGGCGAGACTGGTTTTGAAGCAATGTTAGCTAAGCCGTTTTCTTGGCCAGAACTGACACGGGTTCCACCTACGCAGCAGCGTTGTCGCCTTCGTACCACCCCGCCGCAGCCTCGTAGCTCTCGAGAGCGCGCTTCGAGTCGCCGAGCTCCGTCTCGAATAGCTCGCCGAGCGCCTCCTTGTGGCCCGCCGCGCGGCGGAAGTTGCCCTTGGAGCAGTACTGCGTGACTGCGACCTCGAGGCAGCGGACGGCGGCCTCGGGATCGTCCTTGCGGTAGGCCTTGAAGGCGTCGACGAGGGTGTTTGCGGCATCGTCGGGCTCCTTGAGGTTGGTGGTCTGTACTTGGGCCGCTTTTTCAAAGGCCTGGCCTGCTTCACGGTCTGTAGGGGTGGACGAGATGTCAGTCTTGCTTATTTCATGGAAAACGGCGAAGAGAAATGGTACTCGTAGAAGGGGATGAGAAATGACTGACTGAGCTTCTGCATCTTAAAGGCGTTGGCTGCCTGCATGTACAGGTCCGCGGCATTCTGGTACTTTTCCTCCCGGCCGCCGAAGAAGCTGAAGCCGCCGCCGGCGCTCGAGAGCGTCTTGTCTGCCTGCGCAATCATGAAATGTTAGCGATCGTGTGTCACCATACCGATAACAACCAGGATGAATATGCATCGCGGGGTCGCTTCGGCGGCATCTCTCTTCCCCGCCGTCTACACCGTGAAAAGTGTAGCTCCGCTGCTGAAAGAAAGGTCCAACATCAACGCACCTTTTGCAGCAGAGCGCGAGGGTCCTGAGCCATGGTTTCGGAATTAAGCAAGCACTAGGCTACGATTATGGGGTGTGCTGTATATGTGTCTCTCGATCGATAAGTGTCGGGCCTCGATGGCTTGCAGTGTGCCGTCGTATACGTGCGTTCGTTAGGTGGGTTATCGCAAACCTCTCTTTATACTAGATGTCTCGAGAGGCCAGGTCGCGGGATGTAGGAAGAGAAAGGAAGGGTGTGCGTCGCTTGGTTCGTTGTTCAGGATGTGAGAGGTGGCAGTGGTGGTGGTTGCTGGCTGGCATCAGCGCTTCGAAACTGTAGCAGCGCGACATCCCCCAAGCCGCCCACTTCGGTTGGCCCTGCGTTTTGGGCTGGCTTCTTCGGGGGGGTTCTGTGGCACCAGTAGCCAGCCCAGCCAGCTATGACGCGCGGGGTGAGTCGCTGTGGCTTAGCGGAAACCAAGGTGAGGGTGGCTTACGTTTGCTTGCGAATCCCCTTGTCAGTGTTGCTGTTGCAGGCTTCTGTGGTGGGGTTCTGCTGGAGTCGTGTCCCGACACTCTCATTCGTCGAGACTGCGACTTGCCTTTCCCTAGTCCCTTGGCTGCTGGAGAAGAAACACCAGGGTTCAAGCTCTAGGTTCTAAAGTAGGTCGGCTTCTAGGTAATCCAATTCTGACAACACCAACCTATGATCACGACTCGAGACCCCTTCTAAACAAGTTACATTCACAGCCCTAAACCATTGAAATCGATCATGGCTACGATACGTCCACTCTGCAGGCGCTGCAGCGCGCTCCTCCCCCCGACCCGTACATTCACATCCTCCTCCGTCCGTCTCTCAACTCCGAAGTCAGCATCGACAATTCTCTCGAAACCTACATGGTCTGTCGCCTCTCTCCTCCCATCCTCCTCAAAGAGTGGCGCCGTGAAGGAGTCAGCAGACGAGCCAATCTCCCGCGCAAAGCTCCATCACCTCCTTCGCCTGTCCGCCCTCCCGCTCCCCGAATCCGAGGCGGAGGAGACCGCGATGTTGCGCACACTGCACTCTCAACTACATTTCGTGCGCGATGTCCAAAGCGTAGATACCACTGGCGTTGAGCCGCTTCGTTCATTACGCGACGAAACAACAGAGGGTGTGGCAGAAGCCACGATTGGCTTGCAAGAGCTACAGAATGCCCTGGGCAAGGAAATCCGCTTCGGTCACAAGAGACGACCAAAGAGATTGCGCGGGGAAAAGGTTGAAACCACAGGAGTTGAGGACTGGAACCCTCTACAGACTGCGTCGAGGACGGCTGGAAAATACTTTGTCGTTCAGAGCAGCAAAAAAGAGGAAGCATGATACCCATTAAGTAGGATACCCGGTGAGACATTCCATTGATAAACATATTCGTTTTCCCATTGATCGTATCTCGTTGTGTTACAAATGTCTGTGCCCATTTCCCCGGTGTCGTAGCTAATAATATTGCAATAGTCCATCCATCCATAATCCACGCCATTTACCACGTCCAGTAACAATGGCCCATGTCTAACCATATCTCTACCGATCACCGCAGCTAAGATGCTCTCCGTAGCCTAATCCTGGATCTTCATCTTGCTCATTTTCGAATCGAGCTTGGCGTCGTTCTTGTGCTGCACTTCCTCCTGAATGTGCTCAGCTTCCTTGTCCATGTCGACGTAAGTTTGCTTCTGGCTCTTGTCACGGCCGTATTTCTCATCCATGAGGCTGAGGACTTGCTCGTCCTTTTCGATCTGCGCGTAGTCGAGATCCTCCCAGCCAATATTCTTGAGGATGGTACCAATCATGTATTGGTATCTCAGGTGGCCGCTAACCATGCTGCTCACGTCGTAGTTCTCTACGCCTTCGGCGCCCTGGATTGGCTGCAAGCCAGCAACGCCGAACTGGAGGTTGGACGTCCGGTACAGGAAGCCCAGAATATAATCGTTCTCCGAGTAGACGTTGACAAGTCTGCCAGCAACGACGCTCTTCAAAGCAAGCCAAACTCGGCTTTCGGATGGCGCCGGGGTGCCAATCATGACCACGGACTCAATGAGGCCGAATTGGCGGCGTTCGGCAAGGACCATCAAGCAGGTGTAGATAGCTCGGGCAGCCAAGCTGTAACCAATCAAGCTGACAGGTCGATCCCCCTGCACTTTGCGACTAATGGCCTCCGCTAGGATCATGCCGACCTTCTCGGCTCGGACCATTCCGACACTCCAAGGATTGTCAATGACCTTGCTGACCTTGAGAAGGCCAATGGGCCACATGGCTGACATGAGGCTGGCAAAGACTTAAAAATGATTAGCAAGGGGGCTTTGCGTTACGTGGCGAGAGACTTACTGGTCCGCGTGATGATTTCCTTCTTGGCAACACTCCAGGCGGTACTCTTGATGACAGTCTCGAGCGAGTTTCCCATATTCATCAGGTTGGCAACTTCCCATCGCACAGCGTATACCTCACCTTGGTGGCCGATGCAACGCCAGGGGTTGACCACATCTTCCTTCTGAGTCAGCCAACCACTGAGGGCAAGGACAACTCGAAGGCGACGATCCTTGGACGGGATCTCTTTGGCGTCGCGATACTCATCTCGCATCTCGCCATGTAGAGGTAGAAACGCAAAGTCGGCAACATCTCTGGCGTACTGGTCCATCATCTTGGATGTCTGGCGAGCGCCGTAAATGCCGAATAAGCTGCCAACGACAACGCCACTCTGGGCTAGAGTGCCGAGCAATCCAGCTGCCGCCGTGGAACCAAGTCCAACACCGCCCATAACGGTGCCAATGCCAGCAGCGACTAGGGGAGCCGCAAGACCTCCAGTGACACCAATGATGGCAGCACCGGCGGCGCCAGCAAGTCCAACCTTCCAGCGTCTGGTCGATTTGTTCTCCGCAGACTTGTCCTCCACTACCTCATCAGCGTTGACCTCCTGCACAGTCTTGCCGAGACCTCTGGCAACCCGAACCTCATCCTCTTGAAAGAAGCGGAGAGTTAGGTGAAGCGATGACGCCAACTTGAGCATGAAGACGCGAGAGAAGGCCGTGTACTGCTCCAGTGACAGGAGAAGCAGCAGAATTGTGTGAAGCAACAACTTCCGGCGCTCGATGGGCAGGGCGGTCAGTGGTGTGGCACTCGGAGGGAATCGTCTGATGAGCCAGAGGTCGGTCTCGGGTTGACGGGTAGCCGGCGGGCCTGTTCAAGTCAGCATAAAAGCTCGGGATTATGGGGTGGGCAGCTTCTAACGTACCACCTGTCTTGACGCTGAGGGCGCCACCTCTACTATCACGGCCACGCGGGGCAGTGCCTCGACCTCCCTGAGGTGGACCGCGATCACGGCGACCGCCGCGGGCTCCACGAACAGCACCCCGACCTCCACGACCGGCTGGGGCGGCTGAAGCTTCGGAATCCTTGACCGAAATGTCCTTGGCGCGCGTCAGAACATTGCCCTGCCACTTCCTGAAGACGACAAGACACTCCTTTTTGAGCTCCTGAAGCTGAGGCGTCATGGCCTCTTTCTCTTCCTTCTCGACTATCTCATGGGCTTTGTTGTACGTCAACCCACCCTTCTGCTGGTTCGAAGTCGAAGCAGAGCCGGCATTCTCCTTGTTGACCCTGCTCTCAGATTGAGGGGTGGCAGGCTTGCTGGTCACCTTGTTCTTCAGCAGCGAGAGGGATAGCCATGAGTGCTGGGGGTCCTCGGTCGTAGCGGGAGTGATGGGAGGAGAGTGAAAGATGTTGCTTATCTGGTCCTGCATGCTGTCCAAGATGTTGCTGACCAGGTTGATGAGCTCGTTCTTCTCCTCGAGAGTGAGGACGCCGGTAAGATCGGTCTGAGTACGACGGCGCTGGCCGTGAGGGCGTCTCGAGCCGGCCATTGTATCGGGGTCGTCTGGGTCTCGTTCCCAGTTACCGTCTTCTTCTTCTTCAAAGGAGCAAATAGAAGATGCGTCCAAAGTCTCCTCGTCAGAGTAGGCGTAGTTGTATTGGTCCTCGTCGTTTTCCGAGGGTAAAGTGTTGATGTTGAGATCAGGATTGGAAGTCGGATCAGGTGCGGCAGCAGGGTGAGAGCTGGCAGGAGGGGTTTCTGTGTTTGTGCTCCTTGGGTGGTTGTGAGGTGGTACGTCCGTCGCTGCCTCCTGCACAACCGCATCCTGCCCCACGGCAGGTGCTGCCGGGGAAGGCGAAGAGCCAGGCGCGGTTTCCATACTGGGCAATATTTCGAGGAATCAACTGCCACCCTGGAATAAGGCGAAGGCGGGAAAGGGCCACGGTGAATACAAGGTGAAAAGCTACAAAGAAATCACGGGCTATGATTAGACACCAAGCAAGCGGACGGTGAATATGTCAGTCAACCTTTCTGTAAGTCTGATTGTCTGTCTGTATTTCGTGTCTACCTCAGACACACAAACACAGAACGAGAAGAAGAGAGGGCAAAGATGAAACGGTAAGTTGGTGAAGCAAACACAAGCAACGGCAGCATCGTGTGAGGGAAACCGGGGAGGTGAGCTCTGTTTGTAGTCGCGCGGGAAGCTGCGTCCATCTCAGACCCCTGACGTCAGCTGTCAGGTCGCACCCAGTGATGCACCACCGCATCACTGGCGCACTGCAGGGGTCACGGACGCTGCTTCTGGGGTGCGAACCGATCTTATCGATAGAAAACCGCCTGGGGGAGGGTCGCCGCTGGCCGGTCTGATTGGCAGCTGCCCGCGGCGCCTGCAACGTCTCCAGCGTTCTTCCCGTGCGGCCGCCCCTCCTAAGCCTCCCTCCCGGACGCTTGCAGTTGCGCTAATGCACGGTTTTTCGGCCCTCTTTCTGGAAGCTGGCAAGTTGGGGCTCCAGAGCTCCTACCCTGGCACTTGGCTCCCGATGGTCACCAAAAAATAGCCCAGGCCCGATCCAGTGGATGGCTGCCGTCCCGTTCGCCTTCGCCCCTGCTGATCCGCTGTCAACTCTATTTCCGTCCCAAGGTGCGGGCGATATTTTCAGTCACATTGCCTTTTCAGTCGGTTTATTCGTGTTGGGATGCAAAACTATATGTCTCTCGCTTGCGGTAGGACGTTTCTCCAGTCATCCAACCTCCGATTGAGCGGACTGTCACCTGACACAACCAGAAGAGACAATAACATATCTCCAAAAACTTGAGAACGCCATGATCATCAGGCTTGTTCTTAGTTACAAACTGACTTGTATGGCGTCGAACGATTCGTACCGTTGATATCATAAGCCAATACGATAACACCGTGCCTGCTTTCCCCTTGTAGCTGTTCGCATACTTGTGCTTGAGAACCAGTAGCATGACTTCCGGTTATTCTTACCTGCTTCTCAAGACTCTTGAGTTTCAATGACGATCTTTGGAGGTTGAAGTACAACCAGATCTAAAGACGGTTCCAAGACTTCCCAGAGCCAGTCCTCGAGGCAACTATACTATTTCCCATACACCCTCCCGCAAGGTCGCGTGGAAGCCCAAGAGGTTTATGCAGGAGTTCTCGACATTTGACTTTCCTCTGCCACTCTACCCTCAAGGTAGTCCATCTCCGTTAATGGGCGACGAAACTGAAACTTGACATAGCCATCAGGGCACTTAGCCGAGGGGCTTCATGGCTTTGAAGACAGCGGAGATAAAATGGGTCATGGCCCTTCGAGCACCTTGATGTTTTCCAAATTCCTATAAGATGCTCTCATTTTCCCTTACAATTTCTCTTCTCTTCTTTTCTCTCTCCTCAGACACAGTCTCATCCTCCTTCCATCCCCTCAAGGCAACAGGAGCCCTCTATGGATTCCCAAGCCCCCAACACCGGTTCAGCTTGAACGATACCGACAACGCAGCATATCAAGCCCTAAACAGGCCGCTGGTATCATATCTGCTTGGTTACACACATACCTTATGCTCACATAAGACCAGGGCATGCCAGATAGCACAAATGGCACCCCCTTGTGTACCCATCACCCCTGTCGCACATAGCTCTCCTCCTACAGCTCGGGGATCAACGACTCATGGATTACTGGAGTCTCTCCCCATCGACCGCGGAGGTCTCCAACATATCCACTACCGTTCCCGAAATGGCCCATCTCTCGGCAACCTTAAGCCATAGGGAAGGGGCTGCGACAGTCCCGAATGCACCCAACACCACCGACCTACAGCACTGGCCTCGCATAAGACAGCCTGCAACACGCAGGAGATTACGCAGGCTTATCAGAGGGTTTAACACTTCAGCCTTCACCTCGTACAAGACAGCCAGTGACAAGCTGGAGATTGTACAGGTTTAGACGGAGATCTAGCCCTCCCCGTTACGACATGCCTCGCATAAGACAGGCAGCTTTCAGCTGGAGATTATGCAGGTCTAGAGGATGATCCAACCCTCCCGGGAATATACACGACAAAGTGTAAATAGTGCTGGCACTATTACCCAAAGAGTCGACTAAGCGACAGAGGGAGACGATCCAGAGACCTTAAAGGCCTGTGGTCAGAGTTCAAATAACACCACAGTGGCTTCCGAAGAAATCAACCACACGTCGGTCGAGGCAGAGCCCCCCCCCCCTCCAAAAGTGCTTCGTCCACGACCGCAAGGCGTTGAAATGGAGGGCGACTTCTGCAAGCGCCAAGATCTCCATGCCTCACTCAACACGACGTTCCTTCGGACAAGACTCAACGGGACAGATCTTACTTCTCATCAGAGCTGACGAAGACTCTGTCCATCCTCATCACATCTCACATCACCCTCTCCAGCCCGCACAAACCCCCAGTCAATTTGCCGGCCAGTCAAATAACCACGTCGACGAGCCCGCCTCCAACGATGCCCCTCGACAAGTCTGCCCCTCTCAGGCTCGACGACTTCGGCCAGCTCGACGCCGTAGCCATCGTGGCCACCATGGGCATGTTGAAGTTAGAGAAGCAACGCAGGGCGTTCCGACGGTGCGGAATCCGGCTAGGCGACGGCACGAACGCCGTGGACAGCCGGGCCGGTACGGATGCCAGGATCCGGCACATCGACGCCGGCCTGGCCATAATGGCCACGATGGGCGGGCCGGAGGTGCACAGAGTCAGGGCGACAAGCTAGCGCCTCAGACAGCTCCTACGGGCCCCCCCGAGCGACGATAATACCCGTAAAAGAGAACGGATCATGCTGAACCTGGCTGCCCACGCGGGCTGGCACCAGGAGGTCCTGTGCGCGTTGGAGTGGGTGAAGCTCGCCCTGTAGACGGCTGGAAGCGGCGGAAGGTCGGGAGTTTTGGTTAGTAGTTAGGTATGGAGCGCAATACACCCAGTTTTCCCCAATACGTAATACACGGTACGGCCCCGGCGGATTGCTCCGTCGGGGGTGTTCTGCCCCTTATATATTTGGCAGTTTCTACTTGATCAATGGTCTCAAGCTCCACTGCACCGTTCACTTCCACCCAGTGACATCTTTGGATGCTTTGGTCATTCAGGTGCCGTCTCAGGTAGACAAATTGTAGTCTATCTGTCTCGAAGACCGGTTCATCACACGTATATATCACGAGCGTAGTGTGCGAACAATTGTAAGTTTGTATCCGCAAGGACGAGGGTATGCGTACCTCAAGGCAGATTATCTATAGTTCCCTCTACCCAATTAACGAAGTGAAATATTCCAGCCTCACGCCGGGAAAAAAAAAGAAAAGAAAAGAAAAGCGAGGAAGAAAAAAAGGGTGGAAAAGAAGGTCGCTTGTGGGTTTCGAATCCACAAACTACAGCTCGGTAGCTTTGCACTTCGGGATTAGGGGTATAACCATCTTAAGCTTCTGGGCAAGAGTCCCTTTTACTGCTGTTGAGAATTTCCGAGGTGAACTAGCATATAGACCACGCTCCGACCTGTCCTGTGATACCTCAGGCTGAGGGTGACGAATACGCATGCGAGGCATACCTACTTATTCTTCAGGCAAGAGTGACACGAGGTTGAAAGATGCTGGGGTCTGAATAGTTGAAAGCGATACCGATGTTCTCGGCTGAATTGAAGTAAAGTAATTGAACAGGGCGAGATGCTGAAAGAAAGTGACAAAAAGAAAAAGGAGTCACCAATGGTGAATTGAACAAAAGGTTAGGTTGAGTGAGGCCTCGGACTTATGGATTAATCTATGACTCCCTCCAAATACCCCTCGGCCAGGTTCCCCTTGTGCCTCTTATGGTAGGACAGAAGGAGAAGTGACCCAAGTACCTACCTAGCGGTGCACCTCGCCCCTCCATCCCAAGGAGCATTCGAGGGCTCGGAAAGACCTTCACCTGCCCTGGGAGACTGGATTCAGACAATCGTCCAAAGGAGACCTATTCAGGTTTTCAGGTTACAATCTCAGATGACCTATTGTTTTGAACACGTCGAGAGAAGGGCGCAAGACAAGGAGGAGGAACTTTCATACCACCTGCTGAATGCTAAATGCCTCCTTCCTCACAAACCTAGACACCCAACCAACTACTGCTGACAGGAGAGTGATGTAGACATATACAAGTAGCGCACCTGAAGTAAATCATCGCACTTGGGGCTTGGTGATGAGTCTCTGCTACCAGAACGGAGGAAGAAGTCAGCTCAGAAATCTTTGTGATCAGTATGTCACCTAAAACTCGGAAGCCGACCAAAATGGCCGTTCTCATTCATCGGCGGTGTGCCAATGCACCCGTCGTATGCAAACTCTGCCCTCACTGCTCGTCGCGCAGAGGGCGCCATATGGGCCTTTACGGAACTGATTGCCTGGATAGAATTTGATAGTACCCAAAGTTTGCGTCGCAATTAACAAGGAGTGGAGAAAATCAGTCGCACAGCGGGCAGGCATTACGCCGCCTGTATGGGACGTTTAGATCAATCGAAGATCGTGTGCTTGGCATAGATCGTTTCATAGTTCGTTTCCAAATAGGTAGTCTTACAGTTGAAGCAAGTCGTTTCTCAGACAAGTCTTCCTTGCCCTGATGTACATTAAGTCTCCATATACTCCTCAAGTGATAGATAGTGGTGCCATCACGCCATTGTTATAAAGCGGCAATCATTTCTGGACCATTTGGCCCGTCCCACGCTGGTCTGGCTAAGTAGCAGCAGGATTTGTCTCCGATACTTAAATGTTCCTCTAGTATTCATTAAACACGAGCAGTCGGGTTGTGCTGCTTCTCCTGCTTGAACGAGTCCCGATGATAGTCAACCCCTCCAGCATGCGGCACAGCAGGCGGGCTAATGTCCTGCCTAAAGATGTACTTCTTCCAAAAGTAGAAGAACTGCGCGAGCCCGTACCGCGCAAAAGTCCGCAGTGGAACGCTGAACACGGCGTCCAGCTCCTCGAGGGTCTTCTCCTTAGTCTCCGGGACGAGCAACAACACCAGGAAGAAGCCGATGATGTTCCAACCGCCATACCACCCAAAGGCGCCCGTCGGCGTAAAGGCCGCCTGAAGAGAAGGCCAGGTGACGGCAAGGAGAAAGTTGAAGAACCATGTCGTGGCCGTCGCCAGAGACATGCCAATGGGGCGGATGTACAGCGGGTATGCCTCGGCCGAGTAAGTGAAAGGTACCGGTCCCTCGCCAGGGGAATAGACCATGCCGAAGAGATAGATGCCCAGGGCGATGCAGGCGATCTTGGCGGGGTTTGTAGGTATATAGAATGAGAATCCAGTGAAAAAAAGACAGATGGCCATCAATGGGAAGGTTGTCAAGAGTAAGTTGCGCCGTCCGAAAGTATCAATCGTGTAGAAAGCCGGAAGAGCGAAGAGCCAGTTGATGATGCCAAAGCCAAGGGACGCCGACAAGGCACTTACTTCGCTGAACTCGGCCGCCAGGAAGATCTCAGAGCTGTAATAAGCTGCTCATGATTAGCACAGTGTTTGAGATACTCTGGATGAGAATAATCATCGGGTCTGAGGCATCTTTTCCATCACCGTCCAATATGCAATACACAACCGTTTGAAACGGTTCCATACGCGTATAAACTATACTAGTATACATAGATATACTGTACAAATATATACAAATACCATACAAGACCTCGTTATATAAATAAAACTCACCTATGACGTTCACGCCGCAAAATTGTTGAAGAAAGGGGACCCTCACCTGCCTGCTCCATGTACCTCCATGCAGGTCCATGTACAGGCTGGAGGCTTCCAGCCTTTGTCCCCTATTACCTATTAATAGTCCATAGGGATTCCTTTCCCTCAGGAAG